>NC_133170.1:86622500-87240000 GCF_040802235.1 Manis javanica | reverse complement strand
CGTGGGGCCAGTGACTGCCGCGCTTTTGCCAGGAGCAGCTTTCAGACTGCAGCGCAGAGCGAGGCCCCGCGCGGCTCGGCCCCGCTCGCGGCAGGTGCCAGGAGCGGGGAGGGACGGGCCTCAGCCCACGCCGACGCCGGGCGCCCAGGCTGGTTTCTTTGAATCTTGCGATTTCCAGGCTGCGGCGTGACGCCTCTAAGGTAGCGCGGTCAGGACTGCAGGGTAAGGGACGGGGACAGCGCGGCACCGCCCAAGAGGCTCCGCCCAGGGGCGGGGCGAGCCTCGGCTCGGATGACGTACAGGCGGGCCGCGCCGCACACAGCACCGACTTGAAGGGGCGGGAGGCCGCGCCCAGGACTGACGTACCGGGGTGCGCGGCGCGGCGGGCGGGGCGCTGGCGCCATGGAGCGCTACGCCGGCGCCTTCGAGGAGGCGGTGGACGGGGCCCGTCAGCAGGAGCGGCACTACCAGCTGCTGTCGGCGCTGCAGAGCCTGGTCAAGGAGCTGCCCAGGTGCGCGGCCCGGGCCGCGGCGGGCGGCTGGCCGGGGCGGCGCGGTCCCGCCGGAGCTCACCCGCCCCTCTGCCCGCAGCTCCTTCCAGCAGCGCCTGTCCTACACCACGCTCAGCGACCTGGCCCTGGCGCTGCTCGACGGCACCGTGTTCGAGATCGTGCAGGGGCTGCTGGAGATCCAGCACCTCACCGAGAAGAGCCTGTACAACCAGCGCCTGCGCCTGCAGAACGAGCACCGAGGTGCGCGGGGGCGGGGGGAGGACGCACGCTCCTCCTGCGGGAGGGCGGCCTGCGCGGGGAGCTCCGTGCAGACCGAGCCCCTCCCCGGGGGTCGCTCGAAAGAAGTCGCCACAGCTGACCAACTCGAGGCTAGTGCTTTCTCTGTGACAAGTGAGTCAAGCCAGTTTTATTTTCTCAGCTGCAACATCCCCCTTTAGCATAACATCCGGAAACTCCCTGCTTGGCCTCTCGCTTCCAGACGGGGTGGCCCAAGGTCTCTCTGCTTGTTCTGCCCACGGTCAGACCCTGGTGCTGGCCGTCCCCGAGGCGGTCGACAGCCCCTCAGTGTTGGCAGCTCTTGTAGCGCCCTGTAGGCTCGGTTCCCTATTTGGCTGCATAGAGCGCCACACCAGCAGTGCATCGAATTCCCACTCACTGTGCCCCGTGGCACCCTCCAACACCCGAAAACTTCCCCCCTCAAGCCACATGCTCAGCCAGACTCCTGAGACGTGGCGCCTCCAAGGGGTTCCCTTCAGGTCAGAGCCCCTTCCTGCAAGGGATGCTGGACAGTTGTCCCTGCCCCATCAGTTTATCCACCTTTGTTGTTTTATTTTCCCCCAACTTATTTATAAAAAAGCTCAAACATTTAGATAAGTTTAAAGAGGACTATAATGAATACCCATATGCCCTCCAGATAGATTCAATGATTAACATTTTGCCAAAGTTCTCTATAGCCTTCAGTACACGCAGCATCATAGGGTTTCACCCTTAGTCTTCAGAATTCTTCTAGACGAGAGTTTTCAACTGCAGCACTGTTGACATTTGTGGCAGGACACATCTTAACGGTGAGGCAGTGCCCTGTGCCTTGCAGGGTGTTCAGCACCCTCCCTGACTTCTCCCTGTTAGATGACAGTGGCTCCCTTTCCTGGTCATGAAACCAAAATGTCTCCAGACATCTTAGGGGTCAGCCTTGGCCCAGGGTTAGGAACCAGTGTTCCAGAAATAAGAACACACTCCTACTAACCACACCGGACAGCCTCCTGAGAAATTAATCATTCCAGAGCGTCTTCTGACCTTCAGGCCACAGTCACATCACCTAACTTGTTGCAAATTGTCACTTTATGAAAACCTGGCATAGGTTCCTGCATTGCAATTGGTTACTTTGGTCTCTCTGCTTCTGAAGAGCCCTCAGCATTTACTGCAACATTGGCTTTTTGAAGAGTCCAAGGGCGTTCTTCAAGCTGTCGAATGTTCCCACTCTGGACCTGTCAGATCGCTTCCTCCTTGTGTCATTTAACCTGTTTCTCCGCCCTCTGTTCCCTGCAAACAGCAAGGAGGGGCCTGATGATATGCAGGTTAAACATTTGTGGCAGGAATTCCTGCTACTGATGCAAAGCCCCTTCCCTGTGGGGGCAGGCAGTGTACATGTGCTGCAGGATTAGTGTGTTTCTCTAAGGAATGGATGTTGGGTTTTGTCAAATCCCTTTTCTCCATCTATTGAGGTGATCACGTGACTTAGAATTCTGTTACTGTGGTGAGTTATATAGATTTTTTAATTCCTGATATAAATCCTACTTGGCTAAGATAGATCATCGTTGTGTATGTCTGATTTGATTTGCTAAAATCATGGTAAGAATTTTTGCCTCTGTGTTCATGACGGACATTGGTCTGTAGTTCTCTTCATCTGGTTTGGGTGTCGGGGCAATGCTGTCCTTGTAGGATGAGTTGGGAAGTGTTCTTCTCTTCAGTTTTCCAGAAGACTTTGTGTAGAGTTGATCTTACTTATTCCCTAAGTATCTGGATGGTTGTCTTTGTAAACTTTTTTTTTTTGAGGTATAAAATGCATAGTCACAGATCCAAAGCACATAGCTCATTATTCTTGTTAGTGTTCAAATCGTGTCACACTTGGCCATTGGGAGAACTTGGGCCATTTTGATGTGTCCCCATCGTTCTTTGAGCACTTCCACATGCCATGTGCAGACTTCCATGTTCTCTGCCTGCCTCAGCACCCTCACTCAGCCCACCCCCAGCGTCCCGAGGCCAGCAGCCTCTCATCAGGACGGCCCTTTCTCTCTGGCCACCGGGAAGCTCTCCTGCTCCTCCTGCCTTTGATTTGAGTCTCTGCCAAATTCAGGTGGCCAGGCAGCTGTGCTCCCACGGTCAGGGAGGAGCATGTGCTTTTGTTTTGGGGATCTCCGTCTCCATACAAGTTAGCACTTTGTGGGGTACAGCACTCAGGGCACCTTTTTAAGGAGGGAACCACCTGTTTCTCCACAGAGCCCTGGTTCCTTTCAGTGGGGAGGTTTCCGTGACCCTTTAAACGTTTTGCTACTTCTCCTTCAGAAGGTTCAGGCAGGCGGTGCCAGCGGAGGGCTAGCGCCCTGTGACCTTGGGCCTTTCCTCTCTGGGACCCAGCAGGACGGTGACTGGCTGCAGTCGCTTTCCTTGTTGTTACCGAGGCCAGGCCCCTCCGCCCCGCAGCAGCAGTGGGCACAGCTCTCTCCTCCTGTCTGCTTGCTCACCCAGTGGCCTCTGGGCGCTGGCCGGGAATCTGCAGTTTGGTAATGGGGCACAGGAGGTGGCATATCCCTGCATTTATTTCCTTGCCTCCCACCTCCCTGTGTTGTAAACATTAACTAGGGAGTGTCTGTCTTGTCCCTGCACTTACAGGGGTGGGGGGAACCCTCTTGGTTTCCAACTCATTCAATGTGGTAAATACCTTATCAGGGTGGCCCAGATGCCAGGCAACAGACTTTCAAGGCTGTGGGCACAGCAGGGGAGCCTCAGGGATCCACCCAAGAGGAGCTGTAATGTGGGGTCCCTGTCTAAGGTCGTGTTGTGTGTCCGTGTACAAGGAGACCTGGCCCCCTACCACATAAAGGCTAGGACTTCGGCTGTGCGGTGTTGAGTCCTGTGTTTGGGGATTGGTTTCTTTCCATCCTGTGACCTTCCACCTTTGCCCAGTCCCAGCATTGTACAAGCGTTTACACACGCCTGTATTCCTGGTGTAGTGGGGAGCGCGGGCCCCTCTCAGAGCAGTGCAGACCCCCCAGCACAGGGCCTCTCCCGGCTCCTTCCGTCCTTGTGCCTCCCGGGCTCTGTGCCCACCCTTCTCTCTCTGGGAGCTGTGGGTGGGGCGGGGCAGTTCACAGGGTGAAGGGAGGCAGAGGCACGCCATGCACAGGGACAGTGACCCACACCCACTCTCTTCTGGCTCTTCCCTGGGTGGCCTCCTGGACACTCGGGTGTCCCCTGGTGATCTGCTGGCCTGTAGTCCCCTGCCCTGCTGAGGGTGGGACCTGGCCTAGGTATCCCCTGGGGCTCCATCCAGCTTTCAGGGCAGGGCTCCGGGCGGGCTGGTTTTATGTCTACACCTCCGGCGCGGCTGTCCTGTGGTGGGACAGCTGGCGTAGGCACCCAGGTGGAAGGTGTTCCCCAGGCCCCTTCCCGGCCCCTGCCGACAGACTGCCGGTCTTGTCCCCCCTCAGTGCTCAGGCAGGCCCTGCGGCAGAAGCACCAGGAAGCCCAGCAGTCCTGCCGGCCCCACAACCTGCCTGTTCTGCAGGCAGCACAGCAGCGCGAGCTGGAGGTAGGGGCGCAGCAGGGTGGGTGACACCCGGGCCTGGGCTGGGTCGTGGGAGAGCTCAGGGTGGTTTGGGAACTGTGACTGCCCTGGGCTCAGCCCGGGGTGGGCCTCTGGAGGCCCAGAGTTCCCGCTGTGGGGGGCTGGGTGTGTCAGGACCAGGCGGGGAGCGTGGGATCCCCCTGCTGTCTTCCCTCTGCTCCAAGGCTGCAGCTCCTGGTGGGTGGGGCCTGTGCAGGGCAGGTGCTGAGTGGGGGCCGTTGTACTCCGTGGCCTTAGAGGTACAAGGGCGATGGTGGGGTGACAGGCCAGCCAGCAGAGGCCCATCCCAGGCTGCTCAGGGACAACCCAGAGACCCACATGTACCCAAGATGCAACAGGTAGTAGGGGTGCATGCAGACACCTATGCAGGGTCCTGAGGCTGCTAAGCCACAGCGTGAGGGAGCGGGCGCTGAGCTGGGGTTGCTAGCTGCCCCAGTGGAGAGGGACACAGGCAAAGGTCCGGAGACAGTGGCCAACTTGACGGTGCGCAGACGGATCCAGTGTCTGGCTAGCTTATGGTGGTCCTGAGCTGTCCGCTGGGCAGGGCTGGCACGGCCAAGGGAGGAGGTCCTGAAGGGGAGAGCACTGGGGGTGGCTGAGAAGGAGCAGCTGGGGTTCAGTAAGGCCGCTAGAGGTCTAGGGGCCAGATGAGGCCGCACGCCAGCAGCACATATTTGCCTCACTGGTGCTGCGGGCTGATCCCGCACCACCCTCACCGTGGCAGGCGGTGGAGCACCGCATTCGGGAGGAGCAGCGGGCCATGGACCAGAAGATCGTCCTGGAGCTGGACCGGAAGGTGGCGGACCAGCAGAGCACGCTGGAGAAGGCAGGGGTCGCTGGCTTCTATGTGACCACCAACCCGCAGGTCAGTGCCCCAGGCCTGCCCGGCATAGCCAGGGGATGCTGGTCCCCACAAGCCTAATTTTGTCTGGGGTTTTGCAGCTGGTCTCTGGGGGGCCAGGTCCAGGGCAGGTGGGGAAAAGCTGGTGAGGCCTCAGGAAGGGTTTCTGTTCTGCTCAGCAGAGGCTGGACTCCCTGCCTCTGCCTACAGGAAGGTGAGCCACCTGGCCTCCCTGAGGCCCACTCCCCCTCTGCGTGCACCCCATGTGCACCGAGCTGGGGCAGCCGCAGGCCCTGATGTGGGAGGGAGCGAGCTTCTGCCTCTTTTTGGCAGGCCATGGTCAGGCATCACTGGAAGTCAGTCCCATAGCTCATGGCCTGGTGCTCGCTGGGCCCTTAGGAAAAGAGGGCATCTGCCTGGGGCCTCACAGCAGCCTCTTTGCACCCCAGGAGCTGGCGCTGCAGATGAACCTACTGGAACTCATCCGGAAGCTGCAGCACAGGGGCTGCCAGGCGGGGAAGGCGGCCCTGTGACCAGGGCAGGTGGGGTCCCTGCCAGTGACCTGCTGCCCGCCATGGCTGGGGAGACAGCCCTGTCTCACTGTCATCGCAGGCAGCACAAAGCCAACCTGTCTTCCTGACGTCTGGCTACCACCTTCTCAGCTGCCTGCAGGAGGTGTCACCCTTCTGAGAGAGGCCAGGTGGATGCTGGTTACGCCTGCCACCCTGTCTGTTTGGGGTTTTCATCCAAAGCTAGGAAGGTGTGGGAAAGGGGAGAGCAGGTTCCCCGGATGGCTGGCTGCCCCAGAGCCGGGCAGAGTGCGGCGGGAGGGCCTGGCGCCTTCTCCCTCCTCGGGGCACATCCCAGCCTCTGCCATCCCCAGCTTCAAGCTTGTTCTGGTTTGGCCCCACCTTGGCAGGGGTAGCTGAGCGGGAGAGGGTCCAAGGCCCGAGCGTGTGACCCAGAGAAGTAAAGACACCTCAGTATGGTCTGCACATGGTTCCTGTGATGGCTTTGCGGTCGGCTGGTGGTAGCTCTGGCTACAGAGAAACTAGCAAGAGGACACCCCTGGGCACCCTGTCACAGAGGCCCTCCCATGGCAGGCCCCAGGGCACTAGGACCACATCCGGTCTGCTCTGTGGGACTGGGAACTGGGGGAGGGGGCATGGCAGGGGTCCCTGTCTGAGCAGCAGGAATCTGGACTGGGTTGTGGGAGGGCAAGGGTGAAAGGTAGAGAGCAGCAGGGGTGCTCTGTGGGGGGGTGGGGGAGACCCGTGTGGGGAGACACCGAGCCCGGTCCTGGGAGCATCCTGTCCGGGTTGGTCTGAGCCCCAGGGGCCCTGCTGTTCCCTTGGACTGAGGAGCTGGGGGGTAGGGGTGCCTAGCACCCGGCAGGGCTGGCTCTGTGATACACCTGTGCTGGACCCACCCCCAGGGCAAGCGATGCGGGAGAGGCGGAGCCGCAAGGTGTGACTTCTGGGCACCGGGAGCCCGTTCCCACTTCTGCCCTTGTGAGCTGCCTGGGGAAGCAGCAGTGCGGGCAGAGCCAGGGGGTCGGCAAGAGGGGTTTATTGAACAGGCTGGCTTCCCCAGCTGGGCCACTGCCCACCTGTCTGTGGGGCTCTGAGCTAGAGCCTGGCAGTAGGTGAGCCTTTGGGTCCAAGGTCATGGGGATGACAGAGTGGGCGCTGTGCCTGCTTGTTGAAGGGCAGTTCCTGACAACTAGTGGCTCTGGCAGGTATCACACGGGGCCCATACCGAGTGGCACTGAGGCCCCACCTCCAGCCAGTCACAGTCCGTTATAAAAGGTGGTCCACGTGTGTTTGGGGTTGGCCTGTGGCTGTGGAGTCAGCCCAGGGGCCACGCGGACCCCCAGACCCTGAGCACAGTCTGAGGCCTGGGAGGCACAGCCTGGGCGGGGTGCCTGGGGGCCGCGTCTGGGGCGGGGTAGCCCTCCGGCGCTAGGCTGGGCGGTGGAAGAGGCTGCCGGTGCGCAGCCGCCTCTTGAGTTCCTGCCACAGCAGCTGGCGCTCCCGCCAGCTGCCCTTCAGGACGCCGCTATTCTCCAGGGCGCGGCGGGACAGGTAGGGCAGCACCTCCATCACGGGGCCGTAGGGCACGTACTTGTACACAGGGAAGCCTGCCTGGCCTGCGCACGGGGGCAGAGGTGTCAGTTCCGGCCTGTGTCCCCCACCCACCTCCATGGACGCCCCACTCACCCAGTGGGAAGCTGATATGGTCGCACATGCCCAGCAGCTGTCCGAAGTACACCTGGCGGCCGGCGGGGTGCAGGCCCAGCTCCTCCATCCTGTGCGCAGGCAAGGTGGCAGGTCAGCTCCTGGGCTCAGTGTCAGTGCTGAGCCTTCCTGACGCCCAGAGCCCCTCCATCCACTGTCGCCCCCAGGGCGGGATGGGGCCTGGGCTCTGTCCTGCTGCTCCCACTGCAGCCCATGGCCACAGGTTCCTTCCCTCCTTCCCCAGCCAGCCTCTCCCACTGTGCTTGCTCCCCAGGGGCCCCTTCCTCCCGCCTGCCTGGCCCCCCGACCCCAGTGCAGTGACCTCGTGGCTGGCCCGGGGAAGCTCTGGGCTCTCCCACCGCACCTTTCCCTCCAGCCCCTCCACTTCAGTGCAGGTCCCATCCCCCTACCCACCCCTGGGCCCTGTCATCCACTTGCTGGCTGCTCTGTCCCTTACTGGTGGCCCTGAGTATTTAAGAGGTGGCTGGTCTGAATCAGGCTGTGCTGGAAGCATCAAACACACATGGGATTTTGAAGCCTTAGTCTGAGAAAAATGCACAGCCTTTCGCTGAAATACTGAGCACAGGTTTAAATGGTAATATATTGGATATGTGGGGTTCGTTGCAATGTATTATTGAAATTAATTTCATCTCCTCTTAACATGGCTACTGGCACATTTGAAATCAGTAGGTGTGGCTTAGCATTTCTGAGAGTGCTGCTAGGATGTTGGGGTGGCAGCCCCCATCTGTCCAGCACCCTCTCCTGTGCTCACACCTCCCCCTTCAGGGCCTTTACAAAAATTCAAGGAGTTGGAAGATACACATATTGATGATTCCCACATTTTGATGTCCAGATCCCGTATCCACGTGTGCCGACGCAGCCTCTGTCCCCCCAGGGGCACGTCCAGCCTGGGCCCTCCTCACACCTGCCCGGGCTGCAAGCCAGGCCGGAGCCTCCCAGTCCATGTCCCCAGGCCCCCGCCCTTCTCCTCACTGTCCCCATCCCTGGGCCCCTGCCCCAGGGTCCCAGGCACATCTCATCCATCCCACAGGCCCTTTCCTTCCCTTGGGGCTGGGCTCCATCCACGAGCAGGAACCCTCAGTCTAAAGCGAGCCCCAACCTGTACCATGTCCCTTGGTCTCTGCGCTTCTCTAGCACATGAACCTTGTGAGAGCAGGGCCACGTGTTACTGGCTGCTGGACTGCTGGGTCCTACAAAGGTGGCTGCTGCCCCTGCCCTTTCCACTGTCCACGCCGTCCAGGTGACTACAGCTTCTCCCAGTGCCAGAGGCTCCCCGCACTTGGCCCCTAGGCTGGGCCTCAAGACCCCTTTGGGCCAACAGGACAAAAGCAAATGTGACAAGGGCAGAGACTTGATCCCCCCCAGGGCTTCTGAGACCACAGGCAAAGCTTGGGCTGGCCTATCAACCCTGGGCTTGTGATGCTGCCCAGCCACGAATGAGGCCACATAGAGCCGACCAGGCTCCAGCTGACCACAGAGGCTGGACCGACCTTCGGCAAGGCAGGCAGAGCAGCCCCAGCTGAGCACAGCCCCCACTGCTGACCTGTGGGACCTCTGCGTTTGGGGTTGGTTCATTACTGTCACCGCTGACACAGGCTGGCTGAGGTCCCCAAGTGTCACATCAGTGAGAGACTCACTGTTCTCCTGGAGGGCATGCCCAGGCTGCTGAGGACTCCCCAGCGCCCAGAGCAGGAGCCCGGGAGGTGGCCTATGGGGGTGGTGGAGCGGGGCACGGGCCCTGGAGGCTGAGAAAGGAGAACGCTCAGCTGGCACTTGGAGGAGATGGTGAGGACAGCCCTGTTCTCTGGGGTGAGTCTGAGATTAGGGGAAAGGAAGCCCTCTGAGGGCAGGTCATACCTTCCAAGGTCCCACTGTTCGCAGCCTGTAAGCCCAACCTAAGATGCGCGTGGCCACAGGCTGCTGAGCTCACAAGTGAGACCTGCGAGGGTGGCCCCCTTGGGGCCGCACTGCCTCTGGGAGGACCCTGGTACCAGGGGGACCAAGCCCGATCAAGTTTTCATCACAGGTTATTTTCAAGCCTAAGGGAAATCAGGTTTTAAATTTTGCTACTCGTGTATATTTTAAAAGTCAAAGCCAGAATTCATCTTTGCTGAGCACAAAAGGTGCCCCTGGGTCCTTCAGCATCCGGTGACATGTTGGAAAATAGCACTGGGGAAGTGCCTAGGGACGGAGGTGGAAGGTGGGGCAGAACTGCCGGTCTGTGACTCCGTGGGCTCCCCTGCCCCCACCCCATGGCACCTGCAGACCCTACTGCACAGGGGCCTCCACAGGGTGCCTTGGGGTCTGTTCCCAGCGGCTGCCACTGTGCTGCATTAGAGATCGTGGTTTTCAGTTGCAGTTTCAGACTGAAAAAGCCCCATCACGAGCAGAGGATAAATGGTGTCCTTACTGATGGGTTTAGAAGGAGCGGCGTCAGCTCTCCTGGCAGCGTGCCCAGCCCACAGTGCCCAGGCCTGCCTGCATCCCAATCCCCGGTTGGCAGGAAGCCTTGGGGTGCCTAGTGCGGGAGGCGGCCTCTGCTCCTAGGAAAGGCAAAGGCCAGCAAGGCCACCCCCTGCCAGGCTTCCTGTGGGGCCTAAAGCCCAGGAAAGCAGAGACCAGGGAGAGGGAACCAGGCCCCCTAGGGTGGCCCTGCTCAGGTTAAGATACAAGCTGTGGGGACACATGCTAAGAGCTCACTTCACTCCACTCCTGTACCTGACTTATAAGGATTCTACTGAAGTTTTGCCCCAGCAGGACAGGGATTTAAAGAGGCTACATTAAATTCCAAATGCTCAATATATTAGGACTCGTTTATAGATGGGGTGATGTGCCAGAGGCCTCCCGAGAGCCCGGCATTTCACACTGCATTCGTACATTCCATTAAGCTATTTAAATCACCTAATGAAATTTGTTTTAAATTTGAAAGTTTAATAAACCAGGCATTAAGTTTACAAACCAATGCAACTGTGAAGAGCCTTCTGGCTGCAGCAGTGCCAGTGTCCAGCCGGGCCTGGGGGGCCAGCAGCCTGCAGGGCACCAGCTCTTTCTACAGATGTTCCCCACAAAGTGCCCACAGCGCCTGGCAGGCCACCCTGCACACGCCTCCAGCTTGGGGTGCTCGCCCCGCTCCTCCCTAACTGGGAGGCACTCTGGAGCACCAGACGGGGGCAGCACCTACCTGCAAAGCGTGAAGCGCACCGTGTCCTCATTGTGGGAGGCCACCATCACCTCAGCCCTGGTGTCACGCTTCAGCTCCTCCAGGATGTGGCTGAGGCACCTGGGGAGGGGGCTGCGTGAGCGGCCGAGGCAGGTGCAGGGCCAGCCGGTGAGCCTGCTCCTCCAGGGGGCCCCCACGGCAGCCTCCCCACACGTTAGGAAGGAAAGGCAGTGGCCGGCTGGACCAGGGCTTGAGGAAATTAAGGCTGGGGATGCTGGCCTCCCTGTGTGCAGGGGTGTGAGCAGAGCCCCGTCTGGCAGTGAGGACAGCTGGGCAGGGTGCTCGTTCTCTGACCACCTCCAGCAACATGTAGCTGTGTCCCCGCCCATGGGTACAACAGATGAGGCGTGTGTGAGCCTCTGCTGTAGCCGCCAGACGGCACCCACCCTGGGAGCCCCCAGAGACCAGCTCACAAACACAGGCGCCCCACAAACTGACAGGGGAGGCTCTGGTCACACATGCCTAGAGACGCCAGAACAGGGAGCCAAGTGCGGGCCGACCGCAGCACGGGGCCCCGCGGCACGGACAGCAGCGCCCCCGGAAGGAGGCCGGCAGGGCCGGGCGGGGAGCAGAGGCCGGCGAGCAAGACACTAGGGTCTCTGGATTTCCGACACGCACACACCGCCTCAGAGAGAGAAAGTACAAGGCTGGCCTGACCTCACTCACTGCAGGGCAACAACAGACATGAATGGAGCGAGAGCACATGCAGAGCAGCTGACCATCCCCAGCGTGAGACTGAAAAGCAGACAGGCTGTGTGCGGCCTGGGGAGGGCCGCATCTCTCGTCTGAAGTGATGGGAGCTGGCTGGGGGCAGCCGAGCTCACTTAGTTTTGTTCAGTAACCTTTTCCATATTAAAAACACCACCTTAAAGGTTTTGGGGGAAGGAGATGAAAGCAGAGGAGCTATTGCTTATGGTCTCAGGGGATAAATCTTGCTCCTAGACGCTCCTCACCCCAGGGCTGTTCCTCCTGTGGACAGGATGGTATCAGGTCAGCCCCAGCACCCTCACCTCATTTCTTCCCTCTCCACGGAGCCCTGAGGCTTTGCGGACCAAGATGGCCTGGCGCACCTGTGGTACATGGCATTGGTGGCCTCGTACGTGGGGTTGATGGGGTCCTCATAGCCAATTTCTGCAGCACGGGCACGTTCCTGGGCCATGTACGCGCCCCGTACCAGCTTGGCCCCGAAACACCAGCCCTCACGGCGAGCCAGCTCCGCATCCAAGGTGACATTGTCGTAGGCATCCTGTGGGGCGGGGACCACACGCCTATGATGACCAGGATGGAGCCCCCTGCAGCCTGGGGCCCAGCTGCTCCCGGGGGGAGGTCATGTGGGCACCAGGGCTGGCAGCAGCTGCCTGAGCCTGTGGGCACTCAGGGCATCCAGGAGACAGGTGTGGATGAGGATGAGGAAGGCCGTTTGACACATCCCCGGGAACAGTGACGGCGGGGACAGTCCTGTGGGAGAGCAGGTGCTCTCCAGATTCCCCGCAGCTGACTAGGGGCAGGACTGTTGCATGCTGCGGGCACCTGCCCAGGACACCCCCACCCCCACCAGCCTGCTACCCTACAGCATCAGCACCCCACCACCCCACACCCTGCCGGTCCCCAAGCAGCCCAGCCCAGGTCTGTGCCGGGGGCCCGCCCGCAGCACCCGAGTCCCCGGAGGCACAGGCACAAGTCTGGGCGGGTCTTCTGGGGAGGGGCTCACAACTTCCGTCTGACCCTTTGAGGGACCCGAACTGGGAAAGGGCGGGAGAACACAGCCACTTTTGATGGCTTTGAAATTGCGGATTAAGGCACGTGAAGTGGACTCTAAAAAGCTTCTTCATCTTCTTCCTGCCCCTCTGACTCCTGTCTGGGACAGGAGCCCCAAGGGACCCAAGGTGGCAGGAGGCATGGGCCCCGGGCCCCGGGCCCCGCTCCCTGCTTGGCTGGTGCCATCTGCATGGAGGCCGGTGGGAGGCGGCAGGGCGCACCTTGAGGTAGCACTGGTAGGTGTTGAAGATGAGTGGCTTCTCCACATTGAACTTGCGCTGCATTTCCAGCGTCAGGCGGCTAATGGCCGGCTGGAAGTAGGTCTGCTCAGCATCCACCATCAGCCGCACGCCCACCTCGCTGGCTTTCTGCAGGGAGCAGGGGCGGGAGAGAGGGTCTGTCTGGGCTCAGGTAGGATGGGCCCCTGCCCTGGGTGCATCCCAGGCCCTCAACCTTGGCTAGGACGTCCATCCTCTGCAGCATCCTGGTCATCTGCAGCTCCTCCTCTTCTGTGAACCGTGACAGCAGAGGCTCCAGGTGTCCTGTCTGAGGGGCCACATGTGGTCAGGCCCCAGCCAGGGTCCAGGCTGAGCACTCCCACCACCCCCATGTGCAGGGCCTGGTCCTCCAGACGAGTGAGGCCACCTCGCCCCTGCCCGCCCACCACCGTTTTTCACGTGAGGGTCAGCAGCCTGTCCTGAGGCTGGCCAGCCACACGGCGCCCTGGAACCTCGCTGCCAGCCAGCGCACTCCATGCACAGGGCCAGCAGCCCGAGGGCAGGTCTGCTCCCACGGTGTCTGCTCCTGGGTCTACCCAGGACCCCTGGGGTGGGTCACCTCGCTTCCCACACGTGCTACCAGAACCTGACCCCTCCAATCACCCAGAAAAGCTCAGCTCCTAGCAGGGAGAGGGCTCAGACTATAGGCAGATGGGGACGGAGGCACCATTCCCAGATGGCAGCCTTTGGGGAGCCAGGTGAGGCCTTCTGCTCACCCCGCCTGCCCATTAACACTGCCCAGGCCCGTCCTGGCGCCTCCAGCACGGCCCCCCATGGCCCTGAGTGGCCTGGAGGTTTGGGGAGGCTGTGTTTGAGGATGTTTCCAAAGGTACATCTGCCGCTGCTTCAAACCCAGCTCAGCAAGTGGGCCCAAACACGGCTGCAGGTTCCTGGATACCCTCCCACAGGCAGGAGGGGTCTCCTCACCCTGGACACAGGCCAGCCTAGTGACTTGCTTTTAACAGAATAGGGCAGAAGTGATGCTGCAGGACTTCTGAGGCTGGGCCAGAGAGGGTGACAATGCTTCAGCTGATTCAAGGGGCACTCGCCCGGGAGCCTGGCCACGAGCTAGTGTCGACTGCTGGCCATGTGAGTGGGGGCCCTCCATGGCACCCCCAGCCCCGCCCCCTGAGTGCAGGTGTAAGGGAGAGGCTGGGCGAGGGTGCCAGCTGGCTGGCCAGCCCCAGAGCCACGAGGGAGGACGGGGTGGCCTTTGCCCTTTCAGGCCATGGAGGTGTGTGGTGCCCTGACGCACAAAGACAGGGGACATGGGGAAGGTCCCCAGACACCCTCTCCTCGTTCCCACTTTGAGGGGCACTTGTAGCTCTTTGTCCCCTGGACCATGAGGGTCTTGTGGGGCCATGGAGGACAGTGACCTCGGCCACACTGCATCCCACTGCTGGTCCAGGGTAGGTGACAGGAAATGGTTCCCTTCTCAGCCCACCACCCCGGGGCAGGGTTTAGTGGCAAGGGGGACGTCACCTGCACATCAGGGACCACCAGGTGCTTGGACAGGAGGGGGACGTCACCTGCGCGTTAGGGACCACCAGGTGCTTGGAGAGTTCGGTCCTACTGTCAACAAGGCTGCCCCAGTGTAGCAGGTCCAGAGTGCTGTGGGACAGGTATGTCAGCACAGGGTGGCAGCTCTGCCCAGACACTAGGGTCTGTGGGGGCCCAGCCCTAAGCCAGCCCACTCCACAGAAGACCACCCCCAAACCCAACCCCGCAAGACCAATCTCAGTGTTCAGTTTTTAAAAACAGAGAAACCGTAAACTTTTCTCTATTTAAAAAATGGAAACCAAAACAAGAACATTCTTGCCTCAGGGCAGTGGCTGTAAAGCCCAGGGCATGCACCAGGGGCGCGTCAGGCTTGGGGAGAGCCAAACATGGGAGAACGGGCCAGGCCCAGCATGCAAGGGGACAGCCCGCTGCCAGCCCATGGGCCTTGGTGACCTCACCGCCAGCCCCTCGGGATGAGGGAGGCATGGGGCCCTGTGGGACCTCAGCTGCCCGGACCCTCCACCGGCCTGCCGTGTGAGTCCCAGGGAGGGCAGGGTGCACTATCACTCCTGGACCCGAACAACCCCATAAGCATCCCTGCCCATTCAGGGCCACTCCCACCCAGCAGCAGAGCTGGGCTGGCTCCGTGCCCTGCTGCCCACCCCAGCTCCGTGCACTTCTGGCTGCTCTGTGGGTCTCGGGAGAGCGGGTCCTTCACTGCTGTCACCCCAAAGCCCATGCTCTCAAGGATGACCAGGATTGGGAGAGGCCCATGGGGCTCAGCTGGAGCTGTGGCTGAACGGGGCTGCACGCTCCTGAATTCCCAGCCAAGGGAGTGATGCTCTTACCCAGACACACCCAGGGTCTCTGTGGTGAACCAGTTCTCAATCTCTGTCCTGGAAGCAATGCCCATCTTTGCCACGCTTTCCTTGAGAAGTGAGAAGGTGTGGGTCCTGCTGACACCCCAGCCCTTCAGTAACATTTCCTGCTTCCCCCAACCACTGTGGTGATGTTATTCTTATTACACCATTAGCGAGAACAAGATACAGTCTGCTTGTTTCTGCTCCAAGCAGGTCTGTCCCCACCACCCTCATGTCCCTCTCCCTTCCTGCAGCTCCACGGTGCTCTGCCACATGCAGGCCAGCCCGCATCAGTCCTCCTGCCCAGCACCCCCTTGGCCTGTTCGGATTCCTTCCCAGCTAACCCCAGCAGTTGTGGGGTGGCTGCAGGTTCTGGAGCAGTGCCAGGAACCCACTTCTGACACTGCTGCTGGCTCCTCACAGACAGGGCCCTCCCCAGCCCTGCAGGGCCACCCACTCGCCCACCAGGGAGGCCCACCTGCAGCACCGCCACCTCCAGCTTCGTGTCCATGGCAGCCAGCCCGGCCTTCCCTTGCTCTGCAGCCATTTGGTGGAAGAACCGCCTCCACCTGGTCAGCACGTCTGAGAACTGCAGCTGCAGGTGCGGACATGAGGCACTATTCCAGGCACACATCCAGCTCCTGCCCAGGGAGCCTGGCACGGCCCCGGGCCCATCCCCAGGCCACGCGGGTGCCCAGTGCCCAGACCCAAGGGACCGGCACAGGAGCTCTCACATAATGCTCAGGACAGCCCTCTGCAGGTAGAAGTTTCTGGCACTTACCAGAAACTGGGGTCTCCCTAGTGCAGTGAGCTTAATGGCTGAGAAGCCGTCATCGCTGGCTCCACCTGCCAGAAGCCAGAGGAAGAGCCATTAGGGCTCCGGGTGGGGAGGGGGGGCACCAGGAGCCTCAGCCCGGAGTCTGTGCCATTCCAGAATCAGCATGCATCTCACTGGATATGGGCCAGAGTGCCGGTCATGGCACGGGCACTTCTTCCTGCTGGTCACCAACAATACTCGTGGTGCTGGGCCTACCTCACAGATGTGCCCCGAGACCACCAGGGAACCTCGAATGGCCCAGCCACCAGGACTGGACAGCACAGATCTTCCCCTAGCCTTGCTTAGCCCGAGCAGGGGCCTCAGGGACGTCCAGGGTGGCCATGCTTCCTGGACAGGCTGCCTGGCCCCAGCTTGTGTGCCGTCCCCTCCCCAGAAGCAGCTCACTGATCTCAGGCTGAGGCAGGTGACACCGGGGATCCCTGCCAGCCCCCACCCTTCACAGGAGGGGAGACCTGAGACCAGACAGCCCAGGCCACTAACTACCCACGGGCAGGACGGCTCTCCTCCCCAGTCCACAAACACCCGTGTCCGTGCTGCTCTGGAGGCCCCACCACGGAGGCGGGCCCAGGCTGCTCTGTGAGTGCTCGCCACGCGGGGGCAGGCAGGCAGCAGGCCGAGGAGCTGGCAGGACCTGCCCTCCTCTTCCTGCCTCAGTTTTGTCTTCCATGCCATGGCCAGGGGCACTCAAGGTGCCCCACGAAGGCTTCACAAAATGCAGAAACGCCCAGCAGTGCCCAGGTGGCGATTGACCCCCACACTCCTCTCTCCTCCAGCTTTGGAAGCCCGTGACTCGGCTTTGCTGCGTGCAGCCCTCCCCCTCCGCCGGCCCCCAGGCAGAGCAGCCGCGGAGGTGAGGAGACGCCCCTCCCCACACGCCGAGCATCTGCCCAATCCCCCCGGTACTGTCGGCTCCCACCTCCTGAAGTGTTCAGGCGGTGGGGGCCGCCAGGAGGAGATGCTGGGGTGCGGGGCAGGACTGCACTATGGCCTGGGGGGGTCCTGAAGACCAAGACAGAGGCCTGTGGGGCTCCCCACCTCAGCAGGCACCCGGTGCGGTGCAGGAGGGATTGGCTGTTGAAGGAGGATGTGGCACAGTGTCCGGAACAGCGCAGCCCTCAGCACACCCGGGTGTGTCACGAGAGCCCAGCCCCTGCCCAGGCCACCACCAGCCTTCCCAAGGTCCACGTCAGGCCACAGTACCCAGGAGAGGGGCAGGAGGTGCCTTCCTGGAGACAGCCGGCTCCTCAGGCAGGCTAGACTCAGGTGTGCCCCAGCGTAACCTCAGCCCAGCCATGACCCCTGGGTCAGACTCACAAACACCCAGGCAACCTCTAGAGGAAGCCCTGAGCACACACTCTGCCCGGCCTGTCACAGGCCCATGTCCCCACATGCAGGGCTTGGCCCAGGCTGGACCTGGCGGGGGTGCAGCCAGCGCAGAGCAGGGCCCACCTGAAGCCTCAATGCAGCGCAGGAACGTCTCCATGTGGCTGTCACACTTGGCTTCACTGGCGTAGAAGTAGGTGCGGGCACTGATGACACCGTCCCGGCGGTCTCCAAAGGCCCGGTGGGCCTGGTACTGCTTCTCCCTCTTACTTGTACCTGGAGGGGAGGGTGCGTGGCCCGAGCATCCGCTGGCCTGCCCTGTGCTTCTCTGCAACCCGGCTCCGTGCACACTTGGGGCCCTGCAAGCACCCCACTGCTCCCACCCTCGGGACGGGCTCCTTGGCCAGGAAGGGCCGTGAGGCTGGGCCAGCATACTTGGAACAACGGCCCAGGTGCCTGTGGAGGAGCCATGGCACCACCCCTTGGCCCTGTCGCTTGCCTGTGCCCCAACCCCAGGTGTGCAGCCACAGGGGTGGGGACGGCAGGATGTTGACTCCAGAGCCGCCTCCTCTTACTCACCGCCGCCCTCTCGCTCCACTGCTGAGGAACAGGACCTGCGGGAGGGAAGAGGGTCAGGGCACACCCCCTTGGGCTGTAAGGGCCGAGTCATGCCCATCAAGGTGGCAGCGGGGCTGGCCCTGAACCTGACCTGACAGGCCTGTGTTGGCTGCGGCAGGTAAGTGACTCACTCCACCCCGCCCGGCTGCTCCCGGCCCCAGGCCTTCAGGGTCACTGCCTCCCAGCGGGGTGGCAGCCAGCCCCACACCCTGGAGGAACTTCAGTTTCCTCACGAGTGGGCAAGCAGGGGGTGAAACTACTCCATCCAGAGAGTTCTCAGGAGGGCCCAGGGCATAGGGCAAGTCCCTGAAGAAAGCTAGCAATGAGGGTGTCCCTTCTTCTGAGGAGAGGGCAGGACCATGGGCAAGTCAAGGCTGATGAAGACTGAGCAGGGTCCCAGCAGCATAAACCCCAAGCCCAGGAGTGAGGGTTCCTGCGTACCCACCTACCTCTGCCCCTCACATCTGGGCATTTCCAACCACGAGGGCCTAAAGGTGAGCCCCTGCCCAGGTACACAGCTGGCCCCACCTCTGGCCCTGCTTCATTCTTGCCTCTAAGATTCATTTTCCAAGCAGCAACCAGAATTTTTCTTTTAAAACGCAAGCCCTCCCCTGACCTCCCATTATACCTAAGTAACACCCCCAGTCCTCACCAGTACAGGCTGCTGCCCCACCCTGCTCCCAGGCCCAGTCTGGCCACACTGGCCTCCCAGCAGTCCCTCAGCCGTGCCCTCGCTGCTCCAGCCTGGCCTGCCCCCACCCCGTGCCCACCAGCCCCCGCCTGGTGTCCCCCAACCCCGGACCCCCATCAGACTCACAGCAGACACTGTCCCCTTTTGCAGTGGGCTGTCACGCCTGAGTCTGCTCTGATGAAGGGACTGCTCTATCTCACTGCGTGCCAGGCCCGGCAGAGGCACTCACAACTTCGTCCCCTCACTTTGTACTTAAAGCCTCCGAATGAGTTACCATGGAAAGGGCTCAACCGCAGCCTCCAGGCCACCGGCGACTTCTTAAATGCCCAGACAGCCCCCAGCCCTGCAGCTCTGCTCATGCCCGCAAGGAAAAGAGCAATTCAACCCCTACACACCGCAGGGCAATCGTGACCAAGGTAAGCCGAGAACCCCTGAGAGGTGGCTGCCACTGGGTAGCCTCCAGCCTCCTAGAGCAAGTCCTGGGCCACGCAGCCGTCCTGCAGGGAGCCCTCCCGGGGGCCACGACTCCTACACAAGCCCAGAGCCCCAGCCGCATCTGGAGACTGAGCCAGAAGGCCCAGGTCAGAGCCCAGGGCTCCCAGGTCTGGGCCAGTCTGCAGGGGCCAGAGGTTGCCACACAAGGCCACGGTCCAGGCACGCAAGGACAGGACCCACCCTGTGCAGACCAGGCCCCTGCACTTGACCAACAGAAGGGAAGAGGGTCAGATGTCACCGTGTGACAGCATCTACTCCACCCACAACATCCCCACCAGGGACAAGGAGCCCAGCCCTCTCCTGAGGTCCTCCCAGCTATGGCCCAGGTACGACCAAGGGGGAGGTGGGATGCAGCACGCAGGACCCCATCAGGCTAAGGCATCGGCAAGGATGGCTGCCCGGGGGTTAATGCTCAGGTACCTGCCTCCTAGGCAGACGCCTTGGAAACCAGTATCCAAAAGGCCCCCAGGGGCCCAGGGCCCTGTGAAGTTCCCGCCCAGCATGTCCACAGCTGGCCTGCCAGGCTCCGAAGGCGCAGGCCAGTGGGGGCTGCTCCCTTGCCCACACCCAGCAGACAGAGGAGGAAAATACAAGTGATGGGGGTCTACAGACGCAGCAGCAAGACCCCATTCCCCCTGTCTCCAAGCTCTGCCCACCACACGGGGAGGTTTGCTGGGCTGAATGTATTTCAGAAAGAACTCAGCATGGGACGCCTACTTACGCCTCCCCTGTGCCGGCCAGGGCACGGCGGTGGACGAAGAGAAGCACAGATGTGCCCAGCGCAGCCCATTCCTGCTGGGCTTCAGCCCTGGCTCCAGGGAGCACCCAGGACACCGCACACGGTCCCAGGGCGGCTGTCACCACTCTGGGGACCGAGGCCCAGGTACCCCTCCAGCCAGCCCTGGGTCTCCACAGCCAGGACAGGCACACAGGCCTTCCCCACCGTCCCTACCCATCATCAGGGGTGGCCCAGCCCCTTTCTCTATCCCCATGGCGCTCGGCTTGCAGCTGGGAGCCTGTGGGGCTCCTCCCCTGGGTCAGGCCCCGGCCTCTGCTTTCTAGCAAGTGTTCTGGCAAAGACTGCCCAGCCCCCCACCTGGGTGTAGCTCTCTTCCTCCTGCACCTCTGGCCTCCACCTGCTTCTTACCCTGGGAACTCCTCCTGGGTCCCCTCTTCCTGGCACCACCAGGCCTCCTTGCGTTCAGACACCTCCATCCTTTCTGGGCCTCTTACAGCTACGCCCAGGGCAGGCCCGGCACCACCTGCACCCTCCCTGCCCCACCCCACTCCCGTGGCCTTGATTTGGGGCAGTGGCCTCTGTGTCACTCCCCACTGCAGCACCTATGGGCCTCGGGATAGCATTAGGAAGAAAGATCTCTGGGACACGAAAAAACACGGAAGCAGGGCCCACACGGGGGCTACACAGTTGGAGCCACTCCTGATGGAAAATGCCCAGCAGGCCACGCAAGCACCTTGACCGTGCACATGTTCTACAGGCCCCTGCAAGCCCGGTTCTGCCCCTTTGCCCACACAGGACCTTCCAAAGGCCACCTGGCAGCAGAGCTGGTACGAGTCCTTGGTACCTGTGACCGGCCTTGGAAGATGATCTCACATGAGGCCAGGGAGGGACCGTCACTCACACCCCAAAGCCCACCCAGCGAGGCTCCTGTAGGATGAGTCACCAGCAGCAAGGTGGCCGCAGGGCACCGGCTGCAAGGCCCCAAGGAGGGCAAGGCCAGCTCTCCAACGTTCCCCCTGCAGGGCAAGGAGGAGGCCAGGCAAGTGACTGGGGAAGGAGTCTCTTCATACCAGAGAGAGAACTCTTCACTGAGAAACCTCCCAGCCCTCACTCTGATACTGCAAAAGACTGGAGTCCATTAGCTATTCAGCAGGCAGCCCCTCTGAAGGCTGCAGCCTGGGCCCACAGCCCCAAAGCGGGGGAGCTCCACCTCCAAGACAGCGAATCGCTGGGCAGGGGCTGGGCTCCCCAGGCCAATCAGCTGCCTGCTGGCACTGAGACCAGGCTCGGACATTCTGTTCCCAGGGCAGGAGCCTCACGTGACGACTTCCTCCCCACCCCCGCCCCCAGGCCAGAGCAAACACCGTAGCCTGAGAAGGGGCGGGCCACTCAGCAGGCCTGCACCAAGCCTCATGAGGCCGGGCACAGCTGCTGTCAGGGCTCAGGGGCTCCCAAGCAAGCGAGGGTCCAGCCTGGAGGGCTGCAGGCACCAGCACAGGGCCAGGCATCTGCAAAGGGCTGGTCTTGCCTGGGTCTCCCATGAGGCCACTACTCCAGAAAGCAGAAAGTGATGTCATCCTCTAATTCTGTCCTATGGCCCAGGTGTATGGGTCAGGGAGCATCACCTGTCCCCACACTCCCTGCCCAGAGAACGGGCCCTGCAGGGAGTCGGTGACCTCGGGACCCTGGCCTGCCATGTGCTCCTTGCTGCACGTTTCCTCCTCAGACCCCCAGGCTGGCACCAGGCCTGACAGGCTCTACACTTACCAGGCAGAGCGCTGATTAGGAAACCATCTCAGGAGCCAGGCAAGGAGGGTGGTGGGACCCACCCAGCAGAAGGCATGCTTTAGCAGGCCAGGAGGCCAGAGGGCCTCCCACACCGGGGCAGGCAAACGTTTTCTGTAAAGAGCTGAGGAGCACCTCTTTTAAGCCTTGCTGGCCATATGGAGTCTGCCACAGCTATTCAGCTCTGCCCTGCAGGGCCAAAGCAATTTGAATTTCATGCCATCTTTACATGTCACAAAATATTATTCTTGTTTTGTTTCAACCATTTAAAAATGCAACAAATATTCTTAGCTTGCGTTCATACAAAACCAGGCAGGTGAGTCAGACTGGGCTGTGGACCAACCCCTATTCTCACCCCTCCTCTGTCCACACGCACAAAAGGCCTGCTGCGAAAGCCCAGAACCGTCACCCTTATGGGACAAAAATACAAGACTCCCAGGCAGGACCCAGGAGGGCTGCCAGTAATCAGGCTGACTCCGCTGGCCTGGCCCCCTCCTAGCCCAGCCCTGGCTGCCCCTTGGGCATCTGGGGGTGGTCACCAAAGCACAAGCAGGCCTTACTCCATCTCTTTGCGTTCAGCCTCCTCCGAGCTGAGGTCCTCCTCCACTCCATAGTCCAGGATGGAACCCACACCGAAGGCCCTGTTGTGCCGGATCAGGGGCCAGATGGACTCCTGGTCCTCACCGGCCACAAACTGCCCGTAGAAGGTCATCTTCATCAACTTGTCAAATAGCCTTTGCCCCAGAAGTCTCCTGGCAAGATGGAGCAGCTGGAAGACAAAGGAAAGGGGTTGCCTTGGGCCACCCAGCCGCCTCTGGCCCCAGAGAACACCCCTGCTCCACTCCAGCCACAAAGCCTGGCCACACTCTCCCCAGGGCCAGACTCATCTCACAAGGCCTCTGTCTTATTGTGGAGACCATCCAAAGTAGCTTGCTTCTCCATTCCCACTCTTCATGCAGGGCTGAGAAGGTGCTAACCCCATGGCTGTTCTTGTGTCCCTGCCCTGTGTCCCCTGGGGACCCCAGTGGTGCACGGAGGGTGTCTGATCACTACACATCTCCCATGGCAGTGGGTGTGTTCATAACATTCTCTGAATCTACACCTCAATGGATTATGCTGGGGAAAAGGAGGATTTGGTGCAACTTTCTAGAAGGAAGCACCCAGATTTTTCAGTGTTTGTTCATATATTCCAAGTCCTTAAAACACTGCCTGGCAAGGGGCTGGCCGTCTCATGGTTGCTGAACAGATGAATGGATGCAAAATTCATAAGTCTGAGTTCAGCTGGAGCAAGGCATAAGCTAACAATAAGCCAGTGACCATCTACTGAGTCTGTGGGGTGAAAGCCCACCACGGGACTCAGCAGTCATCCAGGGTCCCCAGGGAACCGCAACTCTAGCAGCCAAGCCCCTGAGGAAGACAACTTGTACCAGGAACACATACCCTTGTTCTCACTATAAAAGGCTCAAACAGGTGCGTGCAAAGCCAGGAAGGTAAAGCTGGCTCTCTCTGCTTCCTACACAGCACACAGCCACTGTCACCACCCATCCCATATCCGTCTGTGCCCCTCTTTTGCTCTGGCTCACACCCGAGCACAGAAGCCTGCGTGGTGGGAGACCCAGACTTCCTAAACCCTGCCTCGGGGCGATGGGCCACTGGATCCTGTACCGCTGCAGGCTGACACTCGGGGGGGCAGCAGCGACGACCCCTCCCAGCCCAGCGCATGCTGCCCAGACCTGCACGAGCTCCGAGGGAGGCGTTTTCACTGCAGGCCAGAGGACAGGGAAGGCCAGTTCTGGTGAGCAGCCCCCAGCCCTGCAGCCTAGCCCCTGCCCCATTTCCTCCAGCACCAGGCACTGAGGTCACCAACACCAGGGCGACCAAGCAGGACAGGAGGGGGGCCTGGGACAAGCCTCCTGCTCTCTCCAACACCCGCAGCGGTCCCATGTACTCCAGCACTTTCTGGCACTTTGACAGGGGTAACTCCAGTACTCCAGGGTCCCCAGCTCTGCCAGCTTCTCTGCTGGTTTTGAACCCGTTAGAAAGCTCCGTGCTGAGCCTAGAGAAACGTGGCCTAGCGGTTCTAAACCCTCTCTGCCTCCCTACCAGACACACGGATGGCGGGCACAGCTTCCCTGTGCTCATCCTGGCCCCACCCAGTGGTCCCCGTGATGTCCTGCCTGCAGGGCAGGGCCCCATCCTGGTGCTCCACAGAGACCCCGTCTCCCAGCTGCCTCCTCCCCCACGACCACCGCACCACCCACACCGGCTGCTCCTTGCAGGCTGCCCCTCAGCTGCGGATGCTCCCCGAAGGGTCTCACCACCCCCCACCCCCTCCGAGCTCCTTGAACCCTAGTGTTCCTTCTCACCCTCCTCCTCAGTTGGTCTGGGCTCTCGATGGCCACAGCTTTGCCTCCGGACACCCCCTTCTGCCACAGACACCACATGGCTTCCAAGAGGCCCCCACTTCTCCGACACTCCGAAGCTGACAGTGGCGCTCCCAAAGGGGTCCAGGCTAACCTCCCCACTGGCCTCACGACCTTTCGGGGCCGCCCACCCTGACCTGCTGGGCCTCCGCCCTCACCTCCCAGCGACCTCAGCCTTGCCTCCACCTGAGCCCGAGGTGTGGCCCGGTGCTCCTCCGCGGCCCAGCCTCCCCGAGGGTCCCCCGGGGACCCAGAGAGACGGCAAGATGCCCTCAGCACATCCCGCTCGGGAAATCACCACCACAGGCATCGGGGGCCCTCCAGACCTTTGGCACGAACTGGACCCCTGCAAACCGCCCCAGGATCACCGTGAGGTGACCGTCACCTCCAATCTCCATACCCCCCGAGTGGCAGCGGTTAGGGTGGGGCTCTGTATTTCCACAAAGTCCTCTGAAAAGGCGACTTTTCAAAGTTGCCAAGTGAAAGCTGTGAACGTCAGATACTTGAGCGGCTCCCCGATTCCCCACAACACCGTTCAGAGCGGCTGTGCCTGGGGAGCCCCTAGGCCACAGCTTCCAGAACTTCGGAAGGCACTCAACTCACGTGCAGGGGACTCGCAACACCACAACCAACACGGAGCTCGTCCACACCGGCCCTTGTTCTCGGTTGTGGCGTATGACCGACCTATGGGAACCCTCGGGCCGGACCCGGAACGCGGGGCGCGCCCCCCCCCGACTGCCCCGCTGCACTCCCGGCGAGGCCCAGGAGCCCCGGGTGACACCGAAGCTCCGCGAGGGCTCCGCGCCGGGCCGAGGACCCCGCGCCGCCCCGCCGGCGCCCCTTCCCCCGGCGCACCTGCTCGTGGCGCGCCAGCAGCGCGGGCGAGGCGCACAGGCGCAACACCAGCAGGCTGCGCGCCAGCTCCCAGCTGCGCCGGCTGCGGTACGCCTCCCGCGTGTTGCCGAAGTCCACGGCGGGCACCGGCGGTCGCAGGGCCTCTGCCGCCCCGCACCCCGGAGCGGCCCCCGTGTCCGCCGCAGGCTGCTCGCGGGTCGCCGGCGCCGTAGACAGCGGGGCTAGGCGGGGGCTGCCGCGGCGCAGCGCGGAAACGACGCGCCTCAGAGCCATGGCGGCTTGTCCGCGCCTCATGGAGCTCCCCAAGCACGCGCCGCCGGCCCCGCCCCGCCCTGCGCTCGGCGCGCCTTCTCAGGGAGCTCCGCTCCGCCCCTCCCGAGCCGCCGCGCCCGCTCTTGGGGAGGCGTGGCCCCGCCGCAAGGCCCGCGCTCCACCCCAGGGCCCGCGCCCTCCCTGCAGGCGGCCCGGCCCAGCTCCCAGGACCCGCGCTCTCTTCCCCAGGACCGCGCCCTCCCCTCAGGAAGCTCCGCTCCGCCCCTAGGACCGCGCCCTCCCTTCTGGAAGCTCCGCTCCGCCCCTAGGACCGCGCCCTCCCTTCAGGAAGCCCCGCCCCCAGGACCGCGCCCTCCCCTCAGGAAGCTCCGCTCCGCCCCTAGGACCGCGCCCTCCCTTCAGGAAGCCCCGCCCCCAGGACCGCGCCCACCCTTCAGGAAGCCCCGCCCCCAGGACCGCGCCCTCCCTTCAGGAAGCCCCGCCCCCAGGACCGCGCCCTCCCTTCAGGAAGCACCGCCCCCAGGACCGCGCCCTCCCTCCAGGAAGCCGCGCCCTCCCCTCAGGAAGCTCCGCTCCGCCCCCAGGACCGCGCCCACCCTCAGAAAGCTCCGCCCCGCCCCCAGGACCGCGCCCACCCTCAGAAAGCTCCGCTCCGCTCTCTTCCCCAGGAGCGCGTCCTCCCCTCAGGAAGCTCCGCTCTCTTCCCCAGGAGCGCGTCCTCCCTTCAGGAAGCTCCGCTCCGTTCCGCTCCCAGGACCGCGCCCTCTCCTCCGGACGGGCCTAGACCGGGGAGACTCCGCCCCGTGCTGTGAGCCGCGCCCACCCCTAGGGAAGCCCCGCCCCGCCCTGCCCCGCCCCGCCCTAGGACCCGCTCCTACCGCGGGTGCCGCGCCTTCTTGGGAAACCTGCCCCTCGCCGCGCCTCCCGAAAGGTGTGAGTCCGGAGGCAGCTCCACGTGCATCACAAACCCTTTTCTTCCTGTGGCCAGACGCCCGAAGGAGACCCTGCCCACCCGCAGCTGCGCCCTCCCGCAGGAGACCCCGCGCCTCCTGGGGCCGGGCCCACGGCCTGGTGTGCGAGTGCCTCCTGGGTGTCCCGGGCTCCCAAGCTGGCGGGCGCGGCCGGTCAGCGCCATCGCACACCTGCACACCTGGGCTCTTCTCTGGTCGTCGAGGCCGGGCTGTTGGAGGACCCGGCTCGGCCGGAAGGCGCTGCCGCCTCTCTTCTTGTGTCCAGGCGCGTTGGGGAAGCCATCCGTCCGCACCCCGGTGCCTGCTGCCCACAGGTGCGAGCGCGGGAGGGAAGCGCCCTAGGGATTTGCCCGATCCGTTCCTCTGCTGTCTTCCCAGCACCCCCCCAACGGGCAGGCTCAGACTGCCCCGTGGGGCCCTTGCAAGCCCAGTCCCTCCCCTGCGCCTCCCCTCCAGGCCCCCAGTGCCGCCCTGGGGGTGACAGCAAAGCCGCCTGCCCCAGGCCTCCCACCCCTCCTCGGGCCCTTCTGCCGTCTGCCCCGCTGCCTCGGACGTCCTTCCTTCCAGGACTGCGGGCAGTCTGCCGCCTGTGCCCCAAACGTCATCCGGGAGGAGCCTGCCCCGACCGCCCCCCGCTGGTCACTCAGCCCCTGGCCCCTCCTGCGTCTCCGCAGGACGGTTCTGAACCCCTGCAGGGGCGGAGTCTGCAGGCGGGAGCCTCACCCCCTCCTGGTCCCGCTCCGTCACCCGGCCTGCCGTGTCCCCGCCTATGGGCGCCCCGGATGCCTCGACGGGTCAGGCTCTGCTGACATTTGGGGCCGACTAGCTCTTTGCTGGGGGCTGGTCCCGCGCACTGCAGGATGTCACCAGCCCCCCTGGCCTCTGCCCGCCCGATGCCTGTGACACACAGACGACACACACACAGCCCCTGCGATGCCCCCCGGGACAGGCACCTCTGCTCCGCGTTGAGGCAGGCTTCCTGGGCAGGCAGGTCTTTCTGCCCCCTCTTCCTTCTGTTGAGGTGGAAGAGGAAACGGGGGGGGTGAGTTGAGGACCAGAAGCGGGAACTCAGGGTCCCTCCAGCAGCTCAGAAACTTCGTTCCCCAAGCGCGGGCTGGCCTCGGCAGCTGGCGCAGCCTCGAGACCGCCCCATTTTCCCTCCCTGGATGACCTTCCCTCCTCCACAAAACCCTTCAGGGCCTTCCCGCTGCCATCTGCACAAGGCTGCATGGCTCAGCCTGGCTCACCGACCCTTGGTGGCCAGGCCCCTGCCCACTGTACCTCCCTCACCCACACTGGTCGTTCCACCTGACCCTCCTCTGAGTTCTGCCCTTCACAAGCTGCCCTTGGGCACCTGAATCTCCCCTTCAGCCCTACCGCCTTCCTCCTCCGTGGGGTCCACTTAGGCATTTCTCCAGCTGGGCACCGACTTGGCCACAATTCCCACTTGCACTTGCTGGTGACCCTGACTCCCAGCCACCCGCCTGTGTCCCCTGCACTCTCTGGTGTGCTTTACTGAGGGAAGGAAGGAGCATTCCTGATTGGCAAGTTTGACCCCACGCTCTACACTGCTGCCTGTGGGTTTGAGGGTCTCCTCCAGGCCCTGCCCTGACCCCCTGAATCACCCGGGACCACAGCCAGCCCTCACCCAGCACCCTGGCACTTGCTCTCCATGAAGACCCAACTTTGATGCCACCTTCTCTCCTCTGTCAGGCTCACCAAGCCTGTCTGGGCTGCATTCCCCCGGGGGGCATCTGCACCTGGTTATCATGATTGGACCCAGGTTCCCAGGCCACAGCCTCCACCCAGGCACCCTGTGTCGGGGGAAATTGCAGCGGAGCAGGCAAGGACCTGCCTGGTGGGCGGGTGTGCCATCAGTCAATGCTGGCGATGCATGAGAAGTGGGAGGGGCTGATCCACCCTGGCTCTCCTCACCAGGAGCCGGCACGGTGCTCAGTCCACTTACCCTGACCACGGGCCCTGCTGCCTCTCGCCGCATCGCTGATGGAGAAGGCTGACCACCATCCGCATCACACACACCTTTGGCAAAATGATCAAGCATGTGAAATGTCAGGCCAGCTCACAGGCTGACGGCCCCCTGTCCCTCAACATTCACAACAAGCCCGAGGACCCCAGGGCCCCAGAAAGGGTGATCTGCCTGTGAGGGAGCCCACACAGACAAGGCTGCCTAAAAAGTGCCAGCTGAACCCAAGCATGAATAACAGCTGAGTTTCACAGGCACTTTGTAAATGCCGAGAAGCTGATTCTGCTGGGACAGCTGCTGGCACATTTTGAAACAATTTGAACAGTCCCTGGGGTAGCGATCCTGATGGGAGATTGTGGGGGGGTCCTCCAGGAGGACTGGCTCGGGGTGAGCCCCAAGGGTGGCAGAGGGCTGGGCTCCCATCTTCCAGCTCTGAGGGGACCAGATGTTGGTCGACTCCATCGTATGTGGTCAACCTGCTGGTCACCCCCCTGCCTAAGGCTGGGCCAGTCAGCAGGGCAGGGGCCCCCAAGAGCACGCAGCCAGGGCACGGACCTCAGTGGGCCACCGGCCTTTGCTGCAGTCCCGTGGCGTGGCCCTTCTCTGATGGCCCTTCCTCTGCATTCCCCTGACGGCCTGTCTCATATGGATACTCCCTGAAATATTTGTTTTCATCTCAGCCGTGCACGTGACATTGGAACTCTGTCAAAGTCATTATTTTGCCTTGTGCCTTGCACCCTTATTTCCTGAAATGTCTCTCTGCCCAAATCATGGCTCCCTTCCTTGGAATTCATTCTGATTTATTACATTTTGCCACTTGCTCTGTACCCATTTTTACTGATATATTTGCTCTGTCTGCACACAGAGGAATTCGTTCACATTTGTTTAATTTTGTGCTTGTCTTCCTGTTATCAACCCCGTACCAAACACAGGACAGTATTTGCTCCCCTGGCGCGTGATTTCCTTCATCAGTACATTATCCCCTTATCCACTCCATGCCGACATTCGCAGCTTCTGCTCCAGCTCGATTTAGCTATGTAATTTTATTCATTGTTTTCAGAGCTAATAAATATGATTGCCTTCCCTGAAGTTAAGATTGCCTGCTAGATCCCAGAGCACGCTGCTGTGTTTAGGTGGTGCAGACACATGCAGCCATTGTGGTCACTGTCAGTGCATGTCAGGAAAGGTGTTTGGAGCCTCCTCCCCGGAGGCCTTGTAGAGCGGTATACCCCCGATGCTGACAAGCATTCCCTCTTCCTTAACAGGTGATACGGTTGCTGGTCCATTTTATGCATGGAAAACCAAGGCTCGGAGAAGGGGAGGGACCTGCCCACAGGCCCCAGGGGCATCTGAAGCCAGGGTGGCTGCCCCCAGAGCTGCCTTCCACCTTTTCTGGTGTCTGGTACGGGTTAGGTCTGAGTGGCTGACCATGCCCTGGGGAACGCAGGCACTGGCGGGGTCCTGGGGGCCTTCAGGCTGGGTAGGCAGGACTGTGGGAGCCCAGCAGGGCACAGGCCTTGAAAGGGGGCTGAGTTGGAGGGACCCTCAGCCCCTGGCAATGGAAGGGAGGGAAAGATGACGGGGCTGAGACTGGATAACCACGTGCACCTGTGGTCAGTGGTGTGGATTTCGGCAGGTGAAGAAGGCGGCAGGCTCGGAGCTCATGATGGCTTAGACAGGGCCAGGCAGGCATGTGCTGCGTGACACCAGAATAACATGACAACTGTGACCTCAGCAGCCACCCGGCTCCGGGTACATCCTGGGCACAGCCAGTCACAGGGCCACATGGCTGCAGAATGAGGCTGCAGGGGACGGATTTGGCCCAGAGAGTTTGGGACTTCTTTGTGGGGAAGTGAGACTAGTAGCCCGCAGGCATCTGCTGAGCGCAGACTAAGCTGGCTGTGTCCTTGTCACCTGCATCGCAGGGAGTCTGAGGCCAGGTCCCTCCCACAGGCTGAGAGGGAGCCCCAGGAGGAGGCTGGCTGCTTCCTCAGGAAGGTCAGTGCAGGCTTGAGGATGAGCAGGTTACAGACGTGGAAGGGGATAGCCTACTGGCACATGTCGCGGGGATACAGACATGGCAGGGACTCCCCAGCTTGGGTGGAGACCCACCCAGGAATCAGGGCCTACCTGCCTCCCGTGGCTCCTACAGGGACCCCACCTGGCCTCTCCCTGGGGCCCTGGGGCAGGACAAAGGCCGGTGCCTGTGACAAGCTGCTCTAGTGGTCCCTGTGTGTGCCCCAGGCCCAGTAGGTCTCACACAGGGTGTGTGGTGGGACAGTTACAGTCGCTTATTGCTGCACATACTTTTGCCATTCAAACCTTTTATTTTACTTACGACTTCTTCAATAAAAAAATATATGTTTTAAGTGTGTGAATAATGGCCTTGGGAAGAAAAGGCAAAACAACGGCTTCTGGCTGAAGTCCTAGGGGCTCGCAAGGGGCTAGCCCAAGTTGGTTTGCTTGGCTTTGAACACAGCTGGAAGGGGCCCCAGCCCTGCCAGGTGCCTCCCGTAGGTAGGACCTGCCTAGCTCCCTGTCATACCACTCTGTCCCTGGGTGGGGGGCCCTGTGTGCAGGGAGGAGCTTGTCCAGGATCCCCAGGGCCCAGCCTGGCTGTGTGTGCCATGCAGGAATGGGGGCTCCCCAAAGGAGGTGACACTGAGCCAAGACAAGGAGGTCCCTGGGAGGGTCAAAGAGGGAGAGCTGGGACTTCAGGGGGTCACAGTGAGACTTGGCCTGAGATGGGGAGGCTGTCCACCTTCTCTACCAGCTGGGTGCGCCCACACCTACTCCTCCAGCCAGCAGCGTGCCCTGGGGGCCACTCGCAACCTCTGCTTCTGACTTCTGACCCTTGACCTCTCGCACCCCATGGCCCCTTGCCTCCCTCTGGCTGCACAGAGATGAGCCCACCCATCCAGGAGTTCCCACCAGCCACAGCTCCTGAGCCGGGGGCACCAAACCACAGTTTCTTCTTGGAGTCTGGGCATGGGGGTCCATCAGGAGGTCCCCCAGGAGGTACATCAGAACCTTCGCTGGTCTCACCGAGACGGGCTCCCTCGGGTAGAGGCCAGGGGCAAGTGGGGACTGCACGAATGATGGAAGGCTCTCGTCTCTCCTGCTGCCCCGCCCCTTTGGGGGCTTCAGGCCTCCTGCAGGGCCATCCTGGGCTGCGTGGGAGGCTCTTCAGCCTCAGATCTTGCTGGGGGTCACTCAGCAGCAGGGTCAGAGCAGACCTGGCACTCTGGGTCCTGAGTGGGGCCTCTCCCTGTGGCCGCTGATAAGGAAGGTTCACGACATAAGTAAATGTCACTACAGGGGTTAATGGGCTGGGTGCGCTGTGGGTGTCCCCATGAGGATGACCTGAGCATGTGCTTGGGTGTTGGCCCCATGGACACATGTCCCCAGTTGCAGGAGGGGACCATTTGTGCAGGTGAAGCTGCCCTCAAAGGCCATGGAAGGGAGGCGAGTGGGGCAAGAGCCCAGAATGAGGAGGGCGGGTCTCAGATGACTTTTTTTTTTCATTTTTTTTTTCAGATGACTTTTTATGGTAATGTTTTGTATTGATTGCTTTTTTATAAAGACCCTCTATCATTTTTTACAAAAGTGGTAACACCATAGAGTGACCCTACAGTGTATTTTATATGGTAATCAGCAGGGCCGGCCCCATTCAGGCCCTTCAACCCAGGCGCTCCAGGGTCTATTGGTCTATTGGACATTGATTCAGCCAGGCCTGGCTGGTGCTGGCCTGGGGCATTTCTGGACAGTCGTTCAAGGCCTTTGCTCCTCTCTGGATCCTCCTGGTCCATGGTCAGCAGTTCTGCAGTTGGGCAAGGAGCGCGGCCTCCTCACCATAGAAGTTCAGAGCCGAGGTGGATGGGCTCCCCAGGGGGTACACCTGGCCACCTCCCCGCAGGTTCCATGGTAGGTGGAAAGGTGCTCAGGGTGTATGGAGCCTGGTGGGTCTGGGGCCCCACCCCCACCCCCACCCTGCCCCATCTGCATGCGTCTGCAGCTGTGGTCAGGCTTTTAGCCGGACATTGATTTTCCTTCCTTGCTAGGGCGGCGCTTTGGTGACGGTACGCCCTGTACCTCCAGGTGCTGAGCAATGCTGGCCTTGGCCGCACTGTCCCCAGGGCAGGGCGCGTAGCTGATATTCTCCTGCGCATCCTGCCACCCTCCTGGAGGGGCCCCATGTGCACCAGCGCACAAGCGGCCTGGCTCCTGGCCATCCCTGTCAGACCTGCTGTCAGAGAGCAGCGCAAACCGACCCCCTTCCTCCAGCTGATGTTGAAACGCACATGGGATTGGGAAGCAGGAGGTGGGGGGAGGAGAGCTGTGTCCCCTGCCTGCCTAGATGTTGCCAGCTGGCCACATTGACTGGTAAGTAGGGGACCATGGAGGTTGGGGGTCCTGTACACTTTCTGAGGGCTGGGCCTGGGGCACAAGGGTGCCCACTCCAGGAAAGCCCCCTGCAAGTTCCAAGGGGGCCATGGGTGGGTGAGGAGGGACTGGGGTGGGTGCTGCCAGGGCAGAGTAAGGCCTTGGGCACCGCAGGAAGGTCCCACCACCAGGAAATAAGGGTGTCAGCCAAGAGGGGCCTTGGTGGGGACTGGTGGCCCAGGAGCTGTGGGGTGGCTAGTGGAGAAAAGTAATGCAAACACACAGTTCTAGAACAGAGCCCTGCAGGGTTCCCAGGCCCAGCACCTCCACTTTCTGCCTTACCCCCTCAACCAGGTTCTAGGAACCTTGCTTGGAACCCAGGCCTCAAGCCCCGCCTCTCAGAGGCCTTTGTCTTATGCTCTGAACATGGCCCGGCACTCTGAGAAGCTCGTTTCTTTGTGGTTACAGAGCTATCCCGTGTGTCCCTGATGAATACATGGAAGGGCAACAGACAGAGCAGCAGCATCTGAGACCCAGGCAGCCAGGGCAGGAAGCCAGAGCTGGAGTTCAGGTTGTCTTTCTCACCAGTCTCTCTTTTTGGCAGGCGGGACACACATGTGCACACACGCATGGGTGTGTGTGTACATGCACATGCACACCCACAGCACCCTTGCCCCACCTCTAGCATGTGTCCATGTGTACCCACCACCTCCTTTTGGGAGCTCCCCATCCCCCATCTCCCGGTGCTCTCCTGCGTGCATGGATGAGTTCTCAAGGCGCTGGCCACCCCTTGCCGGCTCACAGATGCGTGGCCGTGGTCCAGGGAAGCTGACGGACACCTTCTGCACTGTGTCTCCAGCAGCCTCTGTGGTCCGGAGCAGGAACAGCCTGTACCCAGTGACGGTGGGTGGGATCGGGAACAGCAGCAATGGGAAACGCATGACATGCCAGCCCTCAAAGAGCATGGCGGGGCCTGGTGATGTCCTGGGGGTGCTGAGGGAGGCCAGGAGGCCCCAGGGCACCGAGGGCAGCGAGATCTGCCTGAGTCACCGCAGTGCTCTGGCCCTGAGCCCTTCGTGGTCCCACTCCTGTGCCCGCAGGGGAAGACCCGGCTGCAGCCCAGCCTCTGGCCGCCACTCCCGCACACAGTAGACACACTTGCCCATCTGCCTGTCCTTTCATTTGCACGTGGAGCACCAGGGACCCCAGAAGTAGGCGGGCAGTCATGGCCCCTCGGTGCACAGCTGGGGGAAGCCATGTACCTCCTATGAGCCACCAAGCCCCACAGACATGGATGGGGGACAGTGGTTGGCACCTTGTGAGACGGCAGCCACCACTCAGTGCTCACCAGGGCTGGACGCCAGGACCAGCCCGCAGGCCTGTTCTAACTACGGATCAAACACCATGCGTGCAGACGGAATTCATTTCTCATGCACAGAGCCCCAGGGCACTCTTCCCGCTGGGGCCAGGTGCTGAGCCCTGTGGTGGGGAGCTGGGCCTGAGTTCAGGGTACAGTCAGGGTCAAGGGCAGGAGACAGGTGGCAGCCCCGCCCTTAGCCTCCCGTAGCCCACCCTGGGGCACTTGGGTGGCGTCTGCTGACCCTGGCTGGGCCCCACAGAGGACCCTCCAGTTGCTGCCTCTCCTTGGGGAGGACGCATTCTAGGTTGGCACCAAAGTGAGTCCTGGTGGGAATGAGACTGGGCACCGGGCTCGGCACAGGCCCCCATGCCCCTGAGTCCTGGTCGCTGCAGCCCCGTCCCTGCTCCTGGCACCGCTCAGCCTGGGCTCCGGGGGTCCATGCAGGCCAGGGCCTGCAGTGGCAGAGCTTGCCAGCAGAGGGCAGCAGAGAGCCACAGGGCCACCCGGCCTGCCCCCTGACCCTGGCGGGGTCTGGCTGGCTGCCAGGACCCCCAAACCCTGACCCACAGCAGCAGCAGGCCAGGCTGCTCACCCCTCTGGCCGCCCACCTCAAGCCAGCTGCTGGCCTGCGGCCCACCTCCCCTTCAGGCCTCCCTCCCCCCACTGCCCCCTCCCCTAGGCACCCCCACCCCAGGTCACCCCCTTGGACGCTGTTGGGGCCCAGCCCAGGGTCCCCCTCCCACAGTCCCAGGCCCCAGAGAAGGAGTGGCCCCAGGTGTGGTTCATGATGAGCACATCCCAGGGGCCACACAGCTGGTTCCTGTTGCTCCCCCACCACACACCCCGAAGTGCAGGCCTCCCAGCAGTGCAGAGACCCCCCCCCGCTCGGCAGGTGGGCCTGCTCGGCACAGAGGCATTGAGGCGCCCTCCGTGGGCCAGGGAGCAGGACTCAAGCATCCTCAGGGACCAACCCCTCCCCATGGGCCCCCCGACAGGTAAGCAGAGGCTGAGCCCGTGTGGGGCCCCCTCCTGCCCAGCATCCTGAGCGCTACAGAGCCTTGTCACCAAAGGGAGCGAGCGCCGGTCCTTTGGTACCCTCCAGTGACGGGGAGCCCTCCCCTTCGTGGCTGCTGGGTCCAGGACCGGCTGCAGCTCCTCCTCGTCAGCCCAGGACTGGCTGTCAGATCCTCGGCCTCTGGGTGGGGCTCCAGAACCTGCTCCCATGATCCTCAGTCTTGGCCCTGACCAGGCTCCGTCACTATAGCCAGCAAGGCGGTTTCCCAGCCCAGCCACTCTGGGGACCCACAGCTGGCCCCATGCACCTGGCCGTCTAGAACCAGCCCCCGCCCCATCCTCTCCGTCCGTCAAATGGCCCCACATGGATATTGCCCCCAGTTCTCCTTCACTTGCCCCCTCCTCCAGCCCCCACTTCCCCTCGCCTCTCGGCAGGACCCCAGCCTGGACAGAAGCTCCCAACTGCCCTCCTGCCCCCACCCACACCTGAGAAACCTCCTAGGGCCCCTGCTGCACTTAGAACCGGCCATGCCTGCCTGAAGCCATGTGGCCTGCCCTCCGGCTGTGAGGCCCGGAGGGTCGGCTCCGCCTGTCAGCACAGACTAGTGTCCACCACAGTGGCTGGACCAGATCAGGGGCGACGCGGGTCTGCCAGGCCCTGTGGCCTGTGCTGGGCACGGGAGGGCTGGGCCCAGGGGGCTGCTGCACAGCTCATGAGAGCGAGAGACGGGGCTACCTGGGAGGGGTGGTGTCCGGCCAGGGGAGCCCCCCGGAGCGGAGCAGGGCCGCTCAAGCAGCATCTTCCCTGGCCGGGAGCCCCTCCAGCACCCCACCAGTCTGAAGGAGGGCTTCTGTTCCTTGTATCGGTCTCACTGTGGGTGTTTGCTCTCTGTCTGCCCCCACCTCACTCCTGTCCTGTCCTAGAGCTGCTTCCTGCATCTGCAGCATGCTGAGTGACCTCCCCCACAACCTGCGGCCTGGGGGGCGCCCAAAGTGCCCGCTCCCCGGCCGCCCTGCCATGCTCTGCTGAGATCTTATTTATCCCTTACATTCCTCTCAAGTTGGGGGTAGCCAACTGGCCTTTTAGTGTTCAATGTGGCAAATTGGGGTGGGGGCACCCAGCTGGGTCTACCTGACCAACAGCTGGTCTCCAGGGGCTCTGTGAGGAGGCCCCCAGGAGGAGGGGCAGGCAGGGGAGATGCGCCCTGACCTGGAGACCCTGGGGTTTGCAGGCAGAGGCCCCACGTGTCCTGTCCTCCCACCCACGCCCTGCGTTCAGCAGGGCCAGGGCAAACTCTAACAGGGGTTCCCCCATCCTGGTCCTCTTCCTTCTTTGGGGCCTGGGGGGTGTTGTGACAATTCAGGGGATCATGTCAGGGACCATGTATGATAGGAGGGTTCCACTTGTTTTAATAGGAAACTTGGGTTTTGGTTTTCCTTTTCTGTAGCCCAATTAAGAGTGAGAAGGCCTGAGAGGGAGTGTGGCTGCCACGCACCGCCTGTGGGATGTAAGGCAAACGTCCCCTCTCCAGAGAAGCGGCTGCCAAGGCCTCAGGGAGCGTTGGTCTGAGCACATCATGGTTTGCCAAGCAAGGGGCTCCTGGGAGGTGGAGGAGGAAGGCAGGGGGAGGATCAGTTTCACCGCCAGGGTCCTGAGGCACCCGCCCCACCACACTGACGTCGCCAAGAAAACGCCACCTCCTGTGGCTGACGCGGTGCACAGGGCTCCCAATTAACCACGGGGCATGGCACTCCACCGAGTCATGGAGTCCAGGTTCGAGCAGACGCACCCTGGTGCCTGCCTTGTTAAAAGCTTGTCTTCCCAATTATTTGCGGCCCGCTTGCCTCGGGGATGATTGGCTCCCTGCAGCTCCTCCTGAGGTCCGCGCCTCGTGTGGCAGCGGGCAAGAGCAGGCTAGGTGGGACCAGGAGCAACCATATTGGCACCCAAGGAGCCCCAGATGCCCCTCTCCCGCCTACCACGACCTGGGCCGGTCAGCCCCTGCAGGCCTCACTCCTGGGGTTCGGCAGGCCCTGGTCCTGGTGATCACAGGCCTCTCTGAGTGGCAGGCTGCCCGATTCGCGGCGCCTTCCCCATGAACCAAGGGCTGGGCAGGGTGAGTGTCCCAGGCCTCTTCTGCCAAGGACAGATCTGAACCCGCTTCACCTTGCTTTTGCTGAAACACAGTGTTTTCAAGGACAGGGACATTTTGTAATGAAAGGGTTAGATAATTAAGTCAAACAACTTCCCACTTACACAAAATGGAATAGAGCCGCCCACAGGCTGTAGCCCGCACCCTGCCCTTGCAGATGAGAGTCCTCCTTCCTGGCCCTGGTCCCAGGCGGGGCGAGGTGACTGCACCCCAGCTGGCCTGCCTCCTCTCTGCTCCCTCTGCCAGCTGTGGGCCTCCTTGTCTGCACATCCCGAGTAGTGGCTCCCCTCGGGGTCCTCCTCCATGCCCCCCAACCCTCGTCCAGGTGCCGGACACTGGTGGCTGACTCGCAGCCCCTGAGAGCCTCCCGGGGAAGAGCCGCTTCAGAGAGGGTGGAGAGGAGGGTGAGAGGCCCATCCCGTGCCAGGAAGAGCCTGCCACCTGGAGGCCCCCAGGGGGTCAATGACGAGCTCTCCCTGACTACGTCTGGGGGCGGGCAGGGCCCTAGGCTCACCGGTGGTTCCATGAAAGCTACGCAGTCAGGCTGGCGTGGCCTGAGCTCCAGCTCCCCCTGTCCCAGCTGTTTGACCCCAAACTTCATTTTCCTCATTTCTGCAATGGGGCTGATGCCGGAGGAAATGAGAGAGGCCACATGTCCTAGAGGAAGCCCTCAGCGCGTTTGCGAGGGGTCGGCAGGCTTGACCGGAGCCTGGCAGCCACCGGCCTTTCCTCTGCGCGTCAGGAGGAGGGGCACCTGTCTGGGCCGAGCGCTGAGGGCTGGAAGGGCTCCTGCCTTGGGGAGTACCATCCAGGCTCCCTGGGCTGGAGGGGCCGGGGGCCTTTCCAGACACGGTGCCCGCGGGGCGCATTGCTTCTTGGCTGCCCGCCCCTCCTGGCCCCCTTCCTCTTGCTGCGTGTGGCTTTGTGCGGGCTGATCCCACGTCCCTTCGCCTCAAGTCTCCCTTCCTTCTTTGTCTGTCCTGCCTCGGAGCCCTCCCTCCCCAATCCTAGGGTTCAGACCCCAAAGTTGAATGTGGGGGAGACCTAACTGACTCTGACCCCCAGGAGGGAGGTAGCCTGGTTCAGGGCAGATGTGGGAGTCGGGGTGGTTTGTCTCCAGATGTGATAGGAGGAGACAACCCCACTGCCCCAAATTGCCCGCAGGCCATTTTCAGGGTGCTGGGCTGAGCATCGTGGAGGGGCCTGAAAGCTCGCAGCGGCCATGTGGGGCTTGGACTCCGGGCTCCCCAAAGGGCTTGCAGCTTCCCAGGAACCTGAGGCCAGATCTCAAGTGGAGGGGCCTCTCTCTCTCAGCCCCCATGATTTGGCCTCTCTCTAAAATCTGAGCACCATCGGGGCTGGGAGCCCACAGGAGCCCCCCACGCCCCTCCTCTGTGCCTTCTAGGCTCAAACCAGAGAGTGTGCTTGGTGTGTGCGACCACACTTGATAGTTCTGACCAGCCGTGCAGTCCCCCCAGTTGCACAAAATATTGTTCCAATCTCAACATTTACTAGGAAAGGAGATGGAGCACCTGGCCTGGAGGAGGGAGGTACTGCTGTGGGGGGGGTTCTGGGGGAGGCAGCCACGGGGCAGGGGCACCATCTCCATCTCCCTCCCTCCCTCCCTCCTCCTCTCAGGCCCAGTCCCTCCCCGAGCCCTGCCCCCCCATCTCTCCAATCCAGCTCAGATATCTCAAACAATGAAATAAAATCTCTGCTTCGTGGTGGTGGCTTCTGCTGCTCCCCAGGTCTCTGGAATCAGAATCCTGCTGGTGGCACCCTGGGCTCAGTCTCCTGCAATTAGTGAGGCAGGGAACAGGGTGTGAGCACTAAGGGAGGAGCTCAGGGGGAAGGTTGGGTGGTACCTGGAGCCAGGAGTGGAGGCTGCCCTGGAAGCAGGCAGGACCCTGGACACCTGGTGCCCAGGTCCCAGATGTCCAAGGCATGGCCTGGGGGGCTGTGGGGAGGGGCTGCAGTAGGCAAGGTTGCCCCCTTGCCAGGGCTCCCCTTCCTGTTCTCCAGGGGCAGCTATCTCCTGCCCCAGGGCCTTTGCACCATTGACCCTTTGGTTCCGTCAGGTCGTCTCTTCCAACTGGCCCTCCTTCAGCACTAAAGCAGCCCATACGTCAGTTCTGTCTGCAGCACAGGGTTTGGTCGCATTTCCTCACTGCCTGCACCTGCCCTGGCGCCTGGCATGCACCTGCCTAGCATGCATGCCCTGTAGAGACTGGGGTGCAGTGGTGGGAGGGGTCTCCCTTGCCCTGGGGGCCTCTGGGGTCACTTCTCAGGTTGGGTTCATGCTGGACTCAGTGCAGCCCTGCACTCCATTTGCCTACACTCTGTCCTCCTGGACAGGCCAGATGGCTCTGTGGCATGCCAGGAGGGTTAGCTCAAGGGCCTGGCTGTGGGGCGGAGGGCATGGCCTGGAGACCTTGGCCTGGCTTGGACGTGGGCACAGCCTGGCTTCCCAGTGCTCCCTCCCCATAAATAAAAGAATCCCTTCCTCCTTCCAGCCTTGCGTAGCCATAGCCTACTTGCAGGCCCGGCCCTTTGTGCCCACGCGTTGCCAAGGAGACAGCGATTCAAAGGCCTGGCACTTCAAGGCTTCCCTCCTCTCCTGGCGGGCCCAGGGCCCTGGTAGCCGGATGGTGGCAGGTGCCGCCGCCACCCTCTGTCCAGCTAATCACCAGCCCTGCCCGAGTGGTACAGCTACTACCTCTCACTCTGGTGCGGGTGGCTGGCTCTGGGAACAGGCGAGCTTTTATAGGGACCTTACTCAAAGTTGGCTATAATGAGGGAAACTGAGGCACGCTGGCCCCTGGAGAGAATTTGTTCCCTGCAGCCCAGTGTGGTGCTGGGCACATGGAGGGGGCAGTGAGGCACGTGACAGCCGTGACCCTGGATATGTCCTCCCTGCCCCCGGCCTAATTTGCTCTCGGCACGGTGGGCTGTTTTCTGCCTAGCCACCCATAGGCTCTGGGACACGGGCCTGAGGAGATGCTGCTCCTCCTCCACAGACCAGCACAAGGCAGCCTGGGGCTGGCAGGAGGGCCGGGGGCCTGGGGCTGTGGGCTGGCCGAAAGCCCCCCTCCATGCCTCTGTGCCGCCTGCAGGGGGCCTGTCTCTGAGTCAGCCGCCCCACCAGGCACACGGCAGGGCCCCTGAGGCTCTCACATGTCCTCTTCATCCCGTGCAACACTCACACTTTTTATCTCCCCGTAATCCACCCTTTAATCATTTCAGATTCCTGAAACTAGAAAAATCTGCAGCAGAATTTTCTGGTGCAGCCATCTGCTCCCACGCACCCTGGCATGGTAGAGAAAGAGGCAGCCATCTGGGATTCACTGACCACTCACATGCCCCAGGGCAGCTCTGGGACCACCTTGAGCCTGTCTCCTCTCCTGCATGGAAAGTGGAGTGGAAGTGGCCCTCCACCCTCCAACAAATGTCCACGGATGGGGTGGGACCTACCAGGGACATGCCCAGGAGCTCACAGGCAGAGGGAGGGAAGCCGGGGAGTGGCCACAGAGCTGTTGCACCCACCTTCCCTGGCCTGGACACCCCCATCCAGCTTGGCCCAAGGCAGCCCTCACCCTCACAGGCTGCACAGATGGGGTGTGGCTCTGGCCCCAGGACAGGCAAGGGGCGTGGACACAAAGAAACATGGCTGTGCAGGTCAGTGCCACATAAAGCCAGCAGCTTTGCTGGGCATTGCCCCAGCACAGCATGTAGGTGACCCTTGATGTTTCATGTCAGCCTCCTGGGAGCAGGTTCTCCCCTCTGGAAAGATGCTGGGGATGGCCCGACGTCCTTTTCCATGGAGAAGCCCTCATGCCCAGGCAGCATCTAAAACGCAAGCTTGAGGTATGCCCTAACACAGCTAGGTTCAGTCCTAGCAGAGGGGGACCAGGGCTGCCTCTAGGTGCTGCCCGCGAGGGTCTTGGGCTCCCGAATGGGCGACCTCAGCGGACATGTGTGCCTCAGGGCCGGGTCAGGGCTCTAGGGCCGGGTCAGGGCTCTAGGGCCCCAGGCGGACCCTAGTGAGCCCTTCCTGCTCTGTAGGGGAAAGTGCGAGTCAGCTGCCTGCGGCGGAGTCTGGGCCCCTGCCCGGGGCCTGTGCCCACCAGGCTCATTTACGGTGGGAAAGTGTCCCCCAAGCCCACCACGCAACCGTCTTCCCTCCTTCCCTCACGGATTCATATGCTGAAATCCTGACTCCCAAAGATGATGGTATTAGGAGGTGGGGCCTTTGGGAGGATCACCTGCTGAGGGTGGAGCCTTCCTGAATGGAATTAGTGCCCTACAAAGGAGATCTGGATGGCAGCCTCGCCCGTTCCTGCACGTGAGGAGGAGCAGCTCGGGCCCAGGAAGGGGGCTCTCACCTAACAGTGCCGGCACGGCGCCTTACCTCAGACCTCCAGCCTCCAGAGCTGTGAGCGATAAATAACCCCCCAGCAGCCTGAACGGACCTGCACAAGCTTGGTGCCTCTTGCCGGCTGACCACGCCTCCAGCAGGCCTGCCGGGGGGGCCCCCAGGACGTGTCTGGGCAGGAGGAGGCTGGGACTGACGGGCCTCTGGTGTGGTCAGCCCTGGGGCCTGGCACGCAGCAGGGTGTTAACAGGGCTGGGAACCCCCGTTCCTCACTGCTTCTGGAGATGGGCTCACAGATGTCACCAGGGCTAATTTGGGCTCCCAGCCCAGTAGAGGAAGCCCCCGCTTGGCCCCTCCTTGGTGGGCACAGCTGGCCACACACCACCACTGTCCACGTGCTGCCTCCCTGTGCTTCAAGGGAGCTAAATGGTGCGAGTTCCATGAAGGGAGGGAGCCCCCAGGCCAGAGCAGTGAGGTCACTCAGCCAGGAAGATCAGGGCTATAGTGTGGGGGTTTAAGCCCAGCCTGTCCGACCCGCAGGCCTGGGCTACATCCCCTGCTACACTCTGCTTTCTGCAGAAGAAATGGAAGGAAGCTGAAGAGGCCAGAAGACTCGGCCACAGCCTGGCAGGGGAGGGCCAGCCGGGTCTGAACCCACTGTCCCCACCTCCTGGGAGCTCAGATGGGGCTCCCCCTCCATCTGCCCTTTGCACACGGGGTCACCCACTGGGGTGGGGCTGACCTCAGCTCACAGGGAAAGGGGACCGGTTTGGCTCCTAGGTCCAGGGGGCCCTCTGTGGAGTAACAGGCAGCTCAACTCAGAACCCACCGCCATGTCCAACAGCAGAGGGTGGTGGGTGGGTTACACCGATCAGGCCTTCCGCCACCAAAAAGAGCAGCTCAGAGGAGGTTCCAGGCAGGGACGGGTGGCCGGCAGAGGACAGAGGAGGGCGGAAGGGAACCAGGCCCAGGCGAGAAGCAGGCACCTACAGACCTCCGGAGCCACAGCCTGGCACATCACTGGAGAGAGGGCAGCCCTGCTGCTTGGTTTGGAACATCCTGACCTTTGCTAACAAACTCTTCTCTTTTTTTTTTAAATAAAATGTTTGTTTCAGATCAGTTCTGTATTTATAGAAAAATCAAGGAGATAGTACAGGGTATTTCCAAACACCGCACGCCCATTTCCCCCTACTGTTAACATCTTACATTAGTATCTACAATTGATGAACCTGTATTGATACATTATTAGCAAGTAAAGCCCACACTCTATTCCCATTTCCTTACTTTTTACCTGATGTCCTCCTGCTGTCCCAGGATCTGCCTGACTTTCAGGCATTAAAACTACCCGACAGCAAGGGGACACAGAAGTGTGGCTGGCCGGCAGCCCCTCCAGCCAGCTGCCCGCCCCCAGAAGTCAGGGCAAGGTGGAGAAAGCGATGCACTGGATCCACTCCTGTGACCACGGAGGCACCCCTGTACCTCAGTTTCCTCATCTGACATGGGCCCAGGCTGCTGCCACACCCATACCTGCTCAGCACCCAAAAGCACAGAGCTTTTCCCTCACCTTTGGTTATGGCCAGGTGCTCCTGGACTGGACCCTCCACTCCCAGCGGCCAGCGCCCCTGGGCAGGGTTTCCCCGTCCTAGGGCTGGTCGGGCTGGAGGCAATGGGCACAGCCTGCGAGCCTGCAACTCGAGGGGCAAACCAGGGCTGTTGCCTGACCTGGCAGCTGGAGTGGCTTCTCAAGGTGCCTCACACAGTTCTCTCCGCACCACCATCCTACCACCTCCAGCTCAGCCCCAGCTGAAAAGGGGGTCTTTCCCCCTGAATGCTCCGCCAGAACAAAACGAGCTGGTGAGGGACGGGGCAGGGGAGATGCACGTGCTCTGCTTCAGGGAGAACAGCCCCCTCCTCACTTGGGCTTGAAGCTAAGCCCCAGGGCTGCCCAGAGCTCAGGCTTGTCAGCACCCCCTCCTTGGATGCAGGCAGATGGGTGGTGGGCAGCAGAGCCAGGCAGGTGGGTCCCTGTTGAGCGGACAGTCAGCCTTGGCCACCCTGCCCTGTCACTCAGGGACCAGCAATCTGGAGCATGTTCCCCTTCTCCAGCCGACTGGCATCTCTGCACGCCCCCCACCCAAGATGGATGTCCCCGGGCAGAACCCACGAACTCAGGGACCCCCGACCTGCTCTGGACCCCGCTAAGGCAGCTGCTCCCACCGTATCCCACTCCTTCCGCCCCCGTTCCTGCTCATTATGCTTCCTACAGAGTAGCTCTCACCCCATTTCACCATCAGGGAGACTGAGGGTGGGAGGGGAGGGGACTGCCTAGGTACCTGTGGCCCAGTCCTTGGGGGGTCCTGGATTTGCTGTCTGTGACACACAGGGACAGCTGGGGTGTGACAGTGGTGTGGGTGAAGCTGACGGCCCCACGAGGAGGGGCAGGCGAGCACGGTCAGGGGCTGCAGTGCAGGCCCCGCGAACGGGAACTCCACACGCCCCTGTTGAATCTGTCACATCCTGAGAAGCAGGGCAACAGACTAATTAAAGCAGGTCTCTGCTAGCACAGCGCTGATGAAAGACAAACTGGGAGCAGGCACTCACGGGTGCTTGTCAGCAGCTCCACATGGGTGGGCCGCCCAGGAAAGGCCCTGCCATCAATGCTTGATTTCCCATTCTGACTGGGTCCCCGGCCTGTAACATGGAATAAAGGGGCAGAAGAACCATCTCCCTCCTGCCCCATCTCCAGCCACTTGACACCCCCCAGGCCTACCTCGAGTGTCCCCCTCCTGCTCCCCAAGCAGTACCTGAGGGTGATCCTCGGGTCACCAGAGTAAGTCCCCCACTTAGATGAACCCTAAGGCCTCATCAGGGGCTGGGGGGGCTGCATCTCACTGCAATTTACATTTGGGTCCTTCTCATTTTGAGGGGAGCTAAGCCTGTTTTGATGGTTCATTTCACATCTTGGTCCATTTTTTCTCTTGGGTGGTTGGCCTTTTTCTTACTCATTTGTAAGAATTCGTTACATGTAACAAAAAGTGGCCTTCATGTGAGATGAGTTGCCTATACTTCCACAGTTTGTGTTTCTTTTTCTTTTGTTTTCCCCATGGATGAATCTACCTTTTATTTTTATGAGGTTGAATAGACCCATCTTTTATTTTATGACTTCTGGGTTTTGCATAATTCTTTGAATAATTCAAGGTTATGGATTTTTTTTTTATTCTTCTAGTAGTTTTATGGTATCACTTTCACTTCTAAAGCTTTGGTCTATTGGAACTTATTTCAGTGTCAAGGAGTGAGGTAGGGATCCGAAGCTTCCCCCAAATGTCTGTTTAGTTGTACCAAGACCTTGTATTTATACTATATTTCGTATTTATTGAATAATCCAATTTTTTCATCCTGGATTTCATCTGCACCCTTCTCATATTTGTATTGGTACCTCTTTCTGGATTTTCTTTCCCATCATCTGATCGCCCGCAGGTGTGTTAATTATTATGGTTCTAGAGTACATTTTAGGATCGCATATGGCCGGTCTTCCCCGTTTGCTTATTAAAAATATTTTTTCCTGTGTTTCTTTGCTTGCTTATTCTTTCCTGTGAACTTGAGAACTGCTTCGGAAGGGCCTGTTGATTCTCTCAGAGAACCAGCGGTCACGGCCTCCAGGAGGCCTGTGGGCGCGCCCTGGGCCCAGCGCCGGCTTCCTCTCCATCTGTGCGCGCCGGCCCGCCTCCGGAGGGTGCAGTGCGTGGACGCGGCGCTGTCCAGGGTTCTGGGCTGTGGTTCTGCCCCTTGGTCTTGCAAGGCCCGTATCCCAAAGGAATGGCCCGGGCAGAGGGTCTTCTCCATGGTGTCCTCACCTGCCTGTGGGAAGGGAGGTAGTCCTGGCCAGGACATGAGGCTCTGTGCACCCAGGTGTGGGCCCTTGTGTTCACACGCCCCTAAGCAGAGCCAGACTGACGGAGAGGCCTAGTGACCAGAGCAGGTGGACAGCGCTGGGCAGGGATGCCTGGGAGAGAAGCTAGGAACAGGGCAGGTGGCTCTGGCTACTCTGCTGACCCCTCATTTCAGAGGAAGCCCGTAGGCAGATGGAAGGCAGCAGCCCGTGCCCGCTGGTGCTCAGGCAGAACTTGACTGTGCTCAGCAGGAACCCGGAGGCCAGAGCCCATTGCCCGGAACCTGGTCACCCGGCAGAGCCTCCCAGAAACCTAACCCTCAGGCCAATCAAGAGTGGCCTTTAGAAGCCTGTGTTCCAGAACACAGGAAGCCCAGGGCTCTGCACCAGGTATCCCCTTCCCTGTTCTTGGCTCTGCCCCTAGGGCCCAGGTGACTTACCTGGGAGAGACAGGTCACCTGGCTTGGAAGGGCTGCAGCTAGATGGGCTGGCAGGGCATAGGCACTGAGCAGGGCCTTCTCTGGCGGACAGACCCCAGATGTCCTGACGTAGAGAAGTGCCCCTGCGGCGAGCAGCAAACCTCGGCCAGCCTAGACTGTCAGCAGGAATCTTGCTGAAAATACCCCAGTCTCAGAGGCCCACCTGCCGCTGCAGCCACCTCAGAGCCCCCTCCTCAGGCCAGGCACCGCAAATGTGCCCTTTAACCTCCTGCAAGAGGCTGGTAGCTAAGCCCATTGAAAGGATGAGAACACTTGGACCCTGTAAGCCTAGTAAGCCCCAGCCCAGACCCGCAGGGTCCAGCACCGGCCGCAGAGACCTGTGTCACCTCAGGGCTGGCCCGTGCCCTGCTCCCTGCCTGTCACCATGGGCGGTGCTCAGAACAAGGCTCAGTCCAGAATAAGTTCAGGCATGGCTTTCTGACCCATGGCTTTTGGGGTACAGAACCACTTTCTGGGTGGCAAAGTCCAAGAGCTTGGGCTGAGCCTCCCCAGCAGAATGGAGTCACTAAGCCATGCCAGGTGGGCTTGTCTCAATCACCTGCCCCATTGGTGTGTCAGTTCTTGTGGGCTTCTGGATGACCACGTGGCATGGACACACCTTTGTTTTGGGCTCACCACCTGAGTGACCCAGGACAAACCCATCCTCCTGGGGCTCGGTTTCCCTGCCTGCTCTCTGTGAGGGTGAGGGGAGTGGGAGTCCAGCAAAGGTATGAGGCTGTCTGGCCTCCCACAAGTTTTGTTGAATGACTAAACAACAGAGCAAGAGAGTGGATGAAGGCAAGGAGGGGAGGAAGGCACAGAGGCCCTCCTTAGTGAGCTCTGGTGGGGGCTCTGAGCATCACGCCAGGCTGGCCCTTTTCTGCCCTCGGCCTTTCCAACTGGCAAATGGAGCAAATCTCATGCCTTATGGATGAGCCCCAGCAGCCCAGAGAGGAGGCCTGGCAACCGTAAGACTGGGCACTGAGCCTGAGGTGGCCCAGCACGAGCCCCTTTACTGTGGGCACAGAATGTTTCTGTGATGCCTGCCCTGCCCTCCACCCCAGCTGGCAGCCATGGCCACACCTAGGCCTGCCTTTCTCACCCCACTGGGCACTCATGGATGCCCCTCCCCGACCCGGTTTTGACCGTCTGCTAGGCTCCTGGTGTGAACAGCGGCTCCCAATTTAGCCGTCACTGCCGGGTGGGTGGCTCAGGAAGGAGCTGCATTCCCTGCAGGGCTGGGGGAGGGGCACGAACCAAGTGATGACGCCTTGGGGCCCGGCCTGGGGACCCTGCCTTCCTGATTTCTGCTTCTGCACCAGACTTTTGGCCCTCAGGCGGTGAAGTGTCCCACCCACCCCTGGCCCTGGTCCACGCGGTGCCCAGACAGAGGCCACCAACCTGGAAACACCCACTGGGAGATGACCCTGAGCCCACGTTCCCAGTGACCAGTAGGGCCCCCAGGGTCTCACCCTTCCTCTGAGAGCTGGGAGAAGGGGCAGATCTTGCCTTGGGAGCCAGGCGCCAGGCTGCATGTCCCACTCAGCCTGAGTCTATTCCCTTCTCCAGGCTCGGGCTTCCATCTCGGAGGCCAGCCACAGGGGCTCCGGCCCGGCGGTGGGGGGGGGGTGCAGTGAGAGCGACCACCATGCAACGCACAGGTCCCGTGAGCACACCCCACTGGCGATCCCCAACAGCCCCCTGGAGGAGGAGGTGTGAGTGCCCGGGGATGGTGCCTAGCACAGCGGAATCCAGGAGGCCACTCTACAGGAGGTGGCCCCTGTTCGGTGAGGAGGTTGGAGGTATTTGGAGATGGGCAGGCGTAGCAGGATTCCTGGGGATACTGTCAGGGGCTGGGCTCTCGACCCCTTCCCTGAGCTGGCCCCAGTTGCCACTGTATGTGTCTCTGATGAATAAGAGGTGAGGAAGCAGGTCAATCATGGCTTAATATGCATGGAAGTTGGTCAGAGAGACTCCTAGAGTGTGTGGGGCTGATGACAAAAGGCCAAGACACCCTCTCTGGCCTAGGGCTGGGGATGATGGGGGGCTTCTGGAGGAAACAGTGGCGGTGGGCAGACATGGTCCTGGGAGGAGCTGCTGGGATATGGGTCTACCTAAACCCTCTTGACCTCCATTTGTCTGTCTTTAAAATGGGTAGTGATGGTGGTGTCTACACCACAAGACAGAGTGAAACAATGTGCTTAGCAGGTCTGGAACAGAGTCCTCTCGGGCTTTGGGCAGGCAGCCACCCTCCATGGTGAAAGCAGATGGCAGGCTGGCGCCCCCCAGCTCCCTGGCACTGGGACCACATTCCCCGCCCACTCAGAGTGCCGAGTAGGGTCACATTGGAGCCACACTCCAGCAGCAGGCGCTGCATGACTTTGAGCTTCCTTCCAGGCCTCTCCTTGCACTGTCCTGGGGTGGCCCAGAACGTGGGCAGCAGACACCATGTCCCCTGCTTCTCTACCCCTCCCTGGGAGGGTGTAAAGGACTGGATGTCCGAGGATATCCCACCAGGTTGCCTGAGGAAAGCCATGGAAACAAGCCCCTGGGAATCCGGGGGAGAAGCAACCTTCTAAGGAGATTGAACATGTCCCATTAGGCCAGTACCAGACACAGTCACATCCCTTCATCCAAGATGGATTCTATAAGAGGACTGGAGGTTTGAGTGAAAATCCCACATTGCCCTGTTAGGGCCCACGTGGCCTGCTCAGAGGACAGGAGGTGGACAAAGGAGAGATGGTGACTGATCCATCCCAGGAGCATTAGTGTCTGCCTGCACTGAGCTCAGAGGCCAAGGGACTGGGCAGAGGTCACACAGCTGGCAGGTCCTCTCATGCCTGACAGGCTGATAGTGGAGGCCGGTCTCCAGGACTGGGAGGAAAGGCAGCCCTGTGGCAGTATCGAACTTCTCTGGAGGGGGTGTGGTGGGCTGCATGGGCTGGCAGAAGGCCATAGCCTGTGTGTGCTGCATCTGGGGGAGGCGATTTCGGCAGAAGGCCTGCCCACCAGGGGGTGACGGGTCTGTTTGGTCTCAAGGGCAGAGCTCTCTGCAGTCTCCAGACCACGCCCAGCCCTGATCCCGAGGGCCATCATCCAGAAGGCCCAGGGCACACAGATCAGTGTGGCCCAAATGACCTGTCATCTCTACCCCTCTGTTGGGCCCTCTGGGAACTGACTGGTACAGGCTGTGTTAAAGGCGGACTGTGCAGCCAGGCTCTTCCCACAGCGTCTCTGGCTCCTCCTATGGGGGTTGGCCCATAGGGCTGGCTGTGCCCTTTGATCAGAGGCCGAAGCCCCTGCCAAGCCCTCACCATTGGCCCCTCATCAGCTGTCATCTGTCCTTCCTTGGGCCCTGGCGGATGATGGCTCCGCAGCTGCCTCTTGGGAACTGCGGTCATTCATGGTGTCCCACACCTGCCCACACCCTGAGAAATGTGCTTTCCAAAGCCCTCCCCAGGTCTCCAGCCTGAGGAGCAAACTGTATCCTGCTGGAAGCAGACTGACCCACCCCCTGGCCCTGCTCAGCCCCTACGATGACCCCCCTCGGCGCTGGCCCACAGACCGGGCTTCCAAAGAGGAGGGTGCTGGCCAAGGTGCTGATGGGGAGCACGGGAAGCCTGTCCCACAGCCCACAGTGGTCTGCCTGCAGGCCTCAAACCCACACCCACCACACAGACCTGTGGGGAGGTGGGCGGCCCAGGCCCTGCCCAGAACAGTCAGGAACAGGAGGCTTGATGGCTGGCGGAGAGGGTGCCAGGGCCAGAAACTGCTATGCTGTGACACCGGCTCCCCATTCCTTCCCAGGTGCACCTGTGCCCCAGAATGACTGCCTGCAGGAGCCCCAGGAAGAGGGTGTTGACCCTACAGGGAGGGAGGGCCACAAACTTCAGCAGTGGTGGGCCAGCCTGATGTCCTGAATCATTACAGCCACCCAGGAGCATGGGACCTCAGTCCACACTAGCCCTGACCTCAGACCGGTGGCCAGCACCACATGACTCGTCACCTGGTCTAGAGAGGCCCTGTGGGGAGAATTCTCCCTGATCTGGGAGCTGCTGCCGGCAAGACACCCTGGAGGGAGGTGCTGGTGGCTTAGGGCACAAGCCTCAGCCTCCTGCTGGCTCTGTGGGCTCGGCCTCAGACTCCCCACCTATATGATGGGGGTGCAACCCGCACATGTTCCTGTGGGGAGGACTCACTGGGAGCACTCAGCAGCCAGCACTCACCCAGCGGGCAGTGGTGGATGCACAGCTGGACTAGGAGCCGGGATGGGTCTGCGTTCCACCTCACCCCCAGTGTGCCTGGAAGTTGAACGCACTCCACAAGGCTGGGACGAGGGCAAAAGGTGTGTTCAGGGTCACAGTGCAGCATCCAGAGTGGTCTGCACAGTGTGGCGTGCACACCAGGTCAAAGGACCAGCCCAGCAGGGGCACAGCCATCGGTCCCCACCCCAGGAGGCTGTCTGTGACTCTGTGTGCAGCTGGGAGCACTAGACTCAGAGAGGTGGCCTGCTTTTCCTGGGCAAGGGTGGCAGCTATGCTCTGCTGATGCCTTTCATTGCCACCTCTGCAGTCAGGAGGCTTGGTCCTGTCGGAGGTAACGCTCCGGCCACAGGGAGGGGTCCAGAGCCTGCCCTGGGCACAGCTCTTGCAGACTGGAACCAGCTCCACTAGCCAGTCCCCCATCTATGTGGTCCTCTTACTGCAGGGTGGGCTCGAAGGGGCCCAGGCCCGGCTCGTGGGCTCCCAGAACTCCTCCATGTGTGGGGACACTGGCCTGGCAGCTGGCTGGAGACTCCAGGATACACTCAGGAGCTTATCCGTGAGGCCAGGCAGATCCCTGGAGCAGGGGAAGGAGATGGGAAGCGTGCAAAGGTGCGGGTGGGGAAGGGGCTGGGTCGCTGGGTTCTCCGGCTCTAGAGCCTGGGCCGGCTTTGCGGCGAGTGAGGGATACTAAGCAGGGGGCCAAGAAGGCGGGCTTGGAGACCCTATTACACAGGAAGGAGCAGGTGGGGGGCACCCGCGGTGTTAGGGGCAGGGTTGTGCTTGTGTCCCTCCCCGCCCCGTGAAGTGGGGCAGATAGAGCGGCAACAGGGGGCGGGCTTTGGAAGCCTCTTGAGCTTTGAGCCTCAGTGTTTTAACTGAAAAATGGAGCAATCCTACCCCCGCAGAGGTCGCTGGGCAGGAGGGTATCCAGGATTTTGTAAGGCGAGGAAGGGAGTCGCCATGTAGAGGCGCGGCGCCATCCGCAGGCCCAGGGCGAGGACCCTGCCGCGGGCCGGCTGGCAGCCTCGGGGACCCCCACCGCCTGGCCAGCCCGCGCCGCCATCCCCGCGGCTGCCTGCAGGGGCCGCCGCCTCTTCAGAAATGCGCCGCCTTTGTCTGGGGCCGCGCGGCGCGGGTGCACCGGGCGGGCTGAGCGCCTCCTGCCGCCCGGCCCCCGGCCCGCGCCCGGCCCGCGCCCAGGTGAGCGCCCCGCCCGCCGCGAGGCCCCGCCCCGGCCCGCCTCCGCCCCGCCCCGGCCCGGGCCGCCCCGGCGGGGGGACCGGGCGGATGCCGTGGGCGTCAAACCCCACGATCCCATAAAACATTCATCCGCTCCCGGCCCGCGCCGCCAGCGCCCCGCCAGCGCCCCGCCAGTCCGCGCCGCCGCCGCGCCCTCGCCCTCCGCGCCCGCGGCCCCGCCAGCACAGCGGCCGGGCGGCCGGAGCGCGCGCAGCCTCGTCCCGCGGCCGGGCCGGGGCCGGGCCGGAGCGGCGGCGCCTGGATGCGGACCCGGCCGCGGGGAGACGGGCGCCGGCCCCAGAGCGACTTTCGGTCCCCGACGCGCCCCGCCCGACCCCTAAGATGAAGAGGGCGTCCGCCGGAGGTGAGTGCCGCGCGGCGCCCGGGCCGGGCCGGCGGGGGGTGCGGCCGGCCGGCGCCGCCCCCGCCCCGAGCCTCAGGGCCGCCCGGGGCTGCCGAAGCTGGGGGGAGGTCACCGCGCGGCCGTGGGGGCCACCGCAGTGCCGCGCCGGGCCGGGGCCGCGGGCATCCCGGCCCCGGGAGGGCGGAGCCCGTGGCAGCAGGAAAAGTTGCCGCCTGCCGGGAAAGTTGGCGGCCGCGGCGGGCCCGAGGGTGGCGGGTCGGGGTTGCCCCCGACGCCAGGCCGGAGCGGGGTGGGGTCTGCGGGCTGGAAAGGCGGGGTCCGCCCTCGGAGCGCCCCGGCCGCGAAGGGGTTAATGGGCATGTTTGCAAAAACCTGGGTACGGGGCAGAGGTGGGGGAATCGAGCTGCCTCCACCCTTGCCCCGCGGACTCAGCTCAGGGCCTTATCTTTCTCTGGGGTCAGGCCTCGGCGGGAATGAATGGGGGCGTTGGTGACAGTAAAGGGCGTGGGGGGCGGGGCACACCCAGCGTTGTTCCCCCAAGGGAGGACAATGAGAGAAGGCAGCCTAGCACCCCTATCCTGAGCCTGAGGGCCCCTGCGGCTCCAATGATGGGGTGAGAGAGGTGGTGGGGCTCGCTGCACCCCTCCCTGGCGGCCCTCAAGGGACCCTTCCCCCTACCTGGTGTGAGGTCCGGAGAGTGGGGGCTGGGAGGTGACCTCCCCTAGGGAGAGCTGAGCATGCCCTGCCTGGCCGGGGCTCCATTGGTACCCACCCGGGCTGCCCTGCTGATGTCCGCTGTGCCGCAGGCTGCACACACGTTCCCTTGCACGTGCACGTGTCTATAAGGGCTGCACACTTGCATACCGCGTGTGCACACACTTGCCAGACTACCCTAGTGTGCACATGCACACATGCTGTGGGTGCACAGCCGTGTCCTTGCCCCCGCCTGCACGCCCACAGCCACACACACACGCACATAGCATTCCTGCTGTGGTCTGCACACTTGGCGCATGCTGGGGCCCCTCATTGGGACCCATTCCTGTGCCTACATGCACATGTGTTGAGGGGGAAGCTCTGGGCAGCCAGAGCTCACAGACTGAGGGGCGAGACACAGGCTGTAGGAGCATGACCCTGTCTCTCACTGCCTACCCCCATGTCCTGGGAGTCTCCTTTTCAGCGCCTTGTGTGTGTGTGTGTGTGTGTGTGTGTGTGTGTGTGTGTGTGTGTGTGTGTTTGTGTGTGTAACTCAGTATGCGCCTGCACATGTGTGTCTGTGCCCAAGACCGTATGGACCTGCGGGTACATCGGCATGTGTCTCTGCCTCTGGGTGTGTGTGCCCCTTGTGCCCAGGTCAGCTTGGTGGGTTTTGCCCAGATCTGTAGTAGAAGCCCTGGGGTTGAGCGTTGGGGGCTGGCTCAGTGCACCCAGCCCAGAGTGTGAGGCGAAAGAGCTCCTAGCCACTCCTGCCCTGCCCCTTTTGGGGCAGTGGTGGCATGGGGGCTGGCACTCACCTGGGCAGGGAAGACTCATTCCAAACCTTGAGGTCAACACTGACAAACAGGCCAGACCCTGGCACGCTTGGCAGTCCCTGCTGCTCAGCCCAGCAGAGGGCAGGGATGTGCCCCTCAGGCTGACCCAGGGTGACCTCAGGAAGGCCCTGCCACTGGGAGCTTTCTTGGTGAGGGGTTCTGTGGCATGTCACTTGCCTCAGGTGTTGTGTGGGTGCTACAGTAAGGGTGTTGGTGACCTGCCATCAAGGTGGTGAGGGGGACCCACTGCCGGGGCTCGGAGAGGCAGGGCCACACTGCCTGGTCCCTGAGCCACCATCAGTGCCCTTGTCTGTAGAATGGGGACAAGCAGGTCATCCTTGTAGCATGTGAAGGGGTGAAACAGAAGGGCGGGATGGAGGTTGGGCCCCTGGCAGGGCAGGCAGTGGTCTAGCCACTCACCTTTCTGAAGACTTCAGTCTTTCCATCTGTAAATCAGGTGCTGTCCCCCTCCCGCTCTAGTTTAGGTGAGGAAGAAAGAAGTTTCTGTGCCGGGGGCCCAGCCAGGTGACGGTCAGTGCCCAGCTCTGCCTGCCAGAGGGCCAGTCAGGCCCTGGATGCTGGGTGTGGGACAGAACTACAGTCTGGAATTGGGGCCCAGCTCAGCCACCCACCAGGGGTATGACCTTGGGCATGACAGCTCACCCGCTGTGCCTCAGTGTCCTTGCCTGTGACACGGGCTAGTCGTCAGGCTGACCCCAAGGGTTTTTGGGGACATTTCAAGACTGAGCCCCCCATGGAGCTCTGACCCCAGTGCTTCTGCCTTCAAAATACCCAAAACACCATGACGCCACCCCTGTCAGTAGTTCCCACACAAGACAGTCCTTCTGGAACCTTCGCACTGCCAACCAGACCCCTCTTAACTGATCTGCAGATGGGGCAGTGGAGGCCACCGAGGTCACAGGCAAGTTGGCACGGGCTGATGGGCAGGCGGGGGCAAGGGAGGACAGGGAGCGCTGGGGGGAGGCGGGAGGTGGCACCTGACCTGTTTCCCGAGCTGGGCTGCATCTCTGCCCTCACTTGCCTTACCTGCCTGGCGCCTGCAGAAACCCTGAGCCTCGTTTCCCTATGTGCGGACCAACGGCCAGCCCGGGCTCCTGCCTTCGCGACTGGCCCTCTTCCTGTGGCCATGATGAGAAGTTGGGGAGAGGGCTGAGCGAGGGGAGCCTGGCTCAGTGGGTCTCAGCGACCAGCAGGGCAGCGTGTGGCGGGTCTGAGAAGCACCCTGTAGACGTGCGGGGCTCTGGGGGCCGGGCAGGGAGTGTGGCTGCCGTCAGAGGCTGAGGCCGGCCCCAGGCCTGTGGTTTTGTTGCTGGCCCTGGCCAGTGACAGATGGTGAGGCCTGTGCCTCCCTCGCGCTCCCTGGACTCAGACCTCAGCCCCTCTGCTGGCCCAGGGCAGGGGGACAGAAACTCACCACGCTCCTCGCCCCCTGGCCCCGCCTGACTCGGGGCTTTGTGGTGGATGCCTGCGGCCTCTGGCGCAGCTCCAAGAGGGCCCTGCTTGTGGAGGCAGCCCGAGCCCACCCCAGGCCCACCCTGCCTGCCCTCCAGGGCCGGGGCTTGGAAGGGGGCAGGAGACTGAAAGAGGTGCAGGGAGCTCTGTGGCGCATGAGAGAGTGAGTATGTGAGGAAGGAGTGTGCTGGTGACTGTGGAAGGAGGGCGGGTGTGACCGAGTGTGCGTGTGTGAGACACCCCTGCCCTGGGCTCTGGCGTGGGTTCCTGAGGTCTCAGCTGTGGCTGGTCAGTGACGTTCATGCTTCCCCACCCCCAGTTTGTTGGGCCCTGACCTCTGACCCCCCACCAGGGCTGCTGGACCCTCTGTGGTCATCCAGGGCCTGGCCTTGAGGTCCACAGGAGCCACCTGGCTACCCTCTTTCCTTGCCAGCCAGCCTGCCCACCACATGCTCTCTTGGGGCCTGGCCTCTGCACCCCATTGCCCCCCGCCCTGTGGCCTGGCTGCCCAGTCCCAGATCTGCCTTTGCTCATGATACTCCATTTGCTGAGACCCGGTAGTTCACTCATGCATTCATTTCTGACTTGTCGGACCCTGCAAATAAAGGGATGTGATTCTTGTGCTCCTGAGTCTACAGAACTGAATGCTTTAAAGGACAGGTGGTCACAGAGCTGAGAACAGAAGCCCAGCCAGAGGGTGGCTCGCCGTCCACACCCCTGCATCACCCTGCACCATCACCGGAGCGTGTGTGCCCAGCCCGTGTTGAAGTCCTTTTGTCACTGTGTTTTAAACATTTTGCACGTCGGGAACTATTCTTGTGCATCATGAGTTTTCTGGTGTGTATGGAATCCCTTCCTGAGGATGCACCATAATTATTTATCCAAACCTGGCTTGGCCTCGCACACTGCCCGTCATTGCGTAGCTGGACTCTGGGAGATGCTCCCCACCAGCCACTGCGTGTCCTCAGTGCTGGCCCTGCCGGGTGCCCACCCCCTCCACCAGGGTGGGGCCATGTGCCGCCTCCTCTGCCCTTGCGGAGGACCTGACTCCACCCCACCCCGCTTTAGGGGCGGCTCAGGGCCCCTCCCACACCGGGGTCGACTTTCAGGTGTTTGTCCAGATTCCGCCCCCAGGTCACCATCCACTCTGAGGATCGTCCTGGTGCAGCCTGTGCTTCTGGACCGTCCTGCCCTGCCTGCTTCACGCGGCCTCTGCCCCAGACCCACAGCTCACCCTGACAACCCCATCTCTGCAGTGGTCCGCTTTGCACTGCTGCTTGGGGAAGATGAAGGATAGGCCCTGGGGCAGAGTCCTGCAGCCCTGCCCCCATCCAGGACGTGGTGGCCAGGACCTGGAGGCGGAGCTGCGTGGGCAGAGACCAGGGTCCTGGGTTGGCCCAGGGGGGCTTGGCAGGTGGTGAGCCCCATCTAGACTCTTGCACGAGGAGCTAGGCTGATGGTGACCTGGGGACCCTGGTGGAGGGGCCAGGTGTCAGGAGCTGCCCCAGCTTTGTTGAGGCAGACCACCCAGTACCCTGGTGGGGTCTCCTCCACTCTCCCGTCAGCTCCGAGGCCCTCCTAACCGGCTGTCACAGATCACAGTCCATGGAATTGAAGTGCTACAGAATTTTGGTGGGAATTGAGCAAGGGGTTCACGGTCAAGCGAGACTGGGACCAGCCGGGTTAAGTGGTGCTAATGGAGCTCCTTGTCTGTGTCTCAGGGTCTCGGGTTTATGAGCAGCAGGGTGGGCAGGGCCACTGACAGGCACCCCTAGGTGACATGCTTCAGGGCCCGGTGTCCCCAGGAACATGTTTCTGAAAACAGTGGCTGAGGTCCCCTGGAGAGCCTGGGAGGGAGACCTGTGGGTCCCCAGTAAGGGCCGCAGGGACTGGTGGGCCATCCCACACAAACCCCACAGCGGTGGCACCGGGTAGGTGGACAGACCATGCTTTTCCTGGCAGTGTGAGGCAATGTGCAAATCTAACCTTTGGGTTTATGACTCTATTTCTTTGCAGCAAATGCCACGGGAAATGTCAGGCTGAGGCTGAAGCTGGTGGGGGGCCCACCGAGGGAGGGGCTCAGGCCGAGGTGGGGCTGTGCGGCCCTCCCTTCCTCCCAGGAGCCCCCTCAGATTTCCCCTCACGTGCTGGGGCCCAGCACTGTGCCCTCCTCATTTTGTCCCGGTCATTGTGACCTTGTGGGGATGCTGCCTTTATTTGCATCTTGCTGGGGCCCAGATAGATGCGGCTCCAGGACTTGCCAGAATCTCCCTGCCCCAAAGTCTGGGCAGCCGTGGGATCAGCCAGTGCAGGGCCTGCTCACTGTGTGGCCTCAGGCAGCACCCGCCCTTCTCTGGTTACCAGAGGCCTCATCTATAACCCACAGCTATTGGCCAGAGGTGCTGGTCCCCAGCCATGAGGTCCTGGGTGTTGGGGTGCTAGGCACTGGGGAAGGTGCATGGGGGTCGTGTGCACGGTCAGTGGAGCTGTGTGCTGGCTCGTGGTGTCCTGTGGCTGCTCCAGGCACATAGTAGGTACTTAGTAAAGAGTGAGGGGCAGTGAGTGGACAGGAAGGCTGGGCAGGGCTTGAGGCCCACTGGGAAACCACTGTCCCCAGACCCCCCTGCGTCCCTCCCACTCTGGCAGGGCCAGCTCTGAGGCCGCAGCCTGGCCTGCCACCGAGTTCTGCTCTGCCCTCAGGACGGTGTCTGTGTAGCAGACGTTTACTGCTGTGTGCCAGGCCTGTGTGCCAGCCTGGGGTTCTCAGCGTCTGGGCTGCCCCTTCACCTGTAGTGATGCTCCACTGGGCATCCCAGGTCCCCCAGATTCAGTCTGTCGGGTGTTGATCGCCCCATGCCACCTCACCATGAGTTCAGTGTCAAGTCTGACCCCTCCCTGCCCACCCGGCATATCCCTCACTGAGGGCCTGCTGTGGACCAGGCCCACGACCACAGATGCCCATGGCTCCTGGCTGCCATCTTGTCTTCCATACAGGCTGTGAGATGCTTTCCTAAAACATGTCATCAGCCAGGGCCCCTGCGCCTAGGCTCGCTCAGGCCTACCCCCACACGGGCCTCTTTCTCTTCTGGGTCCAGGCCAGGAGCTCTTACCTGGGGACCTTCTCTTCCCCCGGCTCTCTGCTCCCAGCCTCTAGCACACACACCTGTGGCTGCCTCCCCATCTCCACATCCCCACATCCATCCCAGGTCTTGCCCTAGGGTGCAGGGAGCCCTGAGCAGTGGGGTGGCCTCCCGGGCACTGCCCTGGGTCAGCTCCCAAGAGACGCAGGAGCTGGCAATCGTGGCCCTCGGGGTGGCCACTGCCAGCAGGCATAGGTCAGTTGCTCAAGGTGGCTGAGTCACCTCTGGGACTCAGATGAGCAGAGGCCTGGGCCTGCAGGGAGAACAGAGATGGCAGCAGCCTGAAGGGATGTCTTCCGGATGAGGACGGGCAGTGTGTGTCCCTGGGAACCTTCAGGCCTTAGCTCAAAGCCAGCTGTGCACCTGGACGGGTCGCTCACCCTCTGGGCCTCCTTGTCACAGAGGAGATTGTGAGGGGGGGTCAGTGGTACGTGCTGCCTGCAGAGCCTGGCCCCTCATGGGGACTGGATGGGCCCTGCTACTGGGGCCCCTTCCCGTTCAGGTGGGCCCCTCCTGCCCTGGGCTGGAGCTTGCTCTGGAAATAGAGGCTGGTGAAGAGGCCCCCCTCTCCTTGGGGCCTCCTCAGATTCCCAAGTCCTTCCCAGCTGCCCTGCCCCGAGAGAACAAGTGGGTGGCGACAGGCCTGTCGCCCTGCCTGGTTCCTGGCGCAGGAGCCTCTGCAGAGCCCGCCCCCTTCGGTCCTTCTGCAGTGAGGTCCTTGCCCCCTGTCCCGAGGGGAGTCTGTGACGTGCCAGTTCACATCGTGGGGAACCCAGGTGAGGACTGGATCCCCCAGTGGGGTGGGGACGCAGGGTGCTCAGGCTCCGGGCAGAGCCAGAAGCTGGGGGCTCTGGGCCCCACTGGGGCATCTCCACCTCAGCGAGGAGCCCGAGGCCCAACGTGGGACTGACCACAGGAACTCCAGGCTGACTTAGAAGGACATTTGGGGTCCCTCTGCTTTTACCTTGTTCCACAGTTCCCTCTGCATGAGCCTCACGGTGTGGTGGGAGGAGGGTGGGGAACAGGCAGCTGCCGGGTGGGCCCCCTGCCCCCGGGTGTGGCCTTCAGCCCCGTCCTGAACACACACCTGCAAGCAGAACTCCAGGGAAAAGCCAGTCTTCACCAGTCGCCAGGACTCACTGAGGGGGCTCCGGGGGGCTCTGGAACCCAAGGCCACACAGGATGCCCCTCACCCAGCCCACCCTCAGCCTCCAGGGTGCGCCTGGCCCTGGGGCCCCGCCCCACCCCCTCCTCAGAGCCCCTATTGCTCTCCTCCGTCAGCCCTGGGTGAGGCCTCCCCGCCCCCCCTGGGGTGTGTCCGGCCCCCACTCATCCTCAGCGGGAGCTGGCTGGTCACCCCTGAGGGATGAGGCCATGGGAGGTAGGGGCCAGTGAGCTTGGATGCCGAGGCCAAGAACCCCAGGACCATCTGAGGGAGCAGCAGGGCTGTCGCTATGCCCACCGCACCACATCGGTGGCCTTCCCACATGGCAAGGACTGGTAGAAGGGCTAAGGGCTGAGGGCTCCTAGGTATGGCCTGGCAGGTAACCCCTTGTGTGCCCTGGGAGGGCCCTCCTTGCCTGTGGTGGGGTTAGCCAGGCACCAAGATGCACGCTGCGGGTTGGGGTTGGGGGACCCTGGGCAGGCCCCCGAGGGACACCCATGTCTCCCTCCATTCTCTCCGTAAGTGTTTTCTAGCATTTGTTTCAGGACAGACCCAGGCTGGGCAGGAGGGGCCCTTCGATTTCTGTGACACATTCTACCCCTAAGGCCCCCCCAGGTTCTGGGGCACCCCAAGCCCATAAGGTCCCCAGGACAGAGAGGTGCTAATGCAGGTACTGACGGGATGGTGAGGACCCCACACTGGGCCCCATTGAGGCCACACTGGCCCTGGGTGTCACAGATGTGCTGGAGCCGCAGCCCAGGGGCCAGAGCAGAAGCCCCGAGACTCAGGGGCAGGGCTCTGCTCAGGGCAGGCTTAGGCTGGCCCCGCGCAGGGGGCAAGGGAGACGGGTCAGTGGGGGAGCTCACGGAGGCCCAGTGGGGAGCAGCGGGTGGGGTTCTGGGGTCTGCAGCTGGGAGGATGAGTGGAGGCCCTGGAGCCGGACTGCAGCATGGCCCCGGCACACCCCCCGGCCCTGCCCCAGCCCCAGCAGGAGGCCAGCCCTGTGCTCTGTGTGCTCCCCAGCCATGTGGCACGTGGTCCCTGCACGCCGGCCTGTCCAGGCTGTCTCTCATCTTCCTGCCTCGGCCCCAATTTAATGTCAGACAGAGGCTAACGTGGGGACAGGTGTGACAAGTGTCTGGCCTCCTGTTCAAAAATTGGCGAAAGAAAAACTCTCCCCATAAAAGTATTCCATCTACATACCTCCTGGATGTCACCGAGAGGACCCGTCACAGCCAAGACAGATGGTGGCCCTGATGGACACCATTCTTCACCTGCGGCGGGAGCCGCGGCCCCCGGGGGAGGCCTAGGACAGTGGCAGAGCACGAGTGTGAGTGCCCCCCCCCCTGCCATCGCTGCTGTCACCCTGTCCTGATCACAGGAAGCCTGAGAGAGGCGTGACCGTCCTCCTCAGCAAGGCGGACCAGGGGAACGCAGTACATTCCTCAGTACATTCCTCGTGGGCCTGGGAACTGGGGAGGGAGCGGCGTCAGGCTTTCACACTCCTGCCCCTGTGGCTCATTCACCTCGAGGTGGCCGACACAGACGGTGTGTTCCCTGTCCCCATGGGCCAGGTGGACTCGAGACCCATCAGGCAGGCCGTTCACACGGGACCCCCAGGGCCCAGCTGATGCCTTTCCCTGCTGAGCGTCCGTCAGTGGGAGGGCCTGGCCCTGAGAGGCTGAGTGCGGGGTTCGGAGCAGGTCTGAGGGTGGACGCCGCCAGGACTGTGATGGGGAGGGCACCGAGCTGTGACGGGTCTGGCCTCAGAAGTGGCGTGGTGGGGCTCTGGGGAGAGGAGCCTTCCAACGGGGTGTGTGTGGGGATCGGGCAGCATGCAGGGTGGGAGGCTGCCTTGAGCAAAGCCCGCCAGAGCCCCAGCGCCCAGTGTGTCCTGGGGTCAGGCTGGGTGAGGCCCCCTTTTTAGGTGGACTAGACCCTCCCCTCTGTCAGGTGGGGGGTAGCAGGAGGGACCCCTGGGACGCTCCTGCAGGGCCAGTGGGCGGGGCGTTTCCACGCACCTCCGTGTGCTGGCCTGCATGGGTCTGTGGCCTCCGCTCCTTGGGAGGTCGGTCTTGTCAGCGGCACTTTGCAGGTGGAGTAGCAGGTTCCAAGGGGTGGGACCTGAGGCCCCACCAGAGCAAAGCTGGCACCCAAGCCATGCCCACACTGCAGGGCCCACCTCGGTGGGAGGCCCCCTGGCCCGGGGCTCTGGGACTGGGCCACTGCCCAGGGCAGCCTCACCCACCTGGCCCTGCGGTGGCTCACAAGCCCAAACAGAACAAATGGAAAATGCTCCAGTTTTACCAGCTTGTGTGCATTGTAGAGAATCTGGAAAAATACAACAGAGTTTTAAGAAGTTGTATTAGCTCAGGCTGTCATAACACAATACCACAGACTGGGCGGCTTAAACAACGAAAATTTATTTTCTCACAGATTTGGATGCTGGGGGTCTGATATCAGGGTGCCAGCGGGGCCGGTGTTGGGCAAGAGCTCTTCAGGCCTGCAAACACCACCTTTTTGCTGTGGCCTCATGTGGAAAGATCAAAAACAATCCGTGTCTCTTTTACAAGGGCCCTGGTCCCACTGCGGGATCCTGCCCTCATGACCTCATCTAAACCCAGTCGTGTTCTGAGACCCCCGTCTCCACGTGCCGCCACCCAGGGGGTCAGGGCTCCCACATATGTGTCTGGGAGAGATGCAAGCATTCTTCCTGTAACAGAAATGAGGCTGCTCTTGGCATCGGGGTGCTGTGGCCGTGTGCTCCGTGGACCCCGGACCAGGGCATCCTCAGGAGGGCTGCTGCTCGCCCCAGTGGTGACATTTCTTGCAAACCCTTACGGAGAACCTACTGGGTGATAGCCACCAGCCACAGTTCTGCCGCCACAGAGCCACAGCCAGAGAGTCAGGGGAGCAAGCAGCAGAAACATGCAGAGGCCTGCTGAGTAGGCCAGCGACATCTGGGGTGAAGTGGGTGCCCGGGCAGTGGCTGGAGGAGGGGTTGTTGGGGGACCCTGGGCGGCGCCCCCACCCTGGGGATCTGTCAGGTGCCCTGACCCAGCCTTCCCCATTTCACAGACGACCAACCCAGGCCTGAGAGGAGAGGTCACTGGCAGGGCCTGAGCTGAGCCGGGCTCAGGGGGTCGGCGGATGGGCGAGGCCTGGCTTCCCACACTCAGTGTGCCCAGTGGGTCGTGGGGGTGGGAAGAGCACGCTAACTGCAAGAGGCGCCGAGGTCCGAGTTGCAGGGCACTGCTCTGGGCAGGTCGGGCCTCCCCTGTGCATCTGCCCCCTCCTCTGCAGGGGGCTCCGCTGGCCCTGTGGGGCTGCCAGGACTGCAGGGCCCCTGTGAGGGAGGCCTTTGCAAGCGCAGTCCTCCCTTGTGCCTGGTGGCTAGTGAGTGTCTGCGGTGTGCCATCCCTGTACACGAGCTCTACGGATAAGAAGGCGGGGGCCTGCCAGCAGCACTGGGTGGGTGGCCAGGTCTGCCTGCCTGGGCCTGGGCTCTCCTGGGGTCCCTTGTGTGTTAGGATAGGAGCAGGTATATTGGGAAATTATTAGGAAAATTTTTAGGAAAAAGGCAAATGCCTTTACAAGCTTGATAAAGCTGAGCCACAGTCAGCCTGGGCAGGAGGGTGCAGGAGGCCAGCCGGGCACTGGGTATGCCCTCCGTGGGAGGGAAGGTCAGGCTGCCCTTGTCTTCAGGGTTACATCGGGGGAGAGTGGACTTGCCTGCAGGTGGGCTCCTAAGCCCTGGTGGCCTGGCCATGCCCCCCATGCCTGTGGGCTTTGGGGCTCCTCACCCTCCACAGACCCCCGGAGGCATCTGTGCCCTGATTCTAGGGGAATAGGGTGGGCTGGGCTCTTCTGCAGCTTCCAGCAGGTATTGGTGGGCAGACGCTATGCCAGGGCACCTGTGCTGGCCTCTTCATGCCCCCGGGGCAAGTGCTGAGGGAAGGAGGTGGCCCCGGGGCGGCAGACCCCCTCCTTCATGCCGGCTCCTGTACATCTGCCTCGGGAAGTAGCCGAAATACATTGACCTGCTTTTCCAGGAGACGGCAGCGCCTGGGCCTCCCACCCCCATGCTGAGAAGCCACCCACAATTTTCATCCCAAATTGATTTCAAATAAGGAAGAATTATCACACGCAATCATATAGGAATAATTTATCACTCGTTAATAGAAGAACAATTACTTATTCACATCACCCCTGCCTGCATGCTGCCAGTTGGGTTCAGAAGCATAATAGGAGGCCTCATAGAAGCCGAGGGAAGCCTGTATGTGCCCAGCCAAGGTCATGGTGAGCCCTCCCTGGGAGCCACAGACCCCCACGCTAGAGGTCGAATGTGCGTGTGGCCCGCTGCTGGGTTTACCTCCTGCTTATCCTGTCTCTGGGGTTCCTCAGCCTGGAGTGGGGGGTGCTCAGATCTGTGAACTGGGGGCAGGGCGGTGGTGAAGAGGGGCTGGGGCAGAGCTGCATCTGGGTAAGGGGCTGCGCGAAGTCTGCGCACCCGGCTGGGTGCTGTCAGGCCAGAAGCTGTCCTTTCAAGTGTCCGTCTAGATGCAGAGACCTCTGGAACCAAGAGCCCAGAGCATCCCGGAGACCAGGGGTGACCTCAGCCACCCTTGGCTGAGCAGAGTGCTGTGCAGCCTCGTCTGGGGCCACTGAAATGCTGCTCACACCGTCAGGCCCCCTTCTCCTGCACCGTGGAGGCACCTGCTTCTAACCCATCTTCTCCACCTTCTGGCAGATATGCTTTATTTTCTATTTCTGAGATCTCAGTGCCAAATATGCAGTTGTTTTTAAAGGATAGGATGTGGTCAGCCATACTTGCTCAAAGTTAACGCCTGCACCAGCCCCCAGAGGCTCGCCTGGAGAATCAGCTTGTCCTGCCCCAGCCCCCAGTCCTCCACGAAGCAGCCGCTGTCGCCCTGTTCCCTGTTTCCCAAGTGGTCACCTTCATGCTTTGTGGCTCCTACCCGAGCCCCCTCTTCTCCAGCACCTTCCCAGTGTGGGTTTCTCTGCCATCAGTTAAATTCAGAACCAGTGTTTTCCACCCCAGATCACACGAATGCCCATCACCACTCCACCACAGGGGTGTACTAGGGTGACCTTAGCACACTTATCTGGCCTTCTGTTTTTCCTGGAGTTTACACTTGACTCCATCTTTTCTTTCTTGTCCCATCTGCTGCCCTCATGTACCTGCTCTTCTCCACCTCAGGGGTTCTGGGTCTCACCCCAGGCCTTCGTCCTGCTGTCCCTACCTTGGCCATCATGCTGTGGCCCCCTCCTAGCTGCCAGAACTTCCCCTGGTCACCCAGTGTTTCCTGGGCCCGATGTTTTTCTCTTTCTGGGTTTATGTCCTCATTTTAGCTGAAGCACACCCCCCATGAACTCTCTAAGGAAAACACAGTAAAGAATCATTCTTCAAGTCCCTGAATGTTAGCAAATCTATTCAAACTGGATCGGTCCTCTCCAGAATTCCATGTCAAAAATAACGTACCCTCAGAGCCTCAAAGCCATTGCAATTGTGTTGTCTTCCTGGGGTCCAGAGTGGGTTGGAGAAGCCTGATGCCACATTGCTTTTATTCTGGGGGCTTCAGGCCTGTCTTGGCTCCCAGAATCCTGAAATCTCCCTGTAAATGTCATCTGTTGTGCTAGACACTTGCCCAGTGGAGGGCTGGGTCTTCAGTATTGGGAGATTTTCTGGTATTATTTCTTTGATAACTTTTTTGTCCTCTATTTTCTGCTTTCTCATTCTGGAACTCTCCTAAGACAGGTGTTTGTTTGAGCTGTATTTGTCTTCTGAATCTCATTCCCCCATCCTTTTCTTTTTGTTTTTCTTTCTGGAAGACTTCTTGACCTTGTTTTCCAACTCTTCTATTGATGTTTTATAATTTTAGCAATTCTATTTTTATCTTCTGGGCATTCTCGTTTTCTGATGGCTCCTTGTTCATAGCACCGTGTTCTTGTTTTAAGTCCTCTTCTATCTCTACAAGGACACTGATTAGATTTTTTCCTAATTTTTATCTATTCTCTGCACTGTCTCTGCTTCCCATAGAGTTGATTTCCTCCTTGTCTGCATTGGCACCTATTCCAGGCCCCAGGATTTCTGGTCACATTTACTAGGAAAGCACTAAATGTGGTTGGGTGCTCTGTTGAGGGTGAGTCTTGTGTACTAGCTGGTTTGGGTAACCAGCAGGAGCAGCCCTGGCCCCCCAAAGCCCATGGTCAGAGCCCTTTCTGTGGGTGTCTCTCTAGGGGAGCAGCCCATCACCCTGTGCCGTGCTCCTCTAAGCATGTACTCCGTCACCATCACCTTGGGACTCAAGACGGGGTGAACACACGTCACCAACACAGGTGGTGGGTGAGCAGGGAGAGGCCACCAAGTGTGCCAGTGTTGATGAGGAACGGCAGCAACCGTACTCCATGCAGGGTGAGGGCAGGGGTCTCCCGTGAGGCGGGTCAGGCTGTGCTGGGTTCCAGGCCTGTCTTTAATCTTCCGCTCTCCACTGGGGCTGAGCTCGCCCGAGGGCCGGAAGTGGCTCTAGGGTGCTTGCAGTGGAGCCTGGCCTCTGTTGCCCTCCTCTCGCCTGGAAGCGGGCTTTCCTGGACGAAGCAGGGCTGAAAGCCAGGCTGGAGTGGCCTTAGGACGACTGGAAGCTGAGTGATTGGTGTATGACTCTGGGCTGCCAACTCCGAGCTATAGTGTCAGCTCTTTAGGCTCCTCACCTGAGAGGGGGCTGACCAGGGTCAGGCTGGCAGAGCCCCACACTGGCATCTGGGGAGGTAGGATGCCAGCCACAGCAGGGGCCGGGTGGGGGTGCTCTGTGGGGTTTCTGGGCTGGAGGTACCTTGGGGCCCCCGGGAGGCAGGTGCTGGCATGGAGACAGAGTGGGCCAGCAGCTCCCCCAGCCGTCCATGCGGGGCTGCACAGCTCATATCCAGGGCAGGGGAGGTGGCACACGGCCCTGCCCCAGGGAAGGGGGTGGGCACCTCTGGCACTGAGGACACGCAGTGGCTGGTGGGGAGCATCTCCCGGAGTCCAGCTACGCAATGACGGGCAGTGTGCGAGGCCAAGCCAGGTTTGGATAAATAATTATGGCGCATCCTCAGGAAGGAACTCCATACACACCAGAGCCCACCCCAACCAGCCCAGGAATGGAAGGCTTGGGCCAGGGACAAGCAGACCCAGAGCTCGGGGTTGTGGGGCTCCAAGGCTGGCCCACTATAGGGGGAGCGGCGGTCTCTGCTGTGCGGACACTGCCCCGGCCGCAGCGGTGCTGTGGCTCGCTCATCCGGCCATGTCTGTGCACCTGTCTGCAGAGGGGGACTGGTGATCACTCCCTCACCTAGCATGTCCCGGAGCCTTAAACAGGTCTGCATGGGCCCCACCTCCCCGCCCTCCTCCTCCCCCGGGCTGGGCGCTGTGTGGACAGGCAGGGCCTCCCTGGGAGACACGCTTGTCCAGGAAGCCCAGGCAGCCTCACGGTACTGACGCCCCATGAGCGTCCTTGGGCCACCGCCCTTCTGAGGAGTGCCTGCTGTCTGCCCAGCGCTGGCCCACTGCTCACTCCACACCCTGCAAGAGGCTGGCCATGTGCCACACCGGCTCCTGGCTGCCTGTAATCCCGGGGTGATGGTGGTGATGGTGACAAGGACTGAGGGCCCCACGGCACACTCTGTTCAGGACCCTGGCCAGGGGACCTCGTGGTGGCCCAGGGAAGCCTGTTGGCACAGAGACCCCGCACTCTGGTGCCTTTGTCCTCTCCAAGATGGAGTCACCACTGTTAATATTTCCTTATTCTTGAATGGAAAGGTCCTGTCAGCTGAGGCCTGAATCTTGACATCCTGGGAAGTGCATCAAAACTGACTTGCACCCGGCCCATGGGGACGCGTGGTGCATGGGGGGAGCCACGCTCATGTGACCTGGCCACAGAGCCCCTAGAGCCTGCAGGGTACAGGTGGATGGGCGTGGAGGGGCCGTGGCCCCATAGGCCCCCTCCCCACCCAAACCCACCTCCCCCTGGATTTGTCTCCCTGAAGTCATGGTCCTCTGGAGGGGGACTGGGCCCCCTCCCTGTACCTGGACATCCCCCCTCTGCTGTTGGTGTTTTAAGTTGCCGTCTTTTATGTGTGGCTGATTGCCAGCCTCCTGACATCCTCTTTAGCAAAATAATTATTTTTCTTCTGACCTGTGTGCCAGCTTGGGGTCACCTTCTCTCCTCACCGTCCTCCGGCCCCGTGACAGGGCTCCAGGCTCTGTCCATCCCAGCCACGTGGTCTCAGCAGGACAGCAGCCTTCTCTGACCACTGGCTTCCTTTTCTTTAGGTGGGGGTTCAGGTGACCTCCCAGAGGCCATTGTATGGGTGAGGGTGGCCTGCGGCAGGCACACCTGTGCTCTCACCACAAGCCCGGTGGACAGACCGTTTCTCAGAAGAGTCAGACACTGAATAATTTCCACTCTGTAGGCCACACGGTGTGTTGCAACAACTCCCCTTGGCTGTGGTAGCCCCTAAGCAGCCCTGGTGAACACACAGGTGTGGTGTGTGCAGACAACGCAATACAAAGGCAGGTGGTGCTGGCAGGTGGGTGGCTGCATGCTGGCAGGACAGGAGGCGCCAGGGCCCACTGACCCTGATGGGAGGTTGCACTCTGGCCACCTGGACGTGGTGTCTGGTCTCAGCTGATGTTGCCTTGGATAGGGCATCCCTGGCCAAGTAATTGCCTCTTGAAATCTTGTCCCCTTCCCTCTTAGCCTGGCCACAGTGGGCTTCTCCACAGTCTTGGCGGGAGCTGCCCCCGTCCGCACCGGCCCAGCTCAGGTTCAAAGCCCCTGTGCAGATGGAAAGCCCTTTGCAGACGCCTGCACTGCCCTGGTCGGGGAGCTTGGCTGTCCCAGGACAGCTCAGGTGGGCTGCGGTCCAGCTGCGACCTCCAGACCGAGGCTGCTCCGAGGCAGCAGAGAGACAGGATGGGCTGATCCTGGCAGGCGAATGGACAAGGGCCTCCCTAGACCTGCACTTGTCTTTTCATAGGAGAATAAACCCTGCATGGGCAGAGGCCACTGCCCGCCTTGTTGGTGATGTTTGACAAGTGCCCAAGGCTCGAGCGCATGGAGTATGCCAGCCGGTCTTTTCCCAGAGCGAGAAGACCTGTACAGCCCTGGTTCCTGGGAAGCGAGCCCCACACCTGCCCAGCCTCCTCGTGGCAAGCCGTCTGCCATTCGGCCAGCTCACCCCCTGTGCCCTGATCCACCCAGGCCAGCAGCTGAAGGTGCCTATAGTGTGCACCCCCGTAGTGTGCACCCCTAAGGCATGTGCCCCTGTGAGGTACTCCTAAAGCGTGCACTTCTGCCCCTCAGAGGTGAACACTCGGGGCCTCTCAAGATTGGCACTTTGTGCAGGTGGCCAAAGCAGGGTCTTGGGAGGAGGGGGGCAATCCTACCGGGAGGGTGGGACCCAGCATTGTGGGTCCTGCTGGGCTAGGCACCCAGTCCTGGGCAGAAGCTAGTGTGGGAAGGGGTCAGGGCAGGAGATGGGGGTTGTGCCAGGTATGTGGCAATGCAGGCCCCAGACCCCTGATATGAGGAGTGCCCCTTTTCTGAACCCCCCACCCAGGAATGTTGGCTGGTTCCTCATTAGCATCCTCTGGGGACTTGAGCCCACATGGCCACTGGGTTGAATTAGCCGCGGGGTAGTGGTGAGCTGGCTGTGGAGACAGACCCCCAGGCAATCGGGCAGCAGTGCTGGTGACCTGATGGAGTGTGCGTGGGGGTGGGCGCGCTGCCTGAGTCCCTGGGTGGAGGCCTGTCGCCTGCAGTGGCAGTGTCCTGGGGCTGGACAGAGCCTCCAGATGCTGGTGTCATCAGCCTGCAGGGTGAGGCTTCCTTGGGGAGGGTGCGGAGGGCAAGGGAGGTGGGCCTAAGGTGGAGACATGTGGGCTGCACAGAGATTCCAGAGCTTCTGGGCCAGGGGCCCGGCCTTGGCCAATCCCCAAGGCCTGGTCACTGGGTCAAGGATCCTGTCAGAGGGTCTGCCTGGACCCCACCCTGGCAGTGGGCTCTGGGGCTCCCCCTAGGCATCCTCCTCACGTCTGGGGCCAGGTCATCCATCCGTTGCCTCTTAAATCCCCCACACGGTACATGCCTCACGGCAGGTGACCATCTGTGGTCGGCTCACTCCTGGACCACAGGTACCACAAGCCGGGGGCCACGCCCTGGTTTTGTGCCTCCAGGGCCCTGCGCAGACCCTGTCACAGGGCCCCCCGCAGGGAACGTGCCAACGGGGCGAGCTGTGCAGCCAGAGCCCCCAGCGCTCGTGAGCCAGGCTCCTCCACTGCCGGCCTCAATTTCCTCGAATGGGGCCCAGGGCTGCCTGCCAGGTGCTGTGTTGGCTGGAAATTTAGGGGGTAATAAAGCTTGGGTTCAGGGTGGGGCTGGTGATAGGTAGGGGGAGGGAGCTTTAACTCGTGACTGCCTAGCGCGGCCTTTCAGTGCCCAGATGCCGTGGGGCTGGGGATCCTGTAGGCTCTTCCTGCCACCAGACCTCTTTCCTCACCTGTAAAATGAGCAAAGACACCAGACGCCCAGGGGCGTTCAGGGGACAGAGGGGCCCAGCCCCCACCTGCCTGCGCATGTAGTGCAATCAAGAGCCAGGGTACGACCTCAGGCAGACTCTGCCCATGTCGGGCCTCAGTTTCCCTGACTGCGCACAGCTGGCCTGGAACTGCTGGGCCCCGGGTCTGTTGCCATCCTCCGAGGCGGGTGACCTTGTCCATGATCGACCTGGCTGGCCTGGCCTGCCTTGCCCTGCAATCACCATCCCAAGAAAAATCAATAAGGAGTGGGGCCTCGAAGGGCACACTGGGCAGCAGGGACTGGTGACCACACCCCTGGTGCTGCAGGGCCCCCTCTGGGCCGGCTACCCCAACAGGGCTGCTGCCAGCCTCCTCCCCAGTGCCTGAAGCCGGAGGGGATCTGGGAAGCACCCCTGGACATGCACACTGCCTCTGCACGTGTCTGTGGGCCGGAGGACGGAAGGTGGGTGGGCGGTTAGTGTGGTGAAAGTGAAGACCGAGCGGGACAGATGGCTGGTGGGGACGGGTGGGTGAGCCAGTCCCTGCTGGAGGCTGGCAGGGGTGGGGTGCAGGCACGGGGGAGGGGTGTGAGCTCAGAACTGCCAGGGTGCCCTGACCCTTTGCAGTGTGTGGATGCGACCAGCCCCGCACCTTTGTCCAGAGCTATTTCTGGCCTCAGTGTGCTGAGCTGTGGCCTCTTGTCCTGTCGTGTAACCACAGTCTGTGACGTGGCCCTTCCCCGGACATTCCTGGGGTTCAAGCAGGTCTTGAGCTGACGGTGTCCTGGCTGTGCCACAGCTGCCTGCTGACCCTCGCCTCCTGGGGTCTCCCTGGAAACGTCCCCTCCCGACCGCGGTGGCTCAGCGCTCACCCTGGGCCCCCTTCCTGCTGAGGCCACAGGGGCTGCCCCTCAGTGTGGGCTGGGTGTGCCTCCTGCCTCTGGGTGGGCACCCCGCCCATTCTTCCTTCTGGACCGTCTCCGGGTGGGCGCAGGCTGGGGCATAACTGTTCACAGCCTCAGTTTTCCTAAACTGTCATGGGTTCAAGATACTGAAGAGAAAGTCGGTTCTTATGCCCATCTGACTCCCACCTTCTACCAGTTGGTGGGCCATCCCAACGACCCCTGGAGCGGTGTTCCTGCCACCCCACGGCAGCAGGAGGCCCAAGGGCCCAGTGCTGTGGGCCTACAAGGCTGCCGGCCCTGCTGTGAGTTTGTGTCCCCACAAGGGCTTGGAGGAGTCACACCCCGGTGTACGTCAGCCAGGCTGGGGGGCACCCGGAATGGTGGCGGCCAGGGAACCCACCGAGGACCTCCCTGCGTCTGCGGCTGCCAGCAGCCCCTGCTCTGAGCTGCTGACCTCAGCAGCCACTGCCTACCGCCCACTGGCTCCTGTGGCTGCGGTGCCGCCCAGAAGCTTCCGCCCCTCCCTCCTCCCTCCCTGCCGCCCCCCCACTGCAGTGCCAACAAAGGGGAGCCTGGGCCGCGAGTGGTGCAGGCGCCTTTCAGGACACCCCAGGCCTGAGGCCCCCAGATGCCTGGGCATCTGGCTCCGAGGCCTTGGCGGGCATTCTCGCCCCGTCTGGCTGCCATGGGGGAGAGGCCCTGAGTGGAGTCCAGTCCCCGTCCCCACTCCCCCCCAGCAGAGAGTCCTTGGGCCACTGCTCCTGAGCCTCGCCGGACCCTCCGTGGGGAGGGTGCTGGAGGAGAGCTCCCGAGCCGGCCGTTCTGGCCTGCGGCCTGAGGACGGAGGCGAGACTCAGCCTCAGGGATGGTGGGAGCGGGACCGCCTCGCGTCTGTGCGAAGCTCGGGTGGCCTGGAGGCCCGGTGTGGGACCTGCTGGCTGCAGGGGCCTCGGGAGCTGGGCCGCGCCGTGGTTTTGGGTATGAGAGCCGGGGCTGTGGCAGGTCTGTTTCCTCGCCACGTGTGCAGAGGTGAGCAGGCACTGGGTGCTGCTGAAAATGAGGACCCAGGCTGGGTGGAGCAGGCTGTGGGGCCGAGAGGAGCCGGGCTGCCCAGCTGGCACCAGGGGCCCCTTGGAAGAGAGAAAGGAGAGGCAGGACGGGGCCTGGGGTGGGGCGACCGGTGGACAGGCAGGACCAGCAAGGGTGTAGGCCTGAAGGCCACAGAGACTCAGCTTGGGACTGCCGAGGCCCTGGAGGACACACTGGGGGACCAGGAGAGCTTTTAGGGTCAGGAAGGGTCAGGTGAGTGGCTGAGTCTGGCCCTGGGGTGGAGTCAGGGGGCACCCTTCTGCTACCTGGTGGCAGCTCCTATGTCCCCAGGGCACCTGCTGTGAATATGAACACATGCTGCAAAGTTGGGTTTGATTATCTCATAAAAAGATGCCCCCTCTGCTTGCTCAGCGATGGGGTTGCCATGGAGACCAGCGGGCAGGCCCCAAGGGGGTGCTGGGCTGGAGCCAATTACCAAGGCCGCTGCAAAGAACAAGCCCACCACCGGCCGCTGAGCTGACAGCGGGGCCCTTGCAGAGGGACCAGCCCTCAGAAGTTGGTTTCCGAAAAGCAGTTGGCTTGGCAGGAATAGAGCCTACTTCCCAGCATGGCTGAGCCATGTGGCTACTCTGCCACTTGCCCCCACAGAGGCTCAGCCCTGGAGCCCTGGTTGGGGGAGCCTTAGGGAGGGAGTAGCCCCAAGCATGTGGCTTATGGCCCCCGGGGCCCAGGGTGGGGAGGGCTGGAGGCTGGAGGAGGTGGCAGGTTCCAGGGAAGTCAGCCGAACCTGACGTCAGTGGCACTCACAGACCGCGGCTCAGGCCTGGGAGTCACGGGGCAGGATGCAATGGTGACAGCCAAGTCAGTGATGTGATGGGCCTGGACACAATGGGTGGCCGCTGACATAGCCTGGCCGGTGATGCGACCCAGTCAGTGGCATGGTGCAGTTGGTGACATCGGCCACTGTAGTCGTGAGGTCCAGAGTCTGGCTGGGTGAGTTTTTGGTGCCCCGCCCCACCTGCCCGTGGTCTTCCTCTGCGCCGAGGCCTCCGGGCCAGGACTGGTGTTTTCATAGCACATTTACATCCCATGACAGCAGGTGAGATGCCGGTGGGAGCTGGCGTATTAAGGCCCGGCTTTCCTAAGGAGCTCCGTAAGGAGAGAGCTGGGAGAGGCTGTCAGCAGTTTGAAAAGGGCAGCAGGCCAAGGCGCCCCCTCACAGCCCCCTGTGCAAGGCCAATGGGGAGGGGCACCCAGGGCTTGGGGGGTCCTGGGCATGCCCGTCTCTCTGGACCCCTTTTCTGGGGCTGCCATGTTGCTGGCACCAACAAATGGCCAGCTCCAGCAGCCAGCAAAGCACAAGGGACAGAGGAGGCCCCCAGGGGGCTCCCAAGACCTGGGCACCAGGTCCAAGAGGGCGCACTCCTTGGGACTGCGGAATGTGCTGGGCTTGCTGGGACGCTGGGACTCTGGGCTTGGGGCAAGCGTCTGCATGGGCAGGGGGCCCCCAAGGTCACAGTTCTGGGTGGGGGAAGCTGGCCCCCCTCTGGCTCCAGCCCCAACACTTAGCTGGCCTCCAGTGTGCAGAATCCTGCTCTTAGCCTGCTGCCGAGGAAGGTGTTAGCTGTCAGTGCAGGTGTTAGCTGATAACTCAGGTGTCAGCTGATAAGCCATGACCCTCCCAGGGGGATTCACATTTTAATAGAGTCACTCTTGAAGGCAGAAAGGACCTTGCATCCAAAGAGGGGGGCTCTGATGGCAGGATTGCAGGCAGTGACCTTACTATTGGACTGTGTGGCCCTGCTGGTGAGACCAGGCTGGGTACAGTGCCCTGGGTCGGGGTCTGCTACCTGGGGAAGGTCTTTGGTGAGGGGGTCTGGCCTGGGCTGGTGGGTCAGAAGATAGGCAGGGACAGCCCTGGGGCCGACAGGGACAGAGGGCAGGCCCCGGGGAGTCAGTGTTTCCTTGAGTCCTGTGAAGGCATCTGCAGGTGTGAGTGTCCATCCCAGGAGGTGTTCAGGTGGGCCTCGGCAGTGATCAGGCGAACCCCAAGTGTTTTGAGTACCAGGCAGGATGGAGTGGGGTGTCAGTGAAGAGGGTTCTGGCGTGGAGCCAGTGACCCCCTGCCAGGTTCTGGTGCACCCACTTGGCATGTAGAGTGGGGCTCCCAGCACCTGAGTTCCCAGGGGAGACAAGACAGCATGTCCTGGGCCTGCCCTCAGGCCCTCCCAAGACCTAGTGCCAGAGGCCAGCCTGGCTCCATCATGACCCGCAGCCTCATAGGGCGCCTACCCTCTAACTGCACCTCCTCTGCCCACAGGGAGCCAGCTGCTGGCCTGGGTGCTGTGGCTGCAGGCCTGGCAGGTGGCAGCGCCTTGCCCGGGTGCCTGTGTGTGCTACAACGAGCCCAAGGTGACAACGAGCTGCCCACAGCAGGGCCTCCTGGCTGTGCCCACCGACATTCCGGCCACCAGCCAGCGTGTCTTCCTGCACGGTAACCGCATCGTGCACGTGCCAGCCACAGGCTTCCGTGCTTGCCGCAACCTCACCATCCTGTGGCTGCACTCAAATGCACTGGCCCACATCGATGCCACTGCGTTTGCTGGCCTGGCCCTCCTGGAGCAGCTGGACCTCAGCGACAACCCACAGCTGCATGCCGTGGACCCTGCCACGTTCCATGGCTTGGGCCGCCTGCACACCCTGCACCTGGACCGCTGTGGCCTGCGAGAGCTGGCTCCCGGCCTGTTCCGTGGCCTGGCTGCCCTGCAGTATCTATACCTGCAGGACAACGGGCTGCAGGCCCTGCCCGACGACACCTTCCGCGACCTGGGCAACCTCACTCACCTCTTCCTGCACGGCAACCGCATCCCCAGCGTGCCTGAGCGCGCCTTCCGCGGCCTGCACAGTCTCGACCGCCTCCTCCTGCATCAGAACCGCGTGGCCCGCGTGCACCCCCATGCCTTCCGCGACCTCGGCCGCCTCATGACACTCTACCTGTTTGCCAACAACCTCTCAGCACTGCCCGCAGAGGCCCTGGCACCCCTGCGTGCCCTGCAGTACCTGCGGCTCAACGACAACCCCTGGGTGTGCGACTGCCGTGCACGCCCGCTCTGGGCCTGGCTGCAGCAGTTCCGAGGCTCCTCGTCCGAGCTGCCCTGCAGCCTGCCCCTGCACCTGGCAGGCCGTGACCTTAAGCGCTTGGCCACCTCTGACCTGGAGGGCTGTGCTGTGGCCACAGGGCCCTCCCATCCCTTCTGGACCGGCGGGCCTGCTGGTGAGGAGTCACTGGGACTGCCCAAGTGCTGCCAGCCGGACGCCGCAGATAAGGCCTCAGTGCTAGAGGCTGGGAGCTCAGCCTCGGCTGGCAATGCGCTCAAGGGACGGGTTCCGCCTGGTGACAGCCCGCCAGGCAATGGCTCTGGCCCACGGCACATCAACGACTCTCCCTTCGGGACCCTTCCTGGCTCTGCTGAGCCCCCGCTGACCGCACTGCGGCCTGGGGGCTCTGAGCCCCCAGGGCCCCCCCCCACAGGTCCTCGCCGCAGGCCGGGCTGCTCCCGCAAAAACCGCACCCGCAGCCAGTGCCGTCTGGGCCAGGCAGGCGGGGGTGGCGCTGACACGGAGGGCTCCAGGGCCCCAGGCACCACCTGCAGCCTTGCTCCACTAGGCCTGGCACTGGTGCTGTGGACGGTACTCGGGCCCTGCTGACCCGCCTTTCTTGGCAGCCAGTGTGTGTACATACGGGGCCCCTCCACGCGGCCAGCCAGCATGGGTGGCGGGCCCTCCCTGAAGGACACCCCTGACCCCCACCCCGTCTCCACCCCATCATGTTTACAGGGGGTGGCCGCGGTGTTTGTTCCAGAACACTGCCTCCCTCCCAGATCGCGGTACACAGAGATATGCATTTTATTTTACTTGTGTAAAATTATCGGACGATGTGGAATAAAGAGCTCTTTTCTTAAACAGTGGCCTCTCAGGCTGGAGATGCCACGGACAGTGGGGGTGTGGACCTTGGAAGTACCCCTGTGTCCCAGGCTTGGGCGCCAGGGCCCCCAGAGGGAAGATTGCACAATGCCGGGATGTGGCCTGGGCTGCAGGTGGCTCCGTGCCAGCCCAGTGCCCACAAAGGCCTCCAGGGACATGCAGGGCCCCTGCCCCTTCCCAGCCACGAGGACTGACGTCAGCGCACCTTGGCCATCTCCCTTTGAGCTGGGCTGCTGGCAGCATCAGGGAAAGCGTATGCAGCACAGACCGCACAGCAGGCTCTCCGGAGCTGGACGAGGACCCTGCCTTTGTGGGAACGTCTGCCCTGGAGCCACCTGGGGTCCCTGGAAGTCCCGGCCTTCACCCCAGAGCCAGCCTCAGCTGCCCCAGCATGGGTGGTCCCAGGAGGAGCCTGTGCCGGTGGGCCAGGTGGCCCTGGTAGGGAACTGGTACATGAGGCCACCCTTCTCCCTTCTGAGGCCTTCAGGGGCCCTGTGAGGCCACCATGCCGCACCCCAGCGCAGACCCTCACGGGTCTGTGTGCCCCTGCATCCACGCATGCACCCATGTGCTTGAAAACAGAGCACACAGCACAGGCAAAAAAAAATATGCACACACACGTTTTCCCAAAGCCTGGGTGGGTGAGAGCGCACAAAGGGGAGAGCCCGCTGCTGCTGGCACCCGTCTTCCTGGGGCCAGGGCCTGGGAGCAGCTGGGGAGGAAGGCGGTGAGATGGACGGGGAGTCTGGGGAGCGGGGCTGGTGCAACCAGATGGCCGGGAGTGGGGCAGGGACCAGGGCCCCAGAAGCCTGGGGTGGGGGGCAGGGGGGGGCAAGGTGTTCAGTAGCCAGGCCAGCTCCCCCGCCCGCAGTGAAGGCTCAGACCCTCCCATCCAGCCCGGGGGTCCGCGCTCCTGCCTCTCCTGGCTGGCCCTCACCCTCCTAGCTGGGCCCTCCTGCATGCCCCATCTCTTCCAGGAGGCCCTTAGGCCTTGGCCCGCGGGTGCTGCCTACCTGCCGTGGACCCTGGCAGTTTGTCCTTCTGCACAGTGGACACTGGTGTGTCCAAGCTCCAAGACCCAGCAGCCTTGTGGCCAGGATTGGGGGGCAGCACAGGCACCCTTGGCAGGTAGGGGGCTGTTAGTCCCAGGCCCATGTCCCAGCCCCAGCGCCAGCCCCAGGACACCCATTGCACCCCCTGGAGAGCCTCCAGAGAGCGGCTCTGTGCAGCGGGGTGTCGCGGTGCTGGCAGCCTCAGACCTGGGCCGGAAGGCCTGCCATCCATGCTCCCTGGCCGCCTGACCCTGTGGCTGCACAGCCTGGCCTGGGATCTTCCAGCCGGTGCAGGGCATTGTCCAGTTTCCTCCTGAGTAGCCCCTGTCATGCCCAAGGAGATGCAGCCAAACTGGCCTTGCCGCCACAGCCACATGCTCCTCCCAGCATCGCGGGGGCCCCTGGCTCACCCGTAGAGGTTCTGCACCTCCCCTGCCCCAGGAGGGAGAAGCCTAGGCGGCAGTGGAGTGGGGACAAGGGGCCAGCCAGGTCTTTGGAGGGTGAAACAGTGGAATGGAGGAGCCCAGGTAGACCTGGCGGTGTGTCAGGGGGTCCACAGACCTCGGGGACTTTGTCCCAAATTGGGCAGGAGCGAGATCTGCTTTCCAGAGAGGGTCCTTCTGGCTGCTGCGTTTGCAGTGGAGGCTTGGGTGGTGGTGGGGGGCAAGCACAGTCCGGCCAGGCTCCCGGAGTCGGGGGGATCCGCAGGAACGGGGCATGTTTTGAGTTGGATCCGGCAGGAGGCATGGGCTGTGGGTACGGCTCCTGGCGTCAGCCCTGAGCAGCCAGTCTGGGGCACCCATTCCGGGGGTGCTGGGGGGGCGCCAGCAGGAGCGGCCGCTGTTGCCGAGGCCTCAGGAGACATCTGGGCGGGGGTGTCGCGTGGGCTGTGCAGGCTGCGCTCAGGAGAGGGGCCCAGGCGGGGGGACAGTTTGGGAGTCGTGAGCGTTCGGGTGATATTTACAGCCCAGGAGGAGATGAGATCACCGGCCGCTGCTGGTGAGGGGCTGGGAGGGGGCAGAAAGGCTGGGCCTGGGGCAGAGGCTCAGCTCCCACCTGCCCCCACCCCAGCCACCTGGTTCCCTGAGGGTGGGCCCGCTGGATCGCGGAGGGCGGGCAGCTGATGCCCAGCGTCAGTCTTCCTGACCCTGAGATCTGCACAGCAAGTTAATGAAAGCCTTGAGAAGCAGTGTTAAGCATGCCAACCTCCCCCGATGCCTGCTGCTGGTTTACCGCGGACAGTCCTGGCCCCCGTCCAGGGATGCCAGGCCAGCCACAGGGCAACCTGTGGACAGAATCCTTCACAGCACACAGCCCCGTCCTTGGGTCCCTGGCCCTGGCCAGGTCAGTGCTGCGAAGAACAATTGGTAGAGGTTGACCCCCGGGGCCAGGGCTTGCAGGGGTGAATGGGGTGGGCAGGCATCCCTCTCGGGGTGCTGGGCTCAGGGCTGGGGTGCTCCTGAGGGTCATTTCTTTGCCAGCCTGACTGTGGGGCCCTGGGAGGGCAGTGAGGTCCTCTGGGGGCCCCCCTGCACTACTACCATCTACCCCAGAGCTGCAGGGCTGGCCCAGGTCCTCAGACAGGAGTGCCTGCCCCTGTTTATCTGGCTGCCCAGGGCTTAACACTGTAATTGGAAGAATTATAGTTTAATCTTTAAATTTGGAAATGACAGAGGCAGTGTGTTCAGCAGCTGACGGCATGCGGGTGTCCAGCGAAGCCGAGAACACGCCAGAGGGAAGTGTCTATTGTTGGAGGAGCTGGGCCCGTGGGTGGCCAGGCACCTGTCCTGGTCACTGCCCTGCCCCAGCTCCCGGCTGCCTCGGCATGAGGCAGTGCCTCACACGAAGTGTCTGCCTTGCGTCCTGGCAGGAAGAGGCTGTGGACACCCCCAGGATGCAGATGAGGCACTGAGGCCCAGACTCCTGAAGTGATGTGTCCGGGCAGTGCACCCGCCTGAGACCACACTTGTTCAGATGCTGCCACCGTGGCTCTGTGGCTGGCATGTGGCTCCCTCGCCACGCCTCGGCTTCCTCACCCCACTGCGGGCGGCAGTCTCCCTGCCTTGTGCCAGTCAGCCCCAGGGCATCTCTCAGCACGTGGATGCGCTCTGAGCTGTGGTGGGGGTGTGCTGTGCTGGCGTGGCTTGTCCCCTGTGGCCCCAGCCCCTCTGGCAGCCTTGCTCCTGGTCCTGCCTCGCACCCCTGCTCCCCAACCTTTACCGCCCTGCAGTGGCTGGGGGCTGGCCTGGGCTTGGCAAGGTCCCCACCCCAGGCCTAGGCAGCCTCAGGGGCACAGAGCTTCCTGGAAGCGACTCTGCTCTCATGGCCAGGTTGGAGTCCCAGGGGAATCGGGGGTTCTGTCTCTTCTCTCCCCTAGAGTGCTCATCCTAGCCAGCAGCCACAGAACACCTCAGAATCCTCTCCCCAGTACCTTCCGCTTTGCTTCAACACAGCACCCTCCTCCAGGAAGTCCTCCATGACGTCCCTAGGCTGATCCTCACCCAATCAAGTGGTTGTGAAATGGATCCACAGTGCCCAGACCTTGCACGGCCAGAGCTTGGGGAAGTCTGAAATCGGGTCCTGGCCCGGGGCAGGTCACCACACCTTGCTGGTCCTTGGTTTTCTTGCTGGTTGTAAGGAATGAGTAAAACTTTCATGTAGGGTCCTTGCATCTCATGAAGCTGCTATGAGAGGGGCCCAGCTTGGGGCCGGCACTGAGGGGCTTGAAGGCTGCTGAGATGGTGGTGGTCCCCAGGGGAGGAGCCAAACAGGGTGTCCCGGTTGCCCCACACAGAGGCTGACCCCCACCCTGCAGGCCTTCTGGGCCCTCAGACCTCAGCAAAGAGCACATGCTTGGATAACCCCCAAGGCCGTGCTGCTAGTGGTGGAGCCGAGTGGGCCACCTGACACCCCTGTGAGCCCGCTGGGACTGGCCTTGGAGATGCCTTACCCTGAGGTCGGCGAGAGCCCAGCCTGCCTGCTGTCCCGAGCATCGTACACTCAGTGCTTCCCAGCTTCCGGTGGCTGGTTGTCGGGTGGGACACGCTGGACAGGGCTCCCAGCCTGTCCCCGGTCCCCAACAGGGACACTTGGCTGCAGGAATGTCCTGCCCTCTGGACTCTGGGTGAGTCCTTCTCGCACTGGGCTTGGTGGAGGGTGGCACCAAGGTTGGGTTGGGGGCGGCACAGGGCCCAGCCAGCTCGGCATCTGCTGGTTCACTGTGTGTCTCACGGGCATCTCTTGTGCGCTAGGTAGGACTAAGGGGCTCCCTCCTGGGAGCCGTTGCCCCGCATGTTCCCCAGCCGCTGTGCCCTGGACAAAGCACAGAGGTGGCACTGTGCCCCTTGGCCGGCCCACCCCCACCAGCTCCTTTGTGGAGAGGGCTGATCAAACCTGTGGCCACCAGCAAACCCCTGGGAACAGGAGGCCTCCGATCTGTCCTCACAAAGGGCTATGTGGAGATTTATGGGCACAGAAGGATCGTCTGTCTCAGGGCAGACAGAGGCGAGCGGCTGGGGCGGGCACTGCGGGGAGGCCGCCCTCTCCCAAAGAGCAGGGCAGCTGCATCTGATGCCCACAGAGGGGAGGCACGGCCAAGGCTCAGGGGGTGCTCGCCGGGGAGGGAGAACATTAAGGGACAGTGAGAATGACGAAGACCTGCGGGGAAAACACCTTGACACGCGCCAGCCCGGGACGGTCTTGGGGACACAGAGCCAGCAGCCTGGTGGCAGGGGCACCCGAGGTGATGGCTCAAGGACAGCCTGATGCTGCACAATAATTTTAGAAAAATGATGGTGCAGAGCCAGCAGAAGCAGGGGTGGGTGCGCGGTCGCCGCTGGGCAGAGGGGGCTTCTGGGAGGCAGTCGCTGCTTCAGGCGGACGGAGGAGGGTCTCAGGGCCTTGGGACGTCAGGGGGCTCCGCCTCGGCCTGAGAACTGAGGCCCCTTTGCCGCCCACCTCGAGGCTTCCACCTGGCCCCCACCCCCGGCCCGCCCCCTCCGCCCCGGAGGCCTCTCCCGTCTCCCCTGGACCAGCAGGCCCAGTTGGCCCCATCCATGCATCCTGTCCACCTGTCTGTCTGCCCGCTCACCACTGGGTCCATCCAGTGACCCCTTCCCTGCTCCTGCCCTCAGGGGGGCCCACTGTCCCCATCAGTGACGGGGTTCCATGCCTTCCCTGTCCCTGGGTCAGTATCATCCGAACAGTCCCCCACTCTCCCTCCCCGGTGAGCCACGGGCTGCCTCCAGACCGGCAGGGGGACAAACTGGCCATGAGACCACGTCCCAGGCCTGTGTGGTGGTTGCCCCCAGCCCCACATGCCCCAGGAGGCCAGTGGCCCCGCTGAGTGCTGGGTCTGGGACCTGGGCAGGAGATGTGGGTGGCTTCAGTCCCGCCCTGCTGGCATGGGCCCTGGTCTGCTGGGGATGGATGTGCCCAAGGGGTGAGAAAGCCCCCAAACCTGCTCCCTGCGCACAGGTAACTAGAGCACAAACACTTTTTCAGATATTCCCACCCAACTAGGCTCATTCTGTGAAAACCGACCCTGATGAACAGGACTAAAGAGAAGCGCCCAGCACCGCACCCCAGAAATGGGGCCCGTGCCAGGGTGAGAGCTGCTTGCAGTGGCATCTCAGGGGCACCTCAGTGGCTCGCCAGCTGCCACCGGCACTCCTGGTGGCCAGTGCTCCGGGTGGTCTGCACCCTGGGCATCCTGGGCATGCTCTAAGACCCGCCTTTGGGCCTCCTTCTCCTGGAAGCCAGGCCTGAATGCACCCACTCAGCACTGGCGTCTGAGCCCTCACCCGGTGTTGCCCCACCCTGCTGACAGAGCCCTAATTATGTCAGGTATTGACTGAACCCCTCCAAATGTGGCCCAGGGTGACCCAGTCTCCAGCCCAACAGATGGGCATCGGGTATGTGCGGGCTGCTCTGGGAAAGGCTTCCGGAGTCTGCAGAGGGCGCATGGGAACAGCTGTGATGCTGAGAACAGCACCCACCGTCCTGGGTCCGTGGGGCCAGCCCGAGCCCGAGCCCAAGCCGGCCCTCAGGACAGACAGCCTAGCTGCCCAGAGCCTTGGCTTCTGCCAGCCCTGGGCCTGCTCTTCCTGGTGTCTGAGACATGCTACCTGCTAGGCTCTCTCCCCTGCAGCCCTTAGGGCTGGGCCACACCCTCACCCTCACCCTCACCCTCGCCAGTAGGTTCAGGAGGGAGCAGGGGACTCACGGACAAGGGAAAGCTGGGGAGGGCAGTGGGGACCAGCACAGCCTGGGTGGCCGAGAGCTCACGCCCAGAGGTGAGACGCCGGCAGCCCCTCCTCTCCCACCCAAAACCCTGTGGAAGCTGCAGGGACCAAGGAGCAGCCAGTCCAGACACGGGGTTCCTGCCTGCCCCCACCTCGAGAACCTGAAAATGCACTCATCCCCACAGAGAGCCACCTGGGGCAGTGCTGCCCTCTGCTGTGTGTGCCACGGTTGCTTAGCCCCGGGGGGCCTCGTGGAAGGAGGGACTCACCCCTCCTCACCCCGGCTGGCTGAGCAGGCATCCGGAAGGTCATCCTGGCAGAAGGGGCAGCCTGTACAGGACGCTGAGGCAGGACAGCAGGAGGCCGATGGCTTCGCTGGAGCCTGGGGAAGCTGCTGGCAGTGGGGCTGGGTGGCACCTGCACGGGCTCACCTATTGGCCTTACCTGTGGCCCATGAGGGGTGGGGTGGGTCTCCAGGGACCCCAGTGAGGGTGCTGGGCCGGGCCAGGGTAGGGTGGCCTGGGGGCCTGGGGAAGGACAAGGATATAGGGTTTGCCCCCCAGCCTGTGGGGTCCCCAGGCCCCCTGGGTGAGCGGCTGCCTGTTTCCAGCCGGCCTCTAGCTGAAGACTTGATCAGGCGCTCTGTAATGCAGGATTCAACTTTCAAAATCGGCCAAGCAGTGCTTATAGGAGCTCAGTCACGGGGAGGCGGGTGCAGGGGCCCGACATCCAGACGCCAAGGACAGCGCGCCCTGGGTCTGGCCTGGGAGCGGAGGGTGGAGGGCGTGGGCTCAAGGGACCCTGTGCCTGCCGCCCCAGCGCCTGCCTGCTCAGCACCCAAAGACAGTGCTGTGGCAGCCAGGCAGCCCAAACCGGGGGTACAGTGCCTCCCATCGGCCAGTCTCAGAGCCTGAGGTGGGAAAAGCCACTGAGGCCGGCAGAGGGGGTCCCAGCCCCCAGCCCACCCCTCCCCTGTGCTCCTGTTGGGACAGAGCTGGGCGGGGCGCAGGTCCATCCCTCCTGCACACATGATCCAGGCCCAGGGGCCACCCACACGCTTCCTGCTGGGATCCCGCTACCATGGCCCTGAGCGTGGCGGTCCTCCTGACACTAGCTGCCCAGCCCTACTCCTGGGTGTCCCCTGAGTCCCAGGAGCTGGAGGGTGGGCCCTGGCAGGGGCAGGGGGCCTGTGGGTGATGAGGGGGGACAGGTCTCCTGGCTGCGCTGGGGGGTAGGCAGACCGTGAGGAGCAACTTCATGGCCCCTGCAGCTTGTGGGCTTGTGGGAGGGAGGAGGGGGTAGCCAGGGATCCCACTGAGGCCTGGGCTCAGCGACTGGCCCAGTTCTCCTCCTAACAAGTCCATAGGCACTGTTGGGTGCTGCCCTTGGCGCCCAGGGTGGGTGAAAGGCACGGTCAAGGCCGGATGGACGCGGTTCCTGAGGCCAGCTTGGACGCCGCAGTGTGTGACTGTTGCCCGGAAGGGGAGCTGACACGCGGCGTCAGGGAGCCCCATGAGGAGGCACAAGCCATCAGGAGCCACTCACCCCCTCGAGACACTTTCCCATCATAGGATGTGTGGGTGGGGCTGGTCCCTGGCCGCAGCTGCCCGAAAGGAGGTCCTTGTCCCCCTGGCCCGGGCACTGCCCGCCCTTCACCTCCCCCTGCCCCCGGCTGAGTCTGGGCAGCTGGACTGCCCCTGGACACACCGACGAGGGGTCAGGCAAACAGGGTGTCAGGTGGGCACCTGGGGAGAAAGGCTCCCTCTCAGGCACCCAGCGCATCACGTGCAGCCCGGGTAGCCTGCCTGCTGATGCTAGTGCTAGAGGACGCACCCTCTGCACCCAGTGGGCCCCACACTTCCCTTCCTAATTGGGCTGCATCCTGACAGAGCGCCGCACAGCCGCCTTAGCACCCATCCTGTCAACGTCGGCACAGTCTTGCTCGCTGAAGCCTGGCAGAGCAGAGAGGCCAGGGCAGCGGAAATAGCTCCAGCCCCTGGGAACAGCAGGCGTGGGGAGGGGCACAGATCTTAGGGGACAACCCGGGTCCGAAGGGGCTGCCTGGATCCCCTCCGCTCAGGCCACGGCTTGGTCCCGGGTGCAGCAGCCTCTAGGAGGCTCGGGGAGGCCCCACGCCCAGCTCAGGGCATGTTGGCACTGGGCCAAGCCAGCATCATGATCAATATCAGGTGGGGCGCCCAGCCCGGGGGGCAGAGAGTGACCGGACGCAGGATTGATCACCGTCCTGCTCCTCCGGCAGGGCCAGGCTGGAGCCCAGGGGCCCCTCCCTCCTCCACCACCTTCCCCCACCTACTGCACCCAGAACCCCCTGGTTCTGGTTAAAAATGCAGGTCAAAGCCCCTCACTAGAGGGGTAGGCCAGCAAGGCTTGGGGGTCTGGGCTGACTTGTATGATTGGGCATATTTAGGACACAGAGCCCAGAAAGCTGCCCCCAGCGTGGAGATAATCAAGCAGGAACGATCAAGAATCGACATCCTGATTCTGTGGCCAGGGAAGCCGTACAAAAGGCCCCAAAAGGAGTGTGGAGGGCCATCTAGAGATTGGCAGGGCCTCTGGGCTGGGCCCCTGGTGCTGGGGGACCCTGGGGGTCACTTCATCTCCCAGAACTCAGCCTCCTCTGCTGTGAAACAGGACAATGGAGAGCCGTAGCCTGGCGTGCGCACCGGCCTAGAAATCGGCCACCGCACCTCGCCCAGGAGACTGTCACGCATGCCCCTGTGTGCACGGTGCACAGAGGGAGGTCCAAGCGCCATGCCAGCGTGTCCCCCAGCCCATCAGCGCCAGGGCTGGGATTTCAGTGGAGTCATGCTCGTCTGGGATTCTGTCTGCGGCTCTGCTCCCCCAGCCTGGGTCCCCACCCAGCCCACAGCAGCCGCTGACAGCAGACACGTCATCAGTCCAGAGACCCTTGCCTGAGTGCTGGCAGCCCTGCACCCAGTTTAGGTGCCCGGGGAGGCTGGACACCGCAGAATCACCACCCCAGGTAAAGGCTCAGGCAGGCCTGCACTAAACAGCTGCTCGTTCCTTGGAGAGCAAAATAAACCACCTTAACAGCAAAGCACTTCTCCGTCATGCATCCAGGGGCTGAGGGCGGTGGGCATTCCAGGCTCTGCTAGGTGGCCCTCGCCCTGGGCCCTTAGCTGATAGCACAGTGGCCCAGCCGGCCTGGAGACCTTGTCGGCCTATCCAGTGAGTGATGACCCGCCCTGGCCTGGGCTGGGCCCCTGAGACCATCCCAGGCCCCAAGCCACGCCTGCAGTCTTATTCCCTGTCTTCCCTGAGAACACGGCTCCTGGCCAGTGTCTCCTATTCCCTATTCCCACCTTCTCCATCTTCAGCCCCACCTCACGGGTACTGTGCTGGGGGATCTGGAAACGTGGGGGGCCGGTGGGGGCCTCAGGGACCACCCCTCACAGTCCAGGACCCAGGGCTCTCAGGAACACTGCAGTGGGGGACCTCAGAGCCCCCCCCCCCACAGAGCCAGGGTGTGGCTGCCCTCTGGCTTTGGAGAGGGTGAACCAGGCTCAGCTACCAGGGACCAATGAGCACCAAAGCCACCAGCCCTGCCTGCCTGGGACCCCTGCTGTCCTCGCTACAGGCCCACAGCAAGCTCTGGGTGTGCATCTGTGAACATGTGGGTGCGGGGAGCAGGACGTGCATGTGGCCACGTGTGTCTGTGGACACAACATGTGAGTGGGCACATGTGTGTGTGCACACATCTGCCTGTGAGGTCATGGCATCGGCCTCCTGGGCTCCTGTCCCTACCTTGGTCTCCTCCTGGCACCATCCCTCCCCTTCCCCACCCAGAGGGCTATGCAGGCACCCTGGCCCCGGGGTCCCACCCAGTGCCAGGCAGCCAGTTACCCCTCTCTGGGCCTGTGGCCACCACATCATCCTCCGTATGAGGTCACATGTCTGCTGAATTTAGGGACTGTCTGGTGCCTCCAGCTCTGGAAAGAGCCCTGGGGGATGGGAAGAGGGTCTCAGCTGGAGAGGGCCCTGGGCTGGACAGGTGCCCACACCACAGGGCTGGGCCCGGTGCCCACGTTGGGTGAGCAGCCCCTGAGCCACAGGCAGAGAGGAGCCCGAGCTCTGGCCCACTGGGCCCTCCTGCGTCATAGCAGGAAACGTCCCTGGGCCAGCTGGCAGCTTAGCTCCTACCCAGCACAGCAGCCTCCGCGAGGGCAGGAAATCCATGCCGAGCAGAGCAATACTTCTTGCGAGGTCAGACCTGTTGTCAGGGCAGGCAGCCAGGGTCAGGCCAGGCAGCTACCTCCACCCATCCACAGGCCGTAAGCAGGCCAAGGTGTCCTGGCCAGCTCCCCGCACGCCTCTGTAAGCAGAGCTGGGCTGTCCCAGGCTACATTACCCTTGGGGGGCATCCAGCTCAGGAACCCCAGAGCCAGGTCCTCATACACAGACAGCAGGAGGCGGCCAGGACAGAGGCAGGCTACTGACCTGGACGTGGCTGTCTGGCCCCTCCCTGCAGTCCCCTTCTCTACCTCCCACCCAGTGCAGAGGCTGGCAGGGCTTCAGAGGCCTCTGCTAGGGCCCCCTCCACTGCTGCCTGAGGGCGCAGCTCATGCCACTGGGAGCCATCACCCTGGATACCACCTGCACTCTGCCTGTGGCTGCCAGAGCAGCTCAGAGACGCTCCTCCGGGCCCCTGGACCCCTTGGCCAGGCAGGCTGACTGGTGCCATCAGCATCTTCTGTACTCCAGGAACCCACCTGCAAAGTATGAGCCCAGCTGCGTGGTCCTGGGGGACCCCCAGGGTGCTTGTGAATAACCGAATGAAGAAAGAAAATGCCTTGGGCTCCCTGGAACGGACCCAGGTGACGGCAGGGGCCGAGCGCTCCAGGGCCTTCCGGGTGGGGGGCCCTGCTAAGGGCCCTGGACCTAGCTCTGCCCGAGGGGCTTGTCAGTGCTCACTGGCCACTGCAGGACAGCCACTGGGACCTCCTGGCACTGCACTCAGTGGGCAGGGCATGCTGACTATGGGCAGGCGGAGGCTGGGGCGGATCTCCTGTTGCAGATCCCCAAGTGTTTCCCATGGGCACCTTCCCAGTGAAGAGGCCAGCCCTTCCGACGTGTGGCCGTGTGGGCTTTGGGCAGGACTCGGGTAAGACACCTCTGGGCTTGGTTCGAGGCCGGCAGGTTCCCTCTCTCCCTCTGCCTGGAACCAAGCAACATCCCAGATGGTGGGTGCCTGTTGGACTGGGTCAACAAGTGACTTAGAACTGGGCCCCCCATCAACCCTGAGCCAGAAATCCTCCTCCGTTGCTTTAAGGTTTGGGACTATTTGTTACACCAGCATAACTCTCCCATCCTGACTGATACAGGGGGGCAGCCACGAGGCAGGCTCCTCACTGGACACAGAAACAGGCAGGGCGGCAAGCAGGGTCCGAGCCTGCCCCGAGGAGGTGTGGGCAGAACAGCGCCTCCTGGGCAGACATCCATGCTGGTGGGCCGGCCAGTCTGAAGACGTGAAGCCCTTGAAGGTGAACCCGAGGACTCAACTGCGGCAGGCCAGCAGGACAGGCATGGACTCCCTGCCCCCTGGGCCTCGCCAGAATGGTGGCAAGCTGCTCTGTCGGGCAGGGAGGAGCCTTGGGCTGCAGCCTTGGTGAGGCTGGTCTCTCCCTGTGGAGCTGCGGCCCTGTGGCCCAGCCGGCCAGCTCATCAGCACGTCCACACAGCTGTGCCCTGGACTGAATCCTCTCGTCAGGATGGAGCTGCCAGCCTTTGTCCCCATTTCCCTCCTCCAAGCGGGGCCTCTGCCATCCAGCCAACGCTTCCCTCTCCCTGCTCCTGCCCACCCTGCCAGGTCAGTACCCACTCTGCTCCCCTGACCTTACCGTGGAGGGGTAGAGACGTGTGGGCTGGTCCCAGTGCCCACCTGGTGACCAGCACCTTCTGCCCACTGCTCCAGGCTAGGCTGTGTCCTTTGTCCCCTGCTGGGTCTCAAATCTTAGAGCAATCTGTGCTCAGCACACAGTAGGTACTCACTCAACAGCCTTGAGAGGGTACCATGGTCACACCCATTGTACACAAGGGACACTGAGATTCAGAGACGCCCACTCTGGCACCACAGGGTCTGCCTGCCACCCCAGGCACCCTGCCCCCACCCTTGCGCCAGGCTTATTCCACGGAGCCCACAGACCCCCGGGGCTGGGTGGGGGGTGAATACTGCCTGCAAAGGCATGTTTTCGTTAGCAAGAGATGAATAATTAATTCCACGGCGCCTTTGAAACCGTTTTGGTTTTTATTTTAAACTTTTTCTTCTATGTATAGAAACAGTACTTCCGTTAGGCACCAAATTTATTTTTTAATAAACATGGCAGTTATTTTTCAATCCCTAGTGTTCCCCAGGGTGGATGGGCACAGGGGTATCAAGGATTTGCTGGGGCACCGCCATCAGCCCCCACCTTGCACTAGCCCAGCCTGCTGAGCGCAAAGCAGGGGCAGAGAGCAGAGGTCAGGGGCGAAGACGCACCCTTCCGAGGAGGGTTCCCCACCCCTTCCTCCCATCACCTTCACCTCAGGCCTGGGATGAGGTGGTGGGTGGATGCTGTGGGCTCTGAGATGGGGTGGGGTGTAGCCCAGGGCACGATGGGCCCCAGGCAGCCCCAGTGGGAAGCTGGGATCCCCCGCTACAGGAACAGGCAGGTCACCTGGGCACGCTGAGCAGGACTCAGGGACACGAGGCCACTGGCCCTGGGCAAGCACCTGCTCCACGCCACCCATGAGGCCTGCCTTTCCTCACGCACTGAGTCCGGGGCTGGAGCTGGGGGCTTAGATTTTCAGCTCTGTGACTCTCTGGGCCGAGAATTGGTGGGCATTCATTTCTTGGCTCTGTGAGTCCATCCCCAAATGCCATTATTTGGTGCTTTCTTGGAGATTAAGTCAGAAACACTTATTTTTGAATTACAAGCCAAGGAGAGTGTGGGCAGTAGAAGAAAAACGATACGTTAGCACTTCCCCAGGCCTGAGGCTCAGGGTGGGCTGAGGGCCAAGACACCCAAGACCCTCAGTCTGCCCACAGCCAGGCCCCGAGGATGGACCTGCCAGCCCCACACCCGCGCCCTGCTGCCCAGCTGCGCTCCTGGGCCAGGACGGGATGCAAACAAAAGAATTAGGATGTAGACATGTTTTTCTTGTAAGATGTTGTCATTAATTTTTTAAAGTGTGCAATATTGTCCTCAACAAAACAGATGAAAAATGAGTTGTCTGTTCCTAATAAATATTTTCTAGATTAAGTATTTGTAATGCTATCAATTATTTATCTCCATATATGGAGAATGCATCATTTGTAATAAAATGCAGAAAGGATTTTAATTTTTCTGCACAATATATGAAATTGAGTTTTTGACTAATACATGAATAAATTGACTCTAATCCCATCCTGTCACAGTGTATGGTATTGTTTTAGATGTAAATCTCTTATATTTTAGATGTTTTCAAAAATTAATCTCCAATATTTAAGGATCAACGTATATCCCCATAATGGGGCATTTCAGCAGTTCCCACTTATAAGTCTTGGCGTTTCCCTGTGTCCCTCCTGAATCATCAACTGCACACACCAAAGCCACGCCGGGGCTCCATAAACACAAATGTTCATAATTTACAAAATAGATGCTGCATTGACTGTAATGAGGCAGCTCTGGATCCACCAGCAGCAGGAGGCGCAGGGCGCCCTGCCTGTCCCTGGCCAGCAGAAGGGAGGCCAGGCCCATCCCATGTGCAGGCAGATGGCAGCTAAGAAGCAGGTCAGGGCCTGCTTGTGGCCCAGGGACTTGGGGTGAAAGGCAGAGCAGAGTCAGTTTGCCAGGAGATCAGCGGGGACTCAGGAGAGCCGGCGAGTGGCTGGCCGAGGCCCAGTGGGAGGACGACAGGCAAGGGAGAGCCCAGCCACAGCGCCAGCTGGATCCAGTAGCCGTGCGCCAAGCATCATCCTCTCCTGGACTCAGGCAGGAGCATGAGGGGAGCCCTGTCCCCTATCGGAGAGGGACATCTGCTGGTGACCACCCCAGGCCCAGCTAGGCCAAGCCAGGAAAGCTTCTTGGAGGAGGTGGTGCAGTGGGGCAGGGGCACCCAGTCACACTGGGACTGGACACAGCTTGCTGTGTGACCCCAGTGAAGCTGCCCATGCCCTGGGGCAGTTTCCTCACTTGGAATCACGGAGCTCCGGTTTGTCCCGGGAGGCCGTGTATCAGCCACAGGTCCAGGCCGTCCGCTCCCGTCTTAGGGCCCATCTCCTCTGCAGAGTGGGGCTGACAGCTCCTCAGGGACAATGCCCTTGGTATGGCTGATGAACCAGACATCCAGGGTGGGACTCAGTCAAAGTACCGCTTCCTCCTGGATGCCTCACGGTGATCGGGTGGGGGGAGAGTCATGTGACCCAAGCCAGGCCAATCAGATACTTATCTGGAATTTTTCAAACCGAAGCAGGAGGCAGGGGTCTTTCCTCCCTGGAGGGACGTCTGGGGGTACAATCCTGGCCCTGAGAGGCCACAGGTCCAGCTTGGGGGCCAGCCAGTCAGGAAGGCTAACCATGGAGGGAAGTGCAGCGGGGGTGGGGGAACATCCCAGTTGTCCCATGTTCCAGGAGCAGCTCGTCCCTGTGGTCCTTAGGCCACCCTGGGATTCCCCAGAGTCCCACTCACACTGTCCTGAAATACTTCCCTGGGCGCTGGGGGATTCGCCTCAGAGCCTGGTGGCTCCCAGGTGCAGGAGCCCCACCAAGGTCGTGGAGTCAGTGCTGATGTTTTCAGGAGATGGGGGGCGGGAGCAGAGCCCAGGGCTCTGGCTTAACCCTGATGCCATCCGAGATGTCTCTTCCAGGGTCTGCATGTCAGGAGGTGGCAGGTATCGTTCCATCACAAATGCTTGAAAATTGCAGAACCAGAGATTAAAGTGTGTTTTTGAAAACTGGGACTCGAGCCCTCAGGATTAAGAGCAGGACATCCATCGCCTTACCACCTATTGCTGCAGAGCACAGAAAGCCAGAATGCTAGGCAGCAGACAGGTATAAAGCAGAGGGGTGGAGTAGGCCGGTCACAAAGGACAGACGCTGTGCCATCCCACTCGGGTGAGGTCCCTGGAGTCATCAGACTCCTAGAGGCAGAAAGGAGGACGGTGGCCGCCAGGGCTGGGGATCTGTGTTTGATGGGGACAGAGTGTGGGTCTGAGAAGATGAGAAGGCCCTGGAGATGGATGGTGGGGATGCTGCGCAGCAGTGTGAATGCCCTCAGTGCCACCGAGCTGTACCCACACAGATGGGTAACGGTGAATTTTATGCTATGTATATTTCAGCACATTAAAGAAAAATGAATATCTCCCCCAAAACCCCAACACTGTAAGTCTATGTGCAAAGTTCTTAAAATATATAAAGTAGGTCTCTTGGTTTCATTCTAGGTTTGATATGCAGTATCGCCCACCTTGCGAACGTCCTGAAGGTGCAGGCTTTAACGCAGTAAATGAGTTATTTTAGTTTAAAAAAAAAGTAACAAAGTGGGGGGCATAAAAGAGGGCCCATCAAACTGGATGAATGAAGCAAGACCCTGTACCCATCACGTGTGATGCCAGCATTTCATATGGTGCTTCTTGAAGGCTGATGCCCTCTGATGGGCACAACGCAATGGCCTGACCCCACGCAGACTAAGCAGAACTGGGGAAGGAGTTCCACTCTGGCCGTGTCGGAGAGAAGGCAGGAGGGCAGCGCGGACTCGCATCCTGAGGGGATTCTGCAGGACCCCCCCACGTGGGGCTCGGGGATGCAGTGGCTAATGGGCAGACGGCAGGCATTCTTGGGGGGCGCAGATGGGGGCAGGAAGCAGGAAATGCCCCATGCCAGAGCAGTCTGCCCCGGAGGGGATGGCAACGCCTTCTCATACTTTCAAAATGCCCCCAAAGCAGAACTGTAATGAAAAGCCAAAGGAACCAGAAATCATGCAGAGACAGCGGGCCGGCTGCCAGGAGGGGCCGGGCACGCCGATGCCCAGTGACGGTAGGCAGCTCGCCAGGGGCACACATTCCCTGTACAAGCAACCAGAGCCCACACTCCGCACCCTCTCCTTTATCGGCCTTTCATACTCGGGGCCTCTGTCCACCTGCCCTAATCCCCCGGCGGGTACCAGACCACCAGGGAGGTCCCTACGCCTCTCCCTGGGAGGGGTCAGCACCTCTGCTTTGCTCGGTCCTTCTACCCCACGCCCAGGTGTGTCCGTCCAGCAAGGGTGGCATCTCTGGTGCCAAGGAGGTGGCCGGCCGAGTAGAGTGATTAACAGCAAAGCTACACAGCCTCGATTTCCCTGGGGGCCTCCCCATCCTGGGCTGGGTGGGCAGGTGAATCTGTCTCCACAACAGTGACAGGCAGGACGGAGCAGCTGAGGCTGAGCCGGCAGGGACCCCAGTCTGCCATCAGACACCACAGGGCTGACTGTAGGTGGGGACACACAGCCCAGGGGGCACTGGGCAAGGGAGGACTGTGGACGGGGCTGTGGGCTGGGCGCCGAGCAGGGCAGGCGGGAGGGGATGGTGGTGCGGGGCACGCCTTCGCGGAGGGAACAGGAGCGGGTGTGGCTCTGTGCCCCCTGCCCTCAGCCCTGTCCGCTCTCCCCCCAGGCTGCTGGGTGGGAGCTGGTGTTTGACAGCAGAGGGCCTGCACTGAGACTGGGCATGTGGGGGCCCCCAAGACCTGGGGCCAGGCCAGGTGGGCGGGCATGAGCTGCAGACTGGGGCGGGAGTAGGCAGCACAGTCCAGGGGACAAGCTGCGGCTACCTGCGCGTGGCACCCCGCTGGGCCCCCAGGACCTCTCCGGGCTTGTGGCCCTGATGGCCAGTCTCTGTGAGGGGCCTCAGGGGTGGTGGGAGGGGCTCCTATCACAGCTGGCACAGTGCAGGGAGCAGGGCTGGGCCTCTGGGAGCTGAGACAAGTCCGCGGGTCCAGCAGGCAGATGAGCGGCCCCATGGACTGGCCTCCTTACCCATGGAGTGGCCAGGTCATCGTGGAGCAGTACCTGAGGGGCTGTGGGGCCCGGCTCTGGGAGCAGCCCTTGAGTCTGGCCCAGGGCTCGCTGTGGTCAGAGTACTAGGGGCCTTCAGCCCTCGGCGTTGCTGGGCACAGCACAGCCCAGCACAGGCCAGGCCCATCTAAGAGGGCTCCTGGTCCTCGGCCATCCAGGCCTGCCGTGCAAGGCAGCAGCCCCCTGCACTGGACCTGGCACCCCACGGGCCTGAGGCACCAGCTCCGGGGCCTCCTGTGCCCGGGGTAGGGGGTACCCACCATGTCAGGTGGAAGGACCTGTCTAACACCTCTCGGTCCTGAGGTGGGATTTGAACCTCGGTTTGATTCCAAATCCTGGCTCCATTGGTTCCTTGCCTTCACAGAGACCCCCCTTTGGGTACAGGGAGGGCAACCTCAGCCCACCACCAGGCCTGACTTCCCTGGTCCCAGGCTGGCCGGTATTTCCCATCTGGCCTTCCTACCACGAGCCCCACATGGAGATTACGCCCCACTGAATGAGGGGAAGCAGGCTCAGGGGTTGTGGGCCTTGGCCAAGGGGCCAGGTGCTGCTATGGGACAGCAGAGGGACTGACTCAATGCTCGGAACCCCCAGCAGGGGCCAGAAACCCAGGCGAGGTCCATGGCCCATGGCAGACCCCCTTCCCATGAAGACAAGGGTGGCTAGAGGTGAGTTAATGACAGGAAATCTGGAAATTGCACATCCGTGACCCTGGCAGGGTGTTGGAGCTGGGCCCCAGGGGGGCAGTTGCCCTGAGGAAGCAGGTTGGGGGTGGGGGGACAGCGCAGCCCCGGGCAGCACCGCTGCTCTGTAGGGGGGGCTGGATTTGCCCCCAGCTATCCCCACACTCTGTTGTGTGGCCGTCGTGGACTCCTGGGGGGGCTTGGGGCCAGTGTCGCTCCCCAAGCCCTAGTCCTGTGTGTGTGTTCTGCACCCATTTTGCCGTGGGTGCAGCTGTAAGTCCCCAGGTATCCCGCTCCTCTTACAGATCCGAGGTCCCAGGGCATTTGATTCTGGCTGACAGTATGGCCCCCAGGTCCCCGCCACACACCTGGGGACTGGGCCCCTGGGACCAGCCAAAGCTGAGCAGGCTCGAGTCTCCATCATGCCCTGCAGACAGACAAGAGCTGCAGGGCCCAGGCTGGACAGTCCTCTTCATGCTCACCCACAGCCTGTGCCCACTCTGGGCCCTCCATGCCTCAGTTTACCCTTTACCCCTTGCCCGGAGCCTATGGATACTTCCCGGTGGTCAGCCCCGGGCAGGGCAGTCAGACCCACTGCAGGCCTCGGCTGGGCTCCTGCCCCATTCCCGCAGAGCACAGTGCTGGCAGTGCCCCGGGCTTCAGCCAGCGATGCCCCCAGGACTGCAGTGCCACCCCAGCCTGATGTGATGTGCCCAACAGTGCCCTAATGTTTGGTACACAGCTTTGATGATGATAAAGCCAAATCCTCTTCCATTCCCTAAGATTTCTTACCATTTTTTCTATAAACCACGAAGTGTGCTGTTTGCCCCAGTTCTGTCCTTTCTCCTTCTGAGGCTGTGGGGCAGAGCGGAGATCACACTGGCTGGCGAGGTCTTTGGACGCGGAGCTCATGGGCCTGCTGTGCCTGGGCAGCAAATATTTCTGAGAAAATCTTCCTAATAGTCCTTAGGGTACTCTGATGGCATGGGGGTCCTGGGAGACCGCCCCACGCGAGGGTGGGAGGCGAGGGCGGACATGGCATCCCTCCCAGCCCCGGCGACCCCGCCAGAGTCTGCAGGTGGCATTTGGCAACGGAACAAGAAATGGCAATAGCAGCAGAGCTCCTGCAAGCCGCCGACGACCCTCTGCCGCTCCTCACGGCAGCCCTTGGAACAGGCTACCTGGGAGGTCCACGCCAGGGCCACGTGGCCGGTGGAGCAGTGCCAGGATTCCAGCCCACGTGAACTGACGCCCACTGAACCTGGGGCCGTCGGGCACCCCTCCTGATGTGAGTCCCGCAGGCAAAGCCCCTGCCCTGGGACCACCACCAGGTCTGCCGACAGCTCATGGGTTTGGGGTGCATGCGGCCATGCCTGCCCCCAAGACCCTTCCTGTGGTCCTGCCGGCCCCTGCCACCCCCACCACCCTGCCCCGCCCCAGGCTAGAGCTGGATCGCTGAGTGACAGCAATTAGGGCCGTGGCTGGCAGAGCAGCCTGCTCCCCACGAAGCACCTGACGTGGAAGCAGCTCCCTGGGGGCCGCCATGCTCTGGCTGTGGCTGAGGCGCCTGGAATCGCTGCTTTCTGCTGCAAAAATGGAAACATCCCCTATGTGAGACACAAGCTGGCAAGGAGAGCGTTGCTGTGAAACCTCACACCCTGAGGCGGCAGGCGGGGCCGGCCCCAGCAGGAAGGGCTGAGCAGGCGAGGCGCAGATCCCCCAGCCCGACACCCCACCCGGAGCTCAGGCTGGGCCCTCCCTGCCTGGATCGGCGCGCCCCAAAACGCTGACAGAGCCAGCCGCCTCCAGCTTCCAGCGCCCACCTGGAGCTGCCGAATGACTGAGGGAGACGGGAGCCGCTTCCCCGGGGCCTCGAGGCGTGGTGCCCGCCAGGGGCCCACGGTCTGCCGCCTGGTGGGACAGGGGGTCAGTGATGGCGTGCGTGTCTGTGCCACGAGGAGGGTCCCTGAGCTGCTCCAGGCTGTCCTCACCCAGGCTCAGAACCAAACAGGCAAGCCAGGCACACCCAGGACGTTGGCCCACGTCCCCCAGACACAGGACCGGATGGCACGCCCTGCTGATCTTGCCTGGCAGCACTTTCCTGGCCAGGACCCCCCTTTGCAGCCCCCGTGGGCACTGCTCAGCTGCAGGCCTGGCACCTCAGCTCTGAAATCATTGTTGTCAGCTAAACCGGCGCCTGGGAACACCCACTTGTGAGAGGAGCCTGTGTTGGGCATGTGAAACACCCCCACCCAGCCGGTCTGTTCTCACCTCCAGACTCAGAGAACGCTGTGCGGAGCCGTTTGCTCTGCTAACGGTGGATGTGGGCCAGCAGAGGCCAAGATCCCCGGGGTCGGCCCTGGGCTGGGTCCCTTGGGTGTCCCAGTGTGGATCGGAGCTTCTGTTTGCCCGTGGAGCCAGGGCAATGGGGCAGCCACCCTGCAGGGCGGCATGGGCACTCCCCCTTTGAGTTGCTGGTGATCGGGGGCTGAGAGGAGGGCGGGGGCCTGTCCTGCAGCCATAGGGCCCGTGCCAACTCCCAGGCTGCTAAGGGCCACCCGGCAGCACTATCTGGCCAGGGGCTCCACCCTGTGGGCAGCAGGCGTCCTGGGCGCAGCACCCAGAGCCAGGCCTGTGGCTCCCAGGGCTCGGCCTCCCCTCAGGCCCACCCAGCTACCAAAGTCATCCCCAGGAGGTGACCGGCAGCAGGCGTAAAACCTGGACCACCTGCACACTCACACTTGTTCACACATGCTGACTCACACACTCACATTAACTTGCACGTGCAGGTAATTGACAACTGCGGGTCACTCATGTATTCCCACAACACTTGTACACCCAAAGGCTATTCACATGTGTGCACATATACGCCATACATGCACACATATATGCCTGCTTGCTCACTCACATTCTGCATGCCCAGATGGGTGTGTTCACACACGCATGCGACATGCACACTCACACACTCGCTTGCACGCTCACGCTCCCAATTCACACAGGCACTTAAGCATTCTTTCCCTTTGGGCTCGCAGGCCCTTTGTGCAGACCCCTCGCTGGCACTCAGAAGCGGGCATCCACCACCCATCCCCCTCCCCAGGCTGCTGCCAAGGGTCCCCTACAAGCTGGATGGAGGAGCAGCTCCCTGCGCCAGCCATGCTGCCTGCCTCCCCACCCAGGGAGGCCTTGGGTGACCAGTGAGCAGGCGGGTGGAGAGTGACTTCAGAGGGTGGGCAGCCAGCTGGTGTGTCTGCTCGGCGGCCCACCCGCTCTGCGGACGTGGAGGCTGTGCAGCATAGAGCTGGGCACCCTGGAGCCCTCCCCGGACCCGGGAACCCGGGCAGGCACAGGGCGGGGGGCACAGGCAAGGACCTGGGCTCTGCTTTGTGCCCTGGGAGGAACGTGAGGCAGCAGAGATGGGGCAGAGTCCCCCCCCACACACGAAATTCATCCCCGAGGTGACTAAAGGCCTGGAAGACCCTGGATCCAGAGGTGACCTCGTATGAGTGGCCTCACCAGCCTCTGGGAGCAGAGTCCAGGGGGAGACTGCTGATCAGGGCCCTGTGCCAAGACAGGCTAGGGGTCGGGGTTGATCCCTGGTGCAGGCACTGGGAGTCAGATAGGGGCGTTGTCAGGGGGACGGTACAGGGTCAGCTCTGCATGGGGTCAGCCCAGCCCTACCAGCGCCAGGCAGCCAAGCGTGGGCAGGGTGTCAGGAGGATCACAGGAGGACCCCAATGCCTGGGGCAGCATCACAGGTCTCAGTGCGGCACCAGGGCTGCCCAGCCAGTGGGGGACACCGCAGCCCACCCTTCTGCCCCTGCCTGCAGGTCACAGGGGTCCTCCAGGGCCCTGCCTCTGGGGTCAGGTCTGAGTCTGGGGAGAGGCAGGGTGGTGGGGAGCAAGGGGAGCCATAGGCCATGCTCCTGCAAGCAACATGGGAGCCGAAGCCACAGGCCGCATGCTGCTGGCCTGACGGGGTGCGGCTATGAGGCCGTCACGGACGATGGGCCTTGCAGGCCGGCTGCCCCGGGGCCTGGGCCACAGTGCCAACCTCAGGCCAAGGCCCAGCCAGGAGCATCTCCTCCTCATCCAGGGCCTTCCCAGACCCCAGCACCAGGCAGCCAGTGTGGGCAGGGAGTCAGGAGGGTCCACGGGTGGTGAGGACGGCTGCTCAGGGAGGAGCCCGGCAGAGACAAAAGTACAGTGATGAGGCTGACAAGAGTGTGGGTGGCAGTCGCGCTCTCGGGGCGTGGGCATGGGGCCGGCGCTTGCAGTCCCACGCCAGCCACACGTGGTCTGCCCCTGCCCAGGCCTGCCTTCCTGACCCCCTCATGGCTCCCAGCCTGTCCACACCTGGGCATCCCCAGCATTTGATGCCAAGAAAACAGGCTGGTTTACTGGGTTTGCTGGCATCTGGGGCCTCCCACGGCAGCCCACCTACAGTGTCAGGTCCTTCTCGGACTCCAGGCCCCACTGGCACAACCCTGGCTCATCTCAGCTCGTGGGGCCAGGTTCCAGCCCCCTGTCCTACAGGGGCTGCCCCCGCCCCAGGCCGAGGCCCCGGGCTCACTCACACAGCAGGAACAGGGCAGGAAGTTCTGGCGGTCAGAAGGGAGGGTCTGGGTCCCAGGGGCGCTGTGCCTACACCTGCAGAGCAGCGGGTTGGGAGAAGCCCACTCAGCACTCAAGGGCTAGACGGGCCCATGTTCGGGCATGGCGAGCCACCTTCACCCCCGGGGAGCCCTCAGGAGAGGGGGAGGGGTGAGGGGGGCGGAGCCCGCCAGGGTGGGCCCAGGTGGGCAGCGCTGTGGGGTGGAGGGTGGCAAGGCTGGATAGGGTGGACCAGCTGGCTGCGCCCTGCAGTGGCAGGGCAGCCCGAGGAGCCCAGCTTGTCCTCACACTCCGCTTGTCACGTGACACCCAGGGCCCTCTGGCCTGCACAGGAAGCCTGGGCAGAGGCACCAGTGGGCGATGCAGTCAGGGCTGAGCTGGGTTTGACCCCTCTGCCCTCACAGCCTGCCACGGCCCAGACACCCAGAGGTCAGAGCCCACAGGTAGGTGGTGCACAGGGCTTGGGCCCCCTGGGCAGACCTGCAGCCTGGGCATCATCATGGTGGGGGGGCTCACCCCCGGGTCACCATTCTGACCAAGTCGCCAAATGCAGGGGAAACCGAGGGTTGGGCACACACCCGACCAGCACCAGGATCCCCAGCCGGACCCCAGGAGATGGAGGACAGCACAGAACTTCCTGGAGGGATCCGTCTGGGCCTAGCAATCCCAGCCATCACTGCCAGTAGGGTTTCATTTGTGCCTTTTTCCCGGGAGGGGCAGTGCATGTTGAAGGGTGTCCGATCATTAAGGCTGATCGTGCTGACACTGCCCAGCAGCCCCCAAGCTGGGCCCTGGGGTGCCTCTCTCTCAGGCTCTGAGCAAGGTGGCCCCTTCCAGGCCCCGCCGAAGGGACTTGCCCGCCACCCTGGGCCTAAAGGACCCCTCACAACCTCTTGGGGTCAGGCTCTGGCACAGAGACCAGGCCCCGCCCCATGCTGGTTCCCTCACCCTTCCTTAACCAGCACCTGCCAATGCCACCTGTCACTGCGGCCATACTCAAGGTAGGGCGCAGTGGGGACCACACGCTGGCTGCTCAGGAGCCCATCCCGCACCCCAGCCCAGGCATAATGCAGCCCAGAGGCACTGGACACGCCTAGGGAGCTGCCAGTCATTCTCAGCCTCAAGCCACTGGAACGGGGGGGCGGTGAGCTCCCCCCTAACTCAGTCCACACCGGGGCCACAGCAGAAGAGGATGGGCGGCTGGGCGGAGACTGCAGAGCAGAGGCCCAGGACAGCTCCAGCGGGTGGCTGAGGCTGTGAGCTGGGGTCCCCAGCACACTGTGGCCCTGCACGCCTGGTCTGGGCCATCACCACTAGCATCGCTTCCTGGGCAGATGCACCGTCACCCTCTGCCGCAGGGCTTGTCAAATGCCTGACTGAGTGAATGGGGGTGAGTCACTGGCCCCCTGGGCTTACACCAAGGCCACCAGGGCTCAGAGGGGACGAGACTGACCCGGCATCACACAGCTGGTTGGGGAGGGTGGCAGCCCTTGGTCCCTGCCCAGCCTTAGGAGACCTGGCTTCACCCAGCTTCCTCCCAGAGGCTGGGCCGCACGTCACCCTGCCCCTGTCCCCAGGGCCACCTGCCCAGGAGTGGCTCGCCTGATCGAGAGGAGCACTTAGGCACCCAGGGAGAAACATCCGTTTGCCTGGCTCCACTTTAGCCCATCAGGCCCACTTCTGGTAAGTTTCCCGGTGCCTGGGGTTGCCACAGAGCTGTGGTGCCTGGTGGAGAGCAGCTGCCAGGTCACAACTGCCAAGGTGGCAGGAGCCGCCCTGGGCCTCAGCTCCTTGCCCACAGGCACCGTGCAGGCTCAGAGCAAGAGCGCCCCAAGGGCCAGGCCCTGCCCGTCCAGGCCTCTCTGGCAGCTCACCCTCTCTAGGGAGGGAGTGGCCAGCCTCGGCCTCAGTGGGCAGGGCCGGAAGCACTGCTGAGGTGGGCCTGGAGGACAAGAGTACAGGATATGAGTGGACACACCGTCCTGGGCTTGGGGCCATTCAGGGGCACTGCTCAGTGGGGCTCCGGAGTGTGGGGCCGAGGGCCATCGAGATGGGACGTGGTCACGCCTCCTGTGCAATCAGGAACCACACTGTGGGCCCCCTGAGACCAATTCAGAATCTGCCCTGCCGTGGTCCTGGCCTGGGGGCCCCTGAACCCCCACAGGCACAAGGGGTTCATGCCTAGCCCGGCAGAGGCACAGTGCCCCTGGACTCTACCCTTCTCAGCCCTTCTCAGAGCCCCCTCCACCCCAGGTCTCAGAACCACAGAGGGCCCACGGGGCTTGCAAAGCATCTGAGCGGCCGGGTCAAGTGTCCGGATGAAGAAGGGGCAGGAGGAGACTGGGGCTCATGCTGTGCACCCAGCACGCCTGGGTCTGTCCTGAAAGGGACGGGACCCCCACAGCTGCCTAACCCTGCCCCCTTCCAGCCACCTGGCTCTGCTGAAATGCCCCACGTAGACCTGGATTTTGCCCAGGCTCGGCCCACCCAGCTTCCCCAGGGGAACAGGCAGAGCCCCCTGGCCATGGCCCACCTGGGTGCACAGGTAGGACCCTGGTGCTGGCCCCACATTCTGGGGGCCTGGTGGAACCTAAGATCCCCCACTGTGACCGGGTAACATTGTCCGCCCAGATTAAAGGGGCTGATGCGGCTGCCGAGCTCAGCACCTCAGAGGAGCAGCCGGCGCGCACAGCAAGTGGATTAGATGGCAGTCAATATTTGTGGAATTGAATTGAATCCGTCACCTGGGGCTGCAAGGGTTCTGGTTCGTTTTGTGGTTTCTGCCGTGGGCGGGTGAAACCCCATGCAAGGGTCCCTCAGAAGGCCACAGACAGAGCTCCACGCAAGGGCGACAGGCTTGTGGGAACCCTGTGACCTCTGGGCTTGGTCCACCAGGCTTGGTGGGTGGGGAGAGGCTGTGGCTGGGCCCAAGGGACAGAAAGGTGGCAGGAGTGCTGGCGTGGGGCTGGGTCCGCTGGCATCTCACGCCGAGTTGGGTCTGCCCTGGCCACCCCGGCAATGCTGAGATCCCGCAGCACAGACCCCAGCCCCACTCCTGGGTCCCAGCGATCAAGCTACACACTGCACCATGTGTCCTGCCAGTTGTCCTCCAGAGAGGCGAACAGAGGGTCAGTAGATATGAGGCAGGTGGTGGTACAGGGTGGGGCTCAGCTGCCACGGGGAACCTGGTCGGAGCAGACCTGGCTGAGACCTGCTCCGCCTCTGCGGTACCCTGACAGCTGCCCTCCCCTGCGGCCAGGCCAGGCCCACCATCCCACAGGGAGGGGACTCGGGTGCCCCGACCCCAGCCCTGGATCCTGCAACTCCCCAAAACCCAAATTGGATTAGTTGTGTTTAGAAAGCAGCAAAGCTGCTTGTATTTGCCCAAGGGCTCGGCAGGTCGAGCTGGGCCAGCAGGGCACCTGGCTGCAGCAAGGGAGCTCAGGCAGCGGGAAAACCACACCGAACGAATGTCAATTGAAAAAAACAACTTGAGGGGATGGTCTGCCTCAGCCTGGCTTCCGCCTGAGTGCGTGCTCCCGGGGCCACAGGGCAGACACAGCCCAGTCACAGCCTGCAGTCCCAAGGCCACCGGGCAGGAAGGGTGTGCTTGCCACCGTGGCCACGGCACAGGTCACATCATGGGCCTTTGACTCAGTTGCCGGCCTGTGACCCGCTCTGAGGGCCCAGGACACAGCATCTGGGAAGCGTGGCATGTGGGTGCCTAATCGTCACATCTGTTCCAGCACCTTGGGGAGCCTCAGAGAGGCAGAAGGCCTGTAGGCCAGCCCCAGTCCAGGGCCCTGAACGCGGCCCTGGGCCTGGAGGGCACACTGAGGCAATGCTGTTCCTGGCAGCAGTTCCTGGGGGAGACCTCATTACCACGCCTCCCTGGCTGGCATAGGAAATCACCCTTCTGAGTGACCCTCCCAACACAGGCCCAGCCAGGAGGGCGAATGGCAAACTTATATTTAATCAAAATGCAAATAGAATCCCGGCATTGTAAAGAGCCTGGCTGGCTCTGGGAGGGCAAAATGAACGCGAGATGGGTGGGAGGGCGGGACTGTGAGCGCCACCCTTCCTGCAGGAAGGCCACCTGGGGGCCAAACACGGTCCCCGACAGCCCCTTTACCTATGAAGAACCCGGCCCCTGGGCACTGCCTCACAGTGGCCTGGGCTCCCACTGGGAGCCCGCCTCTCCTGCCCCAGGGCCCAGGAGCCAAGCACGGCCTCCCCTCCCCACACGGATGGCTCCCGGGGTGCCCCGTCTTGTGCCTGGCCTGTCTGTGTCCTTGGCAGGAGGGTAGTCCTTGGGCTGCTGGAGACAGGGCTGGGGACAGGGAGAGATGGGGGGCACAGATACATGTGTCCTGGCCAGTGGGGCATTCCTTGGAGGGAGGCTGATGTTCCCGGAAAAGGCAGTGCCGAGGGGTGCCACAGCTTGCCACCACATCCCTCACCCCCCACTCATCTCCTGCAGCTCATGTGGCCACAAGTGGAGCCCAGAGGCTCGATGGGGACGGGGGCGGGGGCAGTAGATGGGGCTGACACCTGCCAGGTTGCTGGGCAGTGGATAGGGCACAAGTGGGAAACGGGGGCTGAACTGGCCCCGGGGTTCCCTGAGCATCTGTGGCCCCTGAGTCCCGAGTGGGTCCCCCAGCTGGGCTCCCGGCCCTCTGGAGTCAGCACTGGACAGCCCCGCCCCTCCCACCCAGCCCCGCCTGCTCTGGCTGGTCCCTGAGCAGACAAGGGCCATCAATTATTTAGCTTCTGCCTCTCAGCCTCCTCTCTGCTGGTGCCTCGTAAAGTCAGGGAAGATAAATCTCCTCTCAGCTTGCTTCCGCCAGCTGACAGGGAGCAGGCAGGCGCCAGGGTGAAGGCAGCCCCGGGCCCAGCCCCTGGCCCCCCAGCCAGCTTGGAGCACCCCCACCGCCTGTCCGGCTCCGCTGCTGCTAAGCCATAACTCAGCGGAGATGAAGGCAGCTCCGTGCATCTCCGTTCTGAGCTGAGGGGAGGCCCACCCGCCGGCCAGAACTGCGTGGCCACGGCAAGGGCGAGGCTCGCAGCTGCACACAGGCCGGCCTCTGCAGGACCCACGAGGTTTCAGGAGTGGAGCTTCAAGTCTGCCTCTGGGAGACTCTTGGTCACTGCCCCGCTGAATCCTGGGGCTGGACTGCTTGCCAGGAGGACTGCGAGGGGGCTTCAGGCCCGGCAGCCAAAGAGCAGGGGTCAGGACCTGCAGAGACAAGTGAGGGGGGTGCCTGGGGCACACGACGGCCCGTCCACATGCCCTTGGCCACATCAGGGCAACCACAGAGGGCACTCTGGTCATCCCCGCTGGAAGAGGCAGCCCTGGACACGCCTTCCAAGAGCGGAGCCATCAGCCTCCACGGTGAGCCCCGGAGCAGGGCGGGCGGGCGGGGCGGCAGCCTGGAGACGGCCAGGCCGCCTGCGGGTAGCCACAGCCCTGCATCTCCAGCACGGCACTCGTCCCGGCACAGAGGGTGGACAAGGACATCATGGAGGTGCAGGTCAGGCCCCACCCCGCTGTATAGACAGGAGAATAGAGGGTCTGCTGACTGGGTCCACAGCCCTCCACAGCCTTGGGGTGGCCCCTGCAGGCAAGGGCATGTGGACCAGGGGGTCCTTCACAAGGCAGCAAGACAGGTGGGCTGGGGAGGGGGCAGTTGGGGGTGAGCCCCACCCTCTGCAGAGCCCCACCTATCCAGTGGACCCTCCACTCAGGGCTCCACTCTTAACCCCCTGCCTGGGGTGCCTGCTGAGCCAGAGGCTCTGAGAATTCTGCAGAGCAGAAGGGCCTGGCCTGGTGCAGTGCTGGGGGCTTGGGCTGCCCAACCCGGGCCTCAGCACCCCGTCCCTACTCCCATGCCCACCAGCCTGCACAGCCCCCACGGAGCATCGGCTGTGATCCAGCTGACCGAGGCAGGAAAGGCCGTCCGTCCCTGCAATTAGCAGTAGCGAATGCAGGGGCGCCCGGCAGGCCACAGGTCAAGTGCTAAAGGACGCTGATAATTAACTGTACAGGGCTGGGAGGTGAGGAGGCCTCTCCTCTCTGACGGTTGATCTCCTGGGTGTGGTCCTGTCCACCCTGGAGCTAACGGGGTGGCATTTCCCCATTCAGCACAGAGGGGGACTGGGCCAGAAAGGGACACCCAGTGCCAGGCTGGGGCCTCCGGGCCTCCCCACACCGGACTCTAGCCTTGCTGCCGCCCCGCTCTGCTCACTGGCCTGTCTCCGGGCACTACTCTTGACTCGGCTGTGTCCCACCCCCGCGGGCCGGGTGTCCTGTGTTGCAGCCATCCGACTGCGCAGCTCTACCTAGAACTCCACCGCACAGCACTGCTTCCCAAACACTGGCTGCCCCCGGATGTGCGGCCCAGGCAGCCACAGAGCCCACATCCAGCCTTGGGTATGACCGCCTGGTACCTGCTTTATCACAGCTGTGAGCCCCACCACCCAGCAGACCTGTTCCTTCTCTCCCTCTGGGCCCCGACCTCTGTTAGTGCAGCCAGTGCCAGTATCTGAGCCAGTGTCCAAACATATGGGGCACTTTGTAGCCTGATTCCTGATCGCTTCCTTCTCTGTGACAAGCCAAGCTTGCCTCCCCGCCTGACCCTGAATCGTCAGGTTCTGTGGTCAAGGACGTCACGGTCAGGCCCCGTCTTGTCCCAGCTGTGCACAGACCTGGTCTCGGGCCCCTGCCAGTGTCCCTGGCACCACACCTGGCCTGGGAATGCCCCTGCAGCATCCCCAGGAAGGCCCCTTGTGGGCCGCGGGACGGCAGCTCACCCCTGGGGCTCTGTCCCACATTCTGTCCGCTCATAATTTGGGAAGTGCTTCCCCCGAGGGGAAGTGACTGTCCCTCACTGACTGACTGCTGGGGCTGAGCGCCTGGGTCCCCACTCGCAGCAGAGGAGGCAGGAATGGGCTTCCCTCCTGGTCGGCCTCCACACGGCCCCCACAGCAGCCTCCATGGCCCACCAAGGTCAGCCGTAACGGGAAATCTGCCGCGGGGACCTGAGCCGCTGTGGAGATGAGTTACAGCGGTAGCAAGACACCCGGGGCTGATAAGGCCCTTTGGTCCTTGGGCCCAGAAGGAAAGGCATGCTGTCAGGGAGCACCCAGACGGGTGGGGTCAGGAGAACGTCCCTGGACGGAGGAGAGAGCGCCTGCCTGGCTTCCCGGGGTATAAACCTGCACCACCCACTTAACTGTATCAACCCCACTGACTCAATTGCCCTTTGAAGGTGCGGGTATTGACTGTCAGTCAGGGCAGCGCAATCTGCACAGACACCAGGGAACCCGCTTCCAGGTGGACCCTCTCTACCCAGAACCCACCAAGGGGGCATCTAGGCCACCGTGGGGCCCCAACACTCCGCAGCACCGCCTGGCCTCCTCCTGCCTCGGGCTGCCTGAGCCCGGCCACCGTCCACCTTGCCCGGGCTGCTGCGAAGCTCTTGGAAGCCTGCGCGTGCTGGGGACGCAGGTCTCCTTTCATGTTCCCACGCGGGCCCACAAGTAGGGCCAGCGGTGGCTCTGGGCGCCAGAGGGGGGTTCAGCCTTCCCTGGCCCCTTGTCCAGCTCCCACCGGCTCTGCCACATCCCCACTTCCCTCTCCTTCCCCTCCCCCTGCTCCAGAAGTGTCCTAGATGCCGGACACAAGGCCAACATGGGCCTCCACAGAGCACTGCCCACCCTGCTACCTGGCCGGATCCTGCCCACTGCCTGTTAGGCTGTCCAAGGGCTTCCTGGCATCGCCAGCTCCTTCTGCCCACTGCCCCCCAGCCCGCCAGCTCCCAGCTCTGGTGCTCAGCCTGACTCCTCCCCTGATCTCTGGGCTTGCGTTGGCCTCTCCAAGGTCAGAGGTGGGTCTGTGCCCTCAGGAGCGGCAACCTCAAGGCAAGGATTTAGGGCAGGAGCCACCCTGAGGTACCTTCTTGAGAGTGTGGGGCCCACAGATGTGGGCTGGAGGGTAGGGCAGCGGCTGCACAGAAAAGAACTGAAACCACTGAAGGGAACTGGGAGTAAACAGGCAAATATTGACCAAATCCCCCATGGGAAAGAACTTTCTGAGAACAAAGGCGAAGATCAGAGCACTTCCACTGTGGGAAAGCTAAGCTCTCTGGTGGCTCAGGAGAAACTGTACAGTTGAAAGGCAAGCAATGAACTGAGCAAATTTTTGACACTAACATGACAAAAAATTAATACCATTAACATAGCAGGAGCCCATCTGAAGCCAAAATCCCAAGGACGTGAGCAAACTACAGATGAGCAACACTGGAGGACGTGAGAGACGCAAATGGGGGTGGCTGTTCCTCCCCGACCTGAGCCCCCTGGGATGCCCCAGCCCCTCCAGCCCTCATGCATGCAGGGCGGACACAGTGGGATGGGATCTGGTGTCCTGAGTCAGGCGGTGTTGATGCTTTAACTCAAGGGTGCCCGCCCCTTCCTGGCCTCTGCACCAATGGAGCTGGGTGGGCTCGGGTGTGGCCACAGCACTCCTGGTAGCTGCAGAGAAGGTGGCAACAGCGGCCTCTGGCGAGGACAGATGCAGAGCAGAAGCCCAGAGAACCACACGAGAACTTGGAAGAGTGTGTGCAGAGAGCAACATGGGGGGGAGATAAATAAGCAGCTGCTCGCCAGAGGGGCTCTGTAATTCAGTCAGTATCTGAAGTATTCGGACGTGCAGACGGGGAAGGAGGCCCGGGCAGCGGGGCGCTCACACCCCGGCCAAGGCCAAAGCAGTAGCGCCAGCTTCTCCTGCCTGGTGGGGTAGATCACCAAGGCTTTGCCAGGCTTGGGTCATCTTGCGGGACTGGAAGGACCTCCCTGACCCTGGATGAAGGGTAGCTCTGGAGAGAAGGACGCCTGGACAGGCAGACAGGTGGATGGAGGGTGAATGGAGGGGTGAATGGACAGGCAAGTGGTTGGACACGTAGGTGGATGGATGGCTGGGTATGGAGATGAATAACTGGGTGGGTGAATGATGGATGGGTGAGCAGATGGAGGGATGACAGATGGGTGTGAGGAAGGGTGGCTGGGCCGATGAACAGGGGGGTAAACGGAGGGATGGATGGACAGGCAGGTGTGGGGGTGATGGTTGAGTAAATGAGTGGGTGGGCGCACAGACTGATGAATGGAGGGCTTGGGGGAGCCTGGCCCCTGGCCTGTACCTTTGCCTCTCTGCGCTAGGGGCCCTACGGGGCCCATCTCTTTCCAGGGCGCAGCCTCTGCCTCAGCACTCCCAGACCAGCCCTTTACCTGGGGGCTGGGAGCAGACTCTCTGCCATGAGCCCTGGGTCCCCTCAGCCCACCCCTGGGCGGTTTCATGTGCAGAAGGACAGGCCCTGGCAGGGCCGCTATAAATCTTGCCCCTGTCCTGCAGCCAATCAACCACCGATTGGCTCCCAAGCCCCTGGATGTCTCGGTGGTCCAGCCTGCACGTCTGCCCGGCCTGGCCATGCGAGCTGCACCGTAGCCAGCTCTGGGTGCCGTTGGCTACATATATCGAACTTGAAGCAGCAGATTACATGTTTGTTCAATAGCAATAAACTCCCAAAGTTTTATGGGGTCGTAAAACCGCTGCCTTGGCTCCCACTTAGGTGGTGTGTAATGTGCACAGGCGGGTTTCCCTGCTAATGGGGCGGCACGAGTGATTTGGGGCTATTAGTTGGAAACACCACATCTGCGTCTCCCAAATTCTCATAAATAAATCTGCCCGCAGAGCGCCCCAGAACTAGCCTGGAAGTTCTAGGAGAGGGGAGAGAGGCTGAGTGGGATGGAAACCTGAGAGGCGACCAGGGTGGGGCCTGGTGGTGGGGAGGGTCGGGCGCCCCCCTGCCCTGGGGCTCATCCTGCCCGGCATTTCCCTCAGGAGGTACTCAGAGGGCATCCTCCGAGGGTCCTGGGCCCCAGGCCTCAGCCTCTGGCGAGGACAGCTCCAAGCAGGTGGGAGCTCAGAGGAAGGACTGGGGTGGCTTGTTGAATGGTGGGCAGAGAAGGAAAGATGTGAGCTCCAGGCAGAGGGGGCAGCATGTGCCCCGACAGGCAGTGAGGTCCCCTGGGGGATACCAGCCAGGATTCAGACTGGTCCAGGGAGGAAGTGATCCCAGGTGGAGAGACTGGACCCGGTGTCGCAGCAGAGCTGGGGGACGGCCAGTGACCTTGCGCAGGCAGAGGCCGCCTCCTGGAGTGTGTGTTTGGGGACCGGGGCCACCTCTGTGGCCCTGGGGCCAGGATGCTGCTGGGGGCAGAGATGGAAAAGGCAGCTTAGGAGATGGTGGGTTCTCCACCTCAGGGGCGTGTCGCCCGGGGGCGGGGGGCAGGGACTGCGAAGAGAGCCCCCAGGAAGGGTCTTCTGCTCTGGCCTGGGCCCCTGGCCACCAGGAAGAGGCCTGGTCAGGTGCCCATGGGACACAGCCAGACAGGGCAGCATGAGTGAGGCCCCAGCAGGGGTGGGGATGGGTGGCCCGATGCTGCCTCAGTCCCCCGACCCTGGCCTGCCGTGCCCCGGCAGCTGGCACTGGCACCCTGGGCGTGTAGCCAGTACTTTTCCGGCCCCCACCAGGCTCTTAGTGACACTGAGCTGAGCACGTGGATGACTTTGCCCTGATCCTTGTAACTTTGCTATCGAGCCAGGTCCTCGGAAATTCATCGATTTGCCCAAGTCAATATTTATTGCAGCTTCAAAGGCAGGGGTAGGAGAGCTGCAGGCTGATGAATGGAGGCCAAGCAGCCAAGGAGCGGGGCCCTGCGCCCTCCCGCGGCTCGGCCCTGGTGCGGGCATGGGGCCACACGGTGCGCCTCGCTCTCTTGTGCCTCAGACACCCCCAGGGCCTGCGCCCTGTGTGCATGAGCTGCGGAGGAAGCGAGGGGATCCAGGGATGATTCTCCCAGAGGAAGCCCCTCACTCCTAGAACCCACCTGCTGGGAGGGGCACTAGGAGGCAGGCTCCCTGCTGCGCTCCAGGTGCTGGGCAGGGGCCCTTCCCATCCACAGGGCACCTGTCTTGGCTCCAGGCTTGGGCCAACAGCAGTTGTGCCAGGCAAGGGAGCAGAATGTGTGCCCCACGGAGCCCCCACGCCCCTGCAGAGGGCAGCACCTAGTCCTTTGCGGTCACCCAGGTGTGTGAGGAGCCCTGAGCCTGGCCAGGGCACTGTGCTGGTCAATGCTTCACAGCTGGCTGGGGACAGGCAGGGGCTCTGCTTCAGAGCATCTGCTGACTTCTGGGGTGTAAACGGTCCGAGAGTATCGGATTCCTACCAGTGGGTGGTTCCTGGGGTCAGAGGGCAGTGGGGAGAGCTGGCTCCAGCCCGCAGTGCCTCAGGGGGGTCAGTCCCAGAGATCCTGCAGCCTCCCAGCAATGTCACGGCCCCAGAGCCCAAGCAAAGGACAGGAGGAGGCCTCCCCAGTGGGCCAGAGGCCGCCCAGCAGGACCGGCTGCTCAGGATCACCAGGGTGCTGTGGGGGCAGGCAGCCCTGGAACCCCACAGCAGGAAGCCCACGCCAGGAGGCTCTGGGCCCCTGCACCACAGACACAGGGCAAGGGACCAAACGGATCTGCCAACCCAGAGTTGCGGGGGCAAAAGCACGGAGGCCAGGCTACAGATCGCAGCTCACAGGGACGGGTCTCAAGGCTGGCTTGGGGTGAGACCCCCCGGGCAGGTGGTGTGTGAGCAGGGAACCTGGGCAGTGGCCCCCAGACCAGACAGAGTGGCAGGGAAAGGCCCAGGCCCGGTGGGGGAGGCCACCAGGCACCACGGCAGAGGGAGGGGACGGATGGATCTGTTCCCCTGAAGGGGACGCCGGCTGTGATGTGACTTCTCAGCAGTGTGGTGACCACAGGCCACCCCGGAGAGCCCACCCCTGAGGGTGGCCTACATTCACATCCACCCCTGCCCATGGCCTCCCGCTGTCCTTCTCGGGATCAGGGAGGGCCTGGCCACGTGGCAAAGTTCCTCCACCGAGACACTGCCTCTGGGAAAGCCAGCGTCCCAGGGGGAAGGGCTGCCAGAGTGGACCAGACGGCGTCCGGGCAGCTGTGCAGCCCACGCAGCTGTGTCCCCCTCTCCTGGCCTGTTTCCTGGTGTGCAGGGTGTGGAGATGCCCAGGGAGGTGGGGGGCCCCAGGCAGGCAGGGGGTTCTTACAAACAGGTGCTCCCCACCTTCCCAAGGCTGATGGTCCAACCAGGCTGGCCCACAGCCCCTGGGCAAGGGACAGAGGAGCTGGGCAGCGTCGGGGCAAGGACTCAAAGGGCAGCCAAGGAACAGGGGCAGGAGGGGACTCCTGATGCAGCCAAGAATCCATCCAAGGCCCGACCTGGACCCAGAAGGGCTCCAGGCTCTGAGGCAAGCCTGGAGCAGACCAGTATGGGGGCCCAGGTCTGGAGCTATCTCTGGGAGGCTTCCTGGGGGAGGAGGCCCTGTCCCCAGAAGCCTCTGAGACCCACTCATGCTTCCGGGCGGGCATGGCCCCTCCTTGCTCCTGGATCGATCTGATGTAGGATGAAAGTCGGGGAGGCCAGAACCTGGCAGGGGCCGCTCTCCAGCTGGGCCCGACCTCATCCGCTGACGGAGGCGGAGCCCTTCCCCTCCTGCCCCTCCCCGCCTGTGCCAGACTCCTCCTCCGGCCCAGTCCTTGGGGGCAGATTGCTGGCTGCTCACCTGATGACCCACCATTAACCCACTGTTGCTTGTGCCCCTGGCATCTCACCCTTCCAGATTCAGTACAAGTGTGTTCATGGGATACTTCCAAAGAGCTGTGAATTCTGACACCTCCTTGGCAGGGACCAGCAGCATGGCTGATGTGGCCTGAGAGGTGGGACCCCACTCCAGAGGGGCACTCCAGGGCATGCTGGGAGGCCCTGAGACATGAGGGACCACGTGGGGTAGAGGACAGGTGGCAGCTGGGCCCAAGGGGGTGGGGCAGCGGCACTGGCCCTCGGAGCCCAGGAGGCAGCCCCACACCAAGAACTGGGAGGGGCTGGTGCTTGGGGGGCCCCGGAGTAGGGCGGGAGGGGCCTGGGCAGGTTGTGGGGCTGTAAAGGCAGCATTCCAACCCACCTGGGAGTGCAGGGCCTGGGCAGGCGCACTCACGCCGCATGTGTCTGCAAGGAGATGCCCCCTCCCTGCCACCACTGCTTTACAGACAAGTAGACCGACCCTTGGGGAGGTGACACCCTGGCCCAGGGTCACTGACGCAGGTCGGTGTAACAGAGCACGGCAGACCAGCAGGCCACACGAAAGACAGGGATGTGTTTCTCAGTTCTGGATGCCGGAGGTCTGAGATGAAGGCACGCGATAGACCGGGTGTGCGGCAGACAAGCTTCCTGCCTCACAGACACCATTTCTGGGCTGTGTCCTCACAGGGCAGAAGGAGCCAGGTGCTCTCTGGGGCCTCTTTTTGGGGGCACTGATCCCACTCACGAGGGCCCCCTTCTCGTGACCCAGTCACCTCCCAAAGGGCCCACCTCCTATTACCAGCGCCTGGAGGCTAGGATTTCATCAAATGAAATCCTAATTTCATGTGGATTGGCAGGACCGCGGAGGGACGCACACATTCAGCCTCTACCCCTGCACGCACCAGGCTCACGACTCACACGTGAGGGAACTCCAGCCAGACCTCCACCTCCCAGAGCCCCGCCTCTCCAGCCCCAAGAGGTCCCACGTGGCCGAGGCCTGAACAGGACAGGCGGGGAGGTGGGGCCCTGGACGGCTGAGGACCGCCTGTCCCCTCCCTCGCCTTCCCCAGGCCATGGGCACCTCCCAGCGTCCAGGACAGCTGCGGCCCCAGGCGGCTGACTGCCCTCAGACAGGCCACCTCTTCTGACAGAGGCACAAGCTCCCTGAGCAGGGGCTGGGCTGGGGGACGCTGAGGGGAGGCCTCCGAAGGGGCGTGGGGGCTGCAGGGGCCCGGGAGGCCGACAGTCTTGCCTGGGAGCCGCCGGGAGGACATGGGTCCGGGACACCAACCGGGGCTCCTCAGCAGCTGCCAAGCAAGTATTGAGCACCCACTGTGTGAGTCCCCAGCAGGCACTGCCCTTGGAGCCCGGCAGGAAGGTGCCCGCCCATGTGTGCCCTGTGCTGGGATGGGGGACACAGGACGGCCCCTGGGAGAAGTCGAGATGCTGAGTCACCTTGGGTGCCGGGGGAGCTGGGCCCATGTGGACAGGGAGCCGGAGCTCAGGAGTGCCACACGGCTGGGGCGCAGCCACCTGCCCAGAGCCTGGTCCTCGCCAACCCCTCCCGCTGGCATTCACCTCCTGCAGAGGGGCCGCTGGGCACCGCCAGTCTCAGGTCTGCCCTCTGGGTTCTGTGGGCAACAATTTCTTTGTTCCCCACAGAGCCTGGAATTAATAGCTGCCACTGGGCTGTTTGGGTGGAAACAGCATCAGTATTATCTGTGGGGCATCCCGGGCCCCCCTGAGGACCGTGGTCCTGCCCATGAGCCTGGACAGCAGGCCCTGTGCCTGGCCTGCAGGCCCTGTGCCTGGCCTACAGCTTCCCATGCAGCCAGTCATGTGAGCCTCTCCCTGCCTGGAGGCTGCAGCCCCAGGGCCCCCTCTAGCACCTAGCACCTCATCCTGTGGCCTGATAGCAGCACCCCTGCCCCACTCTCCGTGCCTGGGGCAGTAGCCACACTGTCCACTGAGCAGGGATCACTGCTCGCGTGGGCTCAAGTCCAGGGTCAGAGCCGCTGGTGAGTGGGGCGGGGGAGGGTGCTGGGGGGCAGCTGCCGTGGATGGAGGGTGGGGGGACCAAGCTGGGTGTGATGCCCCATGCCTCATGCCCCTAGAGCATTGCACCATCTCTGAAATCTGCCACCCTACTCACAGGGAGGTGTGCTGGCCACAGCCGCAGCAGTGACCAGGGCCAGTCTCCTGACCCCTCATCCCCAGAGAAGGCTGTCTGGTTTCCTCCACTCCTGGCTGTAATCCTCACATGATCAGCCTGGAGGCCAGCATGGAGGAGGTGGTGATGACCTGGGAAAGGCCGATGTGGCTCCATCAGGAGCCTGTGGAAGAAGGCAGGCCCAGGGACTTTCAGGAGGCAGGGTGAGGCTGATGGAGGCCATCGGGGTGACGGGGGCCCACAGACTTGGTGGCCTGCTGTCCCGCTGGTGCCAGGTGTTTGCAGGGATGGGTCTGTGCGAACGAACAGCCGGGCTGGGCTCCCTCTCACCAACATCCCATCCTCCTTGGGGTGCCTGGGATGCAGAGGCAGGGTGATGACAGTAAGCCATGGCACGCAGCCCCCCGTGTTCAGGGCAGGGCCCCTGGGGTGTGGACCCAGTGCAGCTGGAGGGGGGACAGGCATGGGGGTTGGCGGGAGTGTGGTGCCTGGGGAGGGTGGTCAGGCCGACATCAGGCTCTGCCCCTCCCCGTGCTCCTCCGCCAGGCCCTGGCCCAGGGTTTAAGTGAGAGCCAGGCACACAGTAGGTGCCTGCAGTCCTCAGGAAGAGGGAGTGTGCTGGAGACGGGCGGGGGGCGCAGGCAGCGCGCAGGGCAGGGACACCTGCCTGGACGTCAGCCCTGATCCGCATGTCACCTCGGAGACTCCCCTGCGGCATGAAGCAGGGCCAGGGCACATCTACCTGAGTCCAGCCAGGAGCCCATGGGGCCCTCGAGCCAGCCCTGCCTCCTGGGGTCAGACCTGCCGACTGGCACTTGGTGCTGGGAGCCACCGTGCCAGGACACACAGCCAGGCCCAGTGTGACCCTCAGGCAGGCACACAGGCCCTGGACTCCCAGCGGGAGAGCCCAGCCCCTTTGGGACCCCCATGGGTCCCCACCCCGACACAGGATGACCGCCCCTTCTTCACAGGGGGGCAATGTGCTTGCAAGGGCCTGGCACACAGCAGATGCTCATGGGCTGCGTGGCCTCACACCCTTCCAGGCACCAAGATGGGAGGGGTGGTCCTGGGGCACGGGGCTGGGCCTTAGAGCTCGGCGCCTTGAGAAGCCCAGAGGCCCGGCACAGCCTCAGCAGGGCACCGGTGCGGCTCGGAGGCTCTGGCCCAGAGGCCACGTGCAGGTCTGATCTACGGGGAGGGGCTGGGCCCTCCTGGCTGGGGGCCTGGGGAGTGGAAGGGGTGGGGGATGCCGGCAGCCTCCTGCTCGTGATTACAGTGCGCCCCCTCTGCTGAACCTCCTGCCGGCACCCTCCCCAAACTGGCCGGAAGGCCGCCCCTGGGCTCCCCTCTGTGCCTGACCCTGTCTCCTGGTCACGTCCACCACCTGCAAGCCCGCAGCTTCTCTAAGGCCTCCCAGGCAGCTCCAGCCAGGCAGTCCATGACTTTCCTGAAAGGTTCCTGCTTGCAGGGGGTAGGGGGGCAGAGGGGGTGCCAGGCCTGTGCCCCCACGCGTCTGCTGTCAGGACCCGGCCTAAATCAGTCAGCAACACCTACCTGAGCCCCAGGTTGTAGGGTCTGTGGTGAAATCCCAGGAAGCACCTGCACGTCCAGCCCCCAGGGTTTGTCTAGCACAGGACACAGAGGCCAAGGGGCGGGGCCTCTGTCCCAGGGAGATAGATGGGGAGGCGGCAACAAGCCGAGTGCGCCGCGCTGGCCGTGGACCCCTCGTGTGGGCAGAGATGCTGCCAGAAGGGACATCGGGACTGAACACTCCCGCTGGGACTGGGCCCTGGAGGCCCCTGTGTCCTGTACACACATGGCCACCCTGTGTTTTCACGGGGCTGGTGTGAGACAGGTGTGTCTGTACGGGTTGGAAGGGGGTGGATGGCAGGGGTCTCACTAGAAAGTCAGCAGGGAATCACCCCCAGGAGGAGGGGAGGCAGCGTTTGGGGGTTCTCCCTGCGTGACGAGCAGACAGGCCTGGGGATTCAGCCAGTTGCCAGCACAGCAGCTCCCAGGGAGGCCCGGGCAGGCAGCTCAGAGCCCTCGTCAGGGGCTGAGTGACGGCAGAAGCTACGGGCTCAGGACTCCCTCTTCCTGTGAGAATCACCTCGGTCCAGCGGCCCCTGCCCCTGCCCAGCCCAGACCAGTGTCAAAGGGGGCAGCTGGGGACACGGAGGTATCCCCCCGACAGGGCGGCCACATCAGAACCGGACCTCAGCCCAGGGGCCTGCGCCCCTCCTTCCTGCCCACCTTGTGTGCCCCCAGAAGTGTCTGTTCTGGACCCTGCCCAGCAGGGCTCACCAGCTGGACGATGTGACCTCCAGCCACAAGCGGTCTGTGCTGGGAACCCAGCAGGTCTGCCCCCTCCTCCACCAGGTGCCCCCACCTTATTCCCTGCATCACAGAAGGCGCCAGGGAAGCAGGATGGCCACTGCATAGTCCCAACACACAGGCCTCCGAGGGCAGGCCCCTGGCACGCCTGCCAGCCGGACACCCGCACATGTGCTCTGTGCACAGCCAGCCCGTGGCGAGCAGGGAAGTCAGGGCCTGTTCCTAGTCCACGCAGCCTCTGGCTGGGCCTCAGTTTACCCTCTGCAAAGATGGGGTGTGCGGGGGGCAGCCCCAGACCGCTGGCTCTTGCCACTGCCTGTGTGGGGCTGCGAGCAGAAGGCTCCACTAAAGTGGGCTCTGGGGGCTCTCCCCCTGCTGGCTCGAAACTTCCCCAAAACACTCTGCTCCCTGCCACCTTTCCAGTGAACGAAGATGCCGGAAGGTTAGCCGGCAGATAGAAAGCACCACTGGACACAGACTCCAGGGCCCAAGTGGGTACGAGGCCGGGCTGTGGGGGCCTTGGGAGTCAAGGCCGGCCAGCATGGCCACAGTGCTGGGGCCCTTGGGCAGCCAGCAGCAGCCTCGACAGCAGGACAGCCGCCAAGGGTGCCCAGCCGGGCCTGGCAGCTGCAGAGGGGTCCCCATCCCTCTCCATATGCCATCGCCTCCCCACTGGCCCCCAGCCCCCACACACACACCCGCCGAGCACCCACTCCCCTCTGTCCTGCGTCTGCCCGCCTGCTTCACTATTGTTCACTGGAGGGTTTTCTTCAAATGGTATTTTTTTTTTTTTTTTTTTACTTAAGTGATTATATTTTGAAAGGAAATCTTACAGCACCACTGGAAACGGAAAACAACCATCTCAGGCAGCAAATAGAAGACATCCGCACAATCAGAATGAAAGCAAAGCATGTTGTAAGGCCCCGCAAGGCCCGGGACCTGCAGAAGGCTGGAGCTGGAGGGGGCACTGACCCCACTCCTCGGCCACTGGCCCTGTCACGGGCTCTCACCCACAGGGTCCTACCCTCTGCCCTTGTTCAATGCAGTATGAACTGGGTACCTCCTGTGAGTGTTGTCTAGTCGGGACAGGAAACAGCTGGCTCTAGGCCCCAGTTCAGAGGCAGTGTCTGGGGACAGCCCTCCAGTGGCAGCCCTCCCCCCACACACACACCCCAAGACCGGGGCAGAGGAGGGAGACAGCAGCCCCAGCCCGGGAGCCCCCCCCCACTACCTGCCCCTCTCCTAGACTCCCCTGCATCGGCGGCATCTTGCAGGGGACCCATTAACCTTGTCTAACCCAGGGCTTCCCAGACGACCCTTTCTCCCCTGGCTCTCCTCTGGGTCTAGGGGGTTCTCTGGGGAGGATGGACAGATGGACAGCCCTCCCATAGACCGCATCCATTCTGGTTGGTAGGTACAAATCCAGCTTCATTCTGACCATGAAACGATCCGACCCAGACAGCATCTGGTCGCTCTACCTGCTATGTCCAGCAAAGCCACGGGACACACAGGGCACCCACAGCTGCACTGGTCCAGGCCAGGAGCCCAGCCACCCCTGACCTGAGGGGGCGAGGCGGCCCCACTCAGGTTCAGCCCTCGGCTGCGAGCTCCTCTGCTGCAGGCCCTATCAGCACCTTGGCTGATGTCCTCTATGCAGATGTCTAGTGCTGAGTCCTAAAAGCAAAGTAAAGACAGCCCTCTCCTGCACACAGCGGGTGCTCAGAGAGCACTTCTTGGGCGGTACGGAGACTTCTGGGCCCTCCCTGCCGGGCCACACATCTCCAGGGGATCCGTAGGTCCCTGAGGAGCTGAGCCTCCCGGTTCTGGGGCCAACTTTCTCTGGAGGATCCTGTGACCCATGGGGCAGCTCCTGGGATAAAGCTGCCTGCCCAGTGAGACCAGTCTGTGCTTCAGGGAGCGTGGGCAGCACCCAGCTGCCCTTGGGATGGGGCAGCATTGCCCTGTGGCTTTCCAGATGGGGAGCTGCCTCCCGCAGAGGTTTGGGAAAGGGAACGCCAGGCAGAGGGAGGGGCGGGAGTGCGTGTGGCCACCGGGACTGCGCGGAGTGCCTGGAAACCGAAACAGCTCGGAGGGCCAGACAGGTCCTGAGGATATCGGGAGCTGGGGAGAGCTGGGATAAAGGTGGGAGCTGCTGGGGTGTGTCAGGCCTGGAGACCAAGGTCAGGTCATGGGGGGGCATGGTGACCACCCTAACACCGCAGCCTGGGCCCAGCGTGCTTCTGCCCCCTGCCCTTGTGCTGCGCGGCAGCTAGCCAGCCCGGGGGGCTGCTCCTCAGGCCCCTCCTCAGAGGAGGCCGGGTGGGTGGCCTGCCAGGCTGCGAGGGGCTGCTTCCTAGGCGGTGGGCTCCATCCTAAGGCAGGGCGCCGTCGGGGCCAGCAGCCAGGGGCCCACCCGCCCCACCCTGCCTGGGCCTGTGGGAGTCCAGCTGCCTGAGAATCCCGGCTCACCCGGCCCCACGGCTGCATGCTGCTCAAACACGGCGACACCGGTGCACAGCCAGCAGCCTGTCACTGCTTCATGTGGTTTCTGAGGTGCTCCCAGGACTCAGCGGCGCCGGGAGCTGGGTATGGGACGCAATGCTGCTGTCAGACCATGGGCCAGCTGGGCCCTGGGCATCCCAAGCTCTCCTCAGGGACTCACACCCCTTGGTGCCCCACCCTAAGCCACAGGGCTCCCCCCAGGGCTTTTCAGCTTGTTAGGCCCCTGGGACCTCCCCGACTCAGCCTCAGTACCCCAGCAAGCAGGGAGTCCAGTGGACCACTGACAGCCACATGGCCGAGGGCAGACGGGCTCACCACTCACACCTCGTCTCCGAGGCCTCGTCCACCCCAAAGCCTGTTTCCACAGCACCAGCTCCATTCCATAATGCCAGCCCTGGACAGAAAGCTGTACCCATGTAGGGGTGGGCATGGGGGCCCCGGGGGTCTGGGGGGCTGTAGGTGGCTGAGAGGAGCCACGGGGGTGCCGGCACAGGGGGCAGGACAGATCTAGCCCGACAGGGTTGAGTCACGACTAGAGGTTCACTGCCGGAACCTGCCCTCATGGCTCCCGGGGTGCTGACAGGCCAGGACCAGGACTCATGTGTCCCGCAGGTCTCCCACTCGCCCTCAAACCAGCCCTGACCAGCTCCAAGACGAGGGCCTGTGGCCAGGAGCCTGGGGCAGCCTGGCTAGTGGCCGGGACGGGAGGGTCACGCTCAGCCTGGTCGGCTTTAGAGCACCCACAGCTGCCCAGCAGGGTGGCGAGGGGATGGCCTGGCTGGGCCTGGCATGGCAGAGGATGCCCTCCTCACCCCCTAGGCAGCCCCTAGGGGCCCCACACGGGCCAGAGACCCGAGGCCCCCATTACTTGACCATATTCATGCACCAGACCTGGGGGCTGTCCTCACATGCCCACCAGGAAACATCGGCCCCTTGGCAGATGAGGATATGAGGCCCAGCAAGTGGCAGAGCCAGGATTTGAACCCAGGTCCCAAGCCCTGCCCATTTCAGGCCTGCTATGGGTGTTGCTTTGTGCTGTCACCAGCTCAGGTGGCACTACACCCTCTTCCCTGGATTCCTGTCTGCACCCTTAGAGCTCAGCTGGCCCCTTCCTGGCCCTCCTTCTGGGCCACCAGATGGGGCTGAGCGGAAGGTCCCACAGGGGGTGCTTGAGTGAAGGCCCCAAAGGCTGGGGCCAGGCAGGCGAGGGCAGGAGCGGGGCTGGGGCTGCAGGAGCCCAGCATGGCGGCAGGTGGTGCTCAAGGCGGCAAGGCTTCTGCCCCCTGTGGCCGGGTCCACCCACGAGCCACTGTCAGGAATGGACCCTAAGGAGCAAACAGAGACCCTCACGTATTCTGGGACTTTTTCTGAGCCTGGTTTTCAGCACGGAGACGGTATAGACAGCCTGAACGCTCAGCCAGAGGAAGACGAGCTCGCGGGTGGGGGAACCTCACGCTTGAAGCACAGACACCAGGGACCCCGTGTTTCTGGCGAATCTAAATTCAGGGGGGGAAGTTGTGTTAACAGAAAAGCAGGACCGGAGCTCTAGCGCACCCTGGGCACAAGAGGCTTGCAGAGGCGACCAGCTGAGAAGGGCAGGAAACCCACCCCAAGGAGCAGGCAGTGGGTTGCACCTCCCAGTTTCTGCTTGTTGCTTGCAGATCAGCGTGTTCAGATTTCCACAGACACTGAATCTGTCGTTCAGATTTCCTTTCATAACGACAACAAACACGCAAATTTCAGGCTAGACGGGGCTGGACTCCCCTGCACTCTGGGGGCCCAGCCCCATTGTGTGCCCCAAGCCCCAGCTGCGGGCCCAAGAATGCCACCAGACCCGGCCCCTCTGGGATTTCCCAGAAACCTTGCCTCATGCCAGCCGGAGGCAGCTGGCCTCACAGGCCGCGGTCACACGTCCTGCCAGGAGCCATCTGTCCCCACTGTGCATCGGGCACCCGGACAGGCTCCCACCAGGGACTCCAAAGGAGCCACCTGTTCCTGCCTCAGCAGCCCTCACGGGGTTGGGGCCTCCCAGAAGCCCTGCACACAGGGGTCGCGTCAGGGGTCGTTTCAGGCCATGCTCAGCTCAGCCTTGAGCCAGTCACGGCCCTGGACAGCCCTCGAGTCTAACTTCAGGCAGAGCCTGGACCAACTTCGGATTCGGGTGGGAGGGGTCATTACCCACCCTGAGGACACCCCTGTGTGGGTGCAGGAACAGCACAGAAAGATGCTGCCAGGCTGTGTGGTACCCCATCTGCAGACCAGGCTCAGGGGGTACAACTCAGGACCGCCCAGGGCAGACATGGGGCAGGGCTGAGCGCATCTTGGGGCAGCCAGAACCGCGGGAGCGGAAGATGAACCACAACTGGACATCAACGGGCTGCATGACGGCCACACTCAGGGCAGACACCCTCAGCCCAGGGGCAGGTGGGCAGACCAAGCGACGGGCAGGGCCGGGCCCACAGGAAACATGCTGAGCCGTATCTGGACAACCGCATGCGATCTGAGGGCCAGGAAGGGGCCAGCTGAGCTCTAAGGGTGCAGACAGGAATCCAGGGAAGAGGGCGTAGTGCCACCTGAGCTGGTGACAGCACAAAGCAACACCCATAGCAGTGGGAGATGGAGGCAAGGGACAGAAGATGACAGAGGCGGGAGAGGATGCCAGGGTGAGGGCCGTGAAGCCCCGGCCCCTGAGGAAGCCCAGGTCTCCTCACCCAGCCCCTTCCAGCCCTCAGCACAGCAGCCAGCAACTGGGCGCTCACCTCTTCAGGGGCACACATGCCTCGGGGGGCACCAGGGACCCATGAGGGCAGCGGGATTGGGCCCTGCTCCCTGTCACTAAACTGGCCCTCGGCTGAAGCCCATCTCAGAGCCTCCGGCAAGGGAAGGCCTCCCCCAGCAAGCGCCAAGCCCTCGGACTGCAGCGGGGCTGCCCTCACCCATGTCCGGAGAGGGAGCGGCCAGGGGAACAGCAGCGAGGCTCAGCCACTACCACACTGGCGGCCACCGAAGAGGCCACAGGGGCTGGAGCCAGGCAGTGTGGGCAGCAGGTGGCGGCCAGGCTGGGCTTTGAGGACGAGGAGGCTAGGCCAGGTCCCCGCCTGCCCCCCAGGTCCCTCGCCATGCATCTCCTGGTCATCCTGTCACTGTATCACCCGGCGCACCCCACCCAGGGGTCTGTCCACCTTCCCTCTGGCCCCTGTCCCAGCACAGACCCTCCCACCAGCCTCCTGGCCCCCGTCCTGCCTGTGGCCCCCAGGTACCCACTGCCCCCTCCTCGCAGCCCTCTGTGAGCCCCAAAGGGGACCTGGTCCAGGCCCAGCCCGCTTCCCGCTGCCCTCTAGCCTGACACAGTTCTTGGAGGGCATGACGGCTGCCGGCAGCAAGGGCCCCCCAGGGAAACCAGCCAAATCTAATAAACTGCCCTCAGACACCCTGTGCCCGGGGGCACCACCGCCTCTCCCCATGGACCAGTGCAGCAGGGCAGCGAGTCGGGGGACAGGCCCCCATCCCTCAGCGCCTCCCCAGGGGCCCCTCCTCTGCCGTCCCCAAGCCCTCCCCCACACGCGGCAGTGTCAGATCTGCTCCATCACCAGGGCAAAGCCCGTGTCCAGCACCATGCAGGGTCGCAGGGGCAGTGCCCTCCACCCCACCCGCCTGACATTTCCAATCAGGCTGGCAGTGCCTCCCCAGCAAAGCAGAACAAGTCCTGTCAGCAGCTCCCCAGGCTCCAAATGCCAGCGTGGCTGCCCAAGCTTGGCAGGGAGAGGCCCAGCGGCCTGCCAGGCATCAAGCAGCTCAGGACAGGCGTGGGCAACAGAGGGGGCTGCAGGGGCCAGGGATGAGCTCCCAGCACCGCCCCGAGGAGGCAAGCCCCTGCCCCTGAGTGCACAGGGCTGGCTGACCTCCTGGCTGAGAGCTGGGGGACAGGACGCTCCATGGCCACCCCCATGGCAAACCTCCACCAGCGTCTCCCCACCCCTGCGCGTGCAGCTGGAGCAGCCCCTCCAGGGACCCTCATGGCCGGAGAGCCAGAGCCACACCCGCCCCAGGAGCCTCCAGCAGCCGGTTGGGAGAGGGTTCCCCAGGTGGACATGGAGCCCCAGCCTCAAAAATCAGCCCTCAGGGTCACCAGGGACTGATGAAGGGGCCCCCCACCTCAGGGAAGGGAAGGGCCATGAGGGAGAGCCCGTCCCACCCCACATGCCCGAGCTTCGTCCGCCCAAGGGTCTCTGCCACCAGCACCCGGCCATCCAGCCCAGGTGGCCCCAGCGGTGGCCAGGGTGTGATGCTGTTGGGCCCCCCAGCCTGCCTCGCCGCCACCAGAGCCATGCGCTGGAACTTAGGACAACACTCAGCTATGAACACGGGGCTGAGAAGCAAAGATGGGGCTTTTCTTTTCAGTTTGAAAGATCTCAGTCCGTAATGTGGGAGATCCTGCTCCTGAACTGGTTCGGCTGGTGAGGGCGCTGGGGAGGGCGACTCACGGCAGCTCAGGGGAGGACGTGACCGCGGGACGTCACCCAGTGCCTAGGACCAGGCGACCCGCATCTGTGTGGTGCCCCGTTGGTCACCCTTTACAGTCTGGCCAAATGGCCAGACCAGCGGGTTCTCTCCGAGGGCCCCAGTGCAGACACATCACGGCTCTGGTGAGCCCTGGAGCCCGGAGGGAGTCCAGGGCAATGGGCCTGGCGGCTGAAGGCAAGCCAGAGACAGGCGGGTGGGCCAGAGGTCTCCCCAGGGTGCATCCCAAAGCTCAGAGGGAGCTGAGAGCCTGGGGTCCACGGAGCTGCTGCTGTCCCCAGGCCTTCAGCCCAAGGAACTTCCGGGGCTGCGGGCTCCCAGCAGGGGCAGGAAGAGGGCGCTGGAGGTGGAGGTGTCAGATGGGTGCTGCCTGGGGAGGGCATCTGCCCCAACAGGCAGCAGGTCCAGGCGTGAGATGCCCGCACACAGGGCACAGCCAGGTCCCAGGCCACTGGGCAAGTGGGGGCAGCCCTGCACTTGCTGGCGGGGACACCAGCCTGGCTGGCGGCAGACCGGGATGGACGTGGGGCAGAGCTGCCCAGGCAGCGGAGCAGGGCGGGTGCTCCTGGGAGGGCCACCCCACGGGAAGAAGGCCTCGGGACCAAGAGGGACCCGTCTCCTGTGGGGGGAGCCCCCTCCCCCATGACCTCGGAGGAAAGGAAAGAGGGGCGTCCCCGGGAGGCCCCACCTCGTCTCCAGACCCCACTGGGCTCCCCTGTCAGGGCCACTCTGCAGACCCGCTCCCCAGCGCCCCCCCCCCGGCCTCCTCCCCTCCTTCCCACCTCCCACTCCCACACACCCCCAGGCTCCCAGGACACCACCTGCCCACGCTTGGCCTGGGGTGTTGACACAGCCTTCCCTCCAGAGCAGCACCCCACCCTGTTCCATGCTCAGAGGTCACAGGAGGGAAATCGAGGCATGGAGTCTCTGCCCAAGACCACCGCCTGTCAGTGGGTGCGCACAGGGCTTACTACCCAAGCCGGGCACTTGGAGCTGTGCCTGCAGGTCAGGCTGCCGTCCCCTGGGCAGGGGCCCGTGCCCCCGCAGAGCACCAGCGCACCCCTCTGCCGGGTGGGGCAACACCAGCCCCCTTGGCTGGAGACCATGACCTGCTGTGGAGGGCCTGGCTGGCCACGCCCTGGGGCTGCACTGTCACTAACCCCGGAGCCCTCAGAGCAGTGACACCCCCCAGCCAGGGGCCTCCCCCCAGGCACAGCACACACGCCGCACGCCGCAGGCTGGGAGCTGCAGACACCCATTCCACCCCCGCGGGACAGCGGCCCCAAGAAGCTGAGCCCCGACGCAGGGACAGGCCGGACGGGGGCGTTTCCAGGGCCCTGCCTGCCCCTGCCCTGGATGGCGGGTCCACCGCACCATGCATCCTGGGCATCCTGGCAGGCCATGGCCACCCGCACCTGCTAACAGCGCTGCCAGCCCTGAGCATGAGCCTGTTGGCGGGTGATTGATGGGTAATTGTTTTACTGCTGAACGGCCGGAGCCCCATAATTTGGAGGCATAAATCCCAGCCTGTTGGGCTCGGCTGACATGGAATGACACCCAGAATTAAATGGAAGCGTAACAATTAACAGCCCATAGAAATGTTCTGAGCAGACCCCACCCGCCAGGGAAGCCCATCTCCACCTCTGCCAGGTGGGGTCCCTGGGCTTGCTGGGTCCAACGGAGGCAGCTAGACCCCCACGCTGTCTGACCGGCCACCGGCTCCCTGCTGGTTCCTGGGTGTGACCGACGCTGTCAGGACCTCCCCCCAACATCCACAGAAGGTGTGAGCTCCACAGGGCTGGTTCCGGGAAGGAGCCCCAGCAGCCCGCAGCTCCGCGCCACGCCGGCCGCCGCCTCCACGCACCGTGCTGCCCCCGCGCCTGGCGTCCCCTCCTGGCCTGGGCCCAGGGGCTCACTTTGAGTGTCCTGTAGGGAGACAGCAGTCGTGCTCCCCCCGTGTCCCAGGGCTCACGGCCTGGGTGCCACCTCTTCGCTCAGATTTCCCCAAGTCTCCGCGGGCCTTTCCCTTGCAGACCAAGTGCTGCCACCCTGTGCCCTCAGCCTGAGGGGCTTGAGGCTCACTGGGAGGCGGCCTGGCCTCCCTTGGCCTCAGCCTCCACTGTTGAGGCTGCAGGGTGCTTCTGCCCTCGGTGCTGGACGGATGGGGATGGAGGGGCAAAGCAGCCCATGGCTCTCCGTGGCTTGTCCTGTGTCGGGGTGCGGCTGGAGCACACAGCCCCTGAGGGTGGGGAGAGTGTCCCCAACAATTCCTGGGTCCGGAAGCGCAGCAGCCAGGCTAGTCCTCGGCCCAGCCATTCCCCACGCCCCTGTGTACGAGGGTGGGGGCCGTGGTCTCCAGGGTGAGCTGCAGGGTGAGCTGATGGTCCTGTCGGGAGACAGGCCGAGCCCCCACTACACCCCTGCATCTGAAGATAGGCCCAGCCTGGCCGGCTCCAAAGGGTGCGACGGTGGCCTGCAGGAGCCAAGCGGCCTCAGGGAGAGAGGCTCGCCTGGACGCTTGGGACAGATGCCCGCAGGATCCCGAGCTGGATGGGGACCCCAGAGCCAGGACATAGGTTTAACACCAAAACCTCTTACTGGCTTGATGCAGGGCTCACTCTAAGAATCAACTTAATAAAAAGCCACTTGCCTGGTACTGGGAACAGTCAAATGGCTGCCATAACTTAATTGTCTCTGAGCTCTCTGTTTTGTGACTTGGTAATTGCGGTTTTGTTTTCTTATTAATGTCAGGTTTTTAAGGCTCCTCCACCGTTCAGCGCGGAGCCGCGGGCGGAGCCCCCAGAGCCGCCCCCCAGAGGCACGGTGGTTCCCAGGAGCCTGACCCCATTAAAGTGCGGCCCTGGCAGGACACTCACTGAGGGGCGCACGGGGTGGGACCTCAGGAACAAGAGAAGCTCACCGGGTGGATGGGGGCAGAAGGTGAGCCAGGCAGGGGCAGCCTGGGCAAAGGCAGGACGGCATGAGGGGGTGCTTGCTGAGGGCTGGACACGGGGCAGGGGTTTAGGAGCCACAGGGTCAGTGCTGCCTCGGGGGAAGGCCGGGGGGTGTTGTGAGCCTGACCTTGGATGCATGACAGCCTGTGAGTTGGGGGAAGTGGGCCTCTGGTGGTCCCAGGAGTGGGGGGAGCTTGCAGCCAGAGGGCGCCGAGGGGATCTCAAGGACAATGCCTCGGCCTGGACCATTCCCATGCCCACCAGCCCTACCAGAACAGGGTCCGGGAGCTGCCGCGGAAGCACGAGGCTGGGTAAAGCCGCAAGCAGACCTGGCCACAGGCTCCCAGAGACACCGGGCTGCTCCCCAGGCGCTGGGGCAGACCGCACCGCATCGGGAATTCCGGGCAGGTCCAGCCTGCGCGCACTGTTGGAGAAATGCAACACAATTAATTAGCCCCTAAAAAAAGCGTTTGAAGTGTTTATTGCAGGACTTTGCTCCTGGTTTTATAAGCAGATGGGGAAATAAAGTGGTGGGGACGACAAGCCGGGAACAGCTGCACAGGGACCCGGAACCTAATTCATAATTCAGCAGACTAATCAGAGAACATCTTCTGTGGGCGCCGTGATGAAGGGACGTGAGGCCGCAGCTGATGAGCCTCTCCCGCTGCACCGCCCCGGTCAGCAGGCAGCCACCCGGGGCAGCCAGACCCCGGCAGCCAGAGCCTGGTGGCCAGACTCCAGACCCCAAGTGGGCAGACCCCAGACAGCCAGACGTAGTGCAGCTACCCCTCCCCGAACCCCGTGCAGCCAGACCCTGGGCAGCCAGACCCCAGGCAGCCCCTCCCCAAGGCCCGGCCCCAGGTGACGGTGCCTGAGGGACAAGCCCATGACACACAAAAGCATTAGTCATAAACCCATCTTCTGGGGCAGGAAACCCAGGCGTGGGGGGCTGAGCCTGAGCAGCAGGTCATGGCCCCCCAGGAATCCCCAGAACTCTGGTCCCCCAGTGCTGGTGGCCGCTCCAGCCTCACGGGGTGCCTTCCCAAGAGAGCTTCGCCCACACAGCAAGCCTCTGGCAAGACCTCAGGCTAGCTGAGGAGCCCCCACCTCCCCACCTTCCCAGCAGGCTTGGGGGTGGGGGAGGACAAGATGGGGGCACAACATGAGAGGTCACCCAGAGCCTGCTGTGCCCTGAAGGTGGGCGGGCAGGTGTGTGCTGCGCTCGGAAGGCTCCTCCTTGGACCCGGGCAGGGCTGGGCTGGGGTAAGGAAGGTGGGGGGCAGGGCCTGGGCTAATAGAACATAAGAATTCACAGGCATTTTATGAATCTTTCAGCTCTGACAGGAGCCCAGTGTGCACAGCAGTCGGGGACTGTAAAATGCACGGGATGAAGTATCTATGACAGCCGTAAAGTCCTTGTTTTCTCCTCGCCTGCTGTCAAAACAACAGGAGGTGGAGGGTGGCTGCCAGGCCTCCCTCGCCTCTGCTGGCCCCTGACCCTTCCCGGGGACTTGCTGGGCCTCACGCTCAGCCGGGACCTTCCCCACGGGCTCTGCATTCCGTCTGCATGCCTGGTATGTTCCTGGCGGGACATGGGAGCCCTGAGCAGAGCTGGGCCTCGCCCCCCCAGGCAGGTAGACAGGGTCAACTGGATCTTGTGGACATGTTCCTAAACACATGGCTGCAGACAGCATCAGGTGTAGCAAGAATTCACCGGTGTGCTCTGAGGCATACGTAGGAGCTTGCCAGTGCTGGAATCGTGTGCCACCCTCCTGCCACCACAGCTGGATGTGACCCAGACCCAGGACCGAAGGAGAGCCCCAAGCCAGACCCTGATGCCGACCCCACTGGACCCCCAACCCCCGCCAGGGCCGGCCTGGCTGGGCTCTTTCGCAGGGATCCAGGCCCCTGGGGACCAGCTTCCAATCCTTGGACTGCAGTCACCTCCAGCAGACTTCTAGGGGAAGTCAGAGGACGGGAGGGTTGGTGCCCAGTTACCCACTGCTGGGAACAGACCCGCCCTGTGGCTCTTGTGTGTTCAGCCTACGGGTCTGAACCCAGGCAGGGCCATGGGGCATGAAGTTCTGCACTCAGGGCATGCCTGGCCTGAGCAGGCCGGCTGCCCAGCCGGGGTCAGCAGGCCAGCCCTCTCTGAGCGGCCTCTCCGGCGGTCAGACTCCCCGTGACAGTGCAGGGCCGAGAGCAAGGGGCAGAAGCTCCAGGCTCCGAAGCGGCAGGACCAGATCCACCCCACGTCACTGGTCAAAGCTGCCCCAGGTCACCGGCATCCAGGGAGGAACAAAGACCGATGTCACGGAGGGTCAAGGAATGTATGGCCACCTTCAGGGGCCCCACTGGGTCCCTGCGAGCCAGTCTCGGTGCAGAGCGCTGGGGGAGGCAAAGAAGCCGAGGTCCCCACAGCCCCCGGCCACCAGCCCACGGGCACCAACGAACCTCCTGCAGGAGGGCCAGCCCCTTCCCAGGGCCCCAGGTGCATCCCTTTGCAGGTGTCCTTTCCAGGAAAAAATGAACAGGGAGTGACCCATAGCTCAGTTGGGCCAGCCCTATCTGAGCAGCCCCAGGGCCCCTCTGGTCGCAGGTGGATAAGGTGTGAGTGACCCAGGGGCTGGCCCCCGGGGGTGCGGCTGTGACGGGGGACCTTGCCCCGAGCTGGGGCCTTGGCCCCACGGTGGGATTTGGGCTCCGCAGGCAGGGATGACTGCCCTTAGTGCCCCCGAATGACTCCCCAGGACTGCTCCGGGGCAGCTGTTTACTGAGGGGTCCCAGGGGCTCCGCACATGGCCAGCACTTTGCTCAGCCTCCCTCGGCAGTAGGGCGGGGGACCTGGATTCCTCCTGTCCCCAGCCCACAGGATCAGAGAGGGAGGGCCACCTGCCCAAAGACACCCTGCACGCAGCAGGAACCTGGGTGTCCCTGGTGGCAGGGCCCTGTTCCCCCAACCCTGGCACACTCTTCCACACCCGCCTCCCCCAGAACAGTGGGCTCCCAGGGCAGGGGCTGCTCCTCCTGACTTTGGGTCCAGGCAGGACCCCTCCATGGGCAGCTCAGAGACCCCGGGCCCAGCCCAAGGGCAGCGGTGTCCGAGAGTGAGGGGGCCTCTGTGCTGGGGCCCAGTACCCCGCTGTGGAGGCTGCTCTCAGACTGGATGCAGCAGCCCTCCAGCACGGCCGGCAGTCAGAGCTGCCCCCAGGGCTGTGCTGGGGGAGCACGCGCTTCCCCACCCCGGGCCCGGCCTGTCCTGTGGGGCGGCCCCTGCAGAGGAAATCTCACTGAGCAGACATGCCCCGGATTCGCTCCATGCAAACAGTACAGCACCTGACGCACCACGAATGAGAGGCCCACAGAATACCTAACTGTGCTGCGGGGCGTGGGGGCACCTGTCCTTCTGGACAGGAATGTGGGTGTGGCCCCTCTTTCCTACAGACCCTGGGGGATAGGGGAGGCACGGTGGATACAGCCCAGGCCTCACGTAGGGACCAAACAGCACACAGGCTACAGAGGGAGTGTCAGGCACAGACACACCACGGCCAGAGACCTGCCTGGCGCCCACACCTGTGCCCACCCCACACCGGGTCCCACATTCCCACCTCCAGGGTCCCCACAAGCCCTGCATGGAAGCCCAGCCCCACAGCTCCACAGAGTGGCCTTCGTCCTGTCCATTCTGCCAGCCCCTCACCCTGGCCACTCCCTCCAGGAACCAGGGTCGATGGGCCAGCCAGCAGGACCCTGTGGCCACTGGCAGAGCGCCTCCCCAAGGGCCGCCTACAGCTGGGCCACCAGGATACCAGCCCACCCCCAGGCCCAGCAGGCTCCCGGCTGCCCCCAGGCTGGGACGGCGCCCTCCAGGCAGGAAAGGGACACCCGTTTCTGGGGTGAGGCAGGTCCTCACTTTCTTTCCCCTAATGTTTCTGCATTTTTTCTTACACTCGCATGAGTTTACCCTGCAATCCAAACAGGGAGTGTCCCCAGGGAGAAAGCGGGCTCCCTCGGGCACGTGGGGGAGCTGGAGGCCCAGGGCTCGGGAGGGTCCGGCTCCCTCCCGGTGGGGCCCACCTGCGTGCAGCCCGCTGCCCCCCAGGGCTCTTTTGGGGCCCTCCCGGGGGCACCCCAGCCTCATTTTACCACCATTGTAACAGTCGCATTAACTTGTATCTGATGAGATGCTTGGTTATTGTACGTGGAGCAATTCCAGTTTAATTAAGCGTCAGGAAGCTGGGCATTAATTAAAGTGACCGAAGATGCGGCGCAGCTCAGGCCGGCCTTGCTGGGAAGGGTGGTCCGGGCGCGCGGTGGGCCCAGAGCAGGGCCAGCCAGGACGGGGCCCCGCCTGCATCCTGCAGGCTTTTGGCCCCCACAGCCACTGTGTCCCCTGACCCTCGTCACCACCCACCCCGCTGAGGCCCCCTCGCTGACGGCCACTTGGGGCCTTGTGCCCTGCCCTCCCAGCCACGCACAGTCCAGGGCTAGGCCTCTCTGGGCTTTCTGTGCTAACCCTCCAGGGGGAGGCAGCCGAGGGCACCCCGGAATTCAGGTGGAGCCCACCTGTGCCTGCCAGGCTCAGCAGTCCTGGAGCCCTGTCATAGCCCATGTCCAGCTCTGGCCAGGCCTGTAGCCCTGTGGCCCCACTCTGGGGGAGTCTGACCTCCACTGCAGTTCCAGACCACCCTCAGCACCCCTTCCTTCCACCCCCAGACAGGCACGGGCGCCTGGGCCCAGCGGGCAGCTGAGGATCGTGGCCAAGGGCAGAGGACACGAGACGGAGCCTGGGCACTGCTGCCAGCACGCGCGGCCTACGACCTCCCCCGCCTCTACCCTCCGCCTGAGCCTCCCTTCTCTCCCATCCTCTGTCCCCTGTGCAGCTGAGACTCTCACAGGGGGTCGGTGATTGCTTATGGGAGATGCTTTATTTTAAGGGCACAAGCACTGAGAGTTTCATATTTCTTTCTCTGCAGAGAAACAGAAAACTGGATCAGGTGGCGTACCATATGGCCTCCCAACCATAACTATTTCCAGGGGTCTCCCTCTGCCTGGGGCCTCACGGGTGGCCCTACCCTTTGGCCCCAACAAAGGCTGGGGGCTCTGAGGCCGGACCAGGGCCCAGTGTTCCCTCTCCACAAAGCAACACCTCCTTCCTCCAAGATGTTCTGCCTCTGGTGATACGTCCAGTTCTCCAGCCTTACTTCCGATGGAGGCTGAACTGCGGGTCTGAACCGAGGGGCACAGAGGTCCAGGCATCTGACGCTGCCTGTCTGACACCTTCTGCCCAGCGGGTCCCCAGGCTGAGTCCAGCCCTCGAAACCTGCCTGAGTGAGAGAGGTTCACATTGAGTCCACGGGGCTCTTCCCACTCGATCCCAGGTGGCTGATTGGTCAGTGGGACCCAGCAATGCATTCGCCCCAGCAACAGTGTGGATTCCGGGACACCCTGGGGTCAGGCCATCGCCAGGGAGCATTCACTTCAGCTGCCCCAAGACACACACTTTAGAAATGGTCAAGCCCCGACAGCCCCTGTTTCTATGAGCTGGAACTCAGCCAGGAGGGGACTGTTCAGGGACAGCCAGACTGGGTGTGGCTGTCCCTCCTGGAAGGGTCTGGACGTGGGTGCTGAGCTGGGGCTGAGGGGCCCAGAGCCCCAGTCTCTCCCAGGGAGGGTCCCGGCCTGCTCTGGGCCAACAGACACTCAGTGCCCTAATACTGACATTTCCCATAACGACAATCATATTTTCCCCATCAGTAGAGACTTGAATCAATGGCATTTGAGTAATTGGAGATTGATTTTAATTAAGTCTTAGAAGTTTTGTGACCATGCCTGACAGACTGACTCCTCTCCACCAGCTGCAGGTGAGGGGTGGGAACTGGACCCTCGTTGGCCTGACTTGGGGGTGGGGCAAGGCTGCCACCCGGGCATCCATGAACCCCGGCCTGAGACTCCCCACAGCAGCAGCCCCCCAGGGCTCACCATGCCTTCTGCCCCCAACTCTCAGCCCGCGGGCAGGGCTGGAGGGTGGACCCTGGGCAAAGAGCCCAGCTACCGGGGCAGGCCCCTCCCCCAAGCGCCCCCCCCCCCGGCCGACCTTCTATGGTGCTGGGTCCCCCACTCCCTGACCCAAGTTTCCTCATCTACGAAACGGGACAACGATGCTCTCGCAGTGCCTAGGCTGCACCCTGGAAGGAGCACCGCACGGCACTTCTCGTTGCACTCAAGCCTTGTGGGGTCACCCTGAACACGTGGGCCAGGCCCTGTCCCGCCAGGCCTCATGCTCTGATGGGACCGCCATCCCCAGCTTCTGCCCCCAGGGCCTGGGCCACTCGGCCCCGTGCCGACCACACCACCAACCGCAGCGTGCAGAGGGCTCACATGGTCCCTGGCCAGCCCGTGCCCAGTGCCACCCTGCAGAGCGTCTCATGACAGTGCCAGGAGCCAGAGACCCTGCACATGGGTCCCCACCCAGCCCCAGAGGCCCCCCACTCCTGGACACCCCAGGCCCTCCTGGCTGCCTCCCACCACCCACCAGCCTCCCTGACAGGTTTAATGCCACGGAGGGGAGCTCATTAGCAGGAATGTATTATTAATGAGGAGGCCTAATTAAATTAGTCAGACCACTAAATTACCTGGTCTTACCCTGAACCCCTGGGGATTAATGGGGGAGTAGCTGACTTCTCAGGAGGCTCTGCCAGGCTGCAGGTGGGTCCCTGGGTGCCAAACGCCCCAGGGGTGTCCAGGTCCTGGGCAGGGGCTCAAGGAGGATCGGTGTCGTGACCCTGGGGACCCCCAGTCTGTCCCGGCCACTGGCTGAGCCCAGCACCCCTAGAGAGCTCTGCTGCTGGCCAGGGGCCGCCCACTGGGGCTCAGTCTGGGCCCAGGGGGCACTTGGTGCCCTTAGCAAGTGTGTCTGAGTGAGGACAGTGTGAGGGCTGCCCTGTCCCCCAGTCTCTACCCCTTCTCAGTGAGCCGGCCTCCAAAGGCAAGACCCCCCTGGCCTGCAGCACCCCCAGCACTGCTACTCGATCCTGAGCCCCCAGTGGGAACCTGCTTCACCACAGGAGACAAGAGCCCCGGCCAGAGGACAGAGCGTGCAGCCCGCCCGGCAACCCACCCAGAGGCGGCATGGAGGCGCTCTCAGGACCCTTGGCACCAGTGACAGTGCCTCACCTTTCTCCTAAACCCACTTTACAGATGAGGAACCTGAGGTCTGGGGTAGCGAGCCTCAGTCACAGAGACTAGGACCTGGCTCCTTCCTCCCACTCCTGCCTCCTGTGTTTGGGGTGCATCCTGGGAGTACCACCCCGAGATCACCAGCCCTTCCCAGGCCCTCTCAGCAAGAGCCTGAGGTGGGTGGGGACAGGAGCAGGCAGCAGAGGCTGTGGGCAGAGCAGCCCACCCTGCTGCGTCACCACAAGGTCAGGGCCAAGGCCGGGGGGTGCTTGCCTGGGGCGGGGCAGCCGACGCTGGCTCCGGGCAGGACACTGGCTGGGCTCCAGAGAAGGCAGGGGACCGCGCCGCGGAGCCTGCACCCCGCTAATGGCCTCAGAGCCTCTGGCCTCGGAACAGAGAACTGAGATGGGCTAGCAAGGGATGGCAGGCCGAAGGACACACTCGCAGAGCAGTGACCCCAGGCCAGAAGTCGAGATGGTCTGGACCTGAGGGCCTGGGCTGGGGGCAGGAGGGCAGGAGGCCGGGGCCAAGTGTCTGCCTTCAGGGCCTCAGGCAGCCCCGACCCCCAAGGGTCAGTTCACCCAACTGGGTGTAACAGGCAACGAGGGAGGCGGCACTCTCCCAAGTGGGAGTCGGGGAAACTGAGGCCAGGACCATGCCCGCCTCGCCCACCGTCGTGGCAACCGTCTGTTCTGAGAGCCAGAGGCTCCCCTGCCGTCCCCATAGGGCTGCTGCTTCCAACCTTGTTTCTCCAGCTCCGACCTTTTCTTATCTTGTGCTTTGAAAACTTTATACTCTCAAAAACTCGACAAGAGCAGTTTAAGTGGCCATCTGCCTGCCCCTGGCCCTCCATCAGGTGCCAGGTGCCGGTCTGTCCCACCACTGCCTTGTGGCGGGCTGTACCGGGATGGGCGGGGGACAGGGTGACTCTGAGGGTTCTGGAAGGGGCTCTGAGGCTCGGGGGGAGGAGCGCCGACAGGACGGCCCTGCTAGGGGGCCGAGACGAGGGGCTGCATGGTACTACCACTTGGAGTCTGGCCATGTGGGGCCAGGAACCAAGATCAGAAACAGTAACTCACGTGAAGGGCAGCAGGTCCCGCCCTACCTGGGCTCCTGGCATCCTCCAAGCTGCTGTCCAGGGATATTAGGGCCCATAGACTCGGGGTAGCCAGGCAAGGCCTCCTTTGCCTGGAATTGCCCTCCTCTCCCTGCAGGTGAAGGTTTCACCCTGCTAAATGCATAACACTGCAGGCCTAGAAGATTAGGACAGCCCTGAGCAACCAGTCACACTTCAGTGAGAATTGGTGGATAGAGCCTCCTGAGCACGCAGGGTAAGTCTGATGGTGGAGGAGTATCCCCAGGGCCCAGAGGGGCCTCAGGCAATGGGAGGACCAGGGACCGGCCCATGGGACCCAGTCCTGAGACCCAGGGCACCTGCAGGTGTGGGACAGAGACTTCTGGGCCACTAAGCCAACCCTGTGCCCACTCCACAAGCCCCCCAGGAAGGAACACAGGCCGTGTCCACCTGGCCCAGCGGCTGGGCAAGAGCCCCACCTCTCTGCAGGTGGGCATGGGGGCCCTCGCCCTCTGTGCGTGGCCAACTACGACCCGTGGGGGGCAGGCTCCGGTAAGTGAGCAGAGCGCCCTGGCCCAGGGGACACGGCCACCCCCAGCTCCAAGGTGCCTGCGCTGTGTGGGGCATTAGTAGTTTTGATAGGTTTTCGTTTAACTTTCTCTTCATCTCAATTACTTTGAAAACTATAAAGTATAGTTATTAATCATTAAGTAATTATTATCTGCTCTCAGATTAATTATCTGGCTATTGGGAAGTGTCACCAAGATTTAAGATTTTTAATTGTTAATATTTCCCAAACACGAGGGAGGTTTAATGCACCTCCATATACTCTCTTCTTCCCTTGGCTGAGGCATGGAGGGCCCCCTGGGGCGCTGACCCAGGTACGGGGGTGGGGAGCCTGCTCCCCCATGAGTGTGTACTGGGCCTCTCTCAAGCTCCCCATAGGGCCCCCAAACACCACACCCAGGGTGTGGCCCATTCTCTGGTGTCCATGCCCAGTCCCCTGCCCAGCCTCTCTGAGGCCCTCTGGGCGGGGCATATCCTGGTCCCAAGGCCTACGGGGAAGATAGAACCACAGACACTGGAAGGTAGCCACCAATGGCCTATTGTTCCTAGGACAGCCCCCAAATGCCCACTGCAGGCCCATGTGCCCCCACAGGCCCCACTGACCACTCAGCCCCATTGATGTCTCCAGAGCTAGGAGCTCTGGCTTCGACCCTGTGACCAGCAGACATGGTGGAGCCATCAGGAGCCACTCCCACCAGGACCAGCTGTGAAGACCGGATGGCAGTGCCAGGGGCTGGGGAGTGCAGACAGAGCACTCTGGGAAAACTCCCCTTCGAGGATTCTGGGCTCCATCCCCCCACCCCCATCAGGGTCAGGACTGGCCGCAGGGCCACTTTGGGGGCATGGTGGCGGGGAGCAGGAAGGGACCCGCCAGCTGTCTCCCAGGGCAGTGACCCCCCTCTTCCCTGGCCTGGCAACTGGCTGCCAGCTGGGCCCTGGCCTGTCACCCCAGATGCCTGGACACAGTCGTCCGCCGGCCCCCCAACAGGAAGGGATGGCTCTGGACACTCCCAGGCCCTGGACTCCCCTGCTGTACCGCTCACCTGCTGGGTGACCCAGACAAGCCCCCCGCCCCTCTGACCCTGCGCCCTCAGCTGAAGGGCGGATGATGAGGCGGCTCCTCCCCGCCAAGGGTCCATGTGGAAGGCCAGAGCTCCTGTGGCCTGTGCCGACACCCCGGGGCCTTGCCTTCCCTCCCCAGCCCCACCCCAGCCCCAGGGGTCCCCCTTGGTCCCCGCCCCCAGGTTCCCCTGACTATTCTGAGACAGAACCATGGGCCTCCAAGCCCCCCTGAGTAGATGGCGCCAGGCAGGCCTGTGGGGTCTGCCCACCGTGGCCAGACCCGGGCAGCCCGGAGCCAGGCAGCAAAGGGCTTTCAGGGCCAGCAGAACCGAGGCCAACTGCCCGGCTCTGCCCCGGACCCCGGCCCCTGCCACAGGACCATCCAGGCCGGTCTCCCACCGCCAGCCCAAAGGACCCCTGCAGTTCCCTCCCTGGGGTGACCCAGCTAGGCTGGCTTCACCTGCCCTCACGGCTTCCTCTCCCTTCCCTGGCCCCTGAGTGGGTGACGCCACCTGCCCCTGCGCCAGCACCAGGGGTTGCTGGGATCAGAGGGCCTCATGGTGGCCCTATCCCTGACTCCGGGCTTCGTGGGCTGGTCCCATGCCCTAGCGTGTGTGTGTGGCTGTGGGTGACAGGTGGCAAGAAGCTGCCACTGTAATTAGGGGGAAACGTGATGCCTTCGCCAGGCGGCAAAATCCCATCTCAGAACATGTCCGAGGCAAGTTCGGTTTCACCCTCGGGGCCATAAAACCCTTTTCCAGTTGCCTGGTGCTGCCGGCTGCCGGCACCATTACCCTTGGGATGGTATTTGGAGCCAAGATGGAAAATCAGATCTCAACCCCACAAGGAGCCCCCGCCCCACAGAGGCCTGGGGAGGCTGGTGATGCTTGCCCCCGGGGGGATGGGCGGGAAGTGGGTGTCCTCGGGAGCCACGTGAGCGCTTCCTCTCCCCCTCCTCCTGGAGCACGGAGCCCCAGACGGGCCCATCTTGGGGGCAAGACCGAGGCCGGGCCACTCAGCCCCGCACTGCCCTGGTGTCCCAAACCACTGCCCTGCCCGATCCTCCCTGAGATTCGTATCATCCCACACCCTTTCTTTAAAATCATTTCCTAGATTACGGAGGGTAACAATGAAAACATGTAATTGAATCTCCAAGAAATAACCATTTTTATAACTTGCTCCCAGTTCCTGCACTCAGTCTATGCCAAGCCCGCTCAATGGCGGAGGGGCCGTGGGGCCTCATAGGAAGGATGGCTGGCGCTACCTCCTGAGAGGTGCCCGGCGGGCGGCAGTTCTTGGAGAGGTGCTCAGCCAGCCACGTAGTCAGGCAGGTGGGTGGGCAGCAGATCCTCTGCAGGAGGGGGGCCAGGTGCCATCTTAGCCCAGGCACCCCAGAAAGCCAGGGCTGAGCTGGGAGCAAAGAGAGGGGGTGAGGTGGGCCCCACTGAGCTGGGCTGGTGAGAGGGAGGGGTTGCCCCCTGCCCCCGCCTTGTTGGCCTCTTGACCAAAGCTGACCCTGAGCATCCAACTGCCCACCAGGCTGGGCACCCAGGGCTCCGGTGCATCTCAAGGTCCGGCACCTGAGAGGCTCTGGGGGCGCAGCAGGGAGTGCGGAGGGGACGACTAGCTGTTTGAATGGTAGGTTCATAAGCTAGTCGGTGGGTTTGGGGGTAGTGGTTAGCTCGTGGGGAGTTGACAGGCCTTCCGCTGTCTGGGTGGGTGGGTGGGTGGCCCTTTGGGCGGAGGGAAGATGAAGTGCCCAGACTGAGCACTGAGTTCACAGGCTGCTCTCGGCCCACCAACTTCAACAAAGAACCCAATAGTGAGACTCTTCCCACGAGAAAGCAAGAGGGGAACTGGGGTGGGGCCCGGGAGGCACTGACCTCTGCTGCTCCTGGGGACGGAGGGGTGGGGCCCAGAGACAGCTTCCCACTGAAGATGTCCGGCCGACTCAGGCCAAGGGCGACGAGCTGTGGCCACAGGGCCTGGAATGTTGGCCCTGAAGGTCTGACCTTCTCCTGGAAGGGCAGGTGGCCTCAGGGCCGAGCCCTCAGCTGAAGCAGCTGAGGGGACTGGAGTGGGGCAGACTGGGGGGACAATGGGCCACCCTGGGAAGGGACCGAATGCTCTGCACCCCAGACTACGCCCCCGCCTCCTCTCTGGCCCCTGCCTGGTCCCCAGGCAGCCCTGCGGCCCAGAGCTCATCTGCAGGCTCTGGTGGCATCAGCGGTCTTGAAACCCCACCACTTGGGGGCAGAGGGGAACCTCAGTGTACTTCCCGGCGGAGTGAGACGGGCCAGGGCCAGGGCCAGGGAAGCTCCGACGGCCCCTCCTGCCTTCCTAGCCATGCAGGAATTGCAGCTAGAGGGACATCATGCCTGGGGACATCGTGGCGGCCCCAGCCCCCAAAGCCGAGGGTCGAGAAGGCCTGTGCTCCCCAGCTCCTCCAGCCTGTAGCCCTAGCGCCCAGGCCCTGCCCACTGACCGCCAACCTCTCAGGCCCAGCCTCTTCCTGCCTGGGCCCAACCATGGAGGCCAGCTGACCAGCCTCACCACCACAGCCCTCAGACGCACACCCTGGGGCCCCATCTCACCCGAACAGAGCCTGGGTCCCAAAGGCCTTGGTAAGGGCTGGGCCACTGGGGCCAAGAGGTGGGGGTCTTGGGGGTCCAGAAGCCCCACAGGGCCCTCTCCCCAGTGCACATAAACACCTGGTGCGTCCGCCTTGAAGCTTTCATGAGAAAAATGGAGTGGTTGTTGGGGGGGGTGGCCAAGACAGTCCCGGGGCTCTTCTCTGGGCCCCACCACATGGCTGCTCTAACACAGTGGCCATGCCCAGCTGCCCGGCCAGACCTCGGCCCAAGGCCGAGACCCAGGGAAGCACCTCCAGACACAGAGCGCCAGTGTCCACCACCCCATGCCACCCACTGCCTCTCTGGGGGCCAAGGCAACGCCTGGATGTGGGGGCTTTCGAATGCCTCAAGCCTCCTCAGCCCCCTTCCCATTACCCTTCCGCAGCCTGCGGTCTGCATCTTGAAGCCCCTGCAGATGACCCCCGTCCTGCCCCCCAGGCTGCCCCCCCGGGTCCCGGAGGGCTCTGAGCCCTCAGGACCCGAGCGTTTCCCCTTGCACGGCGGTTTCCACACACTGACCAGGGGCCGCCCTGAGCCCGGGACCCCTGCTCCCTCCAGCTGCTGCTGCCCACTGACAAACGGCAGGCGGCAGCCTGGAGGGCTCCATGGTGGGGCAGGCGAGGGGCCCCTGAGGAGGGGAGGGGTGCAGCACGGGGTAATTTATTTCGGTGTGAACAGTGGGGTGGAATTAGCAGAGAACATTCCAGACCCCGAGTCCAACCACCTGCCGCTGTAAGCCCCACGCTCTGCAGACCCAAGCAGGGAGGGAGTTTCTCCCCGACCACAGCCCCTCCCTCCTTAGAAGCTTCAGGCTAGGTGGCCCCACCCCTGGCCCCTCCTCCACGCGGGCGCTCCCTGCCCTGGGCAAGGCCCCCCACCCCCACAAGCCTGAGCTAGAACTGCAGGGCTGTGGCGCCATCTGGTGGTAGACCCTGGGACCCACGCACACCCTGGGCAGCCTGGAGGGGGTAGGGTGTCCGGACGGAGCGAGCGCCCTGGCCCAAGGGACGCAGGTGGGCCTGCGGCCACTCCAGTCTCCACCACTCACCTGACCTCAGGCTCGCACCCAACCCCTTTGGTCCCATTGCCTGGGCTCAGGGACAGACCTCAAGGCCCAGCCCTGTCCACTCCCTGCAAAAGCTGTGTGGGGCAGAGGCTGGAGGGAAAGGCGGGCAGGCACCCTAGATTCTGTCCTTGTAAGGACCTGGTGAGATGACCCTGGCACTAGACAAAGGGGACTCTGGCCACGCTGGCTCTTCCGGTGCCACTGCCCAGCAAGCAGGGGCACACGGGCATGGGCGTGCTGAGAAGGCGGTGAGGCCAGCTGCACGGGGTCCTCTCGGGGAGGGGGATCTCGGGGCCCAGGCAGGGGTTGGCACATCCACTTAACCCACCCTGGAGTGCAGGGGCCCTGGAAGCCCCCCACGTGGCCACGTCCCCAGCCTAGGGCCCTCAATGCTCCAGCTGATGGTAATTTATTGGGGCTGCACATCCCTGGGAGGATTTTCCTTGACATTCCCATTATATTTCTGATTCTTAAGTAAAAAATGTGAGCAGTGATGTTCAGAGAGTCACTGCCCACTGACAAACCCAGTCACTGATCTGGAAGGGAAGATAGCCGGCCTGCCATGGCCCAGACCCTGGAAGCCGCTCAACCACACCGGGGACAAAGTCAGCACAGAAACGTGTCCCCAAGCCTGGGTGCCCAACATGAGGCCACCCTGGGAGGACCTCAGGGCCCAGCATCCCAGCACCCCCCTCTGCCCTTCACCTGCACCCCTCTCCCAGGCTGCACGCTGCTCTCTGCCCCCCAGGCCACCCCACCCCTCACACAACCACACCCAGTGGACCCATCTACCCTGCTGGTTGAGTGTAGGGACACCCGGAAGTGTGAGGCCCCCTCAGAGCCCCATGGGACCCCAGCCTCAGGCCACCTTCTGTCTGTTACACATGCAGAGCAAAGGAGAACTCAACCCCAGGTCCCGGGAGGGGGCCAAGTGAGGGGGTGACCCCCGGCCGGGGCAGGGGGCTCTGAGGCCTGGAGGAGAGGGTCTGGGCCAAGAGCCCAGGTCGGGGGTGCAGAGCAGGGTTCCTCCTGAGGGGCTGCGGCCCAGGAACCCAGCTCCGTTCGCTCTGCGTCTGTTTCCCAGCTTCTGTCCCGAACGTGGGCATTGGATGTCAGGCCGCAGGGAGCCCAGGCAGGAGGGCAGCAGACCTCCACACCCCTCTCCCTCCCTGGCCCAACGCCTGCTCCTCCAACTCCCTGAGGCCACTGGGCATCCTGGCAACTTGCACAGGAAGTGGCTGCCATGGCAACTGGCGTCCAGGGAGTCATGTGCTGCCTGGCAACGGGGCCACGGCCTAGTGCTCCCCACAACGCACTAGAGCCACACCTTCTGCCTGTGGCCAGGAATTCCGGCCAATGTCCGGCCCTATGCAAACTCATACCCCACCCCCAAGTGGGCTTCCTGGAGCCCAGGCTCCTGGCAAACTGCCCCCATCAAACCCAGTCACTGATCTGCAGGGTACTTTGCATACATTAGCATGTGTGTCCCCATTCCTGAAAACACCACCACAACTGTGGTCCCCAAGCACCGTCCTTCCCTCCGAGAGCCTCGGGCCCCTTGTGGTGTGGTCAGGCTCGGGGCCACACTGCAAGGACCACAGGGAGGTGGGGGGGTAAGTTTTGGGGAGTTAGTGTCTTCAGGGCTGCGCTCTGAGCCTCCAGCAAGAGGGGCACGGCCTGGGTAAAGGTGTGGGTGCATCAGGAAGCATGGGGCTCCCAGGCTGGGGTAAGGAGGTGACCCCAGGGTCACAGGTAGGGGCAGGATATGGTGGGAAGGGTGAGGCTCTGGTGCCATCGGAGTGCCCCAGGCACCTCCTCGAACCCGCTCAGGGATCACTGCTGTCTTTGGGACCCACGGCCTGGAGACATGAGGACGCAGCTGGCAGCCCTCGTGTGTTATAGCCGCCATCGTTGCTGTCATTACACGAGGGGTCGGCACCTTCACTTGGACCTCTTTGCTCTCCTCATCAAACATCTCCGGCCTCTGCTGGCCCCTGGCAGGCTGGGAGGCACGGGGCGCAGGACTCAGCCCCCACACCCTGCCGCTCAGGGTCCTCCGGGGAGCCCTCCTTGGCTGCCGCCCCAGGTCAGCCCTAGAGGGATGCTCTGAGCTGGACATGTCCTGAGAACCATGGGACTCCAGAAAGGGGTGACAGGGCAGAGGCTGGGGGGTGCCTCCCTCCAGCGGCCGAGCAGACCCCAAGCTGGCTCGGCAGCTGGTGCCTGGGCTGGGCTCCAGATGCCCCCTTCCTGGTTCATTTCCAGCCAGAGCTGTAGTGACAGGCTGCCAGGTGCCACCTGGCCCTAGGAACCCAGACGGGCCTCCTTGGGCAGGGGCCCCACATGTCCAGTCAGCTCAGCTTGTGGCCCGTCACCCCATGGCCTCTTGGTGAGACGTCCACCTGCACCCCCTGCGGTATATCTGCCTCATGTGGCAAAGAGGACGGGAGAAATAAATAACAGTCTGCAGACAAGGGACTGACCAACTCCTGGTGGAGGTCAGGGCTGACTAGGCAGGATGGCTGGGTGGGGATGAAGCGAGGGCCGGAGAACAGGCCGACCAGGGGATGGCCTGGCATGGCCGCCCCCGCCCAGCATCACATAGAGGGGGGCACAAGGGCAGGACGGCAGGGGACACGGGGGGCTCCCCCCGCTGTCCCTCCAGATGGCAGAGCGACCGCAAGACCCATCTGCCCAGAGGCAGGAGGCCTTCCTTGCAGGGGCCTGAGGTTCGGATGTCGGGCAGCTCTGGAAGTTATCGGGGACAGAGCGTGTTGGCGGCTCCTCCCTCACATACAAGAGCAGAAAGGAAAGCACACCAGACCCCGAGGACAGTGTCTGCTAGGAGGTCCCAAGACTGAAAGGAAAAAAGAACGACAAAGAAAAAAGAGAAAATGCAGGACACAAAAGTCCTCTCCCTGCAAAGCCACTTTGCCCCTAAAACAGAACCGCGTGCTCTGAATAAAGAACAGGGGGCTCTCGAACGAGCAATACCTCAGAAATGTAAAACACACGTGCCGACATTAACAAGACAGCGTGGCTCGCGGCCTGCTAGGGGCAGCTGTGGACCACACGGCCCCCAGCGGACTCCCGAGGGGAGACGCCCGCCGGGCGCACTCTCCCCCCAGCCTGCCATCCGGCAGGTGAGAGTAAGAAGGTTCCGGGCCTGTGAGCTGTCTTCCTGCCTACTCCCACCTGACAACCACCCCAAAACGTAGTGACCGAGACACCTTTGACCTGGCCTGAGGCTTTGTGCCTCGGCTGGCCCCGGGGGCTGTTTGCTGCAGGTCTTGCTGGGCTTATCACCCCACCTCCAGGCTGCTGGTGGCCAGCCAGGATGACACAGGCCTCCCTAGAGCGAGTCCACACCTCCCCGCACAGAAGCGGTCCCCAGAGCAGAAACAGAGAGGTCAAGGCCACACACCGGCATTGTTCAGGCCGCTGCTCACAACGTGTCATTAAGAGCCCTCCGACCCGAGTGAATCCCGACGCTAGCCCAGCGTCCCGGGGGAGGAAAGGGACCCTGTCTCTTGATGTGAATAAGGGGAAGTCCTGTTGCCGAGGGCCAGGGTGCTGGGACAGGGGGTGCTGTGGCTGCTTCTGCCACACAAGGACTCGCATTTCCTCTGATCTGCCTTCCTGAGAATGTTCTTTGAGGATATGCTCCCTCAGAAGGAGGGAGGGGACTGAGAAAAGGGAGGACATGGGGCAGAGACTCCAGGAGCAGGGGGGTCTCAGGACAGAAGGGAGGAGAAATGAATCAGGGACCTCAGTCTGGCTCCACCATTGGATGCAGGCTCTGCAGTCGTTAGAAATCCCCTGGCTGGTAAAGAGCCTGCTGGGGTCCAGCCCATCCCTGCCTGTGGTGCAGCCTTGGGCAAGTAACTAAATGTCTTCACACCTGTCTCCCCACCTATAAAAGAATAACAAGCGGCCCTACAGCACCATTAAATGTTCAATTAATAACTTCAAAAAAGCCCTCAGAGATATGTTAGGTAACAAAGGGGTTGTGGGAAGGAGCTGTTCTGTGTGGAGAGGGCGCTGCTGGCCCTGGGGGGCATGGATGACCTGGCTCGTGGGAGGTCAGGGGGACTGGAACGGGAGGCGGGATGGACACACAGACACCTTTGCTCCTCTGCTATCTAATTTTACTTCTGCCATGCGTCTGCATTATCCATTTTACATTAAAAATAGCTAAGGCAGGTCGGGTGGCAGGTGGGTGCAGAGGCGAGCAGGTGAGGGTGTAGGGATGTGGTGGGCGGGGCCCTGCCAGCCCTACTCTGGCCACCCCCTTAACCCATTGTGACTTCCCTGGCTGGGCCCAGACCTTTGTGACAGGTACCCCGGGGTGGGCCTGGGGGGCCTTCAGTAAGAGGGGGGCAGGTTGGGCCAAGCCAGAGCCTGGACTTGGGTCAGGAAGGGGTCACAGGGAGGAATGGAGGGGCCAAAAACCCTGGGCCCCTGTGGTCACTCACACCCCCCAGCTTCAAGCAGCCACGGAGGACGCCTGGATTCACCCTGCCTGGTGCCCCTCCGCTCCACTCACTCAGTGGAGTCTACCAGGCCCTCCCCAGCCCCAGGGGCAGGGGTCGGAGAGCTCAAGGTAGAGGGCGAGGGGCTCTGTAGCTTTACTGAAAATGAAGAGGGAGACACGCAGCAACAGAGACGGAGAGAGCCTGTGGGCGCAGGACGCGGGCAGGCAGCACTCAGGCCAGGGGCAGGCCCCAGCTCGGGGTCCGGGCCCAGACCCTGCCCACCCCAGGCACAGAGCCCGGGGACCCCAGCCTCTCCCAGGACAGCCGTCCCCCAGTTCCAGAGGCTGCCCCTGGGGACCACAGAGCAGTCCTTTCTCCAGCTGGAGCAGGAGAACCGGAATCTGGTGAGTGAGGTGCCCAGCAAGGCTGCAGAGCCCGTCTGTGCTCTGGGCTGGACCACAGGCTTGAGCCTGGCCCTGGCCCTGGCCCTGGCCCTGTTGCCTGATTCCTGCCTGAAAAGCAGCTATGATGGGCAGTTCCAACTCTGTGCCCTCCATCCCCCAGAAAAGGCAGAGCCAGGCCCTGCAGGAGCAGCTGGGGACCCTCCTGGGGCCTGGGCAGCAGTTCCTGCCCCTCTGCCGGGAGCACTCGAGCCGCCGCGCTCTGGCCGGGGTAAGCGTCCGGCAGAAGTCAGGCCCCAAAGGCCCAGGGCGGCTGTCGCACTGAACCAGGACGGCAGCACCGCCCGCCCTTCCCACTCCCCAGCAGCTGTGACCACAAATGTGGTCCTGGCCTGGGGGCTAACCCTGAGGCTCTTGTGCAGCACCCTGAGCAGACCAGCGCGCGGCCCCCGGAGGAGAGAGCCCCCTTGCAGGTGCTGCGGCACGGGCTGTGCCGCGGGGAGGAGTCTTTCGTGCAGCAGTCCCAGGTGGGCCCGGGGGCTGGGCAGGGTTGGGCGTGGGGGCGTGCTCCTCCGTGCAGCCGCCCAGGTGGGCCCGGGGGCTGGGCAGGGTTGGGCGTGGGGGCGTGCTCCTCCGTGCAGCCGCCCAGGTGGGCCCGGGGGCTGGGCAGGGTTGGGCGTGGGGGCGTGCTCCTCCGTGCAGCCGCCCAGGTGGGCCCGGGGGCTGGACAGGGTTGGGCGTGGGGGCGTGCTCCTCCGTGCAGCCGCCCAGGTGGGCCCGGGGGCTGGGCAGGGTTGGGCGCGGGGGCGTGCTCCTCCGTGCAGCCGCCCAGGTGGGCCCCGGGTTGGGCTGGGGGAGGAGGGGTCCCTCCTGCCGCCGACCCCATGGCTGGAGGATGGTGGGCAGAGTACTACTGCCCTTCCCGAGCCCACTCCGTGCCGCCCCACAGAATGAGCTGCAGCAGATCCGACTATCCTTTGAGAGGAAGAAGATGGCCATCACCGAGGTGCCCTTCTGGCCAGGGCTGGGGTGGGGGCACGGGCACCTCCGCGGGTCTTGCTCCTGAGGCGTGACCCAGCGTCCCTCTCCCACCAGGTGTGGGACGGTGTGGCCGAGGTGCACATGGCCCTGAACAGCCAGGCCGCTGGGCTCCTGGTAGGTCCGGGAAGGGAGAACCCAGGGGAGGAGGGGGGCCAGGGGAGGGAGGACCCCTTTTACCTCCTCTACCCCACAGAACCTCAAAAACGACATCCGGGGAGCGCTGGACCAGGTGGAGGACATTCAGCTGGAGATCCTGGGGTGACGTGTGGGGTCAGGCGCCTGGGGATGGTGCCGGGCTGGGCAGGGGAGCACTTGGCCCTGATTTCTGGCTCCACCAGGGATCGCGCCCAGCGCTGCACCCAGGCCAGGAAGGAACAACAGATGGCATGCACGGGGGGGCGCCCCCTCGCCCAGCCTCGTCTCCAGGTAGCCCTACCTCCGAGGCCCCACTCGGGGAGGAGAGGCGGGCTTCCGTGTAGGAGGTTCCTGGGGCCAGAGCCCCCCAGGGGCAGGTGACCAGTCATCCCAGAGAGTGGCTGCAGGGCCCCTGCCCCCCTACAGGCTCTGACAATCCCCTCTCCACAGAAAGCATGGCTGCAGCTGGGATGCTCCGAGGGTCTCACAGGCCAGCTCTGGTAGGTGGCTGCATGAGAGTGGGCAGAGCCCAGACCCCCGGGACTGTCACCTGACCACCCCTGACCACCACTGCCCACAGGCTGCTGGCTCTGAGACTGCTGCTGGGTACCCTGCTGGCCTGCACTGCCGCCTACGTGTACACAGTAGACCCTGCGCCCTTCGAGGGCCTGGTGCCCCCCCTGCTGAGTCGCGCCACAGTCTGGAAGCTCCGGGCTCTGCTGGGTCCGTTCCTGCGCCTCGAGGTGGATGACTTCTTACCCTTCTAGGCCCGAGGCCCAGCAGCCCCAGAGAGGAGGAGGCCAGGCAGCCGGCACTGCTCTGGGTGCTCAGCTGCCACGCCAGCCCCTGCTCACCACACTGCCACACACCGTCCCCACTGGGAGCTGCAGAGAAGGGGTGGGGGATGGGAGTTCTGTCCTGAGGGCTGGGCTTGCAGTTGGACATATAGTCGTGATACAACAGTATGTGAGCTCATTTCCATGGAAACAGTGGGACAGGAGTCTTCAGGGCCAGCTGGTGAGCCTCAGGGGTCAGGTCCTCAGCCCTGAGTGGCTGACCCACTGACCTCACAGCCCTCACACAACCACCTGTCCCTGTGTGGCCAATCACCCCACCTTCCCCATGCCTGCCTGGCCACCACCCACCCCATACTCCCCACTCCTGCCCCCTTCCCAAGCCCAGGTCCCTGTCCAGTCCAGCCTCCTGGCACTGCCCCAAGGCTGGGAGGACAGGGGAACCATGTTGGTGGACAGAGCCATGGAGGTAAACACCAAAGATTTTATTTAGGGCATTCAGTTAGGATGGGGGAATACCTCTTAGAACAGTAGACAATAACTGTGGCTTGTTCAATCCCAAGTGGGAGATAGAGAGCTGCTGCCTGGGAAAGAAAAGGGCTGGCTGGGCCCCCTGCACCAGGGGTGTGCAGGCCCAGCTGGCTGGGGTCTGCAGGACTGTGGCAGTGGGGCCCTCTGAGCTCCCCTAGGTGCCACATTTGGGGGAGAAGTAAAGAGTGCCAGCAGGGCCAGGCAGAGCCATCCATGGGACCGCCTCCCAACCCAGACAGGGCCTGGATGGCTCACCAGGCTGGTGGCTCCAGGAAGTTAAGGCATCTGTGTGCTGGGTGGGGGAGGTTGGGGGGAGTGCAGTGACCTGCAGGGACAACCTGAGTCCCCAGCCCAACCCACAGAGGCCTGGGCCCCCTGGGGAGGAAGTGGTGGCTAAAGTGCTTGGTCAGGCAGGGAGGTTGCGGTGATGGTGTGACACCCCAGGAAAGCAGTGCTGGGTCCAGCAGCTCTGAGGCCCCTGCCAGGGGTGTTGGGCTTCCAGCAGCAGGTGGGGACTTCCTGAGGTGGGTGGACACAGGGTCACGGGCTTGGAGGGCTAAGCATCAGTCAAGGTGTGGCTGGTGGACAGAGGCCCCCAGCCTGCACCCCAGGGTCTGTGGCAGCCTGGCTTCCTGGGCCATCCTCCTGGCTGGGCTGTCCCGGGCCCTGGAGTCCTGGGCCCCGGAGCCGCCTACTGGGTGTCCCGCTCGGGCCCGGAGAGCCCGGTGAAAAGGCTGGAGGCAGCCGAGTGCAGGCGGCACACAGCCCCGCGGGACGGCATCCTGGTGGCTGGGCTCCGGGGGGCCTGCAGCGGTGGGCGGTCCTCAGGGAGGCCAAGGTGGCACAGGTGCAGGCCCGGGGGTGCCCAGGGCTGGCCACGCCGCCCCCATCCACGGCTGCAGGTGCCGATCCGCCCCCTGCGGGCCGCAGCATCCCGAGAGAGAAGCAGAAAGGCAGAGGTCAGCGTGCGCTCAACTGCTCAGTGCGGGGGCTGCGGCCCGCCTCGCCTCCCATGCTGGGGCAGCTCTGCCCTGGGCCCCAGTCTCTGCCCCTCTGTCTCAACCCTGAAAAGCTGTGGATTCCCACTGCCTCCGCCCCTGACACTTGGCAGGAAGGGGATGGGGGGCTGAGATCCAGTAGGGTCCTGCAGGCACCCCCTTTCTACCTCCCCTAAGCTGTTGGGGTCCTAGGGGGACCCCTGGAGTGGCTGCAGCCCCAACCTTTCTCCAAATGCCCTGTTATTGCCAGGGATGGTGCAGACACGGGAGCTTCATGCTTGTCAGCCAAAGAGCCAGCCCCCATCTCGAGGCCTCCGCCTCGGCATACGTCAGCGGAAATGCCCACACACAACATCTGACGCCTTTCCTCGGCCACCACCCCTCCCAGAACTTGACCCATTCTGGCGTCGCCCCCGAAGCCCCCAAGGGGCAGCAACAGCCCTGGCCTTGCTCAAGGAAAGGATCAAAATGACTTTTTCTTTTTTTAATAAAATTATAGATATATAGATGTAGATATAAAAACATAAAACACACAATGCAAGCAGACACTGGCATGTGCTTACTCGGGTCCCTGGCCCGCGCGCACCTGCAGCCCTCCCCAGTGCCGAGGCGCCCGCAGCCTGGGCTTTGCGTGCTGTGGGGTGGGAATCTGCAGCTTGGCCGGGAGGGGGCTCCTGGCCTCATGGGTCCCCCAGTGGCAGCAGCGGCCGTGCCTGCTCCCACCTGATCCCAATGCCTCCCACAAGGGCATAAAGCAGAGGTTAAGGCTTCAATGAAAGCGAGTCTCCCAGCAGTGAGGCGGCGGGAGCCCGAGCATTAACACATGGGACACGGTGGCAGCTCAGTGCACAGACACGGGGACACACGGAGCTGGGACCCCACCCACAGCTGGCTGTCCATCCGTCCACCTGTCTGTCAGAACCCAGCAACCCCAGAGCTGGGTGCCTGTGGGTTGGGGCTGGACTCCCTGCAGAGAGTCAGACTTGCCAAGCTACAAGCTTCGGGAGGGTCCCTGAAAGGCAACGGGTTCGGAGCAGCTGGGCGGGGGGACCCTGCATCCTATGCCCGGGGCCTAGGCCTCTGTCCGTCTCAGGGCCACGGTGACCTGTCTGAAGGGGAGGGGACTGGCCTGTGACAGCCGTGGGCAGCACAGGAGCCATGTGCAGGTGCGCCAGCTGTCGCTGCCCCCCCGTGGGAGCAGGGGCTCTGACACAGAGCCTGCAGCCCCGCGGCCCTCAGCCCAGCTGCACCCCGGAGAGCAGATGGGTGGGTGGACGGGCGTGCGGAAGACAAGTGACAGGCCCGTGGAGGCGTGCTTCTCTCCTGCTGATACGTCCACACCAGGCCTGGGCCGCCTCCTCTCCCAGACACAGAAGGCGGGAGTGGGGGCAGCCGGGGGGGTCCTGGTCCCTGTGGCGCCTCGGTGGATGGGTGGCAGCCAGTCCTCACACTGAGATCTCGTACGTGGTTCCGCCCACGCCGGACACCTTCTTAACCAGCGTGTGCCGGGCGGGGCTGGCGGAGGGCCCTGGGGGGCCCAGGCCTGGGGACTGCCCGTTAAGCTTACGTGGGGGGGTCTTCAGCTGAGGGCGGTCCCTGCAGCAAAACAAGGACACACAGGCGCACACACGGTGAACACAGGCCTGGTGCAGACAGGGGCCAGCAGGGGCAACGGCAGACGGCACAGACGGCGCACACTAGACAAGCCCATCCTGCCTCTGAACTCTCAGGTCTCACCCGGAAAACGGGTGGGGTGCGGAGCCTGCGGGGAGGGCGTGCTGTCACAGGACAGACAGACAGACATCGGAATGGCCATCACCGCCCAGGAACCTCAGAGCTCCCACTAGCACAGCCCTTGGGAGCACACAGGCCACCTGGACACTGGCTGAGCCCCAGGCCCCGCCCTGTCCTGATGCCCCGAGCTCAGGCCCAGTGGTGACAGACAGTGTAGCCCCTTCCCCGATCCCTGCTAGGAAACAAGTGCCTGCCCACCTGCCCACCTGCATTTCCTACGTTGCTGTGCAAATACCCATGAGGCAGGGAGGCCCTCCCTCCTGCTGCTGCCGCCACCGCCCACCCCGCCCATCACACCCACAGCAGGGAGCTCACTGGCTGAGTCTGTGCTCAGGTGGCCAGGGTGACTCCCTGAAGATGCCAATGGGCCCAGGTGGGGCCTGGCACACAGCAGGTGCTCAGCTCCTGAACGCGGACCTGACCCCGAGAGTAGCCAGCAGCAGGCACCCTCAGTTACACCCCTGGGGCCCAGGGCAGAGCCTGCCTGGCCGGGGCCTCTATTTCCCCACCTCTGAGCAGGGAAACGCGTGCTGCCTGGGCCTGTGCGCCCCAACCTGGACCAGGGCCCTGGCACCCAAGGTATGTTTGCTGCAGGGTTGTGTCCGCCAGACTCATTCTCCTGCACAGGGTCAGTGCCACCATCTCCAGAGGAAGAAGCCCTGGGTCTGCATAGGCTGGGGGAGAACGTGCGGGGCTGGGCTCAAGATGCAAATCCTCCCTCTCCGTCCCGGGATGTGTCAGGGCCTCCTTGGAGTCGGGCCACCCCCGCAGGAGCCACAGGCCCCCGGGGTGGCTGGACACCTGCCCTGTGCTGGGAAGGCCCCTGCGCCCCTGGCACCCACCTCTGCACAGCCAGCGAGGGTGGCGACTCTGGGAGGTCTGTGTGGACGAAGGCGACGGCTTTGGGGCCCGGGTAGGAGGGCGAACAGGGAGTGCCAGGTGGGGAGGGCAGGCCCTGGCGGGCGGGCGACCTGTGCGAGCCACTGCTGGGCCGGGGCACCGGGGCGTTGCTGTTGGCCAGGTCGGCCTGTAGGGATGAGGACGAGGTCCGTGGCGCCCGGCTCACGGCGCTGGACAGCGAGGACAGCGACGTCTGCAGGGCAGGGTTCCGCGCGCCGCCAAAGCCGGGCCCAGCCACCAGGTCGTCTCTGGAGCCGCAGCGCAGCACAGGGCCGCGGGGACCCTCGGCCAGCACGCCGGCCTGCTGCAGGCTGTAGGAGCTCGGGGCGTCGTAGACGCCGGAGTCACCGAAGAGCGAGTCCGCCTGCGAGCGAAGCAGCCGCTGGTGCTCCTCCCTGTCCTTGCGCTCCTGGATGGACGCCATGATGGTCCTGGACAGGTTGTCGTAGCGCACAGGCGAGGGCTCCCGCGGCCGCGACCCCAGCACGGGGCTGAAGCTGCGGGGTGGGGGCCGTGGCGGGTCACCCACGGACCCTGGGTGCAGGTAGGGAGAGCGGTAGCTGGCCATGCCGGCCGGCGGGTGGGCTGGACATGCATGGCCCCCGGGTGAGCCGGGGTCAAGCAGACTGTCATAGGACAGGCTGCCGTTGCGGTTGGGCAGTGCGTGGGGGGCAAAGATGCCACGGTGGGGTGTGGGGGGCCCACCCTCAGAGCGCAGGGGCTGCAGGGCCACGTGGTCCCTGCCCCGCCGGCCTGCCGCCTTGAGGCTCAGGGAACGCAAGGCGCCCGAGAAGGTGTCGGCCACGCTGAGCTGAGGGGATGGCGGGTAGGCTGCGTGCAGGCCGCCGGGTGGGTAGTCGGGCAGGTCCAGGTGGGGCTCCGAGGTGAAGTCCAAGCCGTGGACGCTGTCTTCCCCAAGCGTCAGGGAGTCAGGGCCTGGGACCTGTGGGAAGAAAGGGCACATGTCTAAGCTGCCCCCTCGCCATGCCCTGCCCAGCCACCCGGTGCTCTGTGCCCACACGGGGGCTACAAGCCTGGTGACATTAGAGGTGGTGACGGGGTAATCGACAAGCTGTCCCCAGAGGCTCTCTACCCCCTGACCCCCCTCTTCCTTGCCCCACTTCTTCCTGGGGGGAGGCTGTGCGTGCTGGCCTTGCTAGGTCGTGCCCTGGAGGACGGGAGGGAGCTGGAGCTTTGGGAGCTAGACCTCGGGGAGACGGAGTCACCACCCAACCGCCCAGGGCCCTCTCCTGAGGGGTGGGCTGCCGCAGCCAACCAGGGCAGTGCCCCCGGAGCCCACCAGCCCGGTGAGGAGAGCTCGGGCTGGGGACAACAGGCGGTAGGACCTCAAGACCTGAGGGAGCATGCATGAAGACAGATGGGGTCTTGGGGCACTCGGTCAACCAGTCAGAATCCTCCGTGGGGTCCAGAACACTCCCAGAAAGGAGACAACACCAGTGAGGGTGCCTGATGCACCCCCCTTCCAAGGGACACCTGGCAAATGCTCACCCTGGGGGCAGGGCCACCACACGCCGCCCGGGGAGGCCCAGACCCAGCCTGGTGCCTGGCCCGACAGGCACTGGGAGGCAGGGTCAAGCAGGACACCGACGGAAGGGACGGGGCTTAACACTGGGTGCACCAGCCCAGCTGCAGGCCTGTCCCCTGCGTGGCTGTGAAGGTGGGTGGCTGACGGCTGCTCCACACTGAATATAGAACGTTATACAACTCGGGGAAAATAAAGGTGCTTTCTCAAACAACTCAGTTCCTTTTGAAAACTTCCCATGGGCCTTAGAGAGCGACTGATGGTGGAATTCCAGGCATCCTGCTCCCGGGGGCAGCTGCCTACGGGGCCAGGGGGCAGTGCTGGCTGGGAGGGGCAGCTGGGACAGCCTGTGCCCGTCCCTCCCCTCACTGGGCTGGGACGCCAGCAGGGTGGGGTCCTAATGACACCCGCAGGGCTCTCTGTGGCCCAGGTGGCAGCCTCCAGGCGGTCCTCCCCAGAGTGGGTCCCCAGGGACAGGGCCTCTGGGTGCAGGGCCCCCCGGGTGGGGCCTGGCCTCCTCACCTGCTCACCGGGCCCACAGAAGGGCGACTTGGGACCCATGGGGAAGGCAGGCCGGAACTTGTACATGGCGGGTGTTGGGGGGCTGGTCCTCTGCACCTTCAGGGCACTCTCTGGGGAGATGGACCATGGTCAGACTGGGCTCAGTCCCTGGCCCTCCCTCTGTTTGGCCACCCGCACCTCACCAGCACTGCCTGGGCGTGGGGTCTGCAGGTTGCTGCCAAACGTGCCCACCTCCACCTTGGAGGGCAGCGGGGGCCCCAGGTCCAGCGGCTTCTCGTCCAGGCGGTCCAGGCTGCCCTTGGACTGGGAAGGGGCGTGGTCAGTGGCGGGCAGGGTGTGGGCCAGGAGCAGGGCTTAATGGGGACTCTTGGGCCGTGAGACTTCGACCTTTCCTCAAAATCTGCCCGACTCCACCCTTCCACTTCAAGGCCCCCCCAACATGTCTGCTTCCCGCCTCCAGGGCCTGCCTTCCACCCCACCCCCTAGCCCACCCCAGGGTGCCCACCTTACTGCGGCCCAGGCTAGCCTTTAGCCCGTTGTCACTAAGCTTGACCTTCAAGGGTGCGGCTCGCCCCAGGAGCTCTGGCCGAAGGAAGGGCGGCTTCAGGCGAGCGGCAAGCGGCAGCTGGGGCGGCTCCACCACATACCTGCACCGGGGGTGGACGGCTCAGCAGCCAGGGGACCTGGCCTGAACTCTCGCCACGGGCAGGGCAGCCCCACCTGCCAGCGCAAAAGTAGGCCAGGCCACAGGTCCGTGGCTGCCCACCCCAAACCCTGCAGAGGACCCTCAATACCCCACCCAGGCCTTACCGGGGTGCCAGAGGGCTGCACAGCACGTGTTCGACGTTCCCATAGCAGCCGCGGGTGAAGGGGTTCACTCCCCCACGGAATTTCCCTGTCACCTGTGGACATGGGACCTCTCAGCCAGCCTGGCTATCCCAGGTCCAGACCAAGGTGGGCAGGGGACAAGCAGGGACAGCTGGGGTCCTTCGGAGTGTGTCAGGCAGGGTCAGCCCAGGGGAGCCCCCCACTCAGCTCACCCCAGCCTCTCCCTGCAGGGCGCTGTGGAGCCTCCCGGCCCGGAGTCATGGTGGCTGCAGGGTCCACAGGTGGGAATGGGCAGGGGGACAGTCCCACGCCCCAAGCTCCACCCGGGGCTTCTGGAGCCAGAGCTTCCCCCGACTGACCCACGCAGCATGTCAGTGCTGGCCCTCTCGGCCCATCGGAGACCTCCCGGCCCCTCCACCCTGCGGCACCCCCAGGGTCGGCACCTGCTCGTTGGTGGTGCGCCCTCGCGTGACCAGCACCACGTGGAAGCCAGTGAGGCCGATGACAGGGATGAAGAAGAGGCCAGCCACACCCATGACAGCCATTCTGGCCCGTTAAGGCCAACAGCCATGGGTGAAGACACAGAGAGGTGCCTGTGGACGAACTACAGCCCCACTGCCTGCCCAGGCATGGCAACCCAGCCCCAGGGAGTCCTGGGCCGTGGTCTCCCGGGGCGACATGCCCCGGCCCACCCCACCTCCGTGGCCAGGCCAAGGATACGTGACGGTGGTGTGGGTGGCTCCCAGCCCCTCGGCGTGGTTCAGCACGTAGACCAGGCCGAAGGCGACGACGCCCACCATGTGCGCGCTGAGCGACAGCAGGAACAGGAAGAAGTAACGGTAGTTGCGCCGCCCGATGCAGTTGTTGACCCATGGACAGTGGTGGTCAAAGTCCTGGGCAAGGGCAGGGCGTCAGGGCACGCGTGGGCCAGAGGCAGGGACGCGGGCAGGCAAGGGTGCGTGGCGGCACAGGGCGGTCACCTCGACGCAGCTGTCGCAGACACTGCAGTGGGAGCAGCGCGGGGGGCGGTAGAAGTGGCAGGTGGCGCACCACTTCATGCGGACCTGGATGCCCCGCACGTCCACATTCTTGTACAGCGGCGCCCGGAAGTCGTCCTCCTTGTCCTCATCCTCATCCGCTGTGGGTCAAGGCCGGAGAGGGGGCAGGAAAGCGACCTCCCTGGGAGGACTTCCCTCCCCAGTGTCTGCCAGCCCACCCACCAGGACGCCCAGCCGCGGCTCCCCCGTGTCAGCCACTCGGCAGTGATGCCTCAGCGCGGGGCCCTACCTCGGGGGAAGACGCCAGGGTCCATGAAGGTGGCCATGCTGAAGTTGGCCAGGACGAAGAGGAAGATGATGCCATTGTAGACAGGAACGGCCGGGGACACAGCTCGCGTCAGCCATGGGCACCTGCATCGGACAGCAGGACAGGGCTGGATCTGGGGCCGTGGCGGGCAGGGCCGGGGAGGGGCTGTGGCGACAGAGGAGCTGGGTGTGGCCGCGGGTGTGCAGTCTGGGCCTTGGCAGCCCCCAGCTGCGCTCAGTGCGGCAGCCAGGGAGGCCCTGCTGCTCCTCTGCGCACAGCGCCTGGGCACCCCGGCAACCCCCAGATTGGAACTCAGCTCACAGCTGAGGACACGGAGGCTCGGAGAGGCCCACAGGCCCGGGGTCACACCGTTCAGGAAGGAGAGGGGCCGTGGCCTTCCACCCAGCCCAGCGCCCACCCAGCCCAGTGCCCTCCCGGGCTTCCCTGCCTTGGGAGAGGTGCAGGCAGGCCTGGGAGCCCAGGGCAGGAACAGGAGAGCAGCCACTCTGCCCATGTGCCCGACACAGGACAGTGACTCCCCAGGAAGCTCGGGCCAGCCCATCCCGGAACCCAGACCTGTCGCCAGCCTGGTGGGGCCCTTGCTCCAGGGAGATTCTGGGCTGCAGGGAGCCCCAGTGCCCGGCCAGTAAGCGCACGGCATCATGTCACCCTGCTTCTCCTGAGGGGCACGGCCACAAGGTGTGGCCCACTGGGCCTGGCCCTGCCCTGTACCCCCTTCCTTTTAGTTTGTCCCCTTCCTCCCCACAGAACGGCGTGGAGCACCTGGAGACTGCAGAGAAGCATGGCGTGTGCTACCCCTCCACCGCCTCTCACCACCTCTCGACGGTTGGCTCCCTGCCTCCTCTTCCGGGAAGCCTTCCAAGACTCCTGGCACCCGGTGAGGGTCATGCACACCTCTCTGAGGGGCACTCTCTGTCAGCCTCTTGGAAGCTCACCGGAGAGCCTCTCTGGACCCTTGCCAGTCCGTGAGCACATGGCCTGGGACCCTGCAGTGGGTCTCTGAGGCATTCAGCAGGCTCCCACGGGGCCCCTCTGGCCTCAGGCCCCCATCTCTCCCACGGCCCCTGGTCATGCCAAGCAAGGGGAACCCAGGGCTTTGCTCTCCTCCCCGTGCCTAGGCCCTCTGCCTAGTGGGGGGCCAGCGGGGAACCCCCACAGCAGCCTTGACATGACAGGGCACTGCAGCTGCCTGCAGGGTAGCGGTGCCCGCGGCCCCGGCACACGCTGGCCACGCTGGCACACCCACGCCTGTGTGGCCAGGAGCCAGCCCCGCCACCCCAGCAACCACCTCCATGGCAGCAGAACTTCGCTATTTTTAGTGGAAAGCAAGAGGCTATTTAAAGATGCCGCTTCCCACGGCAGCATGCTCAGTGGCTTAGGAGTCACAGTTTACCCCCTCCTCTTCTCCAGGACCCGCCACGGAGGCGGATACACTGCTGAGGACACAGGTTCTGTCTGCAGCCCCAGGTGGCCTGGAACACCCACCAGCGGACACCTTCCCCGCGCCCTATCCTAGTGTGCTGCCCCTGCGATACAGTTCTCGATGTACGTTTGTGGCCAGAGATCCAACCCCACCCAGCAAGGTGACCTGGGCCCGAGACGTGGTCTGCCCAGCCAGGCGGTGTTTGGTGGGGCACAGGCCCCAACGCCAGTGGTGACAAGCCCTCCACGCAGGTGGCAGCCACCCCTCGAGAGAGCCAGGCATGTCCTGGAACCAGGGAGAGGTGGGGCACTGCAGACCCCACTCAGGCTGGGCCAGCTAGCTTCCCACGGCGCCTTCTGTGTACAACGAAAATGTGGGCTCCTTGTTAAAAATTAAGAATTTCAAGATGGTGACAAGAGGGCATTAAAGCAAGCGTGTGGCTCTGTGTGCAGGCCAGCGGTAACAGTCTCCTCCAGGAACTGAAAGGGCCAGAGTCCCAGGGTACACTTGGGCTGGCTGGGGCAGGCAGCTGTGCAGCACGTGGGTGGCCGTGGGGGAAGGATGTGCTGGGGATAAGAGCTAGGGCCCTGTCCGCCACTGCTGACTCGGTTTTGCCAGTGGACACTGACAGCCCGCTGCCCACCTGCCCTGTGCGGCAGACCACACACTCCAGCCTTATAGCCTCGGTGAAGGTGCAACCTCCATCCTCCCCATTTTACAGACAAAAAAGGGCTTATTGCCTGCCCAAGGATGCAGGGCAAGACCACAGCTGAGCTGGGGTCCAAACCATTATGCGGGCAGCCTGGAACTGAGCCCCACGGGCAGTCCCCACCCCACACAGATCAGAGCTCCCACCTCTTCAGGCAGCCTGTACTGCTTTGTCGTTGCTGAGTTCAGTGACCTCCCCTCAGACTGCACGGGCTGCACAGTGGCCCCAAGTGAGAGGCCAGGGACTAGGGAGACAGCCCCTGTGTGGCACTGGGGCCATGTTTGGAAATGTGTGCTGTGATGGGGCCACACTTACACTGAGGTGCTGGGTGGCCTCTATCTAGTGGGTGCTCCCAGGGAGGGTAGGGTGGAGCCTTAGCCAATGCAGGGCAGGCTTGGAGGGGGTACAGGTTCTTTGATTGGGACCTAAACCACTGCCCCCTTTGCCCACCATGTCCAGCCGCCCAAAGCTCCCCGGGCTTATTCAGGCCCAGGAATAGGCACTGCCATGCATTCCTGTCCCCCCTTGTCCCCCAGTGGCATTCACCCAGGCCATGCTGTAAGGGGGGGCCCAGGCCTGGGTCATGCGTAATAGGACTGGCTCACTGGCCAGTGCCACCAGGGCCCAGAACTCAGACACCTCGGAATTGGCTAAGTGGGGAAAAAGAGGACAGAGCACATGCAGGCCCATGCACAGACACATGTGCACCCATGTGAAGGTGCAAAACACATGCACACGTGTGCAGTGCAGATACAGATATACAACCATGCTCTAAGACATGGATGTGAATACACACACTGCAAAGCATGCACCCAACCACACACAAAAGGCATGTGTGCATGCACACAGGATGTGCAGACAAGGCACACGCATGCATGAACACTCATGTGTACAGACAGGCACACTTGTGCATACAGAGGCATCCCTGAACCCTCACTCATGCACAAACACAGCCACACGTGAACACACTTGGAGGCAGACACGCGGCTCCTCCCACCGGCCCTGGCTCTCACCTCCCCGGATTTCCCTTGCTCCTGGGGGCAGGGCCTGGCAGGCAGTGTCCTAGGCTCCAGGAGGGCCTCTGCCTCAGGAGTGACACCCCACATCTGCCCAGGGGACCGTGCACTCCAGGCTTGTCCTGCCAGGCAGGGATCAGCCACTCCCTGCAGGCTGCAGCCACGCTGCAGGGCCAGGACAGTGAGTGGGCAGCCCGGCTCTGAGGCTCTGAGCCCTCGGGGAAGACCTGGCCAACACTGCCCCCTCCATGCCCCGGCTCAGGGATCCAGGGACACAGGCTGCTGGTGTAGGCCTCACCTGGGTCGAGGCCCGAAGCGCCACCTAGGCCGGCAGGAGACGCCGCCCCCCAGGGGAGCTGGGGGTCTGCAGGGACAGCGAGCGCCACAGCTCAATGTGGGACGGAAGCTTTTAACTCAGACCTTTTCGTTTCCGTCAGGTTCTTCATTAACACTGCCTGCATCTGAGAGTGACGCTTGTGCACGGGACAGCTGGGGCCAGAGGGTCAGTGGCCACTCTGCCCTGGCCAGGCCAGGCTGGGCCTCTGGCCACGTGCACCCACCCATCCGAGTGAGATGCTGGGACCAGAGGGAAAGTGCCTATGTGGCAATGGGGTTGCATCTGGAAATCTGCACTGTGACGAGGTCACACCGGCACTGAGGCTTGCATGGCCTGAGGTGCCCCTGGCCCCCTGAATCTCATTTTCCCCATTTGTTCAGGTGTCTGCAAGACCACATGCAGCAAGCCCTGGCAGGGGACTCACATCAAGGTCCCCCACCCATGCAGCCCCCACGCAGCCCCTGCCAGCAGCATTGCCCACCAGGGCTGGCCTGGGACTGAGCGACACCAACCACTGTCCCAGGCTGGGCCTTGTGGCCTGGGAAGGGCTCAGGCCATTCTGGGGACCATGCACGACACCCCAGAAGTCAGCCCCCTGGCCCCAGACATCTGTATCTTGGCAAGCAGTCCCAGCTTTCTGGTGTTCATAGGGTCCCTGTCATTTTGCCAAGTGGCTCTGAGAGGAGGAAGGGATGGGGCAGAGGCCTGGCCTGGGGGCTCTCGGATCCCCCCAACACCTGACCCAGCCTGGCACTGAGCCAGTGTGTGAGGGCCTTCTGGGGCCCAGGGGGCACTGCTGCTCCAGGAACCCAGGAGTACTTCCTGGTGGAGGGCTGCCAGGAACTTGTCCTGGGGCATGTACCCCATCCTCAGAGGAAGACGCCCCCACCTCTGGGCATCCTTCGCACGCCCCAGCCTCTCCTGGCGACATGTCTGAATGTCCTGTTGGTCCCAGCCCCGTTGGTGAGCTGGTCCGAGGTGGGTGTTCTCGGTCCTCTAGGCCCCCAACTACCCCCCCGTGACGAAAGGAGCTGCTGCCTGCATGGACCTGCCCCAAAGGAGGCGACTTGTGAGTTTACTGGGTGCACAGAAGGGCCTGGGACCACTCTGCGTCCAGTGAAGTCCAAGGGGCAAAGGCAGAGAAGACAGAACCCTTTGGGGACCCTGAGGTAGAGTGGGGAGCATGCCAAGAGCAGGCTGCTCCCTCCTGGGTGCATGTTTGAGTCTGCAGTGGGCTGGGCTCAGAAACAGGGTGACAAGACGCCGGTTGCAAGGGCACCTGCTTGCCCAGAGCGTAGATGCTGTGGATGGATGGCATCACCCGGCCTGGCCCACCCCACCAAGCCCATTCTCAAGCGCCCAGCCATCCTGGCAGATCAGGGTCCCCAACAGTCATTCAGCCGAGGGAACATGGCCTTGGGGTGCCGACAAGCTCTGTCCGGGGGGAGGAGGCAAAACTCTCTCAGCTAGATAGTCGCACCTGGACCCCAGCCAGCACAGCACCCCTGCCCTCCCATCCTGCTGCAGGGACACACAGCAGAGGGGTCCTGACAGGGCAGGATGCAGGGAACAGCCTGTGGTGCCCCAAGTGACCCCCAACTCACAGGGCTGGTGTCCCTGAACCCAGAGCCCCAGCTGTGAGGAGAGCGGAGGGAGGACTTGGCACTTGGCACGGCGCGGCAGCCTCAGGGCCTGCAGCCTAGGGCCGGGTCAAGCTCAGGGACACGCGGCCTCCTCTGAAATCACTGGTTGGCCTCACTGTAAGTGCCTCCAGCAGGGCCCAGGTCAGCCTGGAGGTGAGCAGAAGGGAGGGCTGTTGGGGTGGGCTTGCCTGCAATTTCTTTTGAAGTTTCCTTTCCTGCATTTCTCCATAGAGACCTCCATAGAGAACATGTATTACTTCTAAATCAGGAGGAAAAACCCTGAAACCCACTTTGAGAGTAAGAAACAGGGACTGGCAAGTGGAGGCCGGGCTGCTGGGAAGCGAGGCCACCTGTCCCGGCCCTGCGGCCAGGACAGAGCCCCGGCTGGGAGCGCAGGTGGGATGCGTCCGTGCTCACCCGCCCCCCCTCCTCCCGGCCCCACAGCATGAGTGACAAGCGCTCGCCTGCTCGCCAGAGCCAGAAAGAGGCCCATCCACACTGGTCTTCTTTAGACACACTCTCAGCAGCCTGCGGAGCCCACCCGTCCCTGGCCTCCAGGTAAGGGGCTTTCCTGCCTCCGCGGGCGCCCCACGCAGCTGCAGCCTTTGCTCCTCCTCAGGTGAAAGGAGGCCGGGCCGGCTCCTGTCTAGCCCTGCCCCAGGCCCATCACACTCAGGGTCCGGCCTGCCGTAGAACACAGGTCCTGCTGGCTGCGCCCCCCCCAGGCCCCCCCAGGAAGGCTTCTCTGGTTGTCTGGGCTGTCTCAGCCTGGGACTTGGGAAGGGGTGGTCACAGATCTGCATGGCTGGAGCCTGGAGCCCCCAACCCTTCCCTGGGCCCAAAGGATCCCTGGTGGGGGGGGTCCCCCACAACCATGGAGGGAGTAGTGTCAGCATGCCACTCTGGTCTGTTAGCCTGTGTCTCGGCTCAGGCTGCACAGGCCCAGAGCCCCCTGCCTCTAGGGTCCCGAGGCTCACCATGGCTGGTGTCCCTGGCTGTGGCCTGGCTGGGGGCTTCCAGCTGTGACCCAGGGCCTTCCTGAGAAGGAGGTCAAGGGAGGGTGGAAAGCACTGCCAGGCCAGCATCACCAGCAGCTGTGGACAGGCGCGTGGCAGCTGGGCCAGGCCACACCTACGGGGGAACCACTCGGCCCTGGCCCGGGGCGGACAGCCGGGAGGGGACCCAAGAGCCAGCCTCAGAAGCCTGCAGGGAGGGCTGGGGGCTCGGGTCGGCCCACGTCCCCTGTGCAGCCCGGGAGGGCGGAGGGCTGAAGCCACACCCTGAACAGCCAGGGCACGGTCCCCTGTCCCGGCCCATCTCCCCACACACTTATGAAGTGACTGGGAGGCACGAGTGTGTCCCCACGCGCAGGACTCCCCTGTCCCTGGTGCCCCAGGCTGGGCACGCTCACGGCGGTCAGCCTCGGCCCCGGGAGGGGCCCACCTCACCCAGAGCTGGCGCCAGCCCAGCCCTCCCGCCCCGGCCCCCGGGCCCCTGCCCCCGGGCCGGCGGTGGCCGCCCGTGCCGTGACGCGGCGACTCACGTGAACACGAAGAACAGGGCGCTGGAGCCCACCAGCAGCGCAGCGGCCGTGGCCACCGGGATGTACTTGGCGGGTTTGAGGCGCGTCCCGGGGCTGCGGGGCATCCTGGGCGCCGCGCCGCCGCATCCCTCCCTGGGGCCGGGCGGGCGGGACCGGCCGGGGTCAGCCGGGACGGGCGGGGCGGGCTGGACGCGGCGCAGGACCCGCGGCGGCGGCGGCGGCGGCGGCGGCGGCGGCGGCGGAGGAAATCCCACCCCCCGGGCGGCGGCGGCGCGTGATGTCAGCGCGCCCCTTAAGGTGGATCGGCCGCGGCGGGGGCGCGCCGGGCGGAGCGGGGACCCCTCGCGTCGGCCCCGGCACGCTCCCTGCCCCACGCCGTCCCCGCAGGCCCAGGTCGGGATCCCCCCGAGCCTCGGCCCCGCCCAGGGAAGGGCCTGCGGCCCCCTGCGCGGAACTCAGGACCCTCGGCGGGCGCGGCCGCTCCTCGCCGGAGAGCCCCAGCCAGACGGGCGCCCGCGGCTGCCGAATCCCCGCAGCAGCCCCGCAGCCGTGGCCCGCCTGCCGGCCTCGCCCACCGGGCCCCAGCAACCAGCCCGCAGGCCTGCCCCTACACATCGGCGAGCACGTCCCCGGGGCCCAGGCTGATGCCCCTGCTCTGTGCTGTTTGGGGATAGGAACAGACCCCGCATCTGGAGCCCCCCTGGCATTCACAGGGTTGGGGAGTTAGCGACACTGCAGGGGAAACCTTTGTAGTTCATCCCCTGCCCACCTCTCGGCCCTGGGGCCCCTCGGAGGACAGGATGTTGGCCCCTCCGCGTCCCGGCCCAAGCTGCAGGCCTGGGAGCCTGTGTGAAACCCGGGGCAAGAAAGCCCCTCCGCTTCCCCAGGACCCGACCGCGGGGAGTCCCCTGGAGCCGCCCCTGCCCGGGATAGGGCTGTGGGCAGGCCCACCTCCCGCAGGAAGCCCCACCCACCCGCGCTGCCGCTTAAGGTGGACTGAGGGCGCGGCTGGCTGCGCGGTAGGCGGGGCCGGCTGGGCAGCGGGGAGGGGCCTCTGCCTGAGCGGGCACAGAGCCCCGGGGAGGTTGGGGCCTGGGTCAAGCTGGGCCAGCAAACCTTTGTCCCCTTCAACATGCCATCAGGGTCCTCTGCTCTGAAACCCAGACCCATGAGCTTCCCTTCTCCAGGTGGGGCCTCTCACCACGCCTGGCCCTGGGTATCTGCACCAGGAGGCCCTCCTTGCCAGGACATGGTCCCTGTGAGGGCCACAGACCCAGCTCCGGGCTGAGAGCAGTTAGAAAGGAACTGGAATGGGGGCGTCAATGCAGCCACTGGACAGCGCAAATGGCAAAGGCTTTCTCCAACATCACCTGCAGGGAACCCACTCCAGGAAGCCCGGCATCAGGCACCCTAGCACTGTCGGCGGAGGCAGGGGTCTGCGGCAGTGGAGACACCAGGCACAAGTGAGCAGAGGGGACCTGCAGCGGGCACCTTCCCTCTGCCCAAGCCGCCTCGCCCTTGCCCTTCAGTGGCCTCGTAGCCTGGAGACCCAAGGTCTGAGTCCTTGCATACGAACGGACTCTGTGGGCAGGGACACCACAGTCCAGCTAAACCATGCCTCACCCATGCTCCTGGCCTGTCAGGAGAGGCTCCTCCCGGGTCTGAGCCCAGGTCTGTGCAGGGGGCGCCAGGATGGCCAAGGGTGGAGGACTGAGTGCCCGACACTGATTAAGGGAAGGGTGCTTGTGCATCCTTAGTGAGGCCCCCGCAGACTGCCTGGGCAGGGTCCTGGGTGGAGGGAACAGCAAGGCCACTGCCCAGGTGTTCTCTCAGCAGGGAGCTAAGATCCCAGGAGGGGCAGCATGCCTGCCCCGCCTGCAGCCCTGTGGCCTGCAGAGGCCACACATCACTTTCCTGCAGCACTCCTGTGTTAGCACCTCAGCTCAGGCTAGCGTACCCTGGTGCTGAACTGCAGGAGGCCCACATGGTAATGTCCTGGCTGGGGGCTGGGAGGTGTCCCTGCCTATCCTAGTGGGACTGTCACTCTTCTGCAGCACAAGCCACTGGTCAGGGCATGGCTGTCCCCCAGCCGCTCTGAGGGGCCTTCTCCACCGTCAGGGTTTCCCTCCAGGAGACACATCTTACCCAGGAGGAAAGAAGTTGGCTTGGGGTTTTTACATCAAGTGGGATTTATCATGTATTGCAGCCCAAAGAAAACAGTGTTAAGCAGCCATTCTGGGCTGAAAGGGGTGTTTTCTGATTTCTGACTGCCCTTCCCAGGAGAGGGATAAAGCCCTCGGAACAACCATTTCACACGCGTCAGTACATTAACCAGAGACCTACAGCTAAGTAAGCGACAGCTGTCTTTTAGATTCACAATTCCAACTCATCAGGATGGCCAAGGGCGCAAGCGCCACTGTTCCCTTGGGCAGAAAGGCCCTGCAGTCCCCATGACTTCAAGTGCTGCTGGGCCTGTGCCCTGAGGCCCAAGGCCGCCAGGAAGCCTTGGTTTGGCTTTTAAAACAAGAACAGCTTCCTTTGGAGGTACATCCTCGGAGAGACCAAGGACACAAGGTTGAAGCCGGACATGGCACCCGGGCAGGTCAGACAGGACAGGGCCCAGCCAGGAGGTGGTAGGTGTGAAAAGCAAACAGCCAAGGAAATTGTGCGCGTGGCCCTTGGGGCCCTGTCCTTACCTGCTTCTCTCCTGCTAGGGTGTGGGGGTGGGGCAGCTGTAGTCCTCAGAGCCCTGGAGGCTCCCCATGACTGCCATCATCATGACAGTGACCACGTGCTTTAAAAAAGCCTGGCAGCACGTGGAAAACCCTCCTCTCCTACTCAGGGTGTCTACAGACGACCTGTTCTACGAGACAGTCCCCCAAACAGCATTAACACAGCTGCATTCTTGCAAAGTCCCTTTACTTAAAGTGAACACAGGTGTCCAAAACCCCACCCAGACGGAGAAGACAGGAGGGAGCAGATGGGTCCATTTTCTCCAAGGATGGTAGTAGGGTGGCCGCCAGGGGTGGTGGGGCTGTGCCCTGCCTGCAAACTGCACCACCTGCTATGCACTCTGGGACTGGCCTTTCTCTCCACGAGGCTGGGGGCTGACCAAAGACAGCCTTGACCAGAGCCTGGAGACCCACTGGGCCTCCATGTGCCAAAGCAGTAAGGTCCCCTGGTGGTCTTCTCCAAACAGGAAAGAAAAGAAAAGCCCACCTACCCCTCTTGCCCCACGGGAGCAGCACAGGCCGCCTTCAGGAGGCAGTGCGCCCAGCACCAGCCCCGCCTGACACACCGCGGCCCCCAGCAGCCCAAAGCCCCCTGAGCGAGCGAGGCAGCACTCACCCGCTGGGGCCGGCGCACACACGGTCCTGCCCTCCGCACAGGTTTCAAATGTGTTGTTTATTCACTATTTCTGATGACTATAAATAAGTGTTTCCACTATGGAAAAGAAAGTCAGCAACAGTGCATTCTCACGCCTGGGGAGCGGGCTCGCTGAAGTCATCTTCAACAGGCAGAGACTCAGAAAAAACAACCTGCATGTTGGAATTCAGTTCTTTATATAAAGTCCCTTGTAAAAACGAAACAGAATAAAAACAAACTAAAAAGACAGGGGCAGGGCAAAATTTAAAAAAAGAAAACGGGAGAGAATGGAAGGAAAAGAAAAGAAGGGCAAGACGACTTATTGCTTCTCTCCAGCTCGCTCCGCGGGCTTCCCGCCCTCGGACGCCTCGCTCTCCTCCTTCACCGAGAGAGCTTCTAGCTTTTCAGTCACTTTCTCGGTGTTCTGGTTTCTGCCCGATGCTGCGGAAACCCAGGGGACAGTAAAGTAAGCGACAAGCCCGCCATTCCCTGCCCCCTTGGCGGCCGGGCGCGCCCGCCTCCAGGGACCCCGGGACAGGCCGCTTCTCCTATGCCGGCCAGCCGGCCTCTGGGGTCACCCAAGCAAACACGCACTTGTGCCTGGGACCTTGGTCGGGCTGCTCGGTTACGTCCAGTCTCTTGCTATGACAGCCATCATCGGGCCCCAGGTAAGCAGGTGACCACAAGGACCACTCAAAGCCCCTCCTGCCTCTGGGGGTTCTAACTGGACACCGTGACTCAACCACCAGCCCGAGTGCCATGAGGCAACGCTGCTGAGCATGAGCTCGGGCGCTGGCTGCCAGCTCACCAGCCAGAGCAGTGTCCCCGGGTGGCTGCATTACCCTAGACACAGCCAGGTGGTCACAGCACCCTGGAATGATTCTGTGGCAGACGGAAAAAACGCCCGGCTGGGGCTGCAGCTGGGCGCAGAGTGAGTCTGCAAGGAAGCCCCCACCCATGGGGCACTCAGTACCTTTTTTTTCTCTCTCTTCAGTCTCTTTCCTGCATTCTTCAAACTTTGTTTTGAATTTCTGTGCATCTGCGTAAGGAAGAGTGGAGACTTCGTGAGAGCACAAGCAGGGAAGGGGCACCTCCTGGCCGACCTGAAAAGCCGCGTTTTGTGAGGGCCCAGCCCCGCGGCCATCTCTGACCTGGGAGGAGCCAGGCCACCTGACGCAGCCCTGGGTTCCCTTTTGCCTGAAATGTGCAAATGACTGTTTCCCAAGCCCCCTGTGAGGCTGCCGAGCCTCCCGGGCCACCCCCTCCATCTGACCCTCTACCACTTCGGCAGAGCAGCACACGGCACAGCGGCCTCTGGCCTCCAGTGGGGAGGCACTCTGGTCTCCACTCGCGCTGGCGGAGCTGCTGGACAGGTGCTGCTCCCAGAGCAAAGGGAAGCTCACCTAACAAAAGACCTGGCGCGGGCCCATCTCCTCCAGGGCCCGCAATGACGGGGGCCAGAAAGGCGCCCATGCAGGGCAGGTCAGCCTGGGTCTGTGGCTCCCGGCACAGCCCTGCTGGTACCTAGGGAGCTCTGAGGGGGCATGTCTGCCAGCCTTCTCTAAAGTCCAGAAGTCTGGGTGTGGCCTCAAGGACACAGGGCTCGGCTGCACTTGGAGCCCGTCCCCAAGGGGCTGCCAGCCAACAGGGCGGGAACAGTTCCTAACACGTGCTTCCCAGTTACTATGAATTCTCCTTAAAAAGCGAGGGTATCTGTGATTAAACAACTGTGTCAGGCACGGCGGCTGCAGTCAGGCTGGTCCCAGGGCCCACTTGCCCTCCTGCTTACTTTCTGCATTTAGGAAACGGATGGCCAGCAGCTCCGGCTTGGGGCACTCATCGGCAAAGTCGGCGTGGGTGTTCCAGACCCAGGCACGGTCGCTGCCCGCGTTCGGCTTCAGCTCCATCATCGGCGTGACTGGAGGAGAGGAGCCCCATCAGGATGGCGCTGACCACCGTGACTGCGAGGCCCGCAACCTCCCCCCACCGCAGAAGGTCCTGGCTGCCAAGCCAAGGTCCCACTTTGGGCAAAACCAAGCCTAGACAAAGTTCTGCAGGATATAGATTTTTATCCAAACCTCTTTGAAAACGCCTCACATTCACTTAAAACCAGGCCTGTCCTCAATCTGACAACAGGGTGGCCTGCTCCCTGACCATGAGGACACCTCGAGAGCCTCCACTCCCAATCACACAAGGGCTCCAGTGCCAACATGGCTGCTCAGGCCCCGGGCAGACGAGGGGGTACAGGCTGAGTGGGCCCGAGCCTTCCTGTGGCAAGCGCCCCATGTGGCTGCATCCATGCTCAGCCACACCATGAGCCCGTGGCCCACTGGAAGGCGGGAGGCAGTGGAGAAGCAGAAGCTGAAGCGGGAAGTGGGGCAGTCACCTAGGCGGGCACGTGGCCAGTCACTCTCATCCTTGCACTGCCCAGGGAGACCCAGGGGACGAGACTGCTAGAAGTGGACACTGAGGGCCTCATGACATGCGCGCACATCATGGAAAACAGAGCCACGGCCTGGAGTAAGTACACCCATCCCCGTGGCCTCGAGCTCTATGAGGACCAAGAGGAGACAAGGGAGGTGGGCACCCCAAAGGTGTATCCCGGATACCATGCCCCCAGTGACCCCCCGTAGAGGTCTCTGGGCACATGGGATGGCCCGTGCACAGCCCTGGCCACGCCTCACCACATGCCCTGGGAGCAATCACCCACCCTCACTCAGGCGACTGGCGAACCCACACGTTGTGCAGGACACAGAGGCGCCACGACCTTCTCTGGCCACCACCCACCCAGCCCTCTGAGGGCCTATGGTGTGTACCAGGCCCAGGACCCACTTGCAGCTCACAGCAACCACCCAGTGCCCTGGCGAGGCTCTGGAAGAAGCACAGGGTGTCAGGAAGACCCCTGCAAGAACAATTAAAATCGGGCTAGAGGATAAGGACCAGGCGGAGCAGCTCCCAAGGAAGCCACTAAGGCTGGGCCACGGGGACGGGGGGACGGGGGCATGGGGGCCCTTCCCCTCCCTAAGGGCCTCTGCAAACCCGCCCTGCTTCTGCATCACCTACAAGGGCCATTCTGCCCCAGTGCCTGCCAGTGGCCACCCTCTATGCCCACACAAGGGCCTGTGCCTACTGGACAGACATTGTGCCCAGAAATACGGACCCAGCACTGGCAAGGGACTGGAGCCCAGGACACACCTGCGCCCACACAGCTCTGCAGACAGCCTAGCAGCCAAAGGGCTGACATGGCAAGGATCCTCCTGTCCCCTCCTCACAAGCCAGGCCTCATGTGGCTTTTCCTGGATGCCCCCACAACCCAGGGCTGGCACATCATGCCAGTCCACAGTCCCCCTGCTACCTACTCTCTGTGCAGCTGAGCAGGCGCCTGAGGGTGAGGTAGCCACTTCCTCCCCAAGGGATGCCCTGAGGGGACAGAAACCATAGGATGGGGCCTGCTGCCCAGGGAACCTCTTCCACAGACAGCCTGGAGTGGCCGCCCTCCAGTCCCGAGCCCACGCCGTGTCTCCCCACGAGGTCTGTCTGCCGGACACCACCCCCTCAGGTGCTCTGAGCTTCTCTGTGGGTCTGCCTTGAGCTCAGAGGCACATCAGAACACCTCACTTCCCATTTTAAGTTGGAGAAGCACCACGAATGCGTGCGCCCTCTAACAGCATGCTCCCAGGGTCCCAGTGGAGCCCTCCAAGTGACCTGCCTGCAGCCCAACGCCGTCCTGCTGTGGAGGGCTGGGACTCAGGGTAAAGCACTCCCGAGAGGCCACCTACTGTAGTGATTGGCGCATATCTTCAAGGTCTTGTCCCTCCTCATGAGGAGGCGGATGGTCCCTTTCTCCTTATGCTTCAGGAGCTTGACATCGCCGGTGCCTCGTTCCTTCCACTCGGGGAGATCATTCTCCGAAGCAAATCGGAATAGCTTTGCCCGCCTTCAAGAGAAGCCACCGAGTGAGAGCACAGATGTGCACACAGAGGAACAAGACATACGTCTGCGTGGGGAGGACACCTGCTTTCTGAGCACTGAACAAGTGGCTGCCTCTGCCGGGTCAACAAGGCCCTTTGTTATCTTTGCACTTCAAGAACTGTCAGTCAAAACATTACTGGGAGAGCAAGACGGCCCAGCAAATTCCCAGTTTTCACTTCACAAGAAAAAAGACTTCTATAGTCACAGCTTCTTCCAACAGAGAGGCCCTCAGCAAAGCAGCCCACCTGAGCATGCTGGGCACGCCTGCCATCACTGGGGCCTCCCAGGGTCCCGCAGGGCCAGCCTGGAGCCCACGGAGGCCGAGGCCCCTGCCCTCACAGGCCAGCCCTTTGGTCAGCCACAAGATGGCCCCTGTGCTGCCCTGGCCTCCAAACCAGAGTGGGCTCAGGCCACCAGGCCGTAGCCCAAATTCCCACCTTCCTGCTCAGAGCTCCTCAGGCTGAGCCCGGGCACAGCCCCCACCCCACAGGCACCAAGGCCCCAGCAGTGAGTCCAGGAGTCCTGCCCACAGGGCCCCCTTTCCAGCTAACCAGGCAAGCCATCTGCTTCCCTACAGAACCCCAGCTTTGCGGGTCCTTCTCCTGCAGGACTGCTCTCTACCCCAACCTCACCTGTTAAGGGAAATGGTGTCCTCACAAGGACACCCTCAGAGCTTGACCTGGACACCAAGGGCCCAACCTGCTGGCTTCCCTTCCCTCAGGAAGGAACATCTGCCACCCACCATGTGGGCTGCGGCGTCATTTCTGGGCAGAGCAAAGACTCAAGAGAACCAGTGTCTTCAGGGAGACACCCACCAGCCTCTGAGAGACCAAAGGGGCGCGTGGCCCTCCTTCCCCAGGCCTTCAGCGGTGGTGGGGAAGGGCCGGCCTCCACTTCCCTCCCCACAGCACAGCACTCAAACCTTAACCCGGCACCTCCGGTAGCACTTGAAGCGGGGAGTTTCATGAGCTTGGGCAAAGAAAACACTACGATCTAATTCTGCTAACTGGTAACAGAACCAAGTGTTTGGGCAATCCAGAGTATGGGCATCAGGCCGTAGTTGGCACTGCTGTGACTGTCACAGACATCCTGACACACGGCTGGTGCCAGCATTACTTCAAAATGACACCTGCCATTGTAGCTTCTCACTGATGGCACCAAAAAACATGTCCGATTTCTAAAAAGTCACCTCAACAACTATTACACCAACCACTTTGATTCGCAATTCCAGGTGTTCTTTTGTGCATTAATAGCACCAAACCAGGGATTTGCAAGCTGAAGACTGCAAAAGTCCACGGTGCAAAAAAACAAAAGCAGTAATAATGGCAGAGAGTCCCTGCTCACCGGGGGAGTGGGATGTAGGGGTCCTTAGAGGTGGGGATGGCAAGGACGGGGGTCTGCAGAGATGCAGCCTCGTGGATACAGCAGCAGTGACAGGTCACTGAGAAGTCCCTGCCCACTCCAAAGCACTGGCCATGGGGCCGCCAGGACACCCACTACAAAGTTATCAAATGAGTGGATTCTAACAGCAGTCTTGGTTTCCAAACCCTTTCCTCAGCCTCGATCCCATCAAAGGTCAGGCCCAATCCTTCATTCCCATAAAAACTGTAACTTCAATCTTATATTAAAGATACCTGCTTCAGGAGCAACAGTAACTTACTTACATTTTAAAAAGCTCTTCTTCATCTTCTTCCAAAGTTTTGATTTCTTGCTCGGGAAGAGAAACTATAGGTTCAAACTGGGGATCATGGTTGGACTCATCTGCGTTCTCGGTGGAGGTGTCATGGTCCTCGTGGGTGTCCTGCGGGAGAAAGCGTGGAGAGGTGAGTCTGTGGGCCTTGAGCGCGGCCCTCACCCAGCACTCACCAGTGCCTGCCATAGGCACCCCTACTGGTGACCAGCCTCACCTCAAAGCAAGAGATTAAGCGCGCAGCCTTCCACACTAGGGAAAGTCCACAGATGCGCAGCGCGGGGAGGCACTGGACTTCAGCTCTCTCCCCAAATGCACCTCTCTGCGCTCCTAACACTCAGCCACCCAGAGGCAGGGTGGCCTGGAAAAGACGCCCTCCTCTCCCTGCCTCAGTTTCTTCAGCTGTAAAATGCAGATGATACTGCCTGGTTAGAATTAAGGGACGCAATGACAGAAAAGGGCCTAAAGGAGTGTTACCCTTAAAGTAAAAAAACAACCTTTCAAGTTTTTATTGGTTGAGAAAAATCTGTGCTCTTGCTTACTATCAGGGAAAAAAAGTTGCTATGGAACTGTTAGCATTTATACGAAACTCACAATTCCATCAACAATTTTATCCTGGCTCACAAATTTAAGGAAACAAGTTCAAATAAACGAGCCAGAAAATCCCGATCAAGTTTACGAAACTATAGGGCGCAAAGCTTCCTATTTTAGTTTCAAGTCTTACAAAACATATGGCTTGGTGATGTATAAACCCGTAAGAAAGACAGACTTCACTTCCAGACTCAGGCCGAAAGGGCCAATTTATGCCTTCACTGCTTTTCTTGGTTGAACACCACACTGCGGCTGTGCCTCGGTCAGCTCACCCGAGCGGACACCCGCTGCCAGCAAAGCAGCCCCCACCCTGGGTCAGCGCGTCCAGGCCCCGTCCGCCCCGCTGGCACGCGATCTTCCGCCGCAGAGGCCTGTGGCGGTTCTAGACGTGAAGACAGAATGAATGAAGTGCTGCGTAGGCGACGGGATGCGCTGCCTTGGTAGGAAGCCCGCAGGCGGGCCGAGCCAGAGGACACCGCCATCCCCACGCGTCTTAAGTGCGAGACCCAGGAGCTCGCGAGGCGGGGCCGCCCCACGTCCCGACGGGGCTCTCTGGCCCACCCGGGGCCGCCCCAAGGTCACGCGAGCAGCCCGCGCCCCCTGGCACCGAAGGCCTCGGGCCTCGCCACAGCCCCGATCTCGCGCCACGGAGGCTCCGCAGGCGCCGAGCTCGCAGGCCGGCGGGGCTCGGCGGCGCCGCGCGGGCCGCCCACGTGGCGGCCGGTAGCCGCCTCGGCCCCCGGTCCCCGCCCAGTCCCGACCGCACCTTGGCGGCCGCCATGGGGGCGCGGCGGCGGCGGCGGCTCGGCTGGCTCTGTCGTCGCTGGCTCCGCGGCCTCTCGGCGACTAGTCGTGACTCCTTCTCTCCACGTCTGGCGCCGGCGCCTCTCGCTCTCCTGCTCTTCCCTCCGCCCCGCGACCCGAACCTCGACCCCTGACCCCGGCGGCGGGAAACGCGCCGCAATTCAAAACCAGTGCAGCTTTATTGGCTCAGACGGCGGACACTCTCATTGTCCGCCCGCCCCGCACTTCCCGCCAAAACGCGCGCGGCGCATGCCCGGCCTCCCGGCAACCCGGGGAGCGTGCGCTCCCGGCGGCCCTCGCGTGTACTTCCGACTCGCTGCCGCGCGCGCCCCTCGAGCTCACGAAAGGGACTTGGGTAGGAGCAGGCGCGTGGCAATGACGCGACCGGAAGCCAGGCTGATAGAGTCGCACGGATTCCGCTGCCGGCGCGGGCGTACTGGGGAGCGGCGGGCGAGGCGAGCGGCCGAGCCTGAGCACCGAGGGTTCGAGTCCCTCCCACTCCCGGGCGCAGCCGTCGCACCCGCTCTCTGAGCGCCTCCGGGCTGCCGGGCCCAGAACCAGGTGGCAGAGGCGCGCCCGCAGGGCCCCCTGTCCGGGGAGCGGACGGGTCGGACGATGAGTGACCAGCTTCACAACGAAGTAAAGTGAAGAGAAATGCTGGCGGGGGATGTGGGGCGGGGCGGGAGGAGATGGAGGCGGCGGCGGGGTAGGAGGGCCCTGGAGGACCCGGGGACGGGGGCGAGAGGGAGAGGAGCCGGGGGCGGAGGCGTTGGGGGTGACGAGGGACCAAGGGGGTGGGGCTGCGGGGAGGGTGTGCTTCGTGAGGTCTGGGTGTCCTGGGGCGCCCCCGGACCAGCCCCTGCCCGTCCCCACACAGGGCCCCGGGCCCACGGAGGGCTGCGGCCAGGACCCAACCCCGCAGGAGGAGAGGGCGCACTCGGGGACTGGGGCCGCCGCGGAGCTGGGGTCTCAGCCTGGGCCGTACAGTTACATCAGGGATGACCTGTTCACCTCGGAGATCTTCAAGTTGGAGCTGCAGAACGTGCCACGCCATGCCAGCTTCAGTGACGTCCGGCGCTTCCTGGGCCGCTTTGGCCTACAGCCCCATAAGACCAAACTCTTTGGGCAACCTCCTTGCGCCTTTGTGACCTTCCGCAGCGCCGCCGAGCGGGACAAGGCCTTGCGCGTTCTGCACGGTGCCCTCTGGAAGGGCCGCCCACTCAGCGTGCGCCTGGCCAGGCCCAAGGCTGATCCCATGGCCAGGAAGAGGCGACGCGATGATGAAGGCGGGCTGCCAGCCACATGCGTTGCCGATGTAGTGACCCCCCTTTGGACCGTGCCCTATGCGGAGCAGCTTGAGCAGAAGCGGCTGGAGTGTGAGCAGGTGCTGCAGAAGCTCGCCAAGTGAGTGTGGGTACGGATCACCCCCTTGGTGCCAGAGTTCTGTGCCACTTGCCTTGCTCAGCCTGCCCTGTGTGCTGTACAGACATGCCCAGGGTCTGCGCTGTGCTGGGGAGTTAGCCAGCAAGACCCCTGTGTTACCAGTGGTGACGAGGCCCCAGCAGATGGGCCCAGCACCTGAGGATGTCTGAGGATGAGAGTGGCTGGGGATGGGTGGGGAGGGCAGTGGGCTGAGTCCAACCTGGGCCCGTCTTCCCTACAGGGAAATCGGGAGCACCAACCGTGCCCTGCTCCCCTGGCTGCTCTCACAGAGGCATGAGCACAACAAGGCCTGCTGCCCACTGGAAGGGGTCAAGCCGTCACCCCAGCAGGTCAGGCCTGGCCGGCATAGCCACGAACCCTCATCCTGTGCTCTCACAGGAGCTTCTCTCGCCCACCCTCTCCCGTCCCTCCTCTTGCTGTTTGCTCCTGGCACTTGTCACCTGGCTGTGACTTGTCAGCCTCCTTCCCTGGACTGCCCAGCCCTGGGACCTCTGCCTCGCTTGCTGCCATCTCACGGGCTGCAGTGTTCCCTCCACATAAGAGCTGGATGGCCTGGGTAAGGTCAGGCGTGTTTCTCTGCCTTCCTCCACCCTCCCTGCAGACGGAGTATCGCAACAAGTGTGAGTTCCTGGTTGGCGTTGGGGTGGACGGGGAGGACAACACGGTGGGCTTTCGGCTTGGCAAGTACAAGGGTGGGAGCTGTGCCGTGGCAGCCCCCTATGACACCGTGCACATTCCTTGGGCCACCAAGCAGGTGGTGAAGACCTTCCAGGACTTCATTCGGTGAGGACCGGTGGCTGGGTTGGGGGCTTGTATCCTGCCTCGGGGTTCCTGTGGCTGTGGCCCCACAGGTGTGGCTGGGGGAGAGCAGGGAGGCTGCCAGCCCGGGCCTGGTTGGCAGACATCGGAGACTAGGGCTTGTGGCTCCCGTAGGTCCACCCAGTATTCAGCCTACGACCCAGAGACGTACTCGGGCCACTGGAAGCAGCTGACTGTGCGTACCAGCCGCCGCGGCCAGGCCATGGCTGTTGTCTACTTCCATCCCCAGGTCTCAGGCGGGAGGCCCTGCTGGGGGTGGGTGTCTGGGCCAGGTGGGCCTTGGCACAGCCTCACAAGGCCTTTTCACCATCTCTTCCAGAAACTGAGCCCAGAGGAGCTGGTGGGACTAAAGGCTTCCCTGGCACAGCATTTCATGACAGGGCCTGGCAAGGCCAGTGGGGTCACCTGCCTCTACTTTGTGGAGGAGGGACAGCGGTGAGGAGCCTGGGTCGGGGTAGTTGGGTCCCTGCAAGGGCTGGTGACCCTGACGGACCTGCTCCACTGCCCACAGGAAGACCCCCAGCCAAGAGGGCCTGCCCGTGGAGCACGTGGCCGGGCAGCAGTGCATCCATGAGGACCTGCTGGGGCTGGCCTTCCGGATATCCCCTCATGCCTTCTTCCAGGTAGCCCGCATCGCGGGGGCCGTGTGTGTAGGGCCTGCTGCAGGGTCGGGACCAGGGCAGAGATGGGGGCTTAGCTTGCCAAGGTTTGGGGAGGCTGTGCAGACCCAGGAGTCACAAGGTGGGAAGGCAGTCGTCCCAGCCCCACTGGAGAACCTGTCTGTGTGTGTGGGTGCAGGGCTCTGGGGGGTCTTTGACACCTGCTGTTGCTGTGGGGGCCCCACAGGCACTCAGTAAAGAGGTTTCTGAGTTGGGGAGCAGTGGTGTTGGCCCCAAGTTGCTTCTGAAAGGTGGACACTGGGTGAGGTCATGTGGGTGAGGGCAGTGTGAGGACTGGGACCGTGCAGGTTGCTCAGGCAGTGGGGTGGGAGGGAGCAGGAGACAGGGAGGGAGGGGGATGGGCTGAGGTCCCCAAGTGCCCCGGGAACCCAGGTATTGGGCTTGGGGACTGTGGGAGGGGCGGCTGGGCGGTGAGGCTGCTCTGACTTCCTGGGTGCCGCTTGCCCACACTCCAGGTGAACACCTTGGCAGCCGAAGTGCTCTACACAGTCATCCAGGACTGGGCCCAGCTGGATGTGGGGAGCACGGTGCTAGATGTGTGCTGCGGCACAGGCACCATTGGCCTGGCCCTGGCCCGGGTGAGACCTCCCGCCAGAGAGGCTGCCCTTGCCCCACCCCGCCTTCATTGTCACCTGTCTCACGACCCCGTGACCCCCAGGTCCTCCCCCTGCAGGCCCCTTGTGCGCCCCAGGAAAGGTGGGGTGGGAACCTGTTGGTCTGTGCCCTTTTCCTCACCTCAGAAGGTAAAGAGAGTGGTCGGGATCGAGCTGTGCCAGGAAGCGGTGGAGGACGCCCGGGCAAATGCCCGAGACAACGGTGAGGGCCGGCATGCCACACCAGAGGGCGGGCCCTGAGTAGCAGCTGCCCTTGCCCTGTGCCCAGCACGGCACCTGGGAACCAGGGCAGGGGTGGGGTGCAAGAGCTGCTCCCGAGTGGGCCTGCTGGGCTCCCGTGGCGCTTGGGGCTGCCTGACCCTGAGGCACCCTGGCCAGGGGCTTCAGATCATCAGGCAGCAGGGTGGGTGCCCAGGGGAGGGCGTCCTGGATCCCTAACAGGGCCGCTGTGCTGTCTCCAGGGTTGAGCAACGTTGAATTCCACTGTGGGAGAGCTGAAGGCCTGGTGCCCACCGTGGTGAGCAGACTGGCCTCCCAGCAGCTGGTGGCCATCCTGGACCCGCCCCGTGCCGGGCTGCGTGAGTCGCTATTTGTGGGGAGCAGGGGAAGAGGGGCAGTGATCTCTTGAGTGGCCTCAGGACTGACGTCCATTCCCAGCAGGCCCTGCCCTCCTTGAGGTAGGGAGTCCTGGGGCCTCTGCTCAAAGTCTGTGCCTCCTCAGATTCCAGAGTGATCCTGGCCATCCGCAGAGCTGAGAACCTCAAGCGCCTCCTGTATGTTTCCTGCAACCCCCGGGCAGCCATGGGCAACTTTGTGGAGTGAGTGTGAGGTGGGGGCCTAGGGTGGACTGGGCCCCACCCCCCTGAGCCCTCCGGCCGACCCATGTGGCTGACCTCTTGGCACCCTTTCTACCACAGCCTCTGCAGGGCCCCTTCTAACCGGGTGAGGGGTATCCCTTTCCGGCCGGTCAAGGCTGTGGCTGTGGACCTGTTCCCTCAGACACCACACTGCGAGATGCTCATCCTGTTTGAGAGAGTGGAGCCCCCTGATGGTGCAGGGGCTTTGGGGTCCCAGGACCCTCCAGCCCAGCCCCCACCAGTGCCCCCAGAGGACACCCCACAAGAAACCAGGACACCCCCCTCTTCCTAGGACCCTGGAGAAGGGGCACTAGCCCTTCCAGAATAGGCCCAGGTCCCCTCCCACCCCACCCCCAATGCCTTCTGCTAATTCCCACCAAGAGGATCTCGGGTGGGGCCCCAGGGACCTGCGGCCTTGCCTTGCTGGAGAAGATGAAGAGCCCGCCTCGGACCGCAGCCTTGCCCTGGGCCACTCAGGCGGCAGCTGGAGGAGGACACAAGACCTGGCTGCCCAAACCTAGGACCGACACCCATTCTTTTTAGATCAGCTGGGCCAGAATAAACAGTTGGCAAACCACCAGTGTTTCTGTGGCAAGAACTGAGCTTTGGCACCGGGACTCACTGCTCCGTGCTGTAGGTCAAGGGGGCAGCACCAGGAGGAGGGCACCTCAGGCCCCACCCACACCAGGACACGTCCAAGTCTGACCTCTGGATCCTGCTTAGCACCCCACCTGCTCTAGGCATGGCCAGTACTCACTCTGGGGTCAGGGCAGCTCTCCCAGCTTCTACATGGCTGGTGGTCACGGCAGAGCTTCTGTGGGACTGAACATCTGCTTTTATTCTGCTCTGAGCAGCGGAGATGCAGACCTCACAGCCAACTGTGTGCCTGGGGTGGAGAGGCCCCCCAACCCAGCCCTGGGCTTGGCCCAGCCCCAGCTTCCCCTGCATCTCAGCCTCGTTCCGTCCCCAGACCGGCTCTAAACCCTGGAGGGAGGCGCCGTCCTGGTGGCCACAGAAGGGACCAGGGGCTGGGTCCAGACACACCCTGCCTGGTGAGGGGGGCAGCTCCAGGAGGGGCTCTGGCTGCTGTGCCCACATCCACAGCTTCCCACAGCCATGAAACACACACCAGGCACTCCCTTTTGGACCATTTCTCTTTATGTGTTCAGTTGAGGTTCATCACCCTCCCAGCCCCTGCCCATCCCTGACCTGGGACGCAAAGGACAAGGGCTGTAGTGGCGGCACAGGCTCTCCCTGCTCTCTGCCCCTGTACATGGCTGTGTGCACAACACTCACCCACATGGGACAGAGGAAGGAGGACCATGAGGCCCACCCACCTCCAGTAACACATGTGCATGAAACTTTGGTTCACAGTGCACACCTGGCTACTTTAAGGGCAAAGTCACGTCAAATGACTACTCACAGCTGCAGACAGGAAGCAAGACAGAAGCAAGTATCTAATTACAGCAATTTGATGTGTGAGTTTTATAAAGGTCAACAGAAGCCAACCTTGGTCACAGGTGGTGAGGAGGGGATACACTGTGGGCAGCCCGCTAGACTGACACCGTCTTTCTGAAAGCAGGCACCATCAGCACCACCCACGGGACATGACGGCACAGCCCAGTGCCATGCCCTTGTGTCCAGCTGTGCAGCACTGAACAGGCACTGGGGCGGGGAGCCAGCGGCCAAGCACCACCATCCTGCCCTTGGGAACCCAAGGCCCCAGGCACACGCTGTCCCCTGGGGCCCCGGGCAGGACCATGTCTACCCTCCCTCCACCTGTCCCAGGGGCCATTTGGGGAGTACAGACCACTAGTCAGAGGAGTGAGCCGGTCATCAGGTCTAGCTGTGCAAGGTGGCTGCCCTTGAAATCCAGTGGGGCTGTTGTCGGGGGGCTGCCCATGTGCTCATGCCAGCTCCAGAGACGTGCCAGTTCGTGATCAAGAATGGATTGCACTGAAGGTCCTCATTTCCTCTTTTCAAATAAGTCCACATGCTAAAATGCATTAATTATTTATATCTGCTACATGATCCCAAATCTATCTTCTACTCTCACTGAAAAAGTTTCTTTCCAAATGCTAAAATACCATAAAAGCTTTAAAAATTGATGGGGGAACAGATGGACTTGACTGTGCAAAAATCCTGAATAAAAAGTTGCCAGAGGCCAGCAGAGGTGAGAGGCCTCGGTGTCCAAGGTACACCTTTAGGGCATTAAGACTCTCAGAAAAACGGACGCACTTCAGCCAGGGCCAGGGCACGCACAGGTGGGCCCTGGTGGAATTCATACGCTGGCCAAGTGTTTCAAGGCTGGAGAATGACCTTGATGGATTGCCTACAATCTCTGAAAGAAGTTCTGATGCTAAAATTGTGTCTATTTTAAATAAACAAGTCTGAAACACTCCTTCCTAACTGCTGGAACCTTTTCAGAGAATAGGGAAAACAGGAGGGAGGCCAGAGTGCCAGCGTGCACCTTCTGCCCAAGTTAGTAGTGGCCCACAGCAGCCCTGGGCACAGGGCACCAAGGACACCGTCTTGTGTCATCTGTCATCCAGCTGTCACTTCTCATCTGTGCACATTGTGTACTAAAATTCATGGAAACCTTCATAAAATCAGTCTGCAGCGAGGCTGCACAAGCAGAGGTCCACAGCCAACCCCAAGTGCTTGGCTTCACCTGTGTGGCAGGGCTGAGGCCGTCCTTGCACACATCCACTTGGACCTGTGGGCAGCCCCCAAGAAGAGCTGTCCCCATGCACTGGAGCCCCACCCCTCTGGCCCCAGCCCTCCGACAGGAGGCTGCAGGGGAGGAGCTCAGATCAGAGGCCCGAGGCTGCAGACAGTGGCGTCCTCATGCCCAGCCCCGCCACCCCCTCACACGTCCACGGTGCACAAAGGCTCGCCGCCGGGCTGGGCAGACGCCATGATGGACATCTTGGGCTTCTTCCGTGTCTCCTCCTGGAAGAACAAAGGTCAGGGATTAGATGATGTGGGAATGTGCAACCTCAGGCAAGAGGCTCCCAAGTGGGACAGGAGGGCAGGGGTGAGCCCAGCAGACCACTGTCAAGCAGCCTGTGGAGTACGAGGGCACCTGTGGCTCAAGAAGCCAGGCTGGGAGGGTGGGCAGGGCCTGAAGAGTAGGCTGGTGGGAGGCAGGGTGGGAGGGTCTTCCTGGACACCATCGCAGAGCACCACATGCCATTCCCTGGCCATCAGGACGCATACCCAGAGGTGAGGTCACACCACCAGGGACAAGCCACTTGGGTGGTGCTCCCCACCCCAACCCAGGACAGGAGCAACGCATCTCCTGAATCAGATCGGCTAGAGATAGCTGACGCCTCCCTCTCAGAGAGTTTTATACGGGCTCAGGCTAATACCTCAGCTGAAGAAGGTCCTAGCCCAGAAGCACCTTAGGTGGGTTGCTGCAGGAAGCTTCACCGGAACTGAGCCCTACCCTGGTTTCACTTTCTGTGAACCACACATCCCTCCTCACAGAACTGCCAACCACCTGAGGAGGAAGGGGTCCAGGACGGCAGTCTGTCCTGCCAAGAACCCTGACTGAGGGGTCCCGGGCAGTGCACCATCCCTGCCTTCCAACGGCCAGCATCAAGTGGAAACCCAGGGTCAGCACACAAGAGGCTGGGCCCTTCAAAACCACAGGCCAGGGCTGCAAGCTCTCCACTCAAAACAGTGATCTGATGCAAGTGTCATGAATGACGAAACTCAAGGAAAAGCAAGTTGAATTTAAGCCGAGAGTCTGCTGGGAAAGCGGGCTTTCCGGGTGCCTGAATGCGGCCTCGGCATGAGGTTGCAGTGACAGGTTCCTGGGTGCTGTCTTTCCCCTCCGGCTGCCAGTGTGGCCGCAGCTTGGGGCTCCCTCCTCCCGCGGGGCAAGGGCAGAGGGCCCAGAGGCACGGCCAACACGCACCCTCTCCGCGGCCAGCCTCCTCATCTCCTCCTGCAGCTTGCTCAGGATGTGCAGGTTCGGCTTGTTCTTCCTGGCATACTGCTGCAGCTCCACCACGCTCTTGTCGGAGGTCTCCTGGGGAGCAGAACGCCTGCCCTCAGGGCCGCCCGGGCCTCGCAGGTGCACCGCGGCCGGGAGCCAGCACTGCAAGTCGCCACACTAGCTGCCCCTCCCTTGGCCTGTGCCTGGCAGGGTGACACAGCAGCAGGCACGGCAGCTCGCCTGGATACACCCCTCATTCTCAGCAGGCAGAGCCACGGCCTCCTCCCTTCACAGGGCAAAGGCCCCCCGGCACCCAGCTGTCTCCACTGCAGCCCCGGACACAAGTGCAGGTGGATTCAGCCCTGATGTGGTCATCAGTGGGCCACTCACTGTGCCCAGAGCCCTCAGACTGGAGTGGCCAGGATGGCCTTGGCCAACAGGGATGGCACAGGCATGGGCATTCATCAGCCCCCGATGCTGAGCCCTCCCTGGGCGGTGACTTGCACAGCAGAACAAGCTGCCCAAGGCCCTTCCTGCCTTGAGGCCATCTCTGAGGATGCCTCCTGTGCCTTGGGCTGCCAGACTCCACCTGTCCTGCAAAAGTGGGTGCGGCTGTAGCTGGGCCTGGACTGGAGCCCTCGTTCCATCAGGGACCAAAGTGGACCTTCCCTCCGGCCATCTGAGCCCGAGACAATGCACAGAAGTAAAGCACATACATAAAGGCAGAAAGAAGCTTCGCCTGCACTGTACTCAAATTTTCTCAATGACAGAATCTGGGATTCCTCTAAGCTCTTTGGGGGCCCAGTGTTACTTCCCTCACCCCAGCATGTCCGGCTCAGGGATGGCCTGAGGCTTCATGGCATGGCCCTTGGGTCAGCATGTGCAGTCCCCAGCCTCCACAACAACTATCCCTTCACTTACTGGGGTCTCGATAACGCAGACCATTTCCATGAACGTCAGGGGAAAAGTGAAAAACAAAAAACTCACTCCTACCACTTCCCTTCACCCCACAAAGCACGAAAACCTGAGGGTACTGGTTTAAATCTCGAGATGTTGGCACAACAACAGAAACAAAACAGCCAACATACTGTTTAGTTTACGGGAGCCTGCGTGTTCACAGCTGCGGAGGGGCCGTGAGTTCCCTCTGCTCCCAGGCCTTGCTTGCACTGGGGCTGGTGGCTCTCACCATGCATGTCTCCTGCCAGGCAGTGGCGCTCCAGCCCCTTCCAACATGGACCGGCCTATGGAGTGGTCCGGTTACCTGTTTGACCATCTTGCTGCTTTCCCGGCCATACATGCGCAGTAAGGACCCCCAGTTCTTGACATGAGGGTGCAACAGCTGAAGGATTTTCTGAGAGGCTAACTGCTTCCCGACTCTCTTATTCTTACCTGTGAACAGGGAGAGGAAGCCTCGAACACCCAGCCCAGAGCTGGTGCTATCGGTGGGGGTGGCAAGCACTCCCTGCACTGGCACCAGAGCCTCACTGCCCTGAGGCCAGGTCCACCCTGACCCTGCTGTTCAGAAGACCCCCCAGAGGCTCTAGAAGGTCAGGATGGGCCTCAGGTCACAGCTTAAGAGGCCTCCCTCCCACCACAACCCCACATTCTCGTCACACAGACAAGCAGCAACGGCAGCAACGATGCTGCTCAGGCCTGGGGCTTTTGGGGGCACACACGAGGGAGGGGGCTTCACCAGACGCCTAGGAGAGTTTCCAGGGGGTGTGCGCGCATAGGATTAGTGGATCCCTGGCAGAAAGGCAGGGCAGGCGCAGAGTGGGTCTAGGGAGCAGCAACTTCTAGAACATAGCTCTAGCCCAGGGCCAAGGGCTGCCACACATCCCACAGGGTCTCCAGCTTGGACAACGGGTCTGTGGCCCCGCGCACCTGCCCAGGAAGGCATCTCGGTGGGGACCGGTGTCTGTGGCCACGGGGCACACCCAGGTCTGGATGCGGTTCTGCAATGCGCCAGGGCCAACATCACCTTCTTATTTACACAGCACTGGTTTTGTGTTTATAGTAGTTACACAAAATTATCTTCTAAAATAAAGTCACATTTTTTTTAAAGTGGGTACTTCAAATACTGAATTCAGTAAAGAGCGCGGGCGATGCACACACACCAGAGGCAGCAGTGGGTGTGCCACGCAGCAGGCGGGCCTGCTGCCGTGTTGGGGATGCTCCTCCACTTACCACAGGCACTGAGGGCTGGACAGGCGCAGTGGTGGCAGGAGGGGGGCACCCGGCCTAGCCCACGTGACCAGCCCGAGCCCTGAAGGCAGGAGAACCACCCCAGGATCCTCAGGCCGACTGGGCCCCAGCTCCCAAAAGGAGAGGCTAGTGGACACACCACAGGCATCAGCCACATGCAGAGCCTGGGAGCTAGGCCAGTGCAGTAGCCAAGGACCACAGCACAAAAGCCTAAGGCTCCCAGAGGTCAGAGAGCAGGACCGAACCCCCAGGCGTGTCAGAGCGAGGGGACGGCAGGAGGGAGGCGGTCCTTACACCAGCCGCGCACTGTGTGTTTGCCGCACGCCATGACATATTCGCTCTTCTGGTTTTTACCAGGAACCACTTCAAACTTGATGGCTGTGTCACCCATCCCATGGTTCCTTTAGGAGAGACACGGACAACGGGGGCCATCAGCTGAGGAGGACGAAATGGCTGCTTCCAGAAAGCCCTCTGAAGACGCTGAGACATGGCAGCCTTTCCCCAAACTGCTGCTCAGCTGGAGGGGATTCTCCAAGGACCCCCCTCCGATCCCATGGACGCTGAGTGCCAGGCATGAGGGGCTGTGGTGCCCAGGGGGTAGGCTCACATGCTCGGCCTCTAGCATCACCCCTGGAGCCAGGACCCCCCGAGGGAGGCCCCCGCCACCTGACTTAGCAGGGGAAGAGCCCCAGCCTACCTTTTAAGGCACTCGTGGAGGATCTGATAGGGAGACAACAGTCCGGCCTTGCTGGTCAGCTCATAGACTCGTGAGTCCTCGATACTGATGTGGTTAAAATACTGAAAGACAGAGCGACCGCTCCTGAAAAGCCAGACCAAGTGTGCCCGCCTCACGGAGCTGCTCCCGGGCTGTCTGCTTCCCCCCAGAAGCTTCTGGTCCTCTTCACCCCCTCACAGAGCACGCCGCCCAGCCCCCGCCTATCCCAGTGCCCTCTGAGACGTGGACGAAGAGCGCGCAGCACCACTCTGCACAGCTGGCGAGCATGAGACTCTTCTGAACCCGAGTCTGGCAAATTAGTCAAAAATCTAAAGATAAACCTGAGGAGAAAAACTTGAAGATCGTAAGAGAGATAACAGAAGGGAGAAGGTAAGCCGGACAGCAACGCTCCGTGTGGCAGAGGCCAAGCTCCCTGAAGGCTGAAGCTCCTGCAGAGACTAACCCCGGGGGGCTGGGAGGGCCTGGCCTGGCTCCCTTCCAGCTCCAAGTCGCCCTGGCTCTGAGACCACCAAGTCCTGTGACCAGAGAGCAGAAAGGTCGATGGGCAACCACCCACTGAACCATTTTCGGGGAAGAGGGAAGCTCTGTGCAACAACGGCAGGCACAACCCAGGGGGCGGGGGCGGCTCTGACCCCAAGCGGCCCTGGGCCTCTGTGGAGCCGCCCTGGAGAACGAAGGACGCGGTCTGGCCCCCTCCCCGGGTGCGGCTGTATTAAGTCTCCCGAGGCTGCCCTGACAGACTACCATAGGGTGGCTCAAAACAGAAGCTTACTTCTCAACAATTCTGGAGCCAGAAGTCCGAAATGAAGGTGTCAGCAGGGCCCCATGCTCTGTGAAGCCGCGAGAGGCAGGTCCTTGCTCGGATCTCCTGGGCTCCGGCGGCCCAGGCTGCCCTGGGCCCCGTAGCTCCACGCCCACCTCCACTCCTCAGAAGGCCCACAGTACTGGCCTGGGCGGCAGGGCCCTCTCCTCCACCCGCTTCCGTGAGGAGGAAAGGTGCTGCTTCCAGCGAGAGCGAAGAACCTGCTCTATTTGGTCATTATCTTCCACCAGGTCCCGTAAGACATGTCCACTCCCAAGCACCACCTCAGTGAGGGGCAGCTTCCCCCAAAACACCCGGCCCCAGGCCATCCTCAATGGCTGGCTCACACTCAGCCTGTGAGGACACACAACAACTGGCAGCCACATGGAGGCTGTGGCCTGCAGGCAAGTGGAGGAGGACCTGCACTCACCACAGCTCCAGGATTCCCCCTGACAAAGCAGAGGACCCCCAACACACGGGAAGAACTCATGCTTAGAAGCCCAAAGGCACCCAGCAGCCTCTGGGAAAGGCCAATGCCTAGTGGCCACGGCATGTCACGAACGGTTAAGCCTGTCAGGGCACGTGAGGCCTGAAGCTCAAGAGCACAAAGGGCGGAAGTGACCCACTGACCGCAGTACAGAAGTCTGGGGGATCACTGCCCAGCAGGCGCTGCGGTGCTGAGAGGGAGCATCAGACAGCCCAGCATCGGTGAATTCCAGAAGCTAGATAAAACGCAACAATTCTGTGAGAAATGCAAACTCCCCGGATCTCCCTACTCAGGAAACTGTCCCCAGAGGGAGCTCTAGGGCACACGGCTACCCCAGAGACAACTCCACACATGCACGGGAGAGATGATACTGACTCTCTTCACCTCCAGAGGACGGGCAACTGCTAGCAAGGCTCTGATGTGACCCCGAAGACACACGGGAACACCACAGGCCGATGCCCCTCATGAACACAGGGCGAGAACAGAGCATCAGCAAACTGAACAACCACGGACATATGGAGGAGGGGACACTGGTGTCTAAGGAGGACTTGACTGGGGAGGTGTTTTTTAAAAAATTAATCAACCTAATTCAGTATATTAACAAATTAAAGAAAAACATCTCATGTCAATAGATACAGAAAGGACACTTGACAAAATCCAATGGCCTTTATGATAAAAAGTCAGCAGACCAGGAAAAGAAGCATCCTCCCTCAAGCCAACAAAAAGCCCCAACAAAACCTGACAACAAGCCCCACACTCAGTGGGGACAGGTGAGGTGCCTCCCCACAGCCAGGGAAGGGACAAGATGCGCTCATTCCACTGCCACTCGGCATAGTGCTGGAGTTCTAGCCAGAGAAGATAGAGAAATAAAAGGCACATCTGGACTGGGAAGCAAGAAGCCCAGCCTCCTCTAATCACAGCCAATCCAATCCTGCACACAGAAATTACAAAGAAATCGACAGAAAAGCCGTTACAACTAATAAATGAGTTTTTAGCAAAGCCACAAGACACAAGGTCACTATACAAACAAACTGTAGCTCTATATACTTAGCGCTCAACAGTCAGAACTGGAACTGAAGCCCTACTCACAACAGCACTGGAACGAGAAACACTGAGGTCCAGTGACTAGTGAAGTGTGTGCAGGGCCCATGTGCTCAACACAGCCAAACACCAGTGACAGCAAGGACCTCGGTAATGGAGAAGCGCTACATCTGCACATTAAAAATTCAGTATTATTAGGGTGTCAGTTCTCTCCAACTTCATCTACAGATTTCAATCAAAATCCTAGTCGAATTTTTTATAGATGACTTAACTGCTTCTAAAACCTCCATGGAAAGGTAAAGGAGCTAGGGTAACAAAGTGCTTTTGAAAAGGAGAACAAAGTTGGAGGTTTTACACTATCTGATTTCAAGGCATCAGGACGGTGACCTGGCGGAAGGACAGATACACGGATGACAGAAGAGACTGTCCAGACACAGGCCCTCACACACATGGCCACGGCCACCTGGCTCCTGCCAAAGGCGAGAAGATAATTCTAGTTAAACAAACGCCTCCTGTGCAGCCCAGTGAGCCCACCACAGGCACTGTCTACCGCACTGTCTACCACACTGCCACCACAGCCCCGTGGCAGCCTATTGCTCATCTCCCAGATTTGAAATGTGCCCAGTGCCCCTCGAGTGAGAAGGAGGAACACACCAAGCCAGCCTTCCAGTAGACACGGCCCGCCCACAGCCCAGGTGCCAATGCAGATGAATCCCACATGCACTGCTTGTGGACTTGGAACCTGGTTCTAAAGCTACCTACCCTGTGACCCCACTGATACAACATTCGGGACTTGGATAACCTACAGGGATAGTTAGGTGCCCACCAGGGGTCACAGGTGGGGGGACTTTTGACTATAAAGGGGCAGTTCCAGAGAAACAGGGAGGGAAGAACATTTGAAAATGTTCTGTGTCTTGACTGTGCTGTCGGTTACATGACAAATCTACGTACACCTCAAAACTCACAGTACTACACCAAAAACCAAAACTTAACTCTATGTAATTAAAAAATAAGCTGGAAAAAAACCCCGTCTCTAACACCTAAGTTTTAGAATGACCAGGAATCATCCAGCAACAGCTACCTAAAAGCACTAACTACCGAGAAGAAATCGCCCTGGTCCTGTGAAAGGGACCTGGTCACCTGCTTCTCTTTTTAATCAACACTGGACATGCTCCGCCCTGATCCTGCCTCCCGTCAGCTCTTGCGCTCTGGGTGTTCTGCACCCAGCCACCTGGCATGTGGACGTTGGGCCATCACGGCTCACAGACACCATCCCACAGCAACAGCTTCTAGAGTGCAGGGCCCACTCGGCCCGCCCAGGCATCCCACTGTCCCCCGTTCCAAGCAGGGAGGGGACAGTGCCTCAGCCTGAGCTCAGGTGTACTGCCCCTCGGGCCCCACAGGGAAGGGCCGCCACTGCCGGCAGGACCCGTGACTCACAGCCGTCGCACGGCGGGACGGCCATTCCAGTCATCAGGGGAGTGCTGAGCTAAGACCCGGTCTGACAGACAAGATACCTCCCCTTCTGACAGATTTAAAATGGGAAAGACACAGAATGTGTGTGCGCACACCATCCAATTAAACGAGAGGCAGGAAAAGCGCACACCCAAAAGCATGCAGGGTGAACTTGGTCACTGCGTCCAGCTCCTGGCAGAGCTCCTGAGCCCCTCTAGGCTGAACCTGAATTCAGGCTAAGGAGGTGGCTCAGCATGGGTCCCTAGATAGCCTCAGAAGGGACTGGCCACCAGAAAGACCTAATACCTCATCAGGTGCTTCCTCATCTGCCTGAAAACCAGCAAACCGTCCTTCCTAAGTAAGCCAGTACACATGGTTTTCCTGAGCTCTGGGAGCCATCTGTCAAAGTATCGAGCCTGAAGGAGGTCACTGGAACCCCTTAATCTGGAGTTGGCAAGGCAGGGTGTGGGTGGCCTGGACACTCCATTTGTGGCTGGTGTCTGAAGCAGACACAGTCTCGCAGGACCGAGCCCTTTAGCCTGTGGGATCTGAGCCGACTCCATGCAGTGTAAGAATTAAGCTGAGTGTGGACATCTAGGTGGTGTCAGAAAACTGGAGGACTGTCATGGAAAAGAACTTTCCATGTGCACAAAGGCACTTTTGCCTGGATTCCAAGCCCTCTGATGCTGCCCATGTGGCACTCCGCCCACATGCCCTTCTCCACCTGGAGAAATCTCTTCTTTCTCAGGCTCCTTTCTGATGTGATTTCTGGGAAAATCTGTCACTTTCCAGAACAGCCCCTGAGCACATGGTGAGAACCTGAACCCCACTACTGGCCAGCAGGCAGCATCTCCAACCACACACGTCATTGGCCATCTGTCTATGTGCAAGAAGGGTGCACCACAGGTGCACAGCAGCATCGGCCTGCTAAGGCACAGCTTCCAGAAACCTGCAATCTCTGTCACTGAATGCCTCACCAGAGGCACTGATGTGAAAGCCTCCCGACAGTGACCCTGTGAAGAGCAATAAAGGAAAAAGAAAGGTGGAGGATGACAGACAACTGAGCATAAAGACCACTAGCTGGTCAGTGGCACCACCATGCACGCACACAGAGAGGCGGCTCCATACAGTTAACCACAGAAGGGTCCCCTCACCACCTGTGATGTAATAATAGGTGGATGGTGTGGCTTGGGGCAAGCTGCTGCCCTCTAGGGTGTATCCCACCACATAGCCACACGTGACAAGGCCACATACAGCAGGGGGATGGCAAAGGGCAGCTGGGCCAGAGCTACAGGAAAAGCGCTGGCTGGACCTAAGTGGGTATCAGGCTAGCAGGGAGCACAGGCCATTCTGCAACACCCCCGGCCTCCCACATCCTGCTTAGGCTGCGGAAGTCGGTGCCCTGGTTCCCTGTGCTGGCCACAGCAGACCTAGGCGGCCTCTGCTTGGGGAATTGCGGTGGTGCCCAACACAGAGGAAAACAGAGCAAGAGCAAGCACGGACTTGCACACTGATTAAAAAATGGACCGAACTGTTTATTCATTCAACAACCAATGGAACAGGATGCTGGTATTTCTGAGGTCACACCACTTGATGGAGACTAGCCGGGACATCATGATAGAACCAGGCACCCCAACCCTGCTCTGCTAACTTTGGAGACTTTTCTATCACCTCAACATGTCAAAAAATTCTCATACCAATCCTGACTTACTTAAACTTTGCCACAATGATATGCACAGCCAAGCGGGATGTGGGTCCTTCAAGCTCAGACAGGTGATACTCCCTAACCCCAGGAGTCAGCGGCAGAGCCTGCTCAGATCAACTGCGGTGCCAAAGCAAAGCCATGCCCTCCAGCCCTGGCTGTGGAAGTCATGCCCCGCTGCCACCTGCCCGGGCCCAGGCCTCTCCCAGGGCCAGACCATGTCACCCCTTCCTGTTTCTGCTGCCCTGCATAACTGGACGGACAGGGCTGCCAGTCAGGAAGGGGGGTCAGAGAAACCCATGCAACCAGGCACCATCGTTAAGAGTCTTGGTGGGCTGCAGGTGGGGGTCTGGGCAAGGGGTTCTTCCAAAGTGCCTTGGAAACTACCCTCAGCACCATCCTTCCACAACTGGCTCACTAAGGAAAAAGCTTGTCCTTTGGAGATTGTCTGCTCTGAGTGGAGGCTGCGATCTGTGTCAGTCCATGACAGAAAACATGAGAGACTTCAGTGTGATCTAACACTGTCATGGGCATTTTACCATATTTATAATAGTATCTGTCCAATAAACACCAGAAAAACTTTTAAAATGCACCCTGAATTACTTCTGGAGTGACAGAATAAAGGACTTCCAAAATTTGCTCCTCCACAGAAGTAAGGACACTGACTAAAACTGTCAATCAACTTTTTAGAATTCTGGAAATTAAGACAACAATCTGAGATTTATTCAAGAAAAATAGCTAATCTTGGTAGGAATAATAAGCTCTGTGGTGTTTTAACTTGGTTCATCCCACCCTCCTCTTCCCAGTTTCTGGGTTAGCAGACCTGGGAACCAGCTGCCTCACAGTCACTGAAGAAGGTGGCATGGATCCCCAGCACCCCAACCCCAGAAAACCATCATTATCTGGCTCAGCGGGCAGCTGTATAGAAGAGCCCCATTGTAGGACTTGTCTTTCTTTGATTCAACTCAGCTAACTCAGTGAAAATAGCCCAATTCCACAGGAAATAAGTCAAAAATAATCAGCAGCAACCGTTCCACATTGTGGTTGCCTAAGGCTGGGAGATCAGCTGGCTAGCAAGAGACAGGTCAAAAAACACTAAAAGCTGGAGAATGAGATGCCTGCAGGGGACTCTGAAAAGCTCCAACATGTCTGGGCGCTAGACAGCCCAGGAAAAACCTGAGAAGGCCCTAGTTGATTCAGAAGCTTTGTGCAAGTTCGAAGGAAAAGCTAAGACAAAGTCATCAACTACTAGAGTCCCAAAGGTGACCCAACACCCACACAGAGCCTCCGGCCAAGGTGGGAGACTTACTGGTTCAGGTCAGGAAATCTGACCTAACTTTACAAAACTAGTCTAGGAAAGTCATATTAGCTGAGTTGAATTACGTACCTCCCTATAACCCCTCAACTCATATGCTGAAGTCCTAACCCCCAGCAGCTCAGAATGCCATTTTAAAGACAGGTCCTTACAGACGTAATCGTGTTAAAATGAAGTCACTAGGATGGGCCCCAATCCCATTTGACCGGTGTCCTTACAAAGAGGAAATCTGGAGATAAACACACATACAAAAGAAAACTAAGTGAATATGAAGACAGTCATCTCCAAATGAAGGAAAAAGCCTGGAAGAGAACCTTCCCTCACAGCCCCCGCTCAGAATCAATCGGCAGACACCTTGATTTTATAGGATTAGCCTCCAGAACTTGAGGCAATAAATCTGTTGTTTAAGTCACCCCATCCAGTTTGTGATACTCTGTTACCAGTCCTAACAAACTAACAGCCATCAAACAGACAGCAAAAAGGAACAGCCCGAACCAGTCTTGGGAAGGGGAGGCAATCTGACATCCACAGCTGCCAGTTACATTATTTTAAATGTCCCAGTTTCAACAAAAGAAATTACAAGACATGAAACAGAAATGTATAAACCATTCATGGGGAAAAAAGGCAGTCAACACAAACCATCTCTGAGGAATAATGAGTCACAACAAACATGTATGGGGTCGCCCAGATGGCACACACACGTTTCCCAGGCGTCTCCGGTCGTCACCCCCAGCTCCTGAAGACACCGCAGTCTCAGAGGGGACTCGAGAGCCTTGTCATGTTAACCAGAGACTTCTGGACCCCCCGGGGGGCGGGGCTGGAGGCTGGGTCAGCCATTGGCCATTGATTTAGTCAATCATGACTGTGCAAAGAAGCCTCACAAACCCCTGGGAGGAGCTGATGGCTCCCTTGGATCCGCGGCTCAGTTGGGGAGAGCTGCTCTGCTGCGGGAACGGAACCCCTTCACCTGCTGTGAGCCAGGCCCCAACCTCTGCCAGGATAGAGGCCCCTTTATCCGGGACCCCGCCCCGTGTATCTCTTCATCTGGCTGTTAACATGTATCCTTTATTAAACTGGTAAACTAAGTGTTTTCCTGAGCTCTGTGAGCCGCCCTAGCAAATTAATGGAGCCTAAGGGGGAGGTCGTGGGAACCTCCAGTCTGCAGGCAGTAGGAGAGAAGCGCAGAACTGCCTGGGGCTTGGGACCTGCGTCTGGAGTGGGCGGTGGGGGGCAGTCCTGTAGGACGGAGCCCGTAGCCCGGTCTGGGCAGACGGCGTCAGAATTGGGTTGAGTCCCTCGGACTCCCTGCTGGCGTTGGAGACTTGCTTGGTGTTGTGTGTGGGAAGACCCCTCCCTCCCACAGATACACATGGAATGGGGTCCAGGAACCCGAAAGGAGTTAATACTGTTATTGCTCTATAATCAGTATGATATTGCTATATATGAAAAAACAACACTCACCAAATAGAGAATGTAAGTTAGATTATGAGAAATTCACTAGCAGTAATCAGCAGCAGATTCAAGCAGTCAGAAGTATCAGCAAACTTGAAGATAGGCCAAACAAAAATATCCAGTGTGAAGAACAACAAAAAATAGGAAAAAAGAGTAGACCCTCATAGACATGTGGGGCTATCGTGAAATTACCAATTTATATATAATGGGAGTCCCAGAAAGAGAGAGAGAAATAAAAGGGCAAGAAGAATATTTGGGTAAATAATGGCTAAAACTTCTCAAGGATAAAAAACATTAATCTACATATTAAAGAAACTCAACAAATTTCAAAAAGAAAACCAAAGAAACCTACACCAGACATCTCTGCTGAAGGCACAGGATCCCAACAGCCTCGAGAAGCAACTATCAGTGGAGCACCCGTTAGGAGTGACGGCTGACGTGCATTCCTAAGAGGCCAGAAGGCACATTTCCCACTATTAAGAACAAGACTATCAGTCAAGAATTCTTCAAAAATGGAGATTTTTCTGGAGGTATTTCAGATAAACAAAAACTATGAGAATCCATTGCTAGTCGACCTGCCCTCTAAGGAACACAAAAGAGTCTTCAGGCTGAAATGAAGGGATGCTATCGGCCACGACTCAAATCCATGCGACAAACCGAGGACACTGTAGGCGTACCGCTGACTCCACCAGTAAATCAGAGACAATATAAATGTACTTCCTCATAACTCTTTTCTCTCCTGAGTTAAAAGACAACTACACAGAGCAATGATTATAAAAGAAGCAAGATAATTAAAATGGTACATTAGAAAGTAACACTTTACAAAGGCAGTGATGGAGGAAATAAGAAACAAAAAAACACATAAAACAAATAGCAAAACAGCACACATAACTTCTACTTTACCAATTACATTAAATTCAAACTGAATAAGCCCTCTGAGCAAAATGCAAAGATTGACAGAATGGGTAAAAACCAAACTCAACTATATGCTGCCTGTAAGAGACAGAGTTTAGATTCAAAGACACAGATACGTTACAAGGACAGAAAGACACATGATGCGAACAGTGATTAAGAGTAGGAGTGACTGTATCAGATAAAATTGACTCTGGGACAAAAATCGTTACTGGAAATTAAGGATATTTTATAATGACAGAAGGGCCCATTCCTCAAGGTGACATATTTGATACACATTCAAATAGAAACTGCTTCTCTCAACACTTTTGACACCGCCTGTGTGGGACTCCCAGCCCAGCAGTTCTGGAGCTAACTGCCAGGAGTTGGAGTAGACCCCACAGGCTATGGGCTCCGCCCCACCACACTGCTGTGGCCACTTCTCACACTGATCCCAAGTCTGGCTGTCACCCTGCTTCTCACTAAGCAGCTATACAGCAGAGGCTACTGCAACCCTTCCTTAGGTTGAATGATTTGCTAGAACAGCTTGCAGAACTGAGAAAAAGTTTACTTCCCAGATCACTGGTTTACTACAGAAGGATGTAACTCAGGACCAGCCAGATACAACAGATGCGTAGGGCACAATATAAGGGAGGGGGTGCGGGGCTTCTATGCCCTCTCAGCATGCTACCCCTAGCACACCTCAATGCATTCACCAACCCAGAAGCCCCTTCAGTTGGGGTTTTCATGGAGTCTTTACTACACAGGTATGACTGATCAGGTAACTGGCTGCCAGTGGTTAACTCAGTTTCCAGTAACCCCTCCCCTCCCTGGACACTGGGGGCAGGACAGAGGAAGGGAGAACTGAGAGCTTCAGCTTCTAACCCCAGGGGTCAGTTCCCCTGGCAACTGGCACACCCACTTAATTAACATGAACTCGGGCGAATGAAAGGGGCGTGTGAAGAATAACCGAAGATGTTCCCTTCACCTCTGTCAGCCTGGAATATTTCAAGAACGGGGGACAAAAAACAAGTATTGATTCATTGTATTATATTAGAATCTCTGCACCAGAAACCAAAGACAAACACAAAGATGTGTACTTCTGTGTCACAGACACGCCCTTAACAACAGCCCAATACACATGAAGCCAAAACCTAGAGAACTGAAGGGAGAAGCAAACCATTCGACAGCAGGAGTTGGAAACTTCAATACCCACTCTTGATAATGGGCAGGAGACGCGGGCAGAAGACCCCAGGCTAACAAGACAACAAATGCCGCCCACCAACAAGGCCTAAAAGGGGTCTGGTTCACTTCGCCCAGTAACAGCAGCACTTACATTCTTCAGGTGCACACAGAACACTGTCCAGGACAGAACACGTTAGGTCATAGAACAAACCCCAATAAATTTAAAAGGATTGACTGAAATCACACAACCTATGTTTTTGAACAACAATGAAATTAAATAAAAAAATCAGTAACAAGGAAATTTGGGAAATTCACAAATTAAGAAAAGTGAACACTCCTAAAATAAGCAATGACTTACAGAATTACAAGGGAAATCAGAAAATATTTCAAGATAAATGAAAACAGAAACACAACATACTAAAGCTTATGGGATACAGTTAAAGTAGTAACAGAAGAAAACTCAGAGCTGTAAACTACATACTTGAAACGAAGATCTCAGATACCAACCTTAACCTTAAGACACTAAAAAAGAATAAACTAAACCCAAGGCTAACAGAAGAAAGGAAATAATAAAGGCTAGAGCAGAAATAAATGGAATAGTAAAAAACCAACATGAAAAAATGAAGAAAACCATGAGTTGGATACCTGAAAAGATCAACATTGCCAAAACTTAAGTTGGACTGTCCAAGAGAAAAAAGAGAGATTCAAACTGCTAAAATCAGCAGTGAAAGCAGGTCATCGTCTTACTGAAATGAAAAGGATTATAAGTAAATACTATGAACTGTACGCCAATGAATTGAGACAACCTCGTCAAATGGAAAAATTCCTAGCAAGACACAAAGTCCCAAAACTGGCTCAAAAAGGAACAGAAAATCTGAACAGATGTGTAACAGCAAAAAAGACTGAATCAGACTTAAATAACCTCCTAAGATGGTTTCACTGGTGAATTCAATCAAATGTTTAAAAAATTAATACTAAAGTTTTACAAACCATTTCATACAATAGAAAAGGAAAGAACACTTTCCAACTCATTCTACGAGGCCAGTATTACCCCAATACCTACGGTAGACAAAGGCATTACAAGAAAACAGACTAGTATGCCTCAAACAATTGCAACATCATTAAACAAACACCAGCAAACCAATTCAGCCACAGAGAAAAATGATTATATGCCATGACCAAGTGGATTTATCTCAGAAATGCAAGGTTGGTTTAACACCCACAAGTCAATGTAATTAACCACCATATTAGTAAAGTAAAAGTCAAAAATCACATGCTCATCTCAACAGAAGAAAAAACATTTAATAAAATCTAACATCCTTTCCTGACAAAAACTCTCAGCAAATTAAGAGTAGAAGTAAATAGAAGGAAACTTCCTCAACCTGATAAAACCTCCAGCTAACACAGCTATGGTAAAGGGGCCTGTCACAAAGGACCAATGTCGTATGATTCCACTGACACAAAATATCCAGAACTGGCAAATCCAGAGGCAGAAAGTAAAGCAGCGGTTGCCAGAGGCTGAGGTGCAGAGGGACAGGAGAATTGGAAATGACTTCTTTTTGGAGTGATAAAATTACGTCACTGTTATGGCTTTACAACTGTGAAATACAAAAATTCACTAAGCTGCAGAGCTTAAAAGGGTATAATTTATGGTGTATAAGATATGTATTAATAAAACTATTATAAAAAAGACTGTATTCCTCAGAGTCTGAGAAGCCCTTGCTACAGATAACCACAGACTCTTACTTACACAAAAAAGGTTAACAAGTAGTTTTAAATGGTTGATAGAAGGATCTAACTTTTGTATACCCTGTCGCCAAGTTTCACTCCCACCATGAATCTACGAGTGCTGACTTGCTTCTGAATGCATTTATTGTGTACACACGACTTCTTACCACCCTGACAGGACACAGGGGACAAACACCTGATAAAAATGACATTTGCCCCCTTGTGTAAGAGAAGCAAGTGTCCTCTTTTATGAAATATGAACAAACAAAATCACCTGGGTCTTGGATGACTAAGTCCTTGAGCACAGCCGACACTAAGGGACACTAAGGGACGCTAAGAGACTGCAGTCCAGACCAACAGGACTCTAACCTTTGCAAACAATATGGCTTCTCTCTCACTTACCAACTTTACATTTCCCTGTATGGCCCCGGACCAACCTAAGACAGGCACAGTCGGGGGGCCATCAGCTCTTGCTCACTTTCTGTGATGACTGCCCTTGTCTTTGGTTAACAACCATTTGCCCTTGTCCTCTTTTATGAAATATGAACAAACAAAATCACCTGGGTCTTGGATGACTAAGTCCTTGAGCACAGCCGACACTAAGGGACACTAAGGGACTCCTCGGAGGTCTGTTTAACAAAGTCAGGGATGAGGATTTCCAGCGTAGCTCGGGCTATGGAAAGAAACCCCCAAGGGTGAGGGTCGGACAGGCCCACTTCCCGGCTTGAGAGGAGCTGCAGACGGGCTCCTCCTCAAGGTCAGGGTCCCTGCGACTCAAGGGGAGCAGCAGCCCTTCAGCGGCAGGGACAGCAGAGAACGGAGCACAGCCTGAGGAAAGGGGACAGTGGGCAGGGCCAGGCCGCATGCAGCGTCGGGAGCCCCTGGAGCCCCGTGCCCTCCTGCTGAGATACTCTGACAGGCCAGGGACAGGAGGAGCTCTACACTGCAGGGGAATCGCCTGGTGCTGGGCAGCAAATGGCTTGGCAGGGCCTGGCCTGAGCAGTAAGGACTGAGGGTGAGTGGGCTGCTGTGCGTGTGACAGAGAACAGCAGCCAGATGGACAGACATTCGAGAGAGAGCAGCCGCAGGACAGAGCACAGGGCGGCTCACTGCTTCACACAAGGGCCCGAATGAACACAGCAGCGTCTCCCCGCTGGAGGAGGGAAAAGGGGTGTGTGTAGTCTGGTTCTGTAGGGCTGTAAGTGCTGGCAAGACAACCAAATGTGGAAGTCTAGAGAAGAGCTGGGGTCTGGGTAGAGGAACATGGGGAGGAGCACAGCCAGGCCCAGCCACCGGATGTTTCCGCCCCGACACTGGGCCCTTCTCTGCAAGTCATCTGCTTCATGACCTCTCTGGAACACCCAGCGTGTTAAGCTGGAAGGTCTTTTGGCAAAATCCCTCTAAAATGGACAGCAGGCCTTTCTGGAGAACAGGTGGAGTGTGTGAGCCCAGCACAGCCTCACACTGGGCAGCACGGTAATGCATCACTGCAACCGTCCTGAGCTACACCAAGGGAAACTGAGTCACACAAGCAAAAACACTCAACCAACCCCAACACCCAGACAGACTGTGATGAAACTGACACACCGTACACTGTGGGAAGGGCAGAGCAGACAACATGGCAATGGTAGAAACCTCAGAGAGACCTGTGGGCTAGGGCCTGGGGCACGCCCAGCCCCCACCCTGCAGCGCGGTCCACCCCCAGGGAGACGCCAGGTGCCCTGCGGCTGGGGCACAAGTCTCCAGAGAAGAATGCAGTGACTCCTGGTGCTGGGCATGAAAGTGAACAGCAAGAGCGCGATCACAGTGGCCATGCATTTTAATCCGGAAACTGAAGCTTCCCTGGCGAGTCTGCCACACTGCATTCGATGAGTGGCGGTCCCAGATCTGGGGTCTTCCCAGCTCAGGAAACCGTCCTCACGAACGTCAGCACCGCAGCACACAGGCCTGCCCGGGTCTCACCCACTAGCATGTGCCCACATTTTGCTCAGCGTGTGTAGATACGCTGTGGGACATGGGGAACATGGAGAAAAGAAGGGTGGGAGGAGGCATTCACCCTCAGACGGGCACAGGTGTGTGAGAGCGGACCACCAGTCTGCAGCACACAGTGCCCTGAGTGGCGAGGACCAGGGCAAGAGTCCAGCCCGGCTTCCACTAGTGGAGAACAGACCTCTGCTTTCACTTCTCATGTTTTACTTCCTCTATTGGAATCTCTTCCAATGAGCACAGGATTTTAAAATCAAAGTAAGTGACTCATACAGCCGCGATTTGCCCCACCCACAGCCCTCCCACCGAGGCCGCTGCCAAGAGCAGATGCGGGCCCTGGCGTGCAGCAGGCACGTTACCAGCTTTGTTCTTCGCCAGCTTTTTGCTGCTCGCAGTTCCAGATCCATAGGTCACACCATCAATGGTCACTGAGGCACCAAAAGGCTCACTTGGGTTCTCTTAAAATTAAAACGACTGGTTTAAAACACACTTGCCAAGACATTGAAAGCCTGCATGCACACAGTGTGCTTGCACCAACAGACAGGGGGTCGGGGCTGCTGCTGCAGGGCAGGGATCTGGGCCCCCGAAGTGAGGAGACGGGCCAAGGGCCAGTCAACAGGCAGGCAGAGAGCTTGCCAGGAAAGCTGTGAGGAACGGGGGACCGAGGGACCATGAGGGGGGCAAACAGGAGGCCAGAGGCAGAGCCACCCAGGATGGGGGCCAATGTGTGCGAGGAAATGGGGACGCACAGGGCAGGGAGGCAAAGAAACAACGAGACTGATGACAGGCGACTCCTACGCTCTGGCTTCCAAGAGGAAGCATAGGGCTTCTCATGACGCTGTGATGCAGAAGGCCACAGAAGACGGCCGGTGGGAGGTGCAGGCCCGAGGCCCCTCTATCCACCTGGGGGCACCTGAAGACACACTTCCTCAGACCAAGGGACAGGCAGAAGGCAGGGAGAGGGGAACATGGACAAAAGGGTGGGAGGAGGCATTCACCCTCGGACAGACACAGGTGTGTGAAAGCGAACCACCAGTCTACGACACACTTCTTGCCCCCCTTCTGGTTTCTCCCGGAGTACAGTGGGCTAGTCAGCCCCCGCCTCCCCAGCCATGGCCACAGAGGTCCGTGATTCTTTTGGACTGACATGGGGAAGACCAAACTTACCACATTCAAAGAAATTATAAACGGGGCGGACCTTGAGAACACGCTGCATGTACTCGTGCAGGATGCAGACCTCAGATTTCCCGTTGGGGTTTATGACAAACTCTGTGAGGAGAAGGGCTGTCTCAGCAACTGCGTGAGGACCTACTGCAAGTCAGCGCACAGGACCTGGCCCTGCTCAAGGCACCGAGCCACTGAATTAGGGGCCCACCACCATGAGCGTGGTGGACCCCTGCATTCGCAGGGCAAATGTAAGCTCTGAATTAAACGCACAACCCGCATGCTAAGCATACATTCTGAGAACAGCAAATGGAAAACTACAGTGTCACCAGTCTGCCAATGTTGAAATACCCAAGCCCCGATGCACCTTTCTTTGTGGGAGCATCTTGTACAGAAAGAGTGATGAGCTTCTGATTGGCTGGCAGGATGGGCCTCTCGGATTCGGCCTGTTTCCGTTTCATTTCCCGGTTGAACTGTCGCCGCTCAGCCCAAGTCCTGAATTTCTTCACAGTGACTTGCTCAAAGTCAAAACGCTTCTCCAAGTAGTTCCGAAATTCCTCCAGATCTGTACAGGGTTTACCAGAGAACCAAGTTACTAATTCCCGATGTAAGAGTTTCCTCTGGCCAGTGAGCAGCACGGTGACGGGCTGCCCGCGGAGCAGGCCGTGGACACCATCTCCCTTCCCCTGTTCCTCTTGAAGGGCAAGGAAAGACAAGACCCAGGTGCTTTCACTGCGGGCTCAAGTTATTCTGACAGATGATCCCTTATGGACAAACTTCTGGGATGTCCTTTTAGGTCACTTGGAGCAAGAAGAAAAATTGAAAAATGAAGCTTTAGGAAAAACAAAATCAAACCACCAGCGGCCATTAGGGCCTTTGTCCCTGTATGAAAACAGGTATGTGACCGCCAACAGCCACTGAGGCATGTGTACCCACTGCCTGCCTCTCTGCCCACCCAGCACTTTCCCTCCAGCCACCCAGCAGCCTCCACACTCAGCAGCATGCCAGGCGGCTCAGGCTTTGGCACTCGTCAGCCCTCTCCCGATGCTGTCCCAGGCTCTGCCCCACAGCTCACCTGGGTGCCCTGTCTCGGCTGCCAGCCCCATGCTGAGGTCCCCAGGGGCCTCCTGCTTCTGCTGATGTGCCCACTGTCCCCCCTCCCCAGGACATCCTAGAGGGTCACATAAGCCTCACTGGTTTCCTGCCTGCCACCCACCACTCAAGCACAAGCCCCAAGACAGAGTCTGCCCTGGCTCACGCCCAGCACTGAGCAGATTGGGCAGAAGGCAGAGGAAGGACTTCTGTGTGGGAAGACTGAGACCTATGCAGTTAAAACAGAAGGCTGCAAATCAACATAACTGCACCTACTTAATCATAAACCAAAACCACGTACTTCTTTACGTGAGTGCAGAGAAGTGAGTCTGGAAACAAATACAAGTGGTCACCTCGCAAAAGAGTGAAGTTAGAAGTGGGAGACAGAATTTTTAGAAAAACAGGAACACATTCAGGTAATACATGTGCATAGAAGATGGCATAAAGAAAGCAAGCACTAAGTTAAAGTCTTAAAGAGAAGGCCCCTTCTGGCTGGTCCCTGAGAAAAGCCCAACACACCAAAGCAGACAGAGGAAGGCCACATGGATGGGGAAGCTGCAAAGGCAGGCAGACATTGCTGAGCCTGTCAGGGGAGCTGGGCACCAGTGCAGGGCCCCACCCTTGCCCCTGACGCCTGAGGCTGCGGCCACGCCCCTCCCTCCGCATCAGGGCTCCTGCATGCAAGAGCTCTGGGGCAGGCTGGGCAGCAAAACACTCAAAAACCCTAGAAATACAAAGTCCTTTTTGAAAGGCATTCAGTAGGTTTGCTACCACTGAAGAGACAAGGAAGATTTGAATGGATAGAACCAAGCTAAGAACACTGCAGAGTGTAAAACACCCACACATGTCCAAAAAGCAGCTGTGGGACTTAAGATGGAAATACCCACGGGAGAGTGGCAGGGTTTCCCAGCGCTCAGTCTGTAGACTGAGGTTCACCCCAGCACATCACTGCAAATGAAAACACCACCACACGCCACCTCCATGGCAGCCCCAGCCCTGGGGGCCGTGTAGCCCCGAGCAGGTGCTCCTAAAATCAGGGAAACGTGAGTCCAGCCATGTGAATGGACAGAGGTCCTCAGCACATCCCTTCCTCAGACACAACTACAACACCTTTAGCAGGAGAAAAGAGGTGTGGCGTTCAGCGGCAGCCCTGCAGACAGGTCCCTCCCAGCAGGGAAAAAGAATTCATTCTGAACTTACCAACTGATTCGTCTTTGCACACCTCAACTTTGGCCTTCACCTGCCCCAGAGCCCCGGGGGCAGCCTCAGCTCCCAGCGGATCCTTCTCATCTGGGGGCCCCAAGTTGGCACCCACAGAGTCAGGCTCTTCCAGGGGCAACTCCAGCTCCGCAGGTCGGCTCAGGGGCTTGACAGGGGTCACCTCCCCACTGGGGGCAAGCTCACTGTTTTGCTCCCTCTCCTCATTGTCCTTCATTTTCTTGTAATGCAAACAGGGAATGCTACTCAGAGGAGGATCGTGTTTCTGTGAATAATGAAATTGCAACACAGATTACAAGGATGTCCCCAAAGGTCTGATCATCTGATACCTTCCACCTGCCTCTGCTTGGCTACAGTGCAACTGAGATGTGCGTGTTCGGTCTGTAAATTTACAAGACTAATTGCATGACTGATGTGTCCCCTACCCGTATGCTTCCCGTTCCCAAGAAGTAAGGCCTGGACCAGGTGACCACCCGAGACTCTCTGTGGAGGTACACGGGGACTCCCGAATTATGGAAGGTCATGATCCACCCATCAGGCAACGGTTCTGTAGGTGGGCGGCCACGACCTGCACAGAAGACAAGAACATCTTGCAGTCACTTTAAAAACACTCCGATTGTAGGAATCATGACAAGGCAGATAAAAGCAGTGAAGCCGACCGAGCTTTGGAAAGAACCCCTAAGTGCTGAAGGAGCAGGGGAGCACCCGCTCTCCACCAGACAGCCTGTCCCTGCCACTCGGCACCTCCCGTGTGTGGCTCTGCACTCTATGCTTGCACTTGTTTGTTTGGGCCTAAATCCCTCCTGGGCAGCAGGAAGCTGTCTGCCCTGCTCAATGCTGCACCCCCAGGCTGAGAGCAGCATGTGGTGCGTGGAGGAGCCGGAGACAGTCGGGCCCAAGCCGCAGCTGCTGCCTCCACAGCGGTGAGCACTGTGGACACTCAAGTCCTCACCTGCCTGCCTCGACCAGAGGCACCTGCAGGGCTGGTAAGCTCTGCCAGTCAACAGCACAGCTGGCAAGTCTTCCTGGCAGCCGAGCTGCATGCGCTCACCAGCAGACAGAACACTTCAAACGAGTACAGTTCTTACTCGGTTGTAAGGCACTCCTCCAACCCCTCCCTTGCTGTGCAAGGAGTCAAAGAAAAGAGCTCCAGACTTGTAGTTCACTTGACACGTGCAACTGACAAGCCTGGTTGCCAGAAAAAGCACAACACTGAGATTTAATTAACACTTCATTTTCTTAGAGGTTTTGGAAGATAAAAATGTAGTAGAAAAAGAAAAAAGGGAAATCTAAAAAAATGTGCATGACAAGCACCAGTGACTATCTGCCTTGCCAATGGGTTTCAGCCCCTGACAAGTTACTGTGGGTTCAGTGTGACCAAAGAAATGACAGTAGAACGTTTCTTCGGGGTGAAAGGGTTTATTCAGCGTGTTCTCCCGGGGGTACGTCGAGCACTAGCCTCTGCCTATGCCCGGAGCACTGGGCCACGCTCTCGGTATAGCGCAATGATAGCTTACTGCCTACGGGTGTGAAGCAGCAGCCCAGCCACAGGCCAGTTTTACCATCGATGGTTTAAGTTCAGTGAGCATCCTGGCCATAGGAGCCCCAACTGCCCCGCACTATCACGGCAACGGGGCTGGCACCTCAGTGCCACATCCCCACTGCATGTGGCTGATCCTGCGCAGACGGTGTGTCAGGCAGCCCCGGGGCACCGCTGCAGGCTGAGGTGTGCCGCCCGCCTGGCAGGCCCCCAAGGGCTCGGCCCAGGACCAACCCTGCACCAGCTCTGGGCTAGTCAGGAGAAGAAACAGGTGAAATGCGAGCCAAGCACAGCATGGGAACAGGTGCATCTGGGCCGCTCATTTTGACAGTGAGGAGTCACAACGTCATCCTGGCTGTCTGAAGAGCTCACACGCCATCCTGGAGCATGAGGCCCATGTACAGTTCCCGGGAGGGAGGAAGCCCTGCTGGCAGAAGGCAGAGAAGAGGCTGCCGAGGGGTGGCACGGCCGGGCTTTCCCTGTGCACAGTAAGATGGCTGAGGCCACATAAAAGCAGTGAAGCACAGTGAGATGGCAGCAAACCTCCCAAGGTGCAGAGCCCACCCCACACCCCTCTTTGGAAGCCAGGCCCCAGGTGTATCTCGTGAGCAGATAATGAACCCAACACCTGCCCTGTTCCAAACACTAACCACACGGGCAGATGCACGGTGCCCAGCCCTGCCAATACGTTCACTCTGCAGCCCCAGGACGGTGCACACCACCTACCCCTCGATTTCCTCCCTCCAGGACTCGGTACCTTCTGTGCCCAGACCTGGGGCCCACCTGGGTGGCCTAAGTCCCCACACGTCTCCTTAGCCCCTCTTTGCTGCCCAGCCGCCCCACATCTCCACTGCACACGCATAGGCACCCCTATCAGGCCTGCACCACAGCAGCAGGAGCTGCTTGGGCACAACTCTGGGCACCTCCTGATGGCTCTCCCCACTGTCCCCAAACCCAAGTGCAAATCTCACCACCTGACTCCTGGAACACCCACTCCTACAGCAGGAGCTCTGGCCCTGCCACCACAGGAGCCAGGCTTCTAGACCAAACCTGTGTACCTGTCCCTTGCCAGGGGCTTCCCCAACGCTGCAGAGCCCACACCACAGCCATCCCCTGCCCCCTCCCCATCGCTCTGCAGCGCCCAGAGTACACACGACCACCTCTCTGCACCTGCACTGTCACATGCCTGCTGCCTCCTTGTCCTGTCTGCTTCCCCTTCATCAGACGGGACTCCCCCACCCCCAAACAGGTGCCCACAGCCCAGACAGCTAGCTGGCACACCGAGGGCTCCCAGACCACACTTCTGCTGCCCACGTGCGCCCACTCCTCTCTGGCCAGCTTACTTTTGAGCACTGTTTTAATCTTGGTCATCATTGGTTGCACGCTTGTCTCTCCATCAGATGGATGGTCGCTGTCACCTCCGTATTTCTCCTCCAGTCGCCTCTTTTTGGGAGCACAGAGGCCCTCTTCCAGCAGAGCATCAACATCATTGTCAAAATCATCCTGTAAAACATGCTGTTCAGACACCATGGCCCCCAGCACCCCCATTCCTGCACCTCAGGCAAGCGTAACAGCATTAGTGAGAAAAGACACAGAAACGAGGTGCTGTCAGGGGGCCTAGGTGTGTCTTTATGGTGCATAATCAGCTGAAAAGCAAACGGGTGAAACTGACACGCGTGGTATAGACGCACACCCCACCAGGAGGCGCTTCTCTGCAGTGCCTGCCACCTCAGGCTGGACAGAGGACATGACGCTAACCAGCGCACCCAACTTCTCTTAGGGAAGTCCAAAGACCTGGGCTCCTTAGAGCCGCCTCTTTTCCACAGGAACACTAGTCCACCTCACGTGGGCTGGGTTTTTTCTCTGCAATATCAGTTTTGAAAAGATGCTGCAGTTTCCGAACACCATTCTGGGCTTTGCTAAGAGCACTCCCAGGGGCCTCACCGACATACCTCATAGGAGAAGTTCAAGGCCTCTTCATCCACTCTGTCTCTCTGCGTGATGGCTTTGGCAGTGAACCCGCCTGCTCCTTCTTCATCTAGCTCCAAATTGTCAGTAAAATCTTCTAACTCATCGAGCACTGCATACTCCACTCTCTTTTCCTGATCCAGCTCATTCTCCTCATCCTTCTTATCAGCACTCTCAGCCCCTACGCCCACCCCGTTACCAACACTCCCGCCAAAGGGACAAGCATGCACGCCCCCACCGACAGGGCTAAGGGCCAGACCGCACTCCGCCCGAGCGTCGCGCTCCACTCCTGTGTACAGCACCTTCCTGTCCTTACTCCTGCAGCTCTCGGTAAAGCTCACACTAATCTTTACATCCTTAAGCAACTTAAGGTCAGGGGAGAACTTCCGGACTGCAGGTGCGTGCCGGGCAGTGCGTGGGCTGTGGCCACTACTGTTCGGGTCTATGAGGAGGCGGGCCTTAGAGAAGGATCCTTTGGAGAGAAGAGAAGCTCCGTAGAAGTTGAGCGGGTCCTCAGCAGGGGGTTCGGCCTGTCCATCACCACCAGAGCCAACGTCCATTACCTCTGCATCACTGGACGTTTGCAGGGGAGGTGGTGGAGACTGTTCACGGGGCAGCGCTTGGAGGGGGCAAGCTCGGGTCTCCATCACCGCTTCTCCTGCGGGCTCACGCGGGAGAGGAGAGGGACTCTCATATGTTTCCATAGTAAAAGTGGGTAAGACTATTTTAAAATACCAGAGTTTTAAAAAACCTTACATAAATCTATACAGCTAACATGCACAAGTCCGTCGAGACCCGGGTGCCGTCCTGCCCGCGCTGCGCACGCTGGCGGCTTAGTCAAGCTGGCCACATTGCTCTTTTCATTAATGTAGACAGCTTTTAGAACCACTGCCTCAATTATTGGAAATCACAATGCACTCAGCTTAAATGACTGACGACTAAGCGAGTCTGTCTTCATGCCAAAATGGCACCTTTCTTCTTCCACCTGCAAAGAGATTTAAAAACATCGTCACAAAGGAGGGAAACCAGCTTCCCTGGTACCAAGAGTTAACTGCTGTTAACAGTGTAGTAAAGAACTTAAACTAATAATACTGCCTAAGAGAACCTTTTACGGTTCAAAACAAACTATTTATTTCTTCAGAACCTAAATTATAATTTAAGTCCAAAGTTAAATATTGTATTAATTATCTATAATTGTAATTCCCACTTCAGCATCACAAAACCAATACTATCTTAAGGCTCAGAAAAGCTTAAGAAAGAAACTATGCTTCAGCACAGCAGTCCCCGCACTCATCCGTCAGGTCAGCAAGCACGTGGTGCAAGGCTGCCCTCTCCAGCACACGCATAAAGCATGTGGCCTTCCGCTGGCCGTCGGATCCACACTGATCCACTCACCTGCTGGGGCTGGGTCAGTCATGGGGCGAGCATGAGACCCTCAGCTCAACTCTGCGGCACTAGGGCCTTGCAGGGACAGCCGGGTGCTCTGCTACCCTGGGACCCCAGGACTCTCCTGGGCCCGCAAGGTGGCATGCGGACCAGGACAGTGAGGCAGCTAGGGTCGCCAGAGGTGGCTGGTTGTTACCAGCAGAGGAGGGGGTGATGGCGTGGGGAAGTGAGCCTGGCTAGGGTTGCTTGGGGGAGTGGCAGGAGATAGCTGGAGCCAAGGGACAGGGGGACCTGAGTGCCACTGGAGCCTAGCTCCACACTGGGGGCAATAAGGACCCATGGAGGCAATCAAGTGACTCTCATGCCATAATTCAGTACCTACTGAAAGGAGACCGACAGACAGCTCTGCCAGGCACAGTACCTGTGCCCAAGGTGTTGGGAAGCCAGTCCTCAAGGCCAGAGGGCAAAGGTGTAAAAGAGGCCCTGGTGACAGGGCTGGCACCCTCGAGAACAGTGAAGACACAGAACTGGCTGCACTGCTGACCAGGCAGAGGTGGAAAGAAGAGATAAGAGGGAACGGAAGGCAAGTGAGGTTTCTCCCCTGGGGGGCACATGGTCTGGCATTCAGGCAGGAACTCATAGAGAATGGACAGAGCACCCAAGCAACCCTGTCCGACAGGTGCTGAGGCCACAGCTCTGGAGCTGTGACTGGCCCAGAGACCAAGGGCCAGGACACACCAGCAGGGTGGTAGTCACCCCCAAAATCAAGCAGAGAGGCAGCCCAGGGAGGGAACACAGAACAAGGGAAGGGCTGAGGATGCAAGTCTGGGAAGCTCTGCTCCAGAGGAAGGACAACAAAGGGGATGACACGAGGCAGGTCAGAGGGGCAATCTGAAAACCCAGAGGCTGCAAGAGGGCCAGGCACCAGAGCAGAAGTGCGTGCAGACACACATACACTCCAACACCAGGCAGAAACATACACATATGACATGACATGCACACATGTGTAGATATGCACATGCACGCCCACACCCACAGGGGGCAGACTGACGGGCCGCATGGACAGAGGACAACATACCACACGTTTAAGAAGTTTATAGTGTAGGGATAGAGCATGGTGGTTGTACTTAGAAGAGGAAACAGCATACAAACCAGAGACTTGGTAAGATTTAATTCATTCATTCAACACATATTCACTAACCATCTACTCTAACGGAGGCACTACTATGAACAAGGGAACAGGTCCCTGCCGCCTGGACACACTGGAAACACGACGACCACGGAGCTGTCACTCTGTTTCCTACATTCTAAGATGCCCTTACATTTCTAAATTCAGTGTGAATTTAACACAGTAACTCCTTCCAAAGGTGTGCCCACATAGGTGCCATGGATGGAGGAAAGAGAGCACGTAGACAATGGACTCAGAGCTGCATAGTAAATACTAAGGGGGCTGCAGACAACAGGCAGGAGGAACCCCAAGTGGAGTGAGGTCGGTCTCCTGGCAACCAAGAAAGATCCTTTCAGAGGACAGACAAGTCAGCCAGCCCAGGGCTTCAGAACTCAGGTAAGACCAGGACCCACCCCTCAGCCCCTGGCAGGCCTGAAGTCCCTAATGAGAGCCAATTGATGATTCCGGGGCTTAAAAACAAAACTGAAGATGTGAGGAGGGGGTGCAAATGGTGCTGCTGTACTGTGAGAAGGCTAAGCAGCCAGAGTAGAAGCACAAAGCAAAGACGGTGATGCTAACACACTGAGGGCAGCCTTCACAACGGCACCCAAGGAGGTACACAGGGAGGCTCCCAAACGCCCCAGGGCGGCAGCTCAAGGCTGAGTGCCCCTCCGTGGGGCAGTCCTGGGCAGGGCCCTTCCTTTTCTCTGTAAGCTTTCCCCAATCACTCAACAAGTGTTTGCTCGACACTCCACAGGACACACACAGCCCATTCCAGATGCTGACGACACAAGACAGGGTTCCTACCCCTCAGAGCTCATATTTTAGCAGGAGATGAGCAAGTAAACACTAAGAAAAGCTAAGTGTTCAAGAGAAAACAAAGAAGCTGGGGGAGAAGAGACAGCTTCAGAGGCCTCACGGCCAGCGGCCAGCTCAAGGCAGAGTGAGCTCGGTAAGCGGCGGGGTGGGAGGGAGGACATGCTAGGTGACACGGAGAACGTGCGGCGGCAGGTGAGAGAAGGTCGGGTCAGTGAGCGCAAGGGAGACCGGGGCTTTGGCTCTCATCTTGAGACAGGTGGGCCGCGGGACAGCAGGGTCCAAGCGAGGTGGGAGGGTGCAAGGCCAGCAGGGGCAGCCAATGCTCAGCCAGGCTGTGTGAGGCACGCCACGCGTTTCCCCCCACCCGCTCTCATGCAGTGCTGTGAGAGGAAGGTCAAGGACAGAGACACGAAGCAACCCGCCCAAGGCCACACAGCTAGGAAGCACTGGGGCTGCTCTGCCCGCCGGCGTGCCGGCTCTGGGGGCACCACCGTGGCTCCAACACTACCTCGCAGTTTAAAATGTCCAGAAAAACCGTGGAGGGTAGATAGGGGGGAGGGGCAAAGGGGGGAACAAAGAGCAGAGTGGAGAGGCTGACCAGGCGGCTGGGACCAGCGCATTGAGCGGGAGGCGGTAGGAAATGGCCCTAAAGCTGGCATGGAGGCCCAAGAGGAGTCCAGGTGACTCCAGACTCAAGCACAGGCAGTAGGAGGGGAGTCTGGGTGGGCAAAGACCTGCGTTTAGGTTTAGCTGTGACTACCTGACATCAGACCAACACATGGAAATGCAGAAGAGGCAGCAACTCAGGAGGGAAGCCAGGGATGGGAACAGAGAGGCCGGAAACAGCACTAAGGTCCAGGAAGCTGCAGGATGCCACCAAGGAGGGGAGGGGAGCTACCAAGACCAAGACTGGGTGACCAGTCACATTCCTGTTTCCTGCCCCCAGTGTCACAGTCAGACAATCAGACAACACCTAGAAGTGCCCCAACAGCGCCTGGCCTTAAAGGGCTCAAAGCCCGGTTCTCCCGCCATCAGCCCCACTACTGCTTCAGCTGATGGGACGCACAGATGCAAACCTTGCTTGCCTAGTGGGCCGTGAGCCAGCAGCAGACTCACAGCAGGCTTCCCTGGATCCCTGGCACCAGGGGTAAACCAAGACGCTTGGACAGCGCCCTTCGTTGTAGTCCACTTGCTGCGATGGCATCGAGGCGCCGGCTGTGACGGTCCCGTGCTGTGACTGCTGCCTCTCGGTCAAGCCTCTCCCGCTGCAGCCTCCCGCCCAACCCAGGAGCAGTATGACCTCATCCACTCCTTCTGTCATACTCCGATGAGCCTCACACCCCGCGCGCACAGGCCGCACGGCTGACCGGCCATTCACTCCCTTTGGCGAGTGAAGGCCCGCGGGAGGGTTCGGGCCACTTTGCCTGTGGCCCCGGGACTGGGGACCAGGCTGCAGCCAGGAAACACAGCGTCCCCGCCTAGTGGCCGGTCTCTAGACTGGACTCTGCCGTGCATCAGGTAACAAGGTACATGCAAGCATGCAAAACGGCAAATGAAATTCCTACCATGAGCAACCCAAGTCCGCGGATGACACTTGACAGGTATCACTGTCAACAGGTTGCCACCTTCCGTTTATTTCTAACACGATCATTGTCACAACAAAACCACAGTCCGATTATCTACTGTGACCCTCAATCCAGGAGCATGAGGTGGATAAAAAGCCTTGGGCGACTTCTCAGATTTCACAAACTGGGTTACAGCCGGCAGCGTCCTGGGCCAGCACTACCCCCGTTCACACACTTCCCGCCTGAAAGAGACGCTGCGGCAAAGGGCGCACAGTGCCAGGGGCCTCTACACTCGGGCTGCTTACCCGGCGGAAAGCGACCGGCGTCGGGGCCCCCCCGGGCCCCAGCCCCCGGCACCCGCGCCCGCACGGCGGGACCCCCGCCCCGCCTTCTCCGAGGCCCGCGGCCATGATGCCTCACAAAGGCCGGGCCTCCGCGTGGCCGAACCCGCCCGCGCCCTCCGCCCCGCCCCGCCCCGCCGTCCGGCCCTGGCCCTCGGCGCGGGAAGGAGGGAGGGGAAGGGCCGCCCTCGCGCAGGCCGCAGCGCCCGCCGCCCGGCCCGCGGGGCGCCCCTCGCGCCCCGCACCTACCTCGGCGCCCGCGGCCTGCCGGAGCTGCCCGCAGCCCAGCCACAGCAGGGAGGTCCTCACGGACCGGCCGCCGCCGCCGCCGCCACCTAGAGAGGCCGCCCGGGCTCTCTCCGGTCGGCGAGACCCGCCTGCCGCGCGGGGAGAGCGGAGGGCAGGCCTTGGCGGCGCGCGGCCAATCCCTGCGCGCGGCAGCCCCGCATTGGGGGAACCGCGGAGCCGGCTGTGAAGGCTGCCAATCGGCGGCGCGCGGCTCTCGCGGCTACGGCGCGCGGCCCAATAGAGCAGGCGCGTGGGCGGGACCAGGCGCGGAGGCCGCGGCCGCTCTAACGGTCGCCGCCGGGGCGGGGCTCGCCGCGTGGAGCGCCGGGAACGGGAACGCGGGGGACGCCGGGAGCGGAGGAGTGCGGGGAATGCTGGGAGCGGCCGCTCGCCGGGAGCGGAGGTCTGACCGCTGCTGACGAGCCCTTGCACACGCAGGCATTATGTATTTTCCATTTAAAAGTCTTAAACGGAATCATTAGGAAAGAAAGACGAGCATGCCCAACTGTCTGGCACTTTTTTTTTTGGTAAAAGGCTTCATTTCAATAATCTGAAGATTGGTATATATCATTATATATACAAGACTTATCTGTTTAACTCGTAAAGAGTATATTTCTTGGCAACACCCTTTAGATTTGCTCTGCAAAACTTTTAGTGTGTTAAGTTTGCCATTATTTGTGATGGTTATTCTAGTTGTTTAATTATGTCACTTTTTTCTTAAGGTAACATTGATACACAATCTTACGAAGGTTTCACATGAGCAACATTGTGGTTTCAACAGTCACCCATATTATCAAGCCCCCCCACCCCATTTCAGTCACTGTCCATCAGTGCAGTAAGATGCCAGAGAGTCACTACTTCTCTGTACTGCACTGCCTTCCCCATGACACCCCTACAATCGTGTACTAACCACAATACCTCTCAGTCCCCTTCTCCCTCCCTCCCTCCCCACCCCCTCCCCTTTGGTAACCGCTAGTCCCTTCTTGGAGTCTGTGAGTCTGTTTTGTTCCTTCAGTTTTGCCTCATTGTTATACTCCACAAATGAGGGAAATCATTTGGTACTTGTCTTTCTCCGCCTGGCTTATTTCACTGAGCATAAGACCCTCTAGCTCCATCCATGTTGTTGCAAATGGTAGGATTTGTTTTCTTATGACTGAATAATATTCCATTGTGTATATGTACCACATCTTCTTTATCCATCTACTGATGGACACTTAGGTTGCTTCCATATCTTGGCTGTTGTAAATAGTGCTGTGATAAACATAGGGGTGCGTATGTCTTTTTCAATCTGAGAACTTGTTTTCTTTGGGTAAATTCTGGGTGGAATTTCTGGGTCAAATGGTATTTCTATTTTTAGTTTTCTGAGGAACTTCCATATTGCTTTCCACAATGGTTGAACTAATTTACATTCCCACCAGCAGTGTGGGAGGGTTCCCCTTTCTCCACAACCTCGCCAGCATTTGTTGTTCCTAGTCTTTTCGATGCTGGCCATTCTTACCAGTGTGAGGTGATACCTCATTGTGGTTTTAATTTGCATTTCCCTGATGATTAGTGATGTGGAGCATCTTTTTATATGCCTGTCGGCCATCTGAATTTCTTCTTTGGAAAATGTCTGTTTAGATCCTCCACCCATTTTTTAAATCAGGTTGCTTTTTGGGTGTTGAGGCGTGTTGAGTTCTATATATATTTTGGATGATAACCCCTTGTTGGATATGTCGTTTACAGATATATTCTCCCATTCTATAGATGCTTTTTTGTTCTACTGAGAGTGTCCCTTGCTGTACAGAAGCTTCAGAAGCTTTTTAGTTTGATACCGCCCCATTTGTTCATTTTTGCTTTGTTTTCTTCTAAGAGAAAGAGATTTTTGCCAATGTTTTCTTCTAAGAGTTTTATGACTTACATTCAGGTCTTTGATCCATTTCGCGTTTACTTCTGTGTATGGAGTTAGACAACAATCCAGTTTTATTCTCTTGCATGTAACTGTCCAGTTTTGCCAACACCAGTTGTTAAAGAGGCTGTCATTTCCCCATTGTATGTCCGTGGCTCCTTTATCGTATATTAATTACCATATATGCTTGGGTTTATATCAGGGCTCTCTATTCTGTTCCATTGATCTATGGGTCTGTTCTCATGCCAGTAACAAATTGTTTTGATTACTGTGGCTTTGTAGTAGAGCCTGAAATTGGGGAGCATAATCCCCCCAGCTTTATTCTTCCTTCTTAGGATTGTTTTGGCTATTCAGGGTCTTTTGTGGCTCCATATGAATTTTAGAACTATTTGTTCTAGTTCATTGAAGAATGCTGTTGGTATTTTGATAGGGATTGCATTGAATCTGGAGATTGCGTTAGGCAGGATGGCCATTTTGACAATATTAATTCTTCCTATCCTTGAGCACAGGATGTATTTCCATTTATTGGTGTCTTCTGGCACTTTTCCTTTTGTTCATACCGTTTCGGGAGCCTCAGACAGGGGGCAAAGTAAATGGAGGAGGACAGCTCATCCTTCCGGAATTCCAGTCAATAAATGTAGAAGGAAGATGGAAATGGAAAACCTCCCATTTGGAAGCCAGATAATAGCTGTGTCAGACAAGCATTATGAATGGGAAAAACTGGGCAGAAGTGTGACGAACAGGTGGAAGTTTTTTGTTTTACAGTTGCAAAATTTTTCCCCAATACACTAATTGCAAAAGGAAAATAGTAGTTCTGCAGTGGAAAAAGACCTGAGATACCTTAACCAAGTAATCCATGTCACCAGCTAATATATACACACTCTAAGTCAGAAAAGTGTACACTCTAGCGAGGTGCATTGCGCTGCACATTCGTGAAGGAAAAGCGCACAAGGAAAGGGCCGTCCTGCGGGCCTCCTGAGAAGGGCAGCATCCCTTGTGAGTGTTATTTCCCAAGAGGCAAAGCCTGACTGTCACCACAGAGATCAGGCCGACCCGAGTGAGGGGCATTCTACCAAAAGGCTGGTAGGTGCTCTTCAAAAGTGTCAAGATGTTCAAGTCAAGGACCGAGGAGCGGCCTGAAGGAAGTATGACTAAGCGCAGTGTGGGAGTGGGGCCCAGGGTTGGAACGTGGTTCAGGAAAATATTATTAGTGGGACAACTGGTAAAATTCAGGGATGGCCTGTAGATGAGTTACTAGTATTATATCAGTGTTAATCTCGGTCAGGATCATTTTACTGTAGCTGGGTAAGCTTGTTAACGTGTGGGAACTGGGTGAAGGTCACTGTAGATCTTTGTTCTGTTTTTTTCTCAAGTTTTAAGTCTGTGGAAATCACTTCAAAATGAAAAGGTTAAAAAAGGTAGGAGGGTGGGTTTACAGGTGATGATGCTAGAGGCTTACCAAGGCCTTTCGCTCATCACCCTTCCATTCACATGGCTGCCCCAGTGGTCAGCACTGGGCACCTCACAGTGGGCACTGAGCCCCATGAAGGTCTGGCTCCTGGCCTTGGCCCAGCATAGCTGTGGGAACTCCACACACACTACCATCCCACTTTAGTGACCATTCCATGCTTTGTTGTCTTTTGAGTTGGGGGCCTTACCTGCCCCAGTGATTTGAGACCTCAGACCTGCACACTACAGCTGGCTTCCCACATGGCCTGGACCTACTGGGTGACAAGCCCCCACCACAGGACCTCCCCAAGGTCCCCACCCAGCTCCAGCCTCAGAGGCACAAACAAGGGCCTGATGATTCCATCTGCTGGCAGGCGAGACTGAAAGACCAGGTGCTGGGGGGCTCTGCTGGCAGGAGGCCAGGAACTTAGGCCTGCCTGGACAAGACCCAAAGGCAGGCTGCATTCCGAGGCTGGTTACATTTACTCATGGGCTCGCCTCCAAATCAGCCAGCCCCACGCCTCCAGCCTCCACAACGGCACACCTCATCACAGCTGCCCTGGAGCCAGAGAGCAGGTGCGGCTCCTCGGGGAAGGGGCATCTGACACAGGGAGGAATTCCCCAGCGGCCCAGGAGAAGAGGCCCCATGCTGGGAACGCAGGGGTCAGATAGATCTGGGGCCGAGCACAGAGGCCCAGGCCCTCCTGGGTGGCATATCAAAAGCACTTTCAGAAAGAACCCGTTTCCTAGGGTCCCCGTACCCTTGTAACAACAGCACAAGGGCCTCACTTCGAGGCACTGGCCTAAACAAATGGAGGCTGGGGAAGCGCCAGCCCTGTCATCCCTGGTTCAAGCGTCCAGCTGACCTAGGCATTAGGATACAGCTATGGGCATGAGAGGACAGGCCCTTCCTTCCTGGAGCCCCCACTGTGACAGGGACGTGCCCAGGCAGCAGTCCAAACACACAGCATGCCAGACAGAGCCAACTGCGACACGGAAAACTAGTACAGGGACCAATGGCAGACTGCAACTTTAGACGGGATGCCTCCCGAAGACTTTGGCCAAGACCTACACAGTATGAAAGAGATACCTGGGTGAGGAGTCCTTCAGGCAGAAAGGACGGCAAGTGCGAAGCCCTGGAGCAGAAGCTTGCAGGAAGCGTGGCCATGGGCAGCCAAGGCGCTGGGACGAGTGAGGTGACGGTGGGAGGCGGCCCGGGCGGCAGGGTGAGACAGAGCGGGAGGCCCGAGGCCCAAGGGGCAGGCGCCCCGAGGTCTGCCTCGTCCTCGTCCTGGTCCTTCCTGCCCTCGGGGTGCCGCCTTGCCGCCTGCCTGGGGACTGGGGCAGTGCGGCAGCACCGCCCCAAGCGTGTCTCCTCCTCTGTACAGTGACGGTCACGACGGTCAGTCTGCTAGGGCTGCGGTACCAAAGTACCACAACTGAACGGCCTGAAGACAGAAATTGACTGTTGCACAGTCTGGAGGCCAGAGGTCTGAGATGAAGGCGTGGGCAGCGCCATGCTCCCCCTGAAGGCGCCCGGGAAGGGCCTGTTCCAGGCCTGTCTCCCAGCTTCTGGTAGTGTCTTGGCGCAGCGCAGCACAGCTCACCTTCACCGGGCATCCTCCCTACGTGCGTGTCTGCCCGCGCCCAGACTTTCTCTTCCGTAAGGACACCAGTGACGCTGGCTTAGGGCCCGCCTCGGGATCTCATTGTATCTTGATTACCTCTGTAAAGACGCTGATAAGGTCACTTTCTCAGGTATTGGAGGCCAGGATGCCAACTTATCTTCTGGGGGACACACAACTCAACCCATAACAGAACTACATGTTGGGCTGCCACTTCCTCAGGGGGCCCAAGCCGTAGGGGAGCCTGGGACAGGCTGGGGGCAAGGGCTCAAGACAAGTCCTGGGCAAGCTTTCCCCATGCAGGCTGCACCCCTGGGGCAGAGGCAAACATCAGGGGAGGCTCTTCGGATGGCTTTGTACTCAGCCCAGAAGCACCCCATGAGGGCACATGAGCCCGGCCTGGTGTGGACCAGCTGCTGATGTGGGTATGTGCCCGACTGGGAGCCCGGCTCACTGTGGCTCAGCTGGACACATCTGACCCTTGGAGCCGGTCCCCCTCGGGCCTGGAGGCATGGGCTGCGCCACTGCCAGCAGCCCCCTACAAGCCCAACTGTGCCCAAGCAAGCCAAGGAATGCGTCAGGCCCCTGAGGGGTGGTCCGGGCAGGAAGGGGGAGAGATGAAGAGGCAGGACAGGCCCGGTGCACGCCTGCACCCCATCCCAGTCTCCCATGCTCTGAGAGGGCCAAGGTGGGGATCAGCTGCAGAAGTGGAGGGAAGTCTGGGTCCCCCCACTGCACACATGGGGCCCCCTTATGCTCAGCTCTGGCTGGGGTCAGGAACTCACATCCCTTCCCACCATCGCCTGGCCTCTGGACTGTACCCGGATTACAGGTCTGACCACACCAGTTCCTCAGGGGACCCCCGGGGGCACCCCACTGCACCTTGGTACCATGGCCCAGCTCAGGAGGCCCTGTAGTTGGCACCTACTGTGTCCCATGCACACAGGCTCCTTGTACCCCAGCCTCAGCGGCCAGATGATTGGTGGATGCGCTGCTGGACCCTCAGGCTTCCATCACGGCGCTCAGGAGCCCGTGAGCAAATGGAGAATGTGGAAAGAGCCTTGTATGGGTATCTGTGCCTCAGGAGCTCTTGCAGGCCAGGGAGCAGCCCCACCGCCCCTTGCATACCACTCCTTACATCCCCGCCACACAGTCTAAGGGCCTGGAATGCACTGACTCACCACAGCCTCAGAGTTTTATTATCAACATCTCATGTTCAAGTACAGAGTCCTGTGAAGTCTGACTCCTCACTGAGAAGGGAAATGGCAGCGTTGGCCATGCCCCCTCGCTGACATGGGCCTGCCTCAAGACGGGGGCTTGAGAGCCTGCTGGGACATCCCAGCACACAGGTGCACACAGGACTCCCTCACCCCGGGACTGCCCCATGCACACGGGAGCCCTGCATCCACTAGCGATGCTGCGTTTCTGTTATGAGAGTGGGTTTTTCCCAGGTCTCCCCTGTCCCTCATTCCAAATGTGGCCTGTCTCCTCTACAAGAGCAGGTCTGGCTCTCAGGAATTGGACTATGCCCTGGAGAGGCCCCCTTTTAAACCAAGGTCTACTGCTATTGTTTTGACTAAAGCACAGGCCCACTGGCCAGAAGCACATGCATGTGATGGCACACCTCTGCCTGTCCAACACACTGGGTATATATGCCTGAGAGCGTGTGTGTTGTATGGGCATGCATATGTGTCCTGTGCACTACACGTGGGCCTGTGTGCATGGGCAGGGGGTAAGGCCAGGTGCATCCACACATACAGCATGCCTGGGCCTGCCCCGGACTGTCCCTCCCACTGCATAAGAGTGGACCCCAAGCTGGACACGGGGACATGGATAGATAACACACATTAAAGGCCCTCGTCCTGGGCGGGTGCTGGCTGAGTCATGCCCAGGGCTGGGGGTTAGCTCTGCAGCCTGAACTCGTGGGTGCTGGTCTCCCAGCGGGAAGGGTCCCTGTCCAGCATGCTGCGCTCCGTGAAGGTCACCTGCCCGGCCGCGTCCACAAGGATGACCGTGTTGGTCCTGAAAGAGAGCACATGGCCCATGATGAGCCCCCTGCCCACCCGTCAGGGTGCCAAACGGGGTCAGAACTAAGGCAGGAGAGGCAAGCCCAGCACACCTGGGCTCGTGCTGGACGCTCAGCTTGGCCTGGGGCAGGTCAGCGATGAGCAGCAGCTTCAGCCTTGGGAGGTGGAGGGGCCTCCTGGGGCCTAGGACCCCCCCTGGCTCGCCCCACAGACCCGTGCTTATTGAGCCCTGTTGCCTCCACTTTGCAATGTCCACCTGCCCCGTCCGCCCACCTCTCTTACCAGGGTGGCCCCTGGGCTGACCATGCACCGCCCCACCCAGGACCCTCCAGGGCTCCCAGGCAACAGCCTGGCACCAATGCCCAGGCCTGCCAGACACTGGGCCACACTCAGCTCTTCCAAGAGGTGGTGCGGCTGATCGCTCAGGTCCTGGGCTTCTCCACCGGGAACTCTCTCCTGTCCTCCTCCTCCCCCTGCTCCCCCACTGCCCGTCCCAAAGGCTCAGCCAGCCTTCGCCAGGTGAGTGAGACCCCGGGCAGGGAGCAGGCGCAGCCCCAGCGCACGTGGATGCACACACGCTGAAGACTGGGAGTCCCAGCGGGGGGACCCAGCAGCCACACGTCCGGCCGAGGAGCAGACTCGTCACTGGCCTCACACAGAAGTGACGTGAGCACACCATTTAGTCACCAAAACAAATCTGTAGTAGAGGAGGGTCCTGAGAGAAATGATGCCCCCACACCTGCCCAGAGAAAAGCCACCATTCAGGCACACGACCTCTCGGCCCTGGGGGACGCCAGCTCACACGACGCAGGTCCTGCCTCCGTCCCATCCCAGCCAGAGGGCTGGAAGCTGCCACTTCCTGGAGAGTGTGAGACCAGGGCCTGCTGCCCTCTCCATCAGCAGGTCCCCCAGGCTTCACACATCCATCCCAGCCTAATGCCCCTTGCTTTGGCACAGCCCTGGCCAGTCACCTCACCGCCTCTCAGGAGAGCCACCTCCATGACCCCCCATCTGCAGGGACAGGAGGCGCCTCACTCCTCCAGTCTCATTCTACCTGGAACTGAAAACCAGGTGCACACGAGACACCGGCCTGGTGTTGGTCGGCCCCGTCCCTGTCGAGCACCCCGTCCCTGCCTCTCTAGCAGCTGTAGGCCCCGAGGGCCAGGCCTGTCCTCCACAGTCACTGCAGGGCCCCAGCCTCCGCCAGGCGGGCGCTTGTGGGGCCCAGGTAAGCTGAGCTCAGGCGGAGGTGGCTGTGCGAGGCTGCACTCCGCCTCCAGGCCAGGCACTGCTGCAGCGCTCCTGGCACATCCCGGCTGCTCTGGCCACCCGCCACCCCCCAGTGCAGCCGCCCTGGGAAAGAGTCATGTGGGCAGGCCAGGCCTTGCAGCCATGAAGAGCCTCTCCTCCTCACCCAGGAGGGAGGTGGGCGGAGAAGGAACTTGCTGGGAGGTCAATGGGGTCTTGCTCCGTGAGGTTCTCACCGCATGGCTGAGACCAGTGGCTGCCCTTTCACGGGGTGGTGACCTAATCCCAGCCCTGGCCACAGACAGCATGACAGGCCCGGGACACATGAGAGGAGGAGCAGGCGGTGGGACCTCTGGGCCCATAGGGATTTGCTGGCACGAGCTTGCTGTTGCCACCCCAGACCCCTTGTGGCTGCACAGGGAATGGGGGACGGGGGGCAGCTCAGGAACCCGGCTGGGAGGCACTGGAAACCTCGGAGGTCTGCCTACTGGCCTGCAGCACCCCTGATAGCCAACAGGCACTTTGTGCATGACGGTCAATGGTGACGTCTCCTTGTCCCTCAGCACCGAGCTAGAGGGGCAGCTGCTTCTAGATAGAGCAGAGGAGGCCGGGTTCCCTGTGGGACAGGACCGGACGGGTCTGGCAGCCCACCATACCTGGTGCCGTAGTCAGGGCAGCGCACGCACACGGCCGCATACTTGCTCAGGATGGGCTGCACGTACTCCCTGCCCTGGTCCTCGATGGCTGGGTCTGGCAGCTGCCTGGAAGGATAGAGGACAGGGGAGGGGGCACCACTGAGCACGGAGCCCTGGGCAGACCCAAGCAGGACTTCCCTGAAGGGAGGCTGTGTTGAGAGGCTAAAGGTGCCCTGGCTCATGGCACGTGGAGGAGGAGGGGGACCAAGGGGCAGGGAGAGGCCCTGGGGGAGAGGAGCGTACAGGGCTCCTCCAGGGCGGCTGGGGCATCTGGCCAGGACAGTGTGAGATGAAGGCAGCTCGGCCAGTACCCTGAACCCGGCTGCTAGGGCCCAGATGTGCCAGGGGTGGTCCCTGGGGCTCATGCCCCTTGCAGAGTCACGGGTGCTTCAGGGAAGTCAGGTCAGGGGCTCCCCTCTGCCTGGTGGTTCCTGGGGTGGCATGTCTGAGCCACAGCTGCTAGGGGGGCAGCACACGGGGTGGACAGCCAGTCCCAGGCCCAGGCCGTCTGGGCTGGTGGCTCGCTTCTGTGGTTGGCTAAGCACCTGGAGCCTCCGGAATCTCCTGTGGCCCTCTGTGTGCAGGCAGAGGGGCCCTCCAGCTACTCTGGCCCTACGTGGGCCACATCAAGCATCTGAGAGCCCCGAGCTGCCCACACCGGCCCAGGACTCCCATCTTCAAAGGGCCCCAGTGAAAAATCTCAATGACCTGAGGTGGGCAGGCAGATGTCTGCCAGGCTCTCCTGAGGCTGAGGAGCCAGCCTCCGCCACCCACACGGGGCCTCCCAGGGCAGCAGAACCTGCCTGCTTCTCTGCCCCACGAGCACTGGGGGCACTCCGCCTGCCACAGCGGGACCTGCCTACTCACGCCTCGTCATTGTTGAGCACGTCCAGGAGCTGGGCTACAAGGGCCTCCTTGGGGACAGCCTGGCTCCTCTCCACAGCCTCCAGGAAGAGCCGCTTCCCGAAGCACAGCTTCCTCCACGGCGTCTCCAGCAGGGCGTTGCTCAGCCCGTAGGTGCCTGCGGGTGGGGGAGACAGCCCGGCCGGGGCGGAGGCTCCACTGAGCTCAGAGAATGCTCCCACCCACCCAGCCACACCAGGCGAGAGGCCAGGGGAGCGGCCGGGGGCACTGAGGCCAGGCCCCCCGCACTCCAGCACCCCCGTCTGTGTGCCCTCCTGAATCATCTGCGTGGTGAGGGCTACAGAATTCAACACAGCTGGACACCCACAGGAGGCCTTGAGGCACAGATGCCAAGTGGCTTTGAGGGACAGGAGCATAAGGAACAACCTGAAATCCAACAGGGCAAGGAAAGGGGGTACTTGGGAGGGAACCGCTCCCCCATCTCACTCCTGTCTAGAAGCCACAAGAAAGCTGCAAGGTGCGTCCCAGCTGAGCACATCAAGGGTGGGAGAATCAGCAACCTGAGGCCAGGAGGGTGCGGCCAGGTCCGTCAGTGGTCAGGGGGCCTGCCAACATGGACATGGCCCCACCTCCACGTGCTGGCCAGGACCCTGCTCGGGGCCACAGGATCTCAGCGCAAGTGTTTCAGAACAAGCTCTCAGCGGGTTGACAGAAGGAGTTACAGAAAAGAACAGCATTTCTCATGTCAACAGGAGCAGCATGGCCTTGAGATGGAGTGGCCCCTCGGAGCCTCCCCTCGAGAGACTACACCAGGTCGCAGGGGCAGGCGGATCCGGAGTCACGCTCCGTGAAAGGACGGGAGCACTGCCCTCTGCTGCTGCCAGCCTTTCGGGTGACGATCTTGGCCGCATCTGAAGTGCCTCCAGCCACTTCCCAGGAAGACAGCTGTGGCTCCGCCGGGCCCCCACAGCCATGCCGCGAGCCTGGGGTGTCACCCATCAGGAGCGACGGGAGGGCCGCTCAGCAGTGGTGCTGGGTGCCTGCAAAGAATGGGGGAGGACCCCTACCTCCCACCATACACAAGAATCAACTCAAAATGTCCCGAAGACCTAAACCTAGAAGCTGAAACTACAAAACTCTTAGAAGAATACGTACAGGGAAAGCTACACAACCTTAGATTAGGCAGTGATTTCTCAGATGTTTCTTAGATACCAAAAACACAAGCAAAGAAAGAAAAAAATAGACTACACTTCATCAACATTTAAAATGTGCTTCAAGAGGTAAGAACAAGAAAGGGGAAAGAAAGATCCATAGAAGGGAGGAAACTTTTCTAAGTTGTACATCTGATAAGAAACTAGTACCTAGAATATATAAAGAACTGTACCTCAATAATAGAAATACAAATAACCTAACTTTAACAGGCAAAGGATCTGCACAGACATTTCTCCCAAGATACACTATAGACCAATGAGCACATGAAAATATGTCCCATGTCATCAGCAGGTCCAAACCCACTGTGAGGTGCACTTCACACCCACTAGGACGGCTGCAATAAAGCGGACAGACAGTGACTGCTGGGGGGACAGAGAGACTGGAACCTCACACACTGCTGGTGGGAATGTAAAATGGTGCAGCTTCTTTCAAAATCAGTTTGATGGATCCGCAAAAGGTTAAACAGTTGCCTTATGACCCAAAAACTCTGCTCCTAGGTATCTACACAAGAGAAATGAAAACATGTCCACACAAACATTTGTAAGTAATGTTCACAGCAGCATTACCCACAATAGCCAAAAGGTGGGAACGACCCATGTGTCCATCAACAGGTGGAGGTGGAGAAACGAACCGCAGGCTGTCCGTACACTGAGTGACACTCGGCCACGAAAAGGCACAAAGCCCTAATGCTGCTACAACGTGGACGAACCTTGAAAACATTCTTGCTACGTCCAAGAAGCCAGACACAAAGGCCACACATTACATGATTCCATTTATATAAAATGTCCACAGAGACAGAAAGTATGTTAGTGGCTGCCAGGGGCCGAGGAAGAGAGGGGTGATGGCGAGGGACCGCTAAGAGGCACAGGGGTTTTCTGGGGGTGATAGAAATGTTCTGAAATTATATAGTGGTGGTTACACAATTCTGCGAATATACTAAAGTTACTGAAGGGTAAACTGTAGGACATGTGAATTATATCAATAAAGCAGTCATGAAAAAAGTGACACAGATCAGGCCAGGGATGAAACAGCAGGATGTAGTTGAAAAGAATTACTTTCAGCAACGATTTAGCAGAAAACAAGCATCCCCAGCCACAGGGTCTCAGGCACTGAAAACCAAGGGTACCACACGGGTGGCTTCCAGGTGTCTCCACAAAGGCCTCTAGGCTGGGGCGTAGAGCTGGGGGGTGAGGCTGGGGGCTCTGCGTCCTTCTGTGCCTTTACATTTCCAGCTCTCTCCGGGCGGTTGCAGTTTGGCACTGGGAGAAGGTCCCTGCGCTGCAGACAGCCCCCAGTGGGCCAGGTGCAGGCTCAGGCGGTTACGGCCACAAAGGACACCGGCAGACAGAATGCACTGTCCGGGGAGAGCAGTACATCATGGAGCCTGCGCCCAGAAAGTGTCCCCAGAGCAGCAGCCCCGTCCTGGTGCCAAACCCCATCCTGGTGCCACCCCCCAGAGCAGCAGCCCCCGTCCCAGTGCCAACCCCCAGAGCAGCAGCCCCCGTCCCGGTGCCGACCCCCAGAGCAGCAGTCACCATCCTGGTGCTGCCCCCCACCTGGTGCTGCCCCCAGAGCAGGCTCACCTGGTGCCAGGACAACGGGCTCGGGCTCCCCCCGGTTTCCATAGTAGCAAACAACATCTCCCTTCTCCATGCTGCGGACAGGAGGGGAGAAAGGGTCAGACAGGAGCCACAGGCATCCTGACCCCTCCAGCCATCTCCAGGGCCCCACCCCCATCCATGACCCTCTGTGGCCAGGCAGGGTCATCTGGCTCACTGCAGGGACCACTGGCCAGACGGCAGCATCTGAGACCCTCCTGTCCCACTGTGCCCCGAGCTGCGGGCAGTGATACCTGCAGGGGCTGAGCGTCGGCTCAGGAACACCGGTCCCCTCTCTCAGGCTGCGGCCCCCACTGCTCATCTCTGAGTGCTTCCAGATGGCATGGGATGCCCCGTGGTGACAGAGGCTTCCAAACACAGACCCAAAGACCACATTTTCCTACTTTCCTACACTGAGTGTGCATTTAAAATAGTTTAAAATGCTCCAGAGCTGAAAGCATTCCCATTCTTAAACACCAGAGTAAATCTGCCAAAGCTCAGAATGTCCTCTCTGCAAACCAGAGGGGCTCTTCACAGCTTGTGGGCCCCCCCTGGCGGGACACTGCACACAGAGATCCGAGCTTTCAGGATGAACCGACACAGAAAAAGGGCCAGGCTGGGTACAGGGAGCGTCTGTCGCCGCCCACCAGGCCGCCTGGCCCAGGCAGCCTCACGTCCCAGTCCCACTCACTGATTCCTCCCTGTAGCCCTTGGTTCCTTTCTTAAGATGTCTGGCTGATGACTTCAGATATTTTGTTTGCAGGCAAGAAGCTAGAATGCATGAGGACTGGGCACCACCCGCACTGACGCCGGTTGGGTGGCAGGGCCCTGGCGCAGGCACCAGCCCCCATAGGGCTGAGGCCCCCTTCTCAGCCGTGGCCTCCCACCAGCCCCGCCACTGGGGCTGCGTGCTGGCCCGACACCCTGCACCCTCTGGCCTCAGTCCTGTGCACCAGCTGCTGCCTGCCCCTTGGGACATTCCTCCTGGCCCACCTGGCCCTCGGGCTTAACCCCCTGGGCTCCCCTGCCTGCAGGCTCCGGTCCTGTGGCCCTGGGAACTGGCAGAGGTGTGAGTGAGGGGCTTGGGCCCCGACCTGCAGGAGCCATGGCCCCATGTGCAAGTCCACTCAGAGCATGGGGCCCTTGTCACCAGCCACTTGGTCTAGCTGGCCGGGCGGCTGGTCTCCCTGGCTGAGTCGGATGTACACAGAACTATGGATGAGCAGCAAGGTCCCGGGGCCACGCTGGGGGAGCACAGTGCGCATGGGACTACCCCACCAGGTGCCACCCAAGGTACAAGCAGGCCAAAGTGGGCAGGGGAGGGCAGTAGGTGCCAGAGCCAATCCCCTCCAGTGAGACATGGTGGCCTCCAGATCAGCGTGTCTGTCCTTGAGGCAGGGGTGGGGCTGCACATGCCACATGCAGTGGACACTCAAAGGCCTGGGGATCCCAGGCCAGGGAAGAGCCCCATGGACCTGCCCTGGTGAAGGACGGACATCTGGCCCTGTGCTGGTGGACAGCCCTGGGCTGACAGTATCTACTGACTGCTGGGTTGGAGGGGGAGGGAAGGGGCACAGGGAGAGGACAGAGCCAGAAGGGAAGGGACCGGGAGAAATGCTCACTTCACTGCAAGGCAAGATACACAAAACCCCTGAAGGCCATGCCTCTGCGGTGCGAGAAGAGCGCACCCACTGCCCCAGTGGGCTGAGGCGGGCTGCTCCCACCGATGCCTTAATCCACTGGCTGCTCTGCAAAGCCTGCTCTGAGAAATGTACACAGACCTCGGGTGCAGGAGGTGGACACTAGCCAGAGCCTCTGCACACCGGCCACGCTTCCCGGCTGTGACATTGCTGCTCCTCCATTTGATAATCTGCTGTATATACTGAGACTGTTGGCAGCATCCACTCAGCTGTCTGCACGCCTGTAGCCAGGGCCTGGCAGGAGCCACAGAGATGAGGCACCCTGAGAAGCCAGGCCACAGCCCAAGGGCGGCCAGCCAGCACCTGGGATCTGCTCTTGAGATGGAAATGCAGATGCTGCAGGTTGGCATTCAGGGGCAACATCAAGAGCATGTGGCACCACCTCCCAGTGGCACCCACCTGGTGGGACACAGCTGCCACCTCTAGGGGCACCCAAGCCCGTGCAGCAGGACCCCAGTCCCCCTTGCACTGGCAGTGGCATGGCCATGTGACCTCCCCATCTGAGCTCAGCCACGTCAGGCACACATGGGGTGGCTGTGAGGATGTGCTGCAAGCTGCATGTGAAGGGCTCAGCAGGCATCCCCTGTGGCCATCCAGGTGCCCCCTGCTGCTCCTCTGTAAGCTTCACGTGGGCCTGGCACTTGGCCCAGGCCCTCTGCAGGGTCCCAGCAACCTGACTCCCAAATCTCTGGCCCAGGACAGGGGCCCTGAGGCTCTAGGCCTCACGCTCTCCCGGGGCCCCTCCTCCTGCCCTGCCCCCGCCCGTCTGCCCTGCTCTCTGACTGTCTGTGCAGCCAGGCCTCCATGTCCTCTGGTGGCAGGCCCCATGGGCAGCTTGGATAGCTGTGTTGCCCCCTGACAACTCCAACCAGGTCCTGGGAGCTTTCCACCAGGCCACTCAGAGGCTGGGACCCCCGAGACGAGCCAACCCTGTGCGCTCAGACACAGCCACCGCAGGTGCCTCCACAGGCACCGGGCTGCTCACCCCTCAGGCACTTGTGCTTGCACCTCCTTTCTCCAGCCTGGGCACCTCTGCCCACCAGAGAGCAGGGCAGGTGAGGTGTGGCTCAGAACCGCAGGGCTCCTAAGCCACAGACAGGGGAGAAGGCCTCCGAGGCAGGGGCCAGTGTGGGAGGAGGTGTGCCCTGTGCTCTAGGGTGCTCACTGCGGACATGCTGCAGCTCCCATGGCAGGAGGCCCCCGGCTCTGCTCCCCAAGTGCCCGTGACGTGGGTCTGGGAGAGGCTGGGCCCTGTGGACACTCACCAAGCCCCTGGGGGGGCCGCCACAAAGCCACAGTACCCCAGCTGCGCAGTGGGACAGAAACGCTGCTTCCTGCCTAGCCTATGACCTGGCCCTGGGGCAGCAGCAGTGGGCTCTTGTGCCCCGCCCAGGAGACCCACCTCAGGTCGGCTGCTATGAGGTTGAAGCCATTGTACAGGTGTCCTTCTGCGGAGACCTTCCTGAGGTAGGACAAGCTGTCCATGTCAGCAGTTAGAAAGTGGGCCACAAGCTCACCTGTGGGCAGGGAAGACACCTGTGGCCAAGGTGGCAGGGCCAAGCCCCTCTCCCAGGGAAGACTGGCATGGAGCCCCGACAGGCTGCACGCCAGCAGGCCAGCCACGCCTCGTTGCCCCAACAGCCGAGGAGGTCTGTACCGAGAACTCTGTTGTTGTGGGTTTTACAATGGTTCCCCCCACTGCACCCCCATGGAGAAGCGCGAGGGAAACAGCCCTCTGTGGGGACCACGTGTGGGCAGATGGGGCACAGTCGGGAGTGACACCTGGCCAAGGACCGGTGTGGAGAACGCTTCCTGGGAGCAGTGCCCATGTGGCGGGTCCACGCGGGCTGTCCAGGGGCCGTGGGGCTCTGGGAAACGCCCTCCTCCCCGTCCGCCCTGTCTCTGCCCCAGCTCTGCGCAGCGGCTCTGTCCACGTACCTCGGCCCCTGGCTCCCTGGTCCAGCTGTGGCTGCAGGTAGTTGGTGAGCGCCGCCAGCTTCCCCCGGGTAGTGATGCCCAGCCACGTGCCCCCCTCCTTGCCTTCCTCCATGTCAAGCCCTGTGGCAGATGACATCGTCACCACCGGCAGGGCCCAGCCGGGGGCACCAGCCCTGGCCTGTTCCCGTGTCCTGGAGAGACACACGCTCAGCCCAGCAGCCCTGGAGGTGGTGCAGGGGCTTGAACTCCCAAGGCCGCAGCAGCCGCTGGGGCCTCAGGACCCTCCCCCACCGAGGTTTGCCACCTGATGCCTTTGGGAGCTCCTGAGGCTGTGTGGCAGGCACTTCCTGGCCCCTGGGTCAGCACGGGACCGAGAGCACAGTGCCGGCCCCATCGCAGGAAAGCACACTGGCCTGGGTCTGGGGCAGGGGTACTGACTGCCCTCCCCCAGCAAGATGCTGGGCCCTCAGGGTGGGCACATGCAGGAGCACCTGCCTCTTGTACCACAGCACTGGCCCAGCCAGTATGAGGGGCCCACACTCCTCGGGACCCCTCACATGCTCTACAGGGCCCGAAAGCCACAGGAATGCGTCTTGCTGGACTAGTTGGTCATTTTACTTGAAGATGAGGTTAAAAACAGCCAAGTCATTAAAATGTTACTTTTATAATAATAGTAAACTATAGTGTAAAAGAAATAAAAGCTGTAAAGTTCAGAAAAAAAGAAGTAAAACAGCCTTTACTTGTAGACGACAGGATTGTATGAGGAAAAAAAAAATGCAAAAGGAATAAACAAAACAAAAACCAAAAAGAAACTAAATCCTAGTCTGCCATTTACAGCAGCACTAAGTGATTTTTTAAAAACTTAGGAAAACATTTAAGGAAAAACGTGTAACACGTGAAGACTGACAACCACAGACCTGTGTGGAGAGACGCCCCGTTCCGTGGCCGCAGGACCATACAGCTATGTGGCCCCTGGCAACCAAGGGAGCTGGCACAGTCCCAGCCAGAATCCCAGCAGGCCTCGCACTGCGTAGAAATCAGTGAGCTAGTTCTGGAAAGTGCGTGCAAAGGGTGCCGGAGCAGTCCCGAAAAGAACGGCAGTGGAGAACTTACACGACCTGATTTTGAGATGTGCTGAAAGTCGTAGTGATTGGAACAGTGCGGTGTTGGTATCCAGACAGAGACCCATGGATGGTCCCCTTTGTATGTGTTCAACTTGTTTTCAACCAAGTTGCCTAAGCAAAAATGCAAAAGGCAAAGGAGTATCTATTCAATCTGTGATGTTGGAGCCACTGGAGAAGATGGGGTGGAGGGTGTGGGTGGGTGTGGATCCCGGCCTCACACCTGTGTAAAAATTGATGTGACATAAATCATAGCCCCAAATCAGAAGGCTTGTAGAAGCAAAGAGGGAAATATCTTTATGACCTCAGAGCAGGCAAAGACAGAACAAACCATAAAAGAGAAGATGAACTGTACTCCATTAAAGTGAAATATTCTGCCCACCAAAATCTATCATTAAAAAAATCAGTAGGCAATACGTTTGCCCAAAGGACTCCTACCCAGGATGCATGAAGAGCTCCTCCAAACCAACCGCTAAAGAGTGAATGAAGCTTCTACCTCTGACCAGTCAGCAGGGACCTGACTTACCAGCCCACCTGGGTAACCAAAAATCTAGACAAAATACATGAAATAATGGTTTCATGAACCTGAACATCAGGAAACAGAGGACAATTCCTAAAAGATGGGAGACAAGCGAGGCGCGCCCCAGGACTGGAGGGTCCCCAGGACACGGCACAGGGGTCCGGGCAGGGCCCGCGGCAGCCTGGCTGAGGACAGGGGCGCAGAGTCTGGGGAGACCGAGGTGGCCAGAGGCCCCGGGACAGAGGACCGGAGAGGAGAGAGCTGCCGGACAGCCCCAGACATCCGGCCAGTGCGTGCGTGGGAGGAGACCAGCCGAGGCCAAAGAGAACCGTCCAGAAAGATGAGAGAAGACACTTACTTCTCCCACTGGGAATAGTGCCTATTCTTAGAAGCCGGCCTGGAAAGCCTCCAGATTCAGAGGGCTGCTGGAACAGTATACAGAAGGAAAATCAGCCTCGGACTGGGTGCAGCTTCAGACCCGCCTGCCTGACAAATGTTTAAAGACCCGGAAGTATAAACTGTTTCTGAGTAACTTAACTGTGTCCCAAAGAAGCTCAAGAATACTTACAGGTATACAAAAATATCCAGCCCTCAGTAAGATAAAATCCATACAAGTGCAGCATCCAATAAAAAATCGGCGAGCATCTGAGGAATCAGGAACACACCCCATGCCCACTAAGAGGAAGTCAATCAGTCCATTTGGATCTGACACAGGGGTCAGAATTTATAGATAAGGACATTCCAACAGTTAAAAAAACCGCATCCTATATGCTCAAAAAGTTAAGTAGAGACAAGGAAAATATAAAAATTGAATTTCTAGAGATAAAAACTACAATGTGTGAGATAAAAACATACAGGATGGGATTACGTGCAGATCGGCCACTGTAGAATAAAAGACTGGTGAACTTGGAAGACACGGTAATAGAAGCTAAGACGAAACAAGAGGATTTCTAAAAATGAACTGAGATAAAGCATCTTACTAGGCTGACGGACGGTGACTGTAATGGGGTATGTGGGGGGACTTGATAACGGGGGAGTCTAGTAACCATAATGTTGCTCATGTAATTGTACATTAATAATGCCAAAATAAAATTTTTAAAAAACTTAAAAAAAAAAAAAAGAACTGAGAGTCACTGAAGTGTGGGACAACCTCAAGCAGGCTAACATGGGTGTAAAAGGGGGCAGAGAAAGGGGAAGAGTTGGGAAGAGAGAGCAGCAGACAGGAAAAATATTTACAGAAATAACACCCACTTTTTTCCAAATTTCTAACAAGTTCCCAAGCAATGCCAATGCTCCTGGCTCAAGGACCACATTTGGAGAGCCACTGGCCTACAGTCTGGCACAGAATTTGATGATGCCAGATGGGGGAAGGACGTGGACCTTGGTGTTTCTCAGCCCCAAGCTGGGCACAGTGGCTGCCAGGCCACCCTCCCAGCGGGCAGGAGTCTCGGATCAACATGCCGGGGCCGCCTCTGAATCACAAGGGGTGAAGGATCCTGGGCGGCTGAAGCTCCCCAGCTGGGATTGGCACTGATTCAGGGGCAGGGGGCAGGCCTGAGTGCCAGGGCAGGATAAAGCCCAGGCGGCCAGGATGGCTTGAGAGGCACAGGCCGACTAATGCTTCCTCTGAGCCTCCATGTCCTCATCTATAAAACTCCTTGAGAGGCGCCTCCTGTCTCCCCAAGGGCATCAGCCCTCAGCCCTCACCCCACCCCTCCTGACCAACCCCCGCCCCACTCTAGCCTCCTGTTTGTGCCCTGCATCCGTCATACACACTGCCTGCCCCGTCCCCATGACTCCCTTCTGTTCCACGCTAGTCCGACATGGCCGATGGTCCTAGCCATGCCAAAGTCTCCACTCAGCCCTCTTCCCACGGCCCCACAGGCCTGCCCCTCAACCTCTGGGAGAGCTTGGCCTGCTCAGCAGAGGACCCCACACACATACCCTGATGTGACTGTACTGCTGTGATCAGAACTTACGCAGCAGGGATCTCCCCGTCAGCCCCTTCCCACGCCTCTGTCTGCACAGCCAGACATTTCCAAGGTCCCCCAGGCAGCTTCTGATAAGGCCAATATACAGCCCAGGGAACAGTCTCTTCCCTTTTGCAGTGGCCACCCTGGGGACTGTGCTCATGGCCTCAGAGCAGCTTTCCCCGCCACCTGCCAGACCTGTACGGGATGGCGCCCTGCCTCGGTCTCCCACCCCTGTCCTGTTCCCACATGGCACCGGGCCTTCCGGCCTCAGCAGTGTTCTCTCACACTACTGCCCAGCCACGGTCCGCGCAGGAGGCCTTCTCTGGGAGCTCCACAGCCGAGCTTTAAGTTGCTGCAGGCAGAGCAGGGCACACAGTGGCCTCCCTGGTGGGCAGGGGACCCAGCCGTCACTGACACCACTGCCCCGAGGGGACCCGGCCGCCATCCCCACTCCTCGTGCTGTCCCGCCCGAATGCATCCCAAGCGAGCCTCTGCTCCTCAAGCCCAGGCTCTCTCTCCTTGGGGCGAGGGGTGCTTGTGTGTGAACAGAAACGTGCAGACTAAGTGCACGCGCACACACACACACAACTACGACGCTTCACAGGGATCGAGTGTGGACTTGCACCTCCTAAAAATCCAATCGCATGCCCACAGAAGAGGGGGGATCCAAATAAAACCGACCCACCCTTCAGGCTACTCCTTCCAGAGATGCAGGGCGCCCGAGGCTGGGTGGAAGGTGGCAGCAGTTCACCCCAGCACTGGCCCTGCACCAACTCGGGCGCCCGCCCCACAAGCCCCATCTGCATCACCGACAGGCACCTCCGGGGCACACGCTCCGCCGCCGCAGCCGCCAGCGCGAGGGACTCACCGCTGAGCACCTCATTGCCGCTGCCCCAGAAGTCGGCCCGCTTTGACGGTCTGTGGTAGAACTCATCCCTGTTGGCCGCCAGGATGAGCCTGAGGAGAGAGCGTGGCTGAAGGGCAGCTGGAGACAGAAGAGCCATGTTCTTCTCTCTCTTGTCAACAAAGAAAATCCGCCTCAGTAGCAAGTAGCAACACGGATAAGTCCCAAAGAGGACAAGGGCTGCACGGGGCCAAGGAGCCAGGCGGCTCTGGTGGGTGGCCTTCCCGGGACCTGCTGAGGAAGCACGCTGCCAGGCAAAGCCCACAGCCAGCCGGCTGCTCAGGCTCAGGGCTGGGATGGGGCTTCGGCCCAGGCCCCACGCCCTGCAACCAGACCAGCGGCACCAGGCACGCCCCAGATGCCCGGAGCCAGGCCCAGGCAGCCTGTGAGCCTCCCGGAAGCAGGAGCAGCCCCTCCAAAGGGGCCTGGGTGCCTGGCGCACAGTGGCGCTCAGGTCTCTGAAGGCTGCTGTCCTGCGTCTGTGGGGGCCGTAGGGGACGGTGAGGACTTCCCTGTGCTTCACTGCTGTTTTACATTATGAATCAAACAAATGATTCCCGCTGGCTCTGAGGCCACATTAGTCTAGTCTGTAGTCAGATCCCTAAAAGCCTTCAGAAATAGTTTTTGTGAGGACTCATTGATTGCATGAACAGTTGCTTGTGGTAAACCTGAACTAACAGACACGTCCACGAATCCATAAAACTGGAAGTGAAACCCACGCCAGCACTGCCTGCTGGGGGCGCAGCATGACCCCAACCCTGCACGTACGTCGCCACATGGCCTGGGACAGAGCGTGGCTGTCCAGCCCCTGGGTCTGCTCTGGAGGCCTCACCACCGCCAGGACACCTGGGTGGACTGTGGCTGCCCTCTGCCCACCAGCTGGCTCCAGGGCTGTGCCAGGCCATTCGGTGTGCACCGGCAAGAGGGCACGATCCTGGATATGAGTCCCAGCGTTCACACAGCACCCCTCTGCAGCCCCAGTGGCCAAGCTCTGACCCGGCTGCAGCCCCGGGCGAGGCAGACAGCTGGGAGAAGCCGGCCGGGCCCTGCTCCCTGCCTCACCAAGCCCACTCCGTCCTTACAGGGACCCAGCCCAGGCCCGTCCTGGCTGGCACTGCTCCCATAGGCTGCCCAGTGAGATCGCCACACCTGGCCAGGGGTCACGGGGCAGCACCCTGTGCCCACCACACCCAGGAGACTCCGCAGTGTGGGAGGGCTGCAGCAGGGGCCGCCCCGGCCCACGGGTGGGGACTTCCACGCGGTCAGGATCAAGTCCTCCCGCAGATGCCCGGGGCTCTTCCCCTGCTCACTTGGCACAGGCTGCAGGCTTCTGCTTCTGGCTCTTCCACGAGGCTCCAGAAAGGGAAAATTAGGAAAAGGAAAGAAAAGCTGACAGAGCAGAACCTTTTTCCTAAGATTTTCAACCGCCTAATTTTAAAACAAGGAGCAATTACCTGTGTGTGTTAATAACTAGGAACACCAACTGCTGGGTTATTTTTGTCACCTGAGTCACTACTTAGCTGACTGGCTAGTGGCTTGCGAGGGACCTCATTAAACACCCAGTTCAGAAACGTGTGGCAGGTGAACGTCAAGTGGAGGCTCCACGTGACAGGGCCCCTCCTCTGCACCCATGGGCCCCGCAGCACAGCCAAGGGGCACTGCCCGCCACGGTCAGGGGCTCTCAGGACAGCCAGTCCCCCAGGGCTTTGTTTTGTTCTATTAATTGAAAGCTCTAATTAATCATCACCAATGGGCACTCTTCACCGTGCTGCTGCAGGGGGCCTGGGCACCGGCCGGGGCAGCTGGGTGGCAGGAGCAGGTGCACAGGATGGCGGGAATAAAAAACTGGACATTTTGAGGAAGACGGCAGTTACCTGACAGCCATGACGGTGTCACCTGACGGGGGGCACACACCCCAAACCGGAGGCTCAGAGCAGCCCCCACCTCTCACTGCACCATGGTGCAGAGTGCCGACTGGCTGTGCTGGGTGCTCCGCTCAGGGCCTGCCGGCCCGTGGGTGTCAGCTAAGACTCAGCGCCCTCCTCACACTCCCAAGGGTGCTGCCAAGGTCACTTCCTTGACGCTGTGTGACTGAGGGCTCCTGTCTTGTCTGCTGTTGGCCGGGCTTGTCAACTGCTGGGGGCCGCCCTCGGGTCCTGGCCACAGGACCCTTCCAAGCCGCGCAGCTCACCCCTCCAGGAGAGGCCCGGTTCCTTCTAGGCACTCTCTTGACTGGGTCAGGACCACCCGGGAATCTCCCCTTTGGTTAATTCAAGATCAACTGAGTAGGCGCTTTCACGGATCAGAAAGCAAAATCTCTTCACATTTAGGCAAGCAGGCCCACCCCTCATACCTGCAGGGGAGCAGACTACACAGGTGTGTACAGCAGGGGCAAGGATCTGGGGGCACATCTGCATCTACGGGGGTACTGGGCCCCCCTGTCACTGTGTATCTCACAGGGTATGACTTTTTTTCAAAGAGCACATACTCCTTTGCAATCAGGGAAAGAACACCCAATGGAACCCCGTGGGGACACAACTGCCTCTTTGGGGCAGGCGAGGTCATCAGGACCCAGGCACAGGGCTGCGGCCGGCACAGAGAGCTTCTAAGTCAGCGTCCCACGGGCGGACAGCAGATGTCTGACCCGCTCTGCTCCCTGCTGGAGCCCTGCAGACGCTCATACGGGAGTTGAGAACACAAGCAAGCCCACGGGCGCCCAGGGAGCACTCACTGGGCATGGGGGGCAGAGGCTGGGGCTACCCGGTGGATCGCAGCCCCAGGCAGGGGCCATGACACTCGACACCAGAGGCCACCCCAGAAGGGCACCTGTGGGGCCCACCTATGGGCGTGGCCAGAAACAGCCTGGAAGGCAGACGCACCAGCACCCAGAGGACAGACGTCAAGGCCCAAGGGTGCCTGGGGTCATACCTGGGCAGTGTCTGAGGGCAGGAGGGTGTGGGACGTGACGGGGGTGGGAAGGCTGCCACGTCTGGAGGGATGGGCACCCACTGAAGACAGTGGGGTGGTGACATGAATGGATCCGTGCTGGCCACGGCTGAGCCCAGTGCCAGGTCTGGAGCTGCTCTACAGAAGAGGCTGAGCCAACGTCCGTTCCCTGGCTGGGCCGGAGGTCGCTCCCCACCTCCCTGCGCCCACTGGGGGTCACTCAGCCCAGGCGAGCACTGCCGGACCTGGTGGGACCCGATTACCGGATACTCGCTCTGCCGTGGGCTCTGCATTGCCCTGAGGAGAACAGGTGACTGGACGCTCCAGCGCAGCCCAGAGGCAGGGAAAAACCTCAGGTGCCCGACCTTCCCCGGCAGCCCAGCAAAGCAGCAGCTACGGACCAGGCGCAAGCATCGTGGGCCGGTCAGGGACACCATGGGGCAGGAACAGGCTCACCTTTCAGGAACTCACTCCTCAAAAGCCAGAAAGAACATTCTCGTGAGATCAGCGTCTGGCAATGGCAGACCTACGCGTGACGCTGCCCATAGCATCAAGAGTGAGGGCCCTCCATCTTTTCTGTCAGGCAACTGATTTCACATGGCAGTGGCAGTAACGGCCACGGAGCCAGCGGTCAGCGTCTCCTCTGCAATCATCTGGCCCTGGGGCCACGCTGACCTGACCCCCAACTACAAACAAGCTCACAGTCGATGTGTGGCAACTTGCTGCACTGATGGACAGTGACTGCATCAGGGTGTGGGTGGGGACTTGATAATACGGATAAATGTAGTAACCACATTGTTTTTTCAAGTGAAACCTTCATAAGAGTGTATACAATACCTTAAAAAAAATTTTTTAAAAAAGGACAGGTGCTGGCTGTGCCCTGAGGGGCAGGAGCCACACGCCTGTGATGACACTGAGGGGACACAGGGCTCTCAACGGGTCCCAGCCACGTGGGCCAGCTTTACGGGCAGCAGGGCCCAAGCTGGATGGTGGTCCTGGCACCCAGACCGGCTGCAGGGAGAGGGCCTGGTCTGCACAGTGCTTGATGACAACACGCTTTCAAGAAGCTGTGTGACCCAACAGGGAGCATGGCTGATGGGGCTTGGGAAGCCTTAGGCACAGCCATGCAAAGACACTCGAGGAAAGCAGTCCGGCACTTCCTCAAAAAGTCCAACACAGAAGGGTCGCATGACCCGCAATTCTGCTCCTGGGCATGATGCACCCTAAAGAATTCAGCAGGGCTTGAAAGAATGCTTGTACACTAATACTCGGGTCAGTGTTAGTCACACAGCCAAGTAGTAGAAAGTAGCCAGTGTCCATGGGTGGACGAATGGGTAACAGGATGTGATCTCTGTGCAATGGAGCATTACTCAGCCTTAAAAAGGAAGGACATTCTGACCATTCCACAGCAAGGATAAACCTTGAGGACATTACCTTAAGGGAAAGAAGCCAAACATAACAGAGCATATGATTCCAGTCTATGAAGCACTCCGAGTCAAGGTCATACAAACAGAAAATCGAATGGTGGTTACTGAGGGCCTGGGAAGGGAATGGGGAGTTGGTGTTGAATGGGGATGGAGGGTCAGTTTAGGAGGACTACAAAGTTCTGGAGATCGATGGTGGGGATGGTTGCAAAACACTGTGAATGTGCTTAAAGCCACTGAACTACACACTTACAAATGGTTGGAATGACACAATTTATGTCGTGTATATTTTACCACACTCAAACAGACACTCTCACACTGCCTGCTGTCAGGTAGGGGAGGCCAAGGACAGAGCAGGGCCACCAGGGTAGAGGACAGAGGCTGGTGCGTCCCGGGCCAGGACAGAGAGGGGTAAGGTGGGGGGGAGCCCAGGTGGGACACGGCGGCTGGACCGGCTGCCCAGGCCAGCCAGGCGTCCCCCGCTCCCACGACAGCCCCGGCACCCGGGCTGCTCAGGCTCTGGGTCCCTCCAGGCAGCCCCTCCCGGCCCTCCCCATCCTGTTCTGGCCCCACACAGGTGCAGAAGTATGTACACTGAGAGCACGCAGCCTGCCTGTTCTCAGAACTGGACTGTCCCTGAGCCAGAACAGGAGCAACCACCAGATGCCCCCTCAGCCCCTCTGCAGAGCACAAAACACCCAGCATGTTTGGTTACTCAGCCTCTCGCTTAAGGCTCTGGAAAATGCTGGAGTGGAACACTGAGGCTGTCCTGCACCACAACCCACAGGCCTCGTTATGAGGACAGGTCCCGGTGGGGTGCTGGGCAAGAGCGAGAGAGACCCGTGTGACCCTCCTTTCTCCTTCCCGTTTTATTCCACTTGCAAGAGACTGGAGGCGACTCAGGGAACAGCACGTCCAGTGGGGCTGTGGCTGAACCTGGAAGTGACAAACGGAAGCTGGAGAGGAGCTCGGTGACTTTGTGCTCGATGGAGAATTTCTTCACTTGTCAGGTGGAAAGACTCGTCTTATCGATGCACAGGAATTCAAATGAACGTGGAAGGGCACACGTGAAAGCTCAGTGGATAAACGGCGGGGGACCACGCCTCTTGGCTCTTGGCTGACTCCGCCCCTCGCTGACTCCGTGACAATGCGGCTGAACTGTGCAGCTGGCACCACGTTCCGTCTTAGCAGAGGCACTGGAAACACACCAGAGGGGGAGAGACTTCTCCTCCCGGCTACACGTGCTTCCTCAAGAGGCTCCCATGACACATGTGGCTCCCCCACACATGCAGGAGCGGCCAGAGACTGGTGCCTTCCCCCAGAACCACCCTCCCTGAGACAGGTGGCACGGCTCCCAGCGATTTCTCGGCCATCTAGTGTGCCATGCGGTGCCTCTCCAGCGAGGTCTGGACCTCAGGCGGGCACACCAATCCCACTGCAGTCAGTCGTCCTGTAACTGACCCCACCCCTGCTGAGGTCGCTGTGCCTGGATCCTGCCCCCTGGCTGCGTCCTGACCAGCAGAGCTCTCTCTGTTGCGGGCCACTCAGGGCCACTCCCAGACCACCCGGCTTGGCCCTGCTGCCGACTCCTCTGCACGAAAGAAACCCTGGACACTCCATTTCCTGTTCCCTGGCCTGCAAGGAGTTGGTTCAGCCACGAGGTTAGTCAGCATGGTGTCTGTGCAATTTTGTGTAGTAACTCAAATTTGAGAAGCTTGCTGAAGTGGTTCACACCCCTTCTGGTACAGATTTTTAAATGATGGTAACTGCCCAAGCAATTGTGCCAGAGAGGGGTTCCATATCACTTTTGGTTGTGGGTTACAGCTCAGCCCCATTCTTGTTCAGCAAAGATAAGTGGGGCTGGACCCCCATTCGGGTGCCCACGGGAATGGAGGGGCGCCATCCAGAGCCCAGGGTCATGCAAGGAGGGAGAGAACCAGACCAAGTCTCAGCCTCCTGAACTCGGCCTCCCACCTCCTCTGGCTGGTTCCCCCACCCCCCCAGCCCCATCCTTGTCCCCACAGACCCCCATGCTGCCACCACCACCTGGACTTTAACCAGCAACACAGACCACCCAGCCCAAGCTGAGCTCTCGCTCACTGCCACCCAATTCTGCTGCACCATCAAGGCCCACAGGGTTGTGCCCCCGCCTGCACCCGCTTTCTCCTGTGCGCTGCCCACACAGCCACCTTAGCAGCTGAGTCCTTGCGCCTCTGTACATCAGCTCAGGGTCCCTGCCCCTGAGAGACATGCCCTCCTGGCCCCACAGTGAGTGAGTGCTGCCAGGGCAGGGCCAGGCCCATGCGACTTAACCCCAGTGCCCAGGACTACAAGGCACCGAGGCCAAGCAGAGGACAGCAGATGCAGAGCAAGGGTTACCTGTATGCATTTTTGGAAACGGGGCGAGGATCAAACTTGAAGAAGATGATGCACATGGGTCCCCCAGGGTGGCTTTGCTCATACAGGGTCACACAGTCTGTGGGAAAAGGAGAAACATGAATTGAGTACACGGCAGATGACAGAACCTCCTCCCTGAAACTGCAGGGCTGCCTGGCCTAGAACAGAACCCTCTCCGTGATGCCTCTGGCCCTCGCTGGATGTGGCAGACCCACATGCCAGATGCCATGACGCTCACCAGCACAGCCACCTCCCTAAATACTCACACAGGACAGCACAAGCCAGGCGACCCCGATGCCTGAGGTGCTGGCTGGCCCAGGACATGCTGCACAGGGGTGGCGAGCAGGCCAGGAACCCTGAACCCAGCATGGTGAGGGTCCGAGGGCCCTGCACACCCCATGTCAGCAGGGGGAGCAAAGCACCATGCTGCTGATGTGACGCATGCCCGGGCACCCAGGGGCTGGTGAGGCGCAGGCCCAGTTAGCAGCCCCACACACAGGCCCTGCGCCCGGGAGCCTCTGAAGCCAGCAGGTATTTTCCCACAACCCAGTCGAGAACCAACATGATATCCTGAGGCCACTGACCCTGGACAAGGTGACTGCAATGGTCTCTAGTCCTGAACATGTGCAAGAGCAGAGCCAGTCCCTGCGGCCGGGAAACGGGCAGCAAAGAGGCAGTGGAGAGACTGCATGCCCCCAAGAAGAGCCTGATAGGCAAGGCAGGGTGCACGTATGTTCAATGTATGTGCACGAATGTGAGGCCACGAGGTCCATGCACGTGTGTAAAGCATGTATGTCTGCGTGTGTCTGTGTGCATGTGCGTGACTGTGTGTGCATGTCCAGAGGAGGCCACTGAGCTCCAAGCACACTAGCCCCAGGTGTCCTGGGATTGGGGAGGGTTCATGCAGTGGCCTGGCCCCCAGGACGTTAAGCATGCAATCCCTGCTAGAAGAGGGCATGGGTTCCGCCCAGGGGGCACATCTTTATAGCTGGACTAGAAGTGGGGCCCTCCCCTCAGACAGCCCTGGGGCAAGATGCTCAGACCCAGTCCGTCCTTGCGCCGGGCCTCAGCACAAGTCACGGCCACTCTGCACCCAGGCCTCAGAGTGGCCACACAGGCCAGGGGCCAGACTGCTGCATGTGGCCCCACTACAGCTGTCCCCACAGGCATGAGGACCAAGGAGGGCTCTGGTTACCGCCCCCACAGGGCCGCACCATCCACAGTTCTGGAAGAGGACCCCACCATGGGGACGGCAGGTGCACACCAATGGTGAGAGCCCCACACTGACGTCACTGCACTGCCCCCAGTGCTTGGGCCTCTGAAATGGAACCTTCCTGTCCCAGGACGCACAGAACATCCCCATCACACTGACCTTGCCCTCGGAGCTGGGCCAGCACCGTGGGCAGGCAGGCAGGACACAGGGCACAGGCCACAGAGCAGGAAGGGCCGAAGCCCACAGCTCAGGGCCACAGGAGGCTTTCCCATGGGTGACGCCATGGCAACCCGTATCCCACTAGCTTCTGCTCCCTGGACTGGCCAGAGCGGGAAATGGAGGACAGGGAGAAGGACCCTCTCTACTGCCACACCGCTGGCTCCCACAGGCCCTGGAGGGACTCCCAGTACTCAGCCCCATGTTCCTCCGGGCACCCCAGGCATGCACTTCGGTGATGGCTGCAGGGGACCAAGGTCTGCTCTCAGGAAAGCCCCTGGCAGTGCATACTGAGTGCTGTCTGCAGAAGAGCCAGCATGGGAGGCAAGCTGTTGGCTGCCAGCCCTGCAGGACACTGAGCCACAGGCAGTGCCCAATGCACAAGGGTGTGGGAAGAGGCCCCGGGTGACAGAAGGCTGGGTTCCCTTCAGCGGGCACCCATGCCATCATCCCAGGGGGCCTGACAATCCCATTACTGGTTGGCAAGCTGTTGGGACCAACCTCCTGGTAAAAACATCTCAAAATGCTTTTAAGAATACAAACATCCTCAAAGTAGTTAGTGCAGGATTTTGCCAATTCTCACAGAATGTGGGCACCCAGAGTGGAAAGAAAGCGGAGTACACGGTTGTTCCTGCCCTAGGGTATCAGTTTGTCTCCTGGAACCAGGCTTTGGTGTCTGTGGGGGTGAAGAAGACAGAAGACAAGGCCTAGGGCCACCTCAAGACAGGTATCAGGCAGGAAACCCTCCCCCAAGTGCAGCTGGGACCCCAAAGTGGGGGTACATATACCTACAGCCACCCCAGCGGCCACAGGGCCAGAGCACAACACTGGAGGGAGGCCCCGAAGTGCCCCACGGGCAGAGCCAGACACTGGGGGTCTAGGGACCCTCACGCCATGGCCTGGCTTGCGGGGCTCCTGTTCTGGTGGTGCCCCTGGCACCTTGCAAACCAGAGTTCTCAGCTTCACCCCAGACCTCCAAGAAATCTTACAAACAACTTCAAGGACAAAGAGCCACATACGGTCAGAGGGAACCACGTGATAAACCAAACCACCGTGAGTGAGAACCTGCAGGAGGAGATCCCCGCCCATCTCATGAACCAGCCACACTCCGACGGCAGGAGAGAGGAGCCTGGGAATATCTGCTCAGAAAAGGAAGCGATGGCGGGTGAGCCAGGAGGCTCACAAAGCGCAGGGAAGACCTTCAAGAAGCAGATAGTAACCACTCATTAAAGCTCAGCAGCGGATTCGGGACCGAATCACACAGCTGATGAGACGGTGCAGCAGAACCATCCAGAGTGCAGTGCAGGCTGACAGGAAGCGCGCCAGCCCGCGGCGCCCCACCTGTCAGTGCAGACGCTGGCGTTCGGAGCACACACCACGTGACCAAAGTCCAGCACAGAAGACACAGACACCCTCGTGCTGGGGAGCTGGTCTGTCCCAGAAACAAGAATGCTCCTTGGAGGCAAGCCGGCTCTGTCCATGGCAACCAGGCTGGCCGTGGCCAGCGGCAGAGGCCCTGGCAGCTCGTCTCTGCTGGAATTCCACCCACCCAGAACCCCAGCAGGACTGAGGGCTATTCTGAGGGCTACCTCCCCAGGGACATGCCGCCAGCCATGTCAGCCTCAGCCTGCCATGCCCCTCCCTGGGCCGCGTGCCCAGCCACAGGAAAAGGCCCCTGGCCGGGGCAGCTCTGGCCAGTGATGCGCACAGGCCAGATGCAGTCTCCCAACTTGGCTGCAGGACCTCACCATCCTAGCAGGCCTGGGTGGATGGCAGACTGGCCCTCCCGACAGCGGTAGTGGGGAAGGCTCTGTGATCGGGGATAAAGGGAAGCCACTGATAGGTCTCCAGGCAGCCTGGCGCCTGAGGTGTGGGCACAGAGCCCAGGGCTGCGGCCTCAATGAAGACGCGGTCATTGGGAGAGAAGGACCGGAGGAAAGCCAGCCCCTGGGGAGGGGACCGTCAGGAACTGCCTTTCTCTCCAGCCCCTCACCCCCTGCTCATGCCAGGCCCGCTGCCCACCAGCAGCCATTCCCCAGCCTCCTCACCCAGCACCCCAGCAGCCTCCTTCTCAGAGGCTGGACATGCCACAGCGAACTCCTGGCAGGTGCTGAGAGTGCAGGCACTTCTCCAGCATGCCCCGCCCAGGCCCACCACAGGGCCCCTGAAGCCCAGGACCCGGTGAAGTCTCCTTGCCGCCCCTGCTCGTGAGGCCACCTCCCACTCCCAGGCCTCTGAGACACGCTCTGGACACAGCCCCGTTTGTGCTGGCCACTGCGGCACAAGTTGGGTGCGGGGCAGGTAGGCAGCTAGGACCGCCCTCGGCGCCAGAGTCCTATCCTTGCTGCTGAGCACCTGCCTGCCGGTCACTCGAGGCCCTGAGAAAACGCCCCTCTCTGCTTCCCCTGACTAACGGAAGAGCGGGGGAGCCAGCGGGGAGGGCTCATCCTCACCAGGTGGCATCTACACTGTCAGGAGGTGCCCACCCTGAAGGCCACCTGCGCTGGTAAAACCTGTAGGGGAGGGTGGCATCCTGAGCAGAAGCGCATCTGGCTTTCTCAGTGACATCCCGCCCCACCTGTCCCCAGCCCTCACTGGGGTCCTCCTCGAGGCAGCAGAGAAGTCAGGGCAATGCAGAATCACAGGGCAGCCCTGAGGGCCAGAGCCAGCCCGGCTGGAGGCAGAGGCCGGCAGGTCCCAGGGTACCTGACCAGGGGCCCTGACCACAGGCCTTGGCGACCACAGGGTGGATGCCTTGAGGTGGGCAAAGCCTGGCTGCGTGTGAGCATTGCAGGAAGCCATGCCCTGCCCCTGCGTCCTGCATCCAAGGTGCTGCCCACCCCAGTGGGCCAAGGAGGCCACCATGGTGATATGTGCACCTCACCAGGCCCTAGGGAGGCCGCTAGACATCACACCCCCACCCTCTCCAGGTACGAAGGGCTCACTTTTCCTTCCTTCCTGTCACCTGCCCTCACGACAACCGGGACAGCAACTGGATCAAAAAGGCACCGAGGAAGGCCCCCACCTGATGGGGTGGGTGCCCCAGAACTCAGCCCCCAAGTGGGCGGCACACTGACCCAAAGGAGGCTGGGCCTGGGTGCCACAGAGCAGGCGGACAACTGAGTACTTCTCACGTGTGGTCCCATGTCCCCGAGAGCTCAGGCCACACGCCTGGTTGTGGAGGGGTGCCCGCTAGCTGCACTCAGGGTGAAGGAGCAGGCATATGTGGGGTGCTGGGGTCAAGTGGGCCCCTCCAACCCTGCATCTGCTCCCAGGCAGCTCCCCAGAAGGCCAGGAAGCCCCTGGTACTGGGCCTGCTCGCCCACAAGCCACTCCACCCAGCCACGTCACATAGACACTGGAAGCCAGCCTGTTTTCCGCAGTGGCCCTGCTGGCCTCACGGTTCTCCAGCAGCCAACCCTCCCCAGTGTCATGGGGAGCCTCCAGGAAAGCTGGTGAGGGAGCAATGGCTCCCTCCCACCATGGTGAAAAGCCACGGTGCCCACGTGTGGCCCTGCTGGGGGCGCTATCTCACAACTGCCACACACACAGGGGACTGGCCCAAGGATGGAAGACCCCAGCCCATGGCCTGGGCCGAGGGGAAGGCGTGTAGACAACAGCCCGAGGGGCCACATGTGAGGCTGGAGCGCAGAGCCTGGGATGTGGCCGACTGTGCTGACAAGCGCCAAGCCCCAGGGCATCACAGAGGCATCCTGAACCCGGCCAACGGCAGAAGCCATTGCCGCAGGGGCATGGGTGGGGAGGTAATTCCAGGCTCAGGGCAAGGCCTGCGGGATACCTGCCCGGACTGCTCTGCAAGGAGAACCAGGGTGGGCTTGAGCGCCACACCTCGGGAGCATCCTCACACAGGCCCCCTGGCTCTGCAGGACAACCACGCAACCTTTGTCACAACCAATATTCCGCATAAACAGTTGATCCCTGTGAGCTTGGCAAAGCGACAACTCTTTTAAAAAACTTCCCAGGACTTTTCTGGACCTGAATAGGGCCCAGCATTAAGTCTTGCTGAGAGGAACGTGGCAGCTCTGGGCATGCGGTCTCTCTGACAGCTTCCAGCATGGCCTGAGACCGCGACAAAGGCCCTGAGCATGGGGATGCAATCCGGCCCAGCCCGCATGCAAGACTGCAGGTGCTTAGGTGAGGCTGGCGCACCCACACCTCCTATGTGCCCACGCGCCACCATCCCCGGGCGCTCAGCCTGGGGCTCCTGCTGCGTGGCCAAGGTGACCTCCTCCAGTCTCAGTGGGCACCTCTCCAGGTCCGCCCGCCTGGAGCCCAAACAGATCCTGGTAACCACCGGGCAGTGCAGGGCCTGCACATACCTGGAGTCCCTTGGCACACCTGAGCCCAGGCCAGAAGGACCTGGAGGTGTGAAGCACAAGGAAAAGGCCATCTTCAAACCAAAGCCAACGGCCTCTCCTTTCTGAGAAGCCGGTGGACATCTTCCCAGATCCTGGCTCAGCGCATCCTTTTTTCCGAGTCTAACCACCTGGTGATTCTGCACAAAAGGAAGAGTGGGTCATGGATTCTGCTCCAGCTGTTCCCATGCACGGTTCCGGCCACAGCGTGGCAGCTTCCCAGGCACCTGGCGCCTACTGGCCGCCGACTCTGTGGAGAGCTCTCCTAGCACACCTGCCTGCTCGCCTGCAGCCTCCGAAGGCGCCCTCCAGCCACAGCCCCTTCCTCCTGCCCGGCCTCCCAGAGGAACTGAGGGCACCATTCCTCTCTCTCTTAGGAGCACCAGGCTCTTCAGGTAGGCAAGCCCCAAACCTCGCTCCGCATGGCACATAATACGCGCAGGATGAGAGCACAAAGCAGGCAGACAGGCCAGAGGTGAGTCGGCACCGTGTGCCAAGAGACAAACCAATGGCGACAGTGTCTCAGGTGAGGGCTGTGTAGGGGTGAGGACTGGTGCCTGGGGGGGCTTGTGCACAGCCTGCCGGCCATGGTGCGGACCTGCTTCCCTGGCTGAAGGCCGTGGGCCCTGGGAGAGGAGGCAGGAGGGGCTGAGGGCCACAGTAACCAGGCCTCGTTGGTGCCGCCAGCCCAGACAGGGAAGGACCTGGCAGAGGGGCAGCCGTGCCAGACCTCAGCACTGCTGGTGTGGCCGCTGACTCCCATCCCCCTCTTCTGAGCTCCATACCCCACCTGGCTGCTGGCCTACCCCTGCCGAAGGGCTAACGGGGATCACTCATCGACAGCACTGGTCACCCACCCATGCTGACCAGCACCACTTCCTCCAAGGACTGCACCCTCCTGTCTCCCGACCCCCCGGTCCTCTCTTGCCCGCTGCCTGCTTGTCCACCTGCTCTGTTCAGCCTCTCTGTGGCCCAGCCCAAGGCTCCTGTCTCCTGCTGACAGGGCCAGGGGCTCCTGGAGGGCCGGCAGGGCCTGTGCTTGTGGTGCCCACTCCCCACACCCACCTACACACATCCGACAAAGCCCCTCTCTGGTCAGCTGTGTGCTCCCAGACTGTTCTCAGCAGAACACAGGAGTGGGCACTGGGGTTGTCACACATGCAGGATCCCACTGCCCCCGTTTCCCACTGACTGCCCGCACAGGCCCGTCCTCACCAAGGGGCAGTGTCCCAAGCCCACCCAGCGTCACCAGCCTCCCCAGGGGATGGGCACCTTCACCCCACCTCTTGGCTCTGGCTGGCGTCTCAGCCCCGCCAAGTCTCCACCCTGTACAGAGCGCCATGATGGAACCCAGCACACACGCTCCGCAAACGGGCAGAGGACCTTCCAATGACAGAGGCCCAGGGGGCGGATCGGATGGGCAGAGGGGGATGCTCTTTGATGAGCAGGCCTGGCCCAGCTCACTCCAAACGTCCAGCGCAGGTACTGCTCACTGTGCCGGGGGGCATGTCCCCCACTACACGACCTGCCCCTGCTCGCCCACCCCAGGTTAGCAGGCAACGCTCCTGCCACATTCTCCTGGCATCTCCCAGTGGCTGCACATCTGTGGCCATCTGCATGCTGGTGTCCACATCACTGGTAGGGTTCTGATTCCCGGTCCACAGTGTGGCTGACGTGACAGGCAGGCACAGCCTGTCAGCTCCGGAGGCTGCGAGGTTTCTCCCAGCCCCTCTCTGCCCCGCTACCCTGCCTGTGGCACTGCCCGTCAGAAACAGTCTGTGCTTGTATAGCAAAGTTTCCCATCTTTACGGGTAGCAGTTATTCTCCCTGTCCCAAAGGACGGGCCCCCTTCCCTTGACCTCCTTGCATAGTTCTATTTTGGCTTAGCTCTCAGATATGCCCAATGCTTTGCCAGTGGGGTGTGGTGGGGGGGATGGTATATAGCCCGGTGCTCCCTAGCTGCTGGGGTCTCCTGCCATCCCCCCTCAGTCATACCTCGACATCCGTCACAAGGCGCCTCAGGCCCTGCATGCGTCACTGGGCCTCTGAACTTTGGTGCATATGCCAGTGTCTGGAGGACAAGTCTCGCACTTGTCTCATCACAGAATCTTCTAAAACCCTGGGCTGCTGCGCCACACCCCACGCCCACCTGCCACGCCAGGTGCTGTGCGGGGGCCTGTGTCCACTAGGAACCCAGGCTAGGAAGCATGCAGCCTGGAACTGGAAGCCACCCCATGTCCATCCACAGTGGTGCCCACACACCAGAGCAGCGTGTGGCGCCGAACGGGGTGGAGGGAGCCCTGGCGGGCAGCTGCCCAGTGGAACAGGAGGCCCCACCCTGAACAGAGCTCACTGGTCATGTGTATAGGGAGGCCAGAAGCAAGTGAGACCCATCCAGGGGACAAAGGTCAGGTCTGGGCCACCTGGTCTAGGGGACAATGGGGGACCTGAGATGTCTGGGTGCCCCATGGTTCCCACACCCCGCTGTGGATGCCGGTTCTGTGGCTGGACTCACCGCACAGCCCACAGAGCCAGACCCCTAAAACAAGCACACTCTTACAGCGGGCACATTTTATACGGGGGGAAAATGGACAGCCCAGGTGCCAAAAGCTGCCTGTGAGAAGAAAGTGCATAGACGCTGCCTCCTTCCCCCACCGGCTTCGAGGTGTCCCTCCCGGTGGGGAGGGGCTGCCCGGGGGGGCAAGGGCAGAACAGACTCTGTCCCAGCTCAAAAGGCCTCCAAGCAGGGCCAGTGCAGCCGGACACCCAGGGCACCAGACGAGGAGGCCTGTGCCCCCTGGGAGCACTGTCCTCATCAACAGGACAAAGGGGGGACGTGCTGAGGCCAAGTGCAGCAAGGAATGGCAGGGATGCATGCAGAGAGCCAGAGGCGTTCCCGCCGAGACGACACCGAGCTGGAGCCGAGGGCCTGGCTCCTCAGGAAAGCGAGGCTTCCAGCTCGCGAGGAAGCGGGCTCCCACCCAGCTGCGACAGGCTTTGCGCGGAGGCGACCCGGGCCCCCGAGCCTGCAGTCCCGTTTCATTCCACCAAGCTCTTGACACATGTGGGAACACCTTTTAAGGCCAGCCGGCCTGTCCAGCTGGTCCCGAGGGGACAGGTAGGGGACAGGGTCCCTCGGATTCCCACCCCCCGCCGCTGAGCAGAGGCGGCTCCAGAGTGGGGCTGGAAGGCACCAGCTGCTGCCTTCCCAGTGGCTGCCAGCAGAGGAGGTAAACACACCAGGGAACACAGTGTGGCTGTTCCCGGGCCTTGGCTGGGAGCGCCCTGACGTCTATGTAGATTCTGAGCAGCCAGCCTGCTGCCACGCGCCGCCCTCCCCCCATCTGAGCTTTGCCATTTGGGCTGTTAAGTGGCATTTCACCATGAGAAATTTTCTTCAGCAATATTCTCTCCTAGTATCTTTGAGATGTTTCAGGACCACCGACTCTGTCTCACACCAAGTGTCACCATCCCTTCACAGTTCAAAGGAGCAGCCCAAACAAGGGGCCCAGTGAGCAGTGTAGAAAGCTTGGGGCGTGGGGCGACCCCCACACCTCGGCCCCTCCTGACAGGCACACTCAGTTTCCACAGAAAGCCCGGGCCCGCCCAGCCCCACAGCTCCCTCTAATGAGGGAAAGGGTGTTCCCAGCAGCCCTTCAGAGGGGGAAGCAGGCACTTGGAGTCACCATAGTCCTGAAGACTGGGACAGATACACCCTGAGTGTCAGCAGCCACCAGGACATGGGGGCTGGCGTTTTTCACTTTTAAGTGTGCACATATGATTTTTGCAATCTAAACGAGAAAGTTGAAGAATGGCGGAAAAAGCTGCAGTGATGACGTGAGAGCAGTTCGGCAGCCCCGGACGGCCTAGTTTTCATGAAGCCCATCACCAGATCCCGTGGTCCCAACCGACACACGCCAGACTCCAGTGCTGCCCTCACGTGCCGACAGACACCCCCCCCAAAGGACGGACCCTGTGCGCACACATCGGGGTGCAAACAACAAGAGTGGCACCGCTACGGGGATCCTCCTGGCCTCCCTGACCTGGGCCATTTCTTCCCAGGTGTGCTCTGGAGGCCCCCTCATCTCTCCCCAGTCCTCAGGAGTGACAGGCACACATCTTCCATGGGCAAGCACCAGGGTGCTTTCAGAGAGCTCACCCTCTGGTGAGGAGGCCAGGTACAGGAGCATGTCCCCTCGACACAGCACACTGTCACACTCATGGTAAAACAGGAACAAAGACAGCCCACCAGTGAAGACACAGAGGAAGGAGGCAGTGATCACAGATTAGGGGCTGGGTGGGAGGCATGGCTGTTGTCCCCACACGCTGGAACAGGCGGTGGCCAGGTCTGAGGGGCCTGCTGTCTGTGGACACAGCAGTGACCTACAGCCGCAGGACTAGGACAAGTGGTCAGGGTCCTGAGGGGATGGGAGCACCAGGGCAACCCACCCACCTCATCCCACAGGAGCACTGAAATGTGGGGGGAGCAGAAGCTCTGCTGTGTCCACCTGCACCCACCCCACCTGACAGGTCACCTGATGCACGGAGGCTCCTGGGAGGGGCCCACGGAGAGCAGGGGCACTGGGAGCCAGCCCCAGCTCTGAGCGACCTTGGGAGCACCATTTTCAGCTCAGCCTGTGAAAGGTGTCTGGCCAATGGACAGTTGCCCCAAAAGGCTGCTTAAAGGATTAACAAGCAAGTTCCAAAGCACCAGCTGTAGGCACCCCCTTCCAGATGTCATCACGGCACATCTGCCTCATGGAAGAGGGCTCTGAGCCCTCAAGGCAACAGTGGTCAGCAGGTCTGGAGGACGCCAGGCCAAGCCAGAGCAGGGCACGTGACATCCCTGCCGGAGGAGGGGGCTCAGGGACTGGTCCAAGGGCAAAGGGCTCGGTCTGAAGCTGTGACCGAGAGAGAGGCCAGGAAGCACAGGAGGTGCTGGGGTCCGGGAAGGGGTCTGACGCCCAGCACCGGGCCAGGCCTTGTCCTGGGAGCAGCCTGGCCCAGCTCCCACCTCTCATACCCTGGGCGGGTGGTCTGACTACCTGAGCCACTCCAGGAAGGCTGCGTCCAAGCGTCCAAGTGCAGGGATAAACCTGGCACTTGGTACCAATTCAGACAAACGTCAGCTGTCCCCCCGCTACCCCGCAGCAAAGACGCAGAGGGAGCACCGTGACTCAGGGCTGCAGAGAGGTCCGACCGTAGCCCACCCACCCTGCACCTGTCACACAGCTCCCAGCCCCGCCAGTCTCTGCACAACGACAGGGGCCCAGCCTGCCAGTGGTCCCAGCACCCTGTCCCAGTGGGGATCGCTGGAAACACCCTCCAGAAACGCGCGGGGTGCTTCGGCGGCCGGGGTCGATTTGGCCTCCCCGGATCCGGCCGCTAGATTTCCATTCCACGCCGCGGAAAGGGGAAACTGAGGCAGGGCGGGCATCTCCCCGCCCTACCTCGCCCGCGCCCCCGCGCCCGGGCCAGCCCTGCTGAGAGCGGAGTCCGCCAGCCCCAGACTCCGGCCGCGCACTCACCGCCTCCGCCGCTGCCGACTTCCGGGTGCCGCGCTCGCGCGCCGCCGCCACCGCCCAAGCCACGCCCCTCCCGCTATCTGCGCGCTCGTCACTGGGCTGCGCGGCTGAGGGCGGGGCACCGCGCCGCTACACGGAGCACCATTGGCTGACCTGGCAGTCGCTCGGGAGCGGCAGCCCTCCCGGTGTCCCGCCCCCAGGCCTGCGCCAAGTTTTTGGGGGCTGCACCGGCTCTGGGCGCCTAGTGAACCCCACGGCCTTTGGGGCCTCCTCGGGGCCCTGGCCCAGAGGACGTCCACGGGAGGTGGCAACTGCTTGCAGCCGCCCGGAGCTCATGCCTACCCGGACCCGTTGGGGCCGCGGCCTGAGCTCCAGGAGCCCAAAGGTCATCTGCCCACCCGCGGCCCTAACTGGAAGCGCCACAGGGATGCTCACTTCCGGACCCGCCCCTCAGCCTGGGTGCTGGTCCAACCCCACCTCCGTCCCCCTCAATCCCGGCCTCTGGATCCGGTCAGCTCTCCCTTTCCTTTATGCCCTCAGCCGGGGCCACTCTGCCTCTCTGGCTTCTAGCCCCCTCTTCACTGCAACCCTGACCCCTTAACATTCCTGCAAGGCTCTGGACAGACCCTGAACCAAGCAGTTCCGCCCATCCCCACCCAGCCGCCGCAGCCCTGCAGCCCCTTGGAGCCTTCTCCAAGTCCAGGTCCCAAATATGCAGGGCTGTGCTGGCCGAGCAGGTGAGCAAGAGGCTGGGAAGGGGCACTGACTAAGGTTCTCCCAAGAGGACAGAGGCATTCTCAGCCCCCTGTACCTCTCTGGTCTGCGCCTGGGGCCTGAGTACAAGGAAGGTGGAGAGTCAGAGGCCCAGGGCTGCTCCAAAGTGGGCACTCAGCAAACTGTGACAAGAATGACAGTTGCATTAAGCATAATGACAATGTGCTAAGCACTCTAAACTCAGAGTCCAGGTGCCCAGCTTTCGTTCACCCCATTTTACAGATGCAAACACTGAGGTCCAGTGCAGATGCATCACTTGCTTGAAGTCAAAAAAGGTGGCAAATGGCAGTGGCTGGATTAGCTCCACAGCCCTGCCTTGAAGACCTGAGCACCCGGACCCTGATTCAGAGCACTGATGCCCTGTGGAAAACGCAGGGGAAGGGCCTGGCTGGTAACCAGCAAAGGCAAGAGTTGAATCCAAACCTGCCTGACATGCCACAAAGCCCATTCCACTCCACTCTTCTGCCGTCTCAGCTATGGTCCTCCTGGAACCCAACCAAAGCCCTTTACTAGCACAGAAACCAAGGACTCCAGATGTCCAAGGATTCATGGCCAGCAGGCAGCAAACCTAGCCTGACACATGGTCCTTCCTTCTGCCACCCAGCAGCAGAATCCTGCTTGGTGGGTGCCAGTGATTCCCTCTGGGCACAAACCATATAGTCCACCCAAAAGGTAGTAGTGTTGGATAAGCAAGACCTGGGGCTTAGGGGTGAGTGACCATGCCCTGGGGTATGGAGCAGCAACTACAGAGTCCTCCACCCCAAACCACCAGACCATATGCCTCAAAGGAGTGGGACAGAGATTGGCAGGGCCCTTGGGAGTGGCACTTGCCCATTGCCAGCAAAAGGGAATGCAGTCATGTGTGGACTGGACAAAGGGTCAGATCCTGCTCTGTCACAGAGAGCATATGGCCCTGTCAGCCCACTCCCATCTACATACTCTCCATCTACTTGGAACCATATCAGATACTCTAACATTCACTGTCACCACTAACTCCAGTCTGGACATTTGGTGCTAGGGAGCCGGTAAGACTAGATGAGATGGGTTGGGGTGGGACCTGAGGCCTGGGATCTCAGAGCTGCAAGGGAATGACTGCCCTCCCACCTCTAATTACACACATCCATAGATGGGGGGCACACCACCTTATTTGGCCACCCTTTTGGTCTCTGAACATCTGCAGCTGTTGAGTTCTTCTTGGCCTCCTGCTGAAACCTTTTTCTCCCTGTAGCTTTACTCACATGCCCCAGGGATGTCCTTACAAAGCTGGCCAGCAGCCAAGAAGAGAGGGCAGAGACTGGGTTACTGGGTTCTGTGGTAGCAGGCAAGGGGTGGAGCCTCTTTCCCCTGCTCTCTGTTTCTGATCCCTACCTGCAGCCTGGGTCATGGTGGGCCCACTGCCAGACAGTGGCCCTGAGCCCTCCTGGAACTGGTGTTGCCCACCCTAATCCTCTGTATGTGGCTAGTGATCCAGCCTGGGGGGCAAGACAAGTCTTGCCAGGAGTGGGAGTGGGAAGGAGAGGGGAGGGAGGCAGCCCTTATGTGGACTGATTTGGGTGTGCAAGTCTCCCCTGTGCTCTCTCACCAGAAGTCTGTCCAGCCCCTATTGCCACCAGCAGCAGCAAGTGGGGGCAAGGAACAATGCCAGACCACAAGCTCACTTGCTTGAAGTCAAAGGGGAGAAAAGGGGATCCAGGAGGATCAGAGGCCAGTGTCCTTGCAGAGATCTGTGGGGACAGTCGGGCGAATGAAATCCACTCCTCATGGAGGGAAGAGAAACCCCCAGCCAACCCAGTAGCTGGACCAGAATGTCACCAGTGGTGCTGCTGCACGGGATGAGAGCTACCTTGCTGATGGGCACAGTGTTCCAAAGGGACACTTCATTCTGCCCACCCAGAGCTGTGAGCAACATCACTGTGCCAGGGTGCCAAATGGCCTCACCTCAAGTGCCAACTCCAGTTGATTGGTGGTGGCTGCCTGGCTGTGAAGTGCTGGCAGGGTTAATTTGCCACATATGCCAGGCACCATAGGAGGGCCCAGTGGTGGTTCCAGGGGTGAGTTCTAGTCTCAGTTTAATTCATTATCTTTGTTCTGACCCAGCAACTATTGGGTGAACACTCTGGCCCCCTGATGTGGGTGAATAATACACACATGTCTGGTCTCCCTATTAGCACCCTTGGGGCTTCCTTGGGAAGTATGGTGAGCTGAGGAACTGGTCATCTCCAGGTGCGACCAGGGCAGAGAAGGATTAGAACCGAGCATGAGCCAGTCACTGGCCAAAGAGCCATCATCTCAGGAATCCCTGAAACAAGCCCCAGTGGGCAGCAACCCCACTGATGTCTCCCATAGCAGCTGGCCAATGGTTATGATCCCATTTGTGGCCACATATGTGCCCCGTGTCACTACAGGGACCAGAAAAATGGTCCTGGCAGAAAAATGCAACCTGTGCTAAACTCAACTTTGTGGGTGTGGCTGAACCTCACAGTGTTCCTCAAGGAGCTCAAGTAGCGAGGAGAAAATGGGACACCAGGTGGGGGCGGATGATAAACCCCTTGTGCCCAGGCTCAAAGCTGCAGTGACGAGAGGGAAGTGAGAGGGAGAGTCCCGCGGGACTCTGCAGGGTGGACAGAGCCTGAGGTTCTGTAGATTCACACCTGGCAGGCAAGGAAAACCCCTTGTTCACCGAGGGGACCCTTCCTGGACTCGGGACCACTGCAGCCTCCCACCCACCGCTGCCTCTGCTGCGGGGACCTGGGGCAATTGAGTGTGGGAGAGCCCTGGGGCCCCTGAGTCAGAGGACTGGGTTCGAGCCCCGGTGACCTACAGCAAGGGAGGACCTTTTTAAGCCTTGGTTTCCCATCTGTGAAGTGGGATGGCAGCAGAACTCTTCCTCGCCGGCTGTGTGAACGATGTAGTTAGATGTCGACAGGAAGGCGCGGCGCACGGCGACCGGCGAACAGCAGACGCCGGAGGATACCTGCGAACTGGGGATGGTGATGGAGGCAACGCAGCCAGAGTCCGGGGAAGGGGCGCTAGGCCTGCCAGCCCCTGCTCGGGGCCAGACAGTCCGGGAACGTCCCCAAAGGCGGCCGGGCGGGGACAGCTCCGCGGGAGGTAGAGGTCGGCGGCCCCGGCCGCCGCCGCAGCCAGCAGTCACGGCAGGTGCGGGGGCCTCAGCCACTCGCGAGGGGGCGGGCCAGCTGGGACGGACATCCCGGAGGCCCAGTGGCAGCTGGCGTTTCCCTGCGGTCGTCCAATCGACGACGGTTGCCGGGCTGCGCCGCGTCTCCCGACCAATGGGAAAATTCGCGGTCGGATGGGGCGGGGCGGAGGGTCGGGTAGCCGGCCTGGCCCGCTTTGCGCACGGGCCGCGCGAGGGGTGGAAAGGGTTGACCCGGGGACTGCACGCTGGGCCCGGGAGGGGTCCGCCTCCTGCACCGGCCCAAGTTGAATTCCCGCGGACCTCCATCCGCGCCGCGCCCTGCGCGCCAAGGGACCGGAGGACGCCCGCCTGGGGGCGGGGGCCGCGCTGCGGGGCCGCCCACGCCGCGCGCCAGGTAGGCTCGGGCCCGGGGTCGGGGCCCGGGGAGGTGGCAGGGGGCTGGGGCCGCGACTGGGACACGGCCAGGGAGCCGGGATCTGGGCGGGCTCCTGTGCGGGGAGTCGAGGTCGGACCCGTGTTTGGGCCGGGGGTCTGCGTCGAGTGGCTCCCCTCCCGCACCTCGCCCGCGCTGCGGTGCGTAAGACATGGACCAGCGGGGGCGGCTCCCTTTGTACCCGGCCTCGGGGCCTGCCGGATCCGGCCAGGGCGCCCCGCGCCGCGCGCCGCAGCGGAGACGCGGCCCAATTCCGCAGCCTGTCCGCCCCGCGAGACGTCGGGCGCCCGGCGGTCGGGGTCGCGCAGTCACAGAAACTTTCCAAAGGCCGGAGGGGTGGCGGGGCCGGGGAACTTTCCTTGGGGGGGTGCGCCGCTGGAAAGCGCGGGGACAAGGCCTGGCCGAGGGATATCACCGCGCTGCGCCACCCCCGCCGCCTGGAGGACGAGGTAGGGACGCTCCCCGGAGTCCCTGCCTCCTGCCCGGACCTGGTCCCCCTATACCCGCCACCCATTTACCCCTCGGTGGGACACCGGACCCCACGGACGGAGGTGCGACCTCCTCACCAGGGGCGGTGACTTAGCCCGGTTTTCTGAGGTGTTGCCCTGGGATTCCCCAGCTTTCCCATTTTAATCGTTAAATAATTAAATATTGGGTGCTTACAACATGTCACTATCTCTAACCTATGCGTAATATACCAGTGACAGCGGAGCTCCTGGACTCTGGCAAATCTCTTCTAGACCCAGGCACACGTAGAGACAAGAAATAAAGAACCGTGCCGTTAGCATTTCATCCTTTAAGCTAGGCTGTTAATATAATCTCAGGTGGTTACCCCTTGCTCACACCCCTTTCCCTTGTTACTCTGCAGGGCACATACTTGGTCAGGATTTATAGAACCAGGGGGTTGGGGCATGTTTCTGTCGGGAACAGCCTCGCCAGCAGTGGACACACACACCAGGGACGCACTAGGAGCCCCCCACCCCGCCACTGCCACCATTCTGTGATCCAATCTGCCAGAGGTCTGCTCATTCCCAGCAGGTCCTGCCTGTCCTATACTCACTGGATCTGTGGGCCTGGGACAGTGCTGGACACGGGGGACAGTCAGAGCCCTCTGCCCAGCACGCTGGACATGGCCAGTAATTCCTGAGGAGGTGGTCTAGGCCTGCGGTCCAGCCAGTGTGTGGGCTGTGAACCTGCGACGTGTGCTTCCCTGAGCCTTGCCCTGGCCCATCCACAGTACCATGCCTATTCCTTGCAGTCTGTGGTCTACTAGCATCCAGTACTGTGCTGGGCAGAGTGCCCACTGTGCTTGGGACTCTGGTCCTGGTCGGGGGTGGAGGGCCCAGGAGCACAGCCAAGCCCACCCTGCCCTGCCTTCCCACTGATTTTCTGCACAAGCACCTGCTGACCAGATACTCCCAGATGAACCCAGCCTCAGTCCTAAGTTGGAGCACCACCCCCTACATCTGGCAGTGTGGTGCCCCCTCTAGAGGTGGCCCCTCAGTCTCTCCCCAGTCCCAGGGATCCCTCTGCATCTTCAAGGGCAGGGCTGCATCTCTACCCCTGCTTGTGCTGTGCAAGGATTTGGGGTGAGTTCACTGTACCCTCTTCACCCCAAGAGACAGCCTGGGGGTATGAGCAGAGGAGATGCTGTGTGTCTGAGAGAAGCCAGGAATTATACCCAGTGGGGTGGGCAAGGACACGAGGCACACCAGACCCCGGCAGTCCCTAGCCTTTGCCCTGGGGCCTGGCCTGGCCTCAATAGAAGGAGGGAGGCGACCAGGGGGGAGGATGGGGGTGCCCAGGTCAAGCACTGTGGGATGCCAGGTGGTGGGGAGGCCACGAGGGGCTCTGGGAACTTCCCTGATGGTGGCTCAAGTGGGGAGAAAGCATCTGTTCTTCCGCCACCATCTTCCGTCAGGACTGAGGGCTTAGGCCACTCTGTAGGAGCCCCAGAATTAGGGAATAACCAGGGGAGGCCACAGGTCAGGAACCCCTTCACAGGCCTTCCCGATAGGGAGGGCTGCCCATCTCAGCCTGTTTCACTGGCCAGGAAGATGAGGCCAGAGCTGATGGACACGCACATCACCCAAATGTCACCCACTCACACCTCCCACACTCGGAGTCAGGCGCAGGCCCTGCCCACTGGCCCAGTGGGCCAGAGCAAAGCAGAGACAAGCTGAGTGTGGCCAGCAGAGGGCACCTGGGACCACGCTGGCGGGCAAGACCGGCCCCACCCCTTCCCGAGGCCCCCGGTGGGGAAGCTAGAGCTCTGCTTTCTGCAGGCTGCCCATCCAGAGTGCAGAGCTGGAGAGGAGCAAGGATCGCTGGGACGAGGCCCCTTGGTAGCCCCTGGAGCCCCTCACCACCCTTGGTGCAGGCGGAGGGAGACTTGGGGGCTGGGTGGTGGGCTGATGGAGCATGGGCTTCCCCAAGGAGAACGCAGGATGGGCCCTGAGAGGGACCTCCCTGGCTTCCATTGGGGCTCTCCTTGTTTGGGGGTGGAATCTGATAAGGGGTGTGGTGGCTCCTGGTTTGGGGCCCTTGGTCAGGTAGGTGGCCCTGAGGGGTGTTGAGAAAGGGCTCCCCAAGACAGGTACCTGCTGCCCTCTTGTCAGAAACTCCATCACCAATTCTACCTTCATATCTCATATCTGTCTGTCTGTCCACGCCCCAGGGCTCCTGTCAGGCTCTGCCCTGCCCCCACCTGCACAGTGCCCTGTGACAAGGGGGCCCTGGGGACGGAGACCCATGCCTCCCCCTGCCACCGCAACCCTGTGTCCTCCAGAGCCCCCTGCTCCCAGCCACCCTCCTCCTGCAGGAAATCCTCCCTGGAAGCCCCTCCCTGACATGGGGGTCCACTACTGGCGTTCCTCTGCATTTGTGGCGGTGTTGGCCTGGCTGGGGCCCAATGAGGAGGGAACACATTTCTGTGGCCATACATCTCCAGGTGGGTGGGAGCAAGAAGACCTGAGTTCAAATCCTGGACCCAGCTTCCCCATCTGTAAAATGGGGTGTTGGACCAACCCAGGGCACCTAGTGAAGCCAGAATTTTGGGAGGCCAGTGCCAGGGAAAGGCCCGTAGTCACTAGGACTGATAAAGGCACGTGGTTCTCTGTGGGATAAACTTTGTCTTTGGGGCCCAAAACAGAGGCATCCCAGAAATGTCACGTTCGGAGCAAAGCTGATTGCTGAGCCTCAGACCACAGGACAGGAACAGGGCTCCTCTGCTGTGGGCGGGCGGGGGCCCCCAGCCAGACTGCCCTGCCAGGCACGCATGTGAGCGTGTGCAGAAACGCTCATGCACGCCCAGCCCCATTCCCCCTGCCTCTGGCCCCCAGTGTCCTGACACCCTTCCCTGACCCAAAGCCTCTCCCCACAGTGAAGGGGCTACTGTGCCGCAGGGAGACCCACCTTTGGGACCCCCCCTCAAGCACACCATTCCACAAAGAAAGATGAGGCAGAGCCTCCCAACAATCTGAAAAACAACACAGAGCCGGAGAGAGAGCTCCCATCATCCGTGCCCTCCAGAGATGGCCTCCCACCTTCCACCCAGACTGGCCTGTCTGTGCTGTCCTGCTGTTCATTTTTACAGCACATACACTCTGGCAACGTCACCAGGCTTACACACAGCACGAGGAAATGTGTTCCATGGGTTGTCAGCTGAGGCAGGAAGCTCACGGGGTCTCTGGCTCCTGTGTGTGAGGCACAGCGCTAGGCCCTGGGTCTGCAAGTCAGGCTGCCTGCCTAGCAGGGACATGGGTTTTGGGCTGGGCTCAGAGAGCCTCAGGAGAGACCAGTGGCCTGTCCCACAGGGCAGATTTGGGGTCCAGGTCTGGGGAGCAGGGCCAGGTGGGCATAGTGCTCCCTGCACGGGCTGGTGGGCCTCTGGTGCCGAGTTCTCCCTCCTGCGCCATTCACACCCAGCCTTCTGGGAGGGGAAGGGGTTATTGTCATCAGTCCACAACTCTGGACAATCACGCTTCCGAAGGATTGTCGGCAGTGTTAGAAGTGCTCCCGAGGGAGCGTGCCAGCCGACGCAGACGTCACGGTCCCAGTTGAGGAGGGACGAGAGCGCGTGCACAGGGCCATGGGTGCACGGTGGGCGTGCTGCAGGACACCCTCAGGGTCAGCGGTGACTGTTCAGCTAGGGTTCTGGCCTCGTCCAGAAGGGACGTATCCCAGCAAGTTGGCCTCATGCGGTGCCTTCTGGTTTTCCTGCAGGAAACCAATCCAGCAGGATGGATGCTGGGACATGGTGATGATCTCTTCTCAAGATAGGTAGGTGACCTGGGCCTGGCCTGGGGGCGTCCCCTCCTCGGAACAGCAGAGTGTCCTGGTGGGCCAGGTGGGTGTGGTTGGCAGAGGGATTGACTGTGGACCCCAGTGGTTTGTGCTTCCATGAGGCTCACCCCGGATGGGCACAGCCCCAGGGCTGGACGGGGCTGGACATGGGGGCCTTCCTCCACCCCTGCTTGGATTCACTGATGGCCCGAGTGGGGACAGCTGCTACTGGGTTGATGTCTGGTGTGAGGGACAAACCTACATTGGGGCCAACCACCCAGGATGTTCACTGGGTCAGATCCTCACATACCTGACCTGGACACCCGCCACAGCAGTGTCTAGTGTCAGGATAGCTCTCCCAGCTTGGCCCCTAGCACAGGTGGCCCCTGCTGCCCAGGGGCAGGTGTGGCCAGAGTGGAGCCACCAGCTGGGGCTGGCATGTGCTGGCCCACGACCTTGGGCATCACACAGATTTGTGGGTCTGTTTGTTAATCCTGGCTCCAGCAGGACTGAGGGGTGGTGCTGGGAGGTGTGGCCGGGTCAGGAGGCGGAGTGGTCTCCGTAACCCCCAGGGCCCTGCAGGTGGTGGGACGATGTTCCCTGCTGGTGCCCTGGTCCGCCAGCATGTGCTGGGGTGAGTGCAGTCACAGGGCGGTGGTGGCTTTAAGAGTGCCCCTGGCCTCTCCCGTCCCTCCAGGACGGGGGCCCAGTCCTCATCCTGGCGGGCTGCCCCCACCCCACTGGGTGCTGTCTGTGGGAGGCTTGGCGAACCCAGGTCTGGATTCTCAGTGTCACTGAGTGTCCAGCGTGGGGGTTCTGGCCCAGCCAGTGACATGCTCAGGTGGTGGCAAGCAGACAGTGGCCACAGACCCCGGAGGCCCCAGGCCTCCAGACACCTGAGTGTCCTGTGCCGAGGGCTGTGGGACGGCGTGGGGAGGGGTCTGGCTGCTTCTTGCCTGTTCCATGGGGCAGTGGGTGTGGGGAGCTGCCCATCAAGCTGGCGGGAGTTGGGGATCCCCTGTTGCCTGGTGGTGTGGCCAGACCAAGATCCCGCCGAGCGACTCCTGAAGGGATGTTGGGCTGCACAGAGAGCTTCTGGACTGGGAGGAGAGGCTCAGACTGTACCTGGGCTCTAGGGGTGCCCGGGGTGTACCCCTCGCCTCTGAGCTCCTGGCAGGCCCCCATGCCTCAGCCTGGCAGGCCCCGAGGTGCCGCTCTGGTAACGGTCTGCAGGAGGCTGCTGGCCCTCATGCCGGCCCTCCCTCCCTGCCTCTCCCCACCTCCTGTCTCTGGCCTGCCCTTCTCGAGTGTAGTGAATGATTATTCTTATCTGCCGCGATGATCGGCCATTCCTGTCTGCCGTGGGGTCTGGATAGATGGTGGTGGCATTTGTGCCATCTCTGCTCTGGGCTGAGATCGTGTCACAGGCTGGGAAGCAGAAGCGGGGCCCTGGCTTGGGGCTCCCTGTTCCGCTGGACCCTGGGGTGGTCCTACCCACATCAAGAAGGGGCTGGGGAGGAGGGGGCCTCAGGACTAAGTTGGGACGGGCTGATGACAGGCATCCGTGTACCCCTCATACTCACTTTGGCTATTCCACACCCACTTGCTGAGTTCCATGCTGGACACTTGGTGGGGACCATACCCAGCCCAGCTCTGCCCTGGGGAAGCTCCCAGCCTGGCCAGGAGACAGCAGCACACAGGCAAGTGGCCATCGTTGAATGGCAAGGCAGTGATGCCTAGCAGGACCCCAGAGGACGGGGGCCAGAAGGCAGTCAGGGGCGACACTGACGCCGGGCCCGGGGCACGTGGGTACCCTTCGTGGCTGCGCCCGCGCTGATGTCACCTCTCAAAAGCCGTGCTGGCCTGGCTTTCCCATCGCCTGCCGCGCCTCTGCCACCCCGGCCTCGTGCCAGTGGTCCTTGGGGTTTGCTGTGGTTTGCAGTCATTGCTCTGAGTCTTTAATATGAAGGTATGAATTCTTTCCTCATCGGTCTGCCTGCTACAAGGTTTTTCTTGGCTTTTTAATTTTTATTTATGGCAATTTTTCATGTTCAGAAATGTTTCATCTTTTGCAGCAAAATCAGTTGGATTTTTTCCCCTTGTAGTTGTTCCATTGTTCTCTGTGTCAGCCTCCCTAGCACACAGGCAGATAAACTCTCCTCTGCCTCATCCTGTAGGTGTTTCTAGTTTAGTGTTTAATGCTCACAATTTCGTCCACCTAGAATTTATATTGATGTAAACATGAGGTGGGAATTTAGCTTTGTTTTTCAACTGTACCTGACTAATATTTCTTGACTAATATTTTCTGTCACCACAAGTTGGATATGTTATGAAATGTGTGTTCAGGTTTGTGGTGCCCGTGGCAGCATCTGGCCCTTGGCCATCACCCCTGTCCCATTGCAAAGGTCAGGGGGCTGTTGGAAACGCCCTGGGGCCTCGTCCCTGGGGCCTCTGTGGGACTCACCCCAGGCCTGGGCTCCTCGGAGCCAGTCGGCTGTCCTTGTGTGGCTCTCCACGTGTGTCCCGCTCTGGGCTCCTCGCGTCTCGGGGTGTCTCTGAGCCTTGTGTTTACTGAGAACAGGTCCTCACCCTGGTGAGCCCCCTAAGAAGCAAGGGCCTGGCTAGCATGGCCCAGCCACCCTCTTGCCTGTGGCTGCTCTCAGCCAGGCGTCTTGTGGCCTGTGATTAGAGTTGTGGGCTATTCTGGGTGGGCAGGTGCCCAGGAAGAACATTCTGTGCAGCAGGCCTTGGGTTCGGAGCCTGACTGTGCGTCTTCCACAGGCTGTGTGAAGAGCTTGGCGCAGGTCGTCCTCTGCTGTGGCCATGACATGAGTGCCAGGCCAGCTTCTGGCTGTGCTGTCTCTGCCTGGGTGGTTCATGGCTGGCCGTGCCCCCGCAGCAGGGCCAGCCTGGTGAGACCTGCATCGCCCAGGCCAGCAGACGAGATGGTACCATGTGGCCACGCTCAGCCCACCGGTGCTCCTGGGCAGTCTCTGCAAGCCTGTGAGGGTTGTTTTGGTGCATCGTGACTTGTGTTGACCCCAGCCCTCACCCCCAGCCTCACAGCTCTCCCCTCCAGAGCACCCCCTGATCCTTAGCTGCCTCTGGTGGCCTCCCCCGGCACCCCTCACTGTCACCCAGCCAGTAAGGCTTTTCCCTGGATTTGCTCTTCCTGTCTGTTGCCCTGCCTGGATTGTCCCCTGGGGAGCTGCCCGGGGAGGCCCCTGGACCCTGAGACTGCATGAGGGGCCTCTCCTCCCCTAGGCCCTGGGTGTCCCCTGTCCCAGCATGACTGTCAGCCGGGCACTGAGACTGGTCAGTGTAGCCTGGGAGGTGGGTCCTGTGAGATGCCCCCTGCAGCTGCAGTGTGTGGGGTCAGGCCCCGGCCGCTGTTGCTCACGGGGAGGGCTGCCCGCAGTTGGGGTGCAGGAAGCCCCACCCCCAAGGCGCATCTTGCCAGGTTGACTTGGCGGTTGATGAGTTTGGTATTTCGAATATGCTTTCAGTTTAACTTTTTCTTTTCAAAATATTTTCACTCTCCCTGAAATCCTAATTAGGCCATTCACTCGGCTGAATGTACTTGCTGCGCTCTGCGTTTTGCAAGATAATGAGACTGCAGAGATGCTGCCTTCCCAGTGATCCCGGCCTGGGGGCCTCCACTCTGTGCCCTGGGGAGGGGGGGTTGCTGGCACCTCCGTGGCCCGTCTGGCCTTGGGATCTGGGCCGCAGAGCCTGGTGGGGCAGGGGCGGGGGTCTCGAGGCCTGGGATGCTGAGGAGTCCGGGAAGGCGTAGATGGAGGGGGGCTCAACCCCAGCAAGGTCGCCCTGCGCCTCCCCTCAGCCCAGGCCTGGGGTCAGGGTCTCAGCCTGGTGATGCCCTAGAAGGGCCTCCTGGATCTAACCCGGCCGGGAGTCCCTGGGTGTGTCTCAGGGGCTGAGAATGAGGGACAGGCCCCAAGACCGACACAGACCCCGAATGACTGTGGCCCCAGAGTCTACATTCTACCTTTGAAAAAAAAATTATAAAGCAATATGGGCTTGTTTATCTAAAATGTGGAAAACATCTAAAATATGGAAAATACAGATGAGAGGGAAGGGGAAATCCCATCTCTCTGCTCCTGGGGCACTGGGGAGGTGTGCGTGTGTGAGCCCGCCCGGCTTGTGACCCCTCCCCTCCACGGCCCCCTGGCCGATCCCTGAGGTCAGGATGCTTGGCCAACACAGGAGGTCGGGTACCACACACGCTGCCCTCTGCCTGCCCTGCCCCTCCTCCAGTATCTGCACCTCCTGGGACATACCAGGCCCTGCCGGCTCTGTCCCGCTCTGTCCCACTCGGTCCCGCTCTGTCCTGCTCGCTCTGTCCCCACTCTGTCCCGGGGGGCCACCTGCTGCCTCAGCTGAGAGCCTGGGAAATACATCCCATTATGGACACAGCCTTCTGAGGACTGGAGTTGGGGAGGAGGCTTTTCTGACACACCAAGAGAGGGCAGGCCATGGGCCCTGGGATTCCTGACCCCCATCAGTGGGCACAGACCACCAGCTCCACCTGCTGCCCCCTACCCAGGGCCTGCTCCCAGCCCGCCGGGGGAGCAGGTCAACTGCCCAGGGCCCCAGAGGAGGCAGGACCGAGGCCAGGCCCCCACCTGGGCCCACCTCCACCAGCTGGAACTTCCCTGCCTGCCTGCCCGCCCATCACAGCCTCAGACCCAGCCGCCCCTCCTTCCCCTGCCAATGCCCTTCTCCCTGCAGCCCTGACCCTCCTTCCCACTAAGTACCCACTTCTCTGGTGCCTCTCCCTTCCCACTCCTCCCTCCGAGGTGCCCCTGCCTCCCTTGAGCCTCTCCCTCTTTGTCTCCTACATCTCCGGCCTCTCAGTGTTGGGGTGGGGCTCACAGGGAAACTGAGGCTTCGCAAGCATAGCTGGGCCCTGCTCCCAAACCTGCCCAGGCAAGCATGTCCCTCCAGTCTTCTTAGTGACAGTTCTCTGGCTTCTGTCCACCTGCAGGGAGCTATTATTTGTGACGAGACTAATTCAGTGAGTATTTGTTTTTGAAGAAATAATTCCAGGCGTTTATTTGCCAAACCTTTGAAACAGGTAGTGGCTAATTTTTAATTAAGCCTTTACGCTTGCAGATTTACGACTTTACAGAGCCAGGACTTGCAGATGTGCAGTGTTGCTGGGGATGGGCGTGGACAGGGGCCAGGGTGTGGTGCGGGCAAGGCGGCCATCTGTGACCTGTGACCCAGGCAGCAGCCTGTGCCCTGGGGGAGCCCAGGCCCAGCACATGGGCTGACACACCCTCTTGCTCCTGGTGACTCTGTCCCCTCCTCTGACCCCACCGGTCCTGCTCTGATGGCTCAGAGCACCCCCTTCCCAACCGATGGGCAGGAGGTGTGAACCTGAGGCCTCACCCCAAGCCTGAGGACAGTAGCCTTGGTCGGGGAAGGAGGCTGGGTGGGAGTGGAGGATGTCCGCTGCCCCCTGCCCCCAGCTGGTAGGGGTCTGCCTCAGCCAAGGCAGGGGGAGCTCCTAAGCTGGGCCTGGTTCTCTTACCCACGCCTTCAGAAATAAGCGGCCTCTCCCCACGGTGAGGTCCTCCATCACCTTTGGGACAACATACCTGGCCCTGGACACCCCTGGGCTCATGCCTTGTCATGCCCACCCCCAGACTCAGCAGGCTCGGTCTGGGCGAGGGTCTTTGTGGACCCACCCCCTCCATCATTCCAGGTAACAGAGATGTCCTCAGCCAAGCAGCATCCTCTGAGCCTTTGGGAGGCCCAAGGCAGTCCTTCTGACATTTCTCCAGTTCGTGCAAAAACCGGCCTCGTGCAGCACACATGCTCCGATTCCTCAGGGCAGCACGGGAGTTGTAGTGACGTCAGTCAGGGCACTGTTCTCCTGCTGCACTTTCTCCCTTCTTCGTGCAGTGGGCATGAATGAGCACCTGCCGTGTGCCAGGTGCTGTGCTGGCTGCTGCTCAGCTCTGGCCCGCAGTCAGTCCATCAGAGGCCAAGGTGGTGTCCTTTGCCACCACCCTTCTCGTCTCACTTTTAGGTCCGTATGCGGCAGCAGGCTGAAGCTTAGATTTGTTGTGTCTCCCTCGCCTGTGCGCAGGTTTAAGAGCTGAAGGAGGCATGGCTGTGAACTTTGCAGTGTGATCCTAGGCTCAAAAGTTAATTTTCTGCACCTTCCTTCAGTCCTGTCTTCTCTGAATTATATTTATTAGAAACTTCTGTTGATGGTATGTGAAGGGTAGTCAGTGAGAGATCATTGTTTATTTCAATGGAATTTTGGTTTGGAGGCTTAGATACCTATATGTTCACTTATTTGAAGGTTGTCCTCAGTTACTCATATTCATTCTTTATTGTTTGATAAAGAGAGTAGTTAAGGCTATGAATTTACCTGTAAGTACAGCTTTGGTTATAGCCACATTTTTTTCTCCCAGCTTCACTGAGGTATAACCCACATATAATGCTGTGTAAATTTAAGTACAGTGTGATGATTTGGTATGCATGTTTATTATAAAGTGTTTAGCACAATAACGTTAGTTAACGCAACCGTCTTACATAATCACCATTTTGTACTTGCTGTGATGTTGAGAACATCAAAGCTCTACTCTCATAATAGCTTTCAAGTATACAATACAATATTGCTAATTAAGCCACCATGCTGTACATTAGATTTCTGGAACTTACTCTTATAACTGAAAGTTGTACCCTTTGACTTGCATCTCCCCATTTCCCTCATCCCTCAACCCCTGGCAGTCACCATTCTACAATCCATACATTTTTATGTATGATGTATATTTTTTCACTGCTTCTTAATAGTCAACTCTGTATACTTAATTTTTATCTTTGATCTATGTATTTAAAAGGAAGCATCCTTGATTTATTCTTGGTCCTAGGAGAAAAACTAAAGCCTTTCACCATTGGGTATGACATTAGCTGTTGTGTATGTATAGTATGATACACAGTGTATGTGGTATGATACAGATGTTCATATATGGTCTTTATTATGTGAGGGATGTTCCCTTCTCTCCCAAGTTTGTTTGTGTTTTTATCATGAAAGAGTGTTGAATTTCATCAAACTCAAACTTTTTATAAACTTTTTATGCATTAATGGAAATTATCTTTCTTTCCCCAACATTCTGATAATATGGTGTATCTTGTTGGTCGATTTTCACATGTTGAGCTACTCTTGCATTCACGAATAAATCCCACTTGGTCGTGGTGCATAATCTTTTAATATACTGATGAATTCAATCTGCTAGTGTTTTTAGATTTTTGCATCAGTGTTTATAAGGGATATTAGTCCTTTTATATATATATATATAGTTACCTTTTGTGACTTTAGTATCAGGGTGATGCTGGCCTCATAGAATGAGTAAGGAAGCATTCCTTTGTCTTCAGTTTTTGGGAACAGCTTGAAGAAGAGTGATATTGATATTTCTTTGAATGTTTGGTAGAATTCACCAGTGAATCTTCTGGTTCTGGAATTTCCTTGTTGGGAGGGTTTTCATTATGGATTCACTTTTCTTACTAGTTCTAGGGCTGCTCCAATTTTCTCTTTCTTTATTGATCAGTTTTGGTAAATTTTAGGAATTTGTCCATTTCATCTGGGTTATCCAATTTGTTAGTATAGTTGTTCGTAGTAGTCACTCATAATCTTTTTATTTTGAAATAGCGTACGGGAAAAGGTGTACTAGCCGCAAGAGAGTGGGTTTTTTTAAAACATTTTTCAAGTGTTATTTTTAAGCAACTGAATTTGTAAAATTAGATGAAAATACTCCTGTGTCTTTCTTCATTTTTTTCAGCTTCATTGAGTAAATTGGCAAATAAAATTGTGAGATATTTAAAGCATACATGGTGGTGATTTGGTATACATGTATGCTGTGATTTGATACACATGTGCACTGTGAAGGATTCCCTCCATCTGGTTGGTTAGCGTGCCCATCACCCCACATACTTTGGTGGGCGGTTTTTGTTTTTTTGGTGTTTGGGTGTTCGGCTCGGCTGGGCTTGTTTTGTGTTAGATGGATTCACAACTAACCTTTTTCAGTCATCAGTCCACAGATCCACGGTTTTCCTGAGACAGTAAAAATACTCCCCACGGGCAGCTGGCAAAGGTAGCTATGGACCGCTGGTACTGTTCTAAGGCCTGCAGAGTATTGGCCCTGCTGGAGAAAGGAGCCCCGCCTCTCAGCAGCCCCGATCCCCAAGGGATGTTGCCTGGAGCCTCCATCTGCAGCGAGGTCCCCAGTTTAAATATCTGAAGCATAGACAGGAGACCCCTTGGGAGAGCCTCATGGTTTCTGGAGTTTTTCTCTTCTTTTTTGTTCTTGAAGCAAAATTGCTTCTCTGGACAGTCCAGGACCCCCAGTGAGTTGTATTCGCTGCCTCCCAGGGAAAGATCTACTGTGTGAATGGCAGGATCCAGCAACCTCACCATGTCTCCTTAAGGAATTTCAGAGCTAGGTCAAAGTCCGTAAAGATCTTGAGTTAAGGAGGCAAACAGCCTGTGTAACCAAGTTGCTGGCTCTTCCTCACCGTGAAAGAGCGTCCGCAACACAGACACGGGGGAGGGCGGCCGGCACGGGGAGTGGGCGGGCGGCACGGGAGTGGGCGGGCCGGCACGGGGAGTGGGCGGGTGGCACGGGGAGTGGGCGGGCCGGCACGGGGAGTGAGTGGGCGGCCGGCACGGGGAGTGGGCGGCCGGCACGGGAGTGGGCGGGCGGCACGGGGAGTGGGCGGCCGGCACGGGAGTGGGCGGCCGGCACGGGGAGTGGGTGGGCGGCACGGGAGTGGGCGGCACGGGAGTGGGCGGGCGGCACGGGGGGGGGGGGGGGGGGGCCGGCACGGGAGTGGGCGGGCGGCACGGGGGGGGGGGGGGCCGGCACGGGGGGGCGGGACGGGAGTGGGCGGCCAGCACGGGGAGTGGGCGGGCGGCACGGGGGGGGGGGGGCGGCACGGGGGGGGGGGCGGCCGGCACGGGGAGTGGGCGGCCAGCAGGGGGGGGGAGGGGGCGGCTGGCGCGGCCGGCACGGGAGTGGGCGGCCGGCACGGGAGTGGGCGGCCGGCACGGGAGTGGGCAGCCGGCACGGGGGGGAGGGGGGGCGGCCGGCACGGGGAGTGGGCGGCCGGCACGGGGAGTGGGCGGCCGGGGTGGCCGGCACAGGGAGTGGGCGGCCGGCACGGGAGTGGGCGGCCGGCACGGGGAGTGGGCGGCCGGGGTGGCCGGCACGGGAGTGGGCGGCCGGCACGGGGAGTGGGCGGCCGGCACGGGAGTGGGCGGCCGGCACAGGGAGTGGGCAGCAGATGCTGCAGCTGACATTGTGGATGGACGAGGTCTGGCTTCTCCAGGGTGTGGATGGCCCGGCAGAGAATGTGGACCCAGACCTCACTCTTGCTTGGGGGTGTCTGCCCAGCTGGCAGGTCAGGCCGTGCTGCAGAACAGACGCGGTGTGTTTAGGAGACAGGGAGGAACATCCTCCCAATGCGAGTGAATTGTGAAAGCCAGAAATAGACACATCCACAATTTTCTCAGCTTGTTTTCTGGGCAGAAAGTTCACATTCTGGCCCAGACACTGATAACCCTGCTAGAGGCCTTCTTCTCTGTCGGGGCAGCTTCTGACCATTTCTCGGGCCCTGGGTCCACTCTCCCCACCCCCTGCTCTTCCTCCCTCAGACCAAACCTGTTCTGTGGAAATTTGCCCCTGGGATGCATTTCTTACATCTCCTGTCTGCCCTCTTTTATCAGCTCTGCCGTTTCCTGCCGTGTGGGAAGGGCTGCCTGGACTTTCCTTTCTGCTACCTTGCCCGTTTGCTGCCATAGCCTACCTGCTGTTTACTGCCTCTGCTGTGTTTTTCTTTAAATCTCTGCATGATCCTCATCATTTATGATCACTCCTTTCCATATGGCCTGTTCCCGGTTCATCAGTTCAATGCTGTCTTTGACCTTTCGAGGGCACGTATCAGCTGTGCCCTAATAAGTGTCCCAAACATTCGGCCCCAGACAGCTCTCCCAGGCTCACTGAGGGTGACAGGCTCTGTCCCAGGCGCTGGGGTCTGGGGCGGGTCTGCGCGTGCTGGATGCCTCTATCCAGGGTCCGTAGCCTGGCCACCCCCCTCCCCCACCTGTCTCAGAGAGATCTCCTCATGGACCAGAGGCCCAGGCCCCTTGCAGACCTGGCGTTAGGGATGGGCCTAGCCTCAGAGGTCATGATGGGGGCCTTGCCACGTGTTCAGGACAGTAATGGGGTCTCCCTGAGACACGGACCCTCACTAGGAGCCATGATGGCCGAGGACCCCAGTTCTACCTCCCCCTGCCCCCTGACAAGGCCCCGTGAGGACTTTCAGTCCGCCCACCACCCATTTTCTGTGAGGCCCCACAGGGCAGTTGTGGCGAGCTCTGCAGCAGGCACGGGTGTGGGTAAGCCTGAGGGAGTATCTGTGGACCCATGTGGGCATGATTGTGGGGTGGCTGCATCGTGTGCCTTTAGGTGGGTTTTAGGAGGTCCCTGAACCATCAGTATGCCCTCCACAGTGTCCCCCTTCCTTTGTCAGGGTGGGCACAGACAAATCTGGCTCCCAGCAAGCTCTCACAGTTTCTGTGAGTGGGTGGGGGGCCACACAAGGACGCTGCAGGGCCTCAAGTCTGCACTGGATGGGGGTGGGTAGAGCCCCTACTCTGTGCCACTGGCTCATCTACATATAAAAGGTGGGACTTTGCGGTTGGCTGGAGGTTGGTGGTGTCTGGACCTGTTGCCATGGACACTCCTGAGCTTCAGGAGCAGCAGGGCTGGCATCCAGCTCAGCCTCCAGGAGAGAAGGGGTATCCCTGGGGGCCCCGGGGGGAGCCGTGGCCCTGTGATGTCACGGGGTTAGGGTTAGGCTCTCCCTGCTTGGGTTCCCAGTTGTCCCTGGTGGGGGAAGGAGTGACTGATTTCCCTGCACATCTCCCTCTTCCCAGGGAATCTTCTAGAGGCCAAGGACAGTCCTTCTGAACTCCAGGCCCATCTGCCTGATGGTGGGACTCTGGGTTGGGCTTTATTGGGAGCCCCCTTTGCCCCCACCCCGTCCATCCCCGGCTCCCAGTGCTGTGGCGGGGGCTGAGTGAGTGTTGCTGACGATGGCCCATGCAGGCGCATTCTGGTGCCTGCTAGTGTCAGCAGCCAGGAGGAATGCCGACAGGGAAAGCCGCTGGAAACGTGAGGTGGGGCCTTTGTGGGGTGCAGGGGGCACTTGCTGACCTAAAGGGGCCCTGCTGTGTTAGGGTCCGCCCCTTGGTGGCCTCCCTGGAACCTGCACGGATCTGCCCTGGGGCCAGCTCAGCCTCGAGCTTCTGCCCTGGGGGCTGTGATCTCCCCACCCCAGGGGCACAGTTAGCAAAGCTGCAGTGGGTCATATGGAGGTCATTGGGGGAGGGCCACCGGGCATGGTGCCCAGCGTGTGGGGGAACGCCAAGTGCCTGGTCAGCAGCAGTCAGCAGTGGCGAGGCCCTCCAGGCTGGGACAGGGAGGGGCCCTGAGGCTGGGGGCCTGCTCAGATGAGCCTCCCTGACTCAGGACTGGGGCACTGACAGGGCAGCCTCACTGGGATGGGGTGAAGTGGGCTCTGCCCTGGACCCACCCTGCCCGCAGGTCCCTTCTCCCTGGCCCTGGAGTGAGCGGGGCCACAGCAGAGTTCCCTCTTGTCCAAACCAGTCTTGTGGCTGCAGCAAGGCCACCCAGCAGGCCCCCTGCGTTCTCCCCAGGACTGAGGAGCCAAGGCAGAGCCCCTACAGCAGGGGAAGCAGGGCCAGCAAAGTGTGGGATGGCAAGCTGGGGTGGGCTGGACCCTGGGCAGCACCCTCCGCAGGCCTGGTGCCAGGCCTGCTGCCCAAGCTAGGCAAGGTAAGCCCGTCCCGCAGGTACTTCCTGGCCCTGGTCCCCAGCCAGCGGGTGTTTCCCCAGGCTGACGCCTTTTCCCCTTGTCCCAGCAGAGCGGCTTCCTTGTCAAGACTAGGGGAAGGCGGTGGGAGATCCGCAGCCCCCAGCAGTGGGCCACTCCTCCAGCCTTGGGGCTCCAGCCTTGGGACCCTCCCATGGACAGCTGGGGCAGGCGGCACTGCGCAGGGAGGAAACCCCAGGCCCTGACCACCAGGCTGTCCAGCACTGGGACTGGGGGGCTGGGCTGAGGGGCCTTGCCTCCCCCAGAGGCTTATTGGCCACAGGCTCCCAGGGACTGCACCCCCACTGCCCCTCAAAGGGGCTTTGTGCCACCACAAAGAGGCTCTGTCCCCCCGGCGAAGACTGGGTGTTGCCATGGTGACAGAGGGGGCTGGGAAGAGAGGGGTCCACCGTCTTGACGGGGAGAGGGCATTCCAGGCCGAGGGCACTGGTGTGCCTGCTGCACCCACTCAGGGCAGCCCTTGGCCTGCCTGAGCCTGTGAGGCCGTCAGCATCTGAGGACCCCACGGCCCCTCGGTAGGGGCTGGGCTCCCGGGCCTTGGTGCTGGTTGTGTCTGTCTGGGTCGGGTTCCAGCCTGGCGGTGGGCCCCAGACCCCTCCTCAGGGGGGCCTCAGTCGGTCCCTGTGCCCGCCGCAGAGTGCGGGGGGTGGGCTCTGAGCCCAGGCCCTGCCCTCATCTCTGTTGCCCACACTGCTGTGCAGTCCTAAGATGGAGCTGGGGGTGGGGGAGCAGGAGCCTGCGTGGTCAGGTAGGGGCGCCTTGCAGGCTGGGTGCCCGCTGGGGGCGGCAGTGGGCCGACCGACCTTGTCCAGTGGGGCACCTTAGGGCCTCACTCCTCTACCCCTAAGGGCATTGGGGGGCTTCCAGCGCAGGCTAAGGGGGCCCCGTGACCGCCGTCCCCCAGCCCCGCCCCCTGTGCTGGCTGCTGCAGGAACGCAGAGGGCCTGGGTCCTCGCTGTCCGTACCCCCACGCAGAGCCTGCAGGGCGTTGTCCTCAGCCAGAAGCTGGGTCCAGTACAGGAGGATCAGCCAGGGTCCTGGCCTGGCCCCATCCCACCAGTCCTTACAGAGGGGTGGGCCCTAGAGCTGAGGGGACTCAGGGGCGCTGCAGTCAGCATAGGGAGCTAGTGCCCGTGACCCGCCCCAGCGGGAGTCTCGGTGAGGCCCTTCAGGCCCCTCGGGTGGTGGCTTCCTGTGGCTCAGGCCCCAGCTGAGGAGGGGCAGCAGCTGGGGTGCTCACCTGCCCTCGCCTCCCCCTCCTGCCAGGATGAGGCTTGTCTCTGCCATGTCTGGCCTCTAGTCACCCAGCCACTCCCCAGCCCTGGCCCAGCCCCAGGCTCTCAGCTCCCCAAACCTTAGGCTGCCTGAGGCCCCAGAGGTGTCCCTGCCTTGACCTGACCCCCACCCTCCCACATCAGCATCAGGACCCAAAGCCCCTGGGTCCCTGGACCCCCTGCCCAGCAGCCCCTGCCATGGGGCTGACCAGTGCTGCTTGGCCTGGCCTACCCTGGCCCAGGGTGCCCCATTAGCACAGGGCAAGACCCCTTGGGAAGAGCATCCCAGACCGTTGTCCTTGCAGTGTGTGCTGCTGGGTGTCTGTGTGGGCAGCCTGGGGGCAGGAGAAGGTCACTGAGGGTCCATTGCAGTCCACTCCAACCCTCACCGCGGTGTCTGGTCTGGTGTAGTGGGGCATCTCCTCTGTGGGGAAATCTAATTTCCAGGCTGAATCCAATCACGGCTCTCCCAGCTCCCTGAAATCCCGCAGCTTCCCTTGGCCGGCTGGCAGGCGGGTGGGCGGGCAGGCGGCACTGGGGAGCTGAATTCCCTGGCTGGCCTCCCTGCTGTCCTGTCCACTGCTGGGGCTGGCAGCTTCCACTCTGCTGGGAGGAGAAGCTTGTGCCCCCAGAACATGGGCTCCTCCTCCAGCACCACTGACACTTGAGAGCCTTGCCTTCTAGTCTTATTTCAGGGCATGTAGGTGCGCATGATGGTTCCCACGCACTGCTTAGCATCTTATCTCTGGCCACAGCCCTTGTTGGTGACCTTTACCCACTGAGCTGGGTTTTGTTTTTTCCTTACTGATTGGAGAACATCTGGAGCTAAAGGGTGTCCCTGCCCTGTGGGTGTTACCAGGACCTGACCCCAGTGTGTCTGTCACCTCCTGGGTGTCTTTACGCCTCTTCCTCCAACTTCCTGTTACAGAGAACTACAGATGCAGGGAAGTGGGGACCCTGGTGTGCCTCGTGCCCACGCGCCCCTCACCAGCTCTTGCTGAAGTGAAGTCACCTCTAGAAGTAAAGCCATCATTTGTTTTTCATCTGAAATGCTCACTGCGTATATTGCTCTAAATGACGTCTCTTTGGAAAAAAAACAACCATAATCACAATTCATGGAGGTTTGTTTTTGGGTAAACAGAAATGTTTCATTCTCACAAAACTGAGCCCTTCCTTCGTGCCTGGCAGTTTCTTCTGTGGCATTCAGGCTGAGAGCAGCCTCTTCCCTCCCAGGCCCTGCAGGCTCTCGCCTCACTTCAAGAGAGCCTGTGGTCCTGGCTGGGACGGACAGACAGACACGGGCTCTGCCCTGTGGGAACCCATGCCCCAGGCCTCCTGTTCTGGCCCTGTCTGCAGCCGTGGCTCAGTGCCCATCCCTGTGGGCTTGGCTGGAAGCTACCCCTGTGGTTGTGGGCACCATCTGATCGTAATAGGGGCGACGTTAAAAGTGGACCCCCGTGAGGCCTGCCAGGGGTGTAGGGAGCAAGTCTCCATGCAGGCAGTGCCAAGGGCAGAGGATGTGATGCCCTCCCAGGCAGAGGGGGCTTCTGCCCCTGGGCCTGGCTTCTGCTCCTGCTGGCACCTTTCCTCCCTGCCTAGATGGGCGGGGATGGTGGGAGGCAGAAGGAGTCTTAACTGTGATCAGCCCCTCTCTCCCCTCTTTGGGGCAGCAGGCAGTCTGCCAGCAGATGGCCGGCAAGGGGTTAGGACTGGAGCCCAGGCCTCTTGCATGCCTCCCCTGCCGGCCTGACCCTTAGGAAATGCCTCTAATTCCTCAACCCAGATTGGACTCAGGCACCATAATTTGATTTTCTGGAGTGGGGTTTGGCTGGACTCCTGAACAAGAATGTCTGGGTCAGCAGGAAGACAGCAGATGTGGGCTGAGGTTTTGGGGAAGGGCCAGCTCCTCCCCTAGTTGCTCTGATGGTGCCTTTGCTTTCCTGGCGGGGTGAGTGTTGGCCACGGTTGTGCCCCGAGGGCTCAGGGCCAGGGCTCTCTCCACCGGTAGTACCTCAGAGCCCTGTGCTTGCCCATCCACCCACCCAGCTGTCCGTTCAGATGTGCCCCCAGCTACCTGACCGTCTCACACCACCGAGTCACCCTCCCGGCCGCACGTCATTTGCTCCCTCTGGGGTCACTCCTGGGGTACCCAGACCTGGACAGACTTTCCCCAGATCGACCACCCTGACTCCCGACCCAGAACAGGTGAGGCTGTCTCTGGATGGCCTGTTTGCTCCTGTCTCTCTGCTAAATCAACTCCATGCAGCAGGTGGGCGGGCACACGTGGCAAGAAGGGGTCTCCACCAAGGACTGGCAAAGCTGGTGGCTGGGTCTGGGTGGGGTCGTGAGGGGTCTGCCTGGCAGGCAGCATGTGGCCCACCTCCCAGGTGAACAGAGGCTGTGACGGCCCTGGCAGAGGAGAGCCAGGGTCAGCTGAGGCCCCGCCGCATGCCTTCCTCGCCCCCTCAGGGCCCTGGGGCCACGGCCGGAGTCAGGCTGGTGCCTACCCCACTGAAGATCTGACATCCAGCTGGAGAACGTCTTTGAGGCCTCATGGTCGGTCTTAAAAATTAATGCACAACTTGCCTTCCATGTCATCACGTATTTATTGTTTTAATATAAAAACAGTGTTTTGAGTTACCGTCAGAAAAACTGCCCTCTGGAGTGCTGGCCTGGCGCACCTGCGCCTGCAGGTGCCCCGTGTGCTGGCAGTGTCCCTGGATCCAGGAAGGCCGCCACGGAGGGAAGTGGGCCTGCATCTCCCCTGTTTCCCACATGCCCCTGGCCAGCACCCTGCCTCCTGCACATCTGGGGGCTGCCTGCAGACACCCATGTGACCAGGCTGCCCCCACCCTCAGGCCAATGGAGGCGTGTGCTCTCGGACCAAGGCAGAGGGCATGGGCCCCAGATACAGGGTCTCTAGTCTCCTGTGGGTGGCTGTGGGGTACTCTACCCCAAAGCTGGTGGGCATCTGGGGGTGCCTCCTGGGAGACACACAGTCATTCAGCTCCAGCTGAGAGAACTGGGTGATGGGAAGGCCAATGTGGGGTTTGGGCACTTTTTCACTGAGGCCACATTATTCCGGGGCCCCAGCCACAGCTGGGGAGAACTCTTTGGACCCCAAATTTGGGGTGTGCAGAGGGCCCAGGGCAGGGAAGCCGGGGCTGAGGCTGCCCGCTGTCCCGCTGTCCTTAGAGTCAGCAGCCCAGACGTGTTCTGTCAGGTGGGGGAGGGGAAGCCTGAGTCGGTCAGTTACCCCACGTCTGGGAACCAGGTGGGGAGGAAGCCACCTTCTGGCCACGGGGCTGGCAGCTGCCCAGGCATCTGATCAGCACCTCCCAGGACACCTGTTCCCCCAGGGGCAGCATGTGACCTGGGGCCCCAAGGCTCAGCTGAGAAGGGCCCAAGCTGCAGCCAAGGGGCTCTGATGACCTGGCTCTGCCCTGGCCCTGCCCTGTGCTGCCCTCAGGGAGGCAGATCCCATCCCTGTACAAGGCCTGGCATCACCCCTAGTGGCTGCTGGCTCTGAGTGTGTCTGGGACCTGCATGCAGGGCTGTGTGCCCACAGTCATGGGCGTGTCACGCTGTTTATTCCTCCTTCCCTGCTGGCCAGAGGACCCAGTCTATGCCTCACCCACCCACCCACCCTGGTGACAGCCACCACCTCTCCCGGCAGGAGCTGGGCTCATTCTTCTAGCCGAGCTGACTTACTGTGCCTCTGAGAGGTCACGCTGACAGTTGTATTTATGCGACGGGTGCTGGGAGATGGAGCACAGCCTGCAGGTACTGTGCTGGCTGCTGGCTTTGCTGGGCTGTGGCTTCCCTGGCTGTCATAGCAGGCTGGGCCCTGTGGTGCTCTTTCCCCTTGAGGTGCACCCATGTCCCCCAGTGTGGCCCTGGTCCAGCCTGGTGTGGCTGTACCCAGCACTGACCCTTCCTCTCTGGGGCTCTCCCCCGGGTCAGCGAGCTTTGGGGGTGCCACCCATTGAGTTGTGTCTTCAAGCTCAAGCCCCTCACAGGTGCAGGGGTGAGGGGGCCGGCTGAGTTGGCCTTAGCAGGCTGGCATGGGTCAGGCCAGGAGGAGGTCCTGAACGGCACTGGGTGCCGCGCCGCACACGGAGTGCCCAGCATTGCAGCCTCCTGGCCTGCGCCCGCCACTGTGGTGCACCTGGGTCTGAGTGCCACAGACTTGGCTTGTTATTGCCCATGAAAAACAAACTTGCTGGGTGGCCAAGGAGCAAGTGAGGAAAAGCATGGCCTTGTTATTGCAGCTGCCAAGCCCCCACCGTCCCCACCCACTCCCCTGGGGCTACGGGAGCGCTCTCTGCACGCTGGGCCTCGGACCCCTGGACCCTGCCCTCAGTCTCCCTCTGGATCAGGCATCAGGCACACGCGCCACTTGCACGCATGGAACGTCAAACCAGGCTGTGCTGGGTTTTCGCTCTGCCCAAGTGGGTGGTCAGCATCCTGATTCCTAGACACCATGGCTGCAAGTGGAGGCTCGGCTACTGGTCTTGAGGCTGGCGTCATCCCCACGCCTGCCTCGGTGTCCCAGGCACTTGGGAGCAGTGGGGAGGCTTCTCGCTCCCTGCCTGCTGGTGCACCAGCTTGCTCCCTGCCTTCTCTGGGCCCCAGCGCTCCCTGCGGTGAGATGGGCTTGTGCTGGCCCCACGAGACGGGGGTGAGCTGGCCTGTTCTCAGGGCCTGAAGGGTCTGAGAGCTGGGACCACAGGGACTGGCGTGACGAGGACTCCATGCCCTTCCCTTCCCTTCCCATCAGGCTCTGGGACGCCCACAGTCGTGGTTCTGCTGGGCCTGGCAGGAAGCAGGGCAGCCTGGGCCAGAGCCCCACACCCTGCAGGGAGGGAGCTGGCTGCTTCCGGCCGGCCTTGGATTAATGGCTTTTAATTTAGAATTTAATCAATGCAGCTTCTCTCCAGAGAGCTGGATGTTCCAGTCTGGGAGTGAGTCGGATGATCTGTGAGTGGGGTGGGCAGGGGGCCCATGGTGGCCTCCCCAGGCCTCCATGCCAGCCCCACCCTGACCTTGCTCTGCTTTGCCTGCAGTCGGTGGGCATCCTGGTCATGGAGGACTGCAACGTGCACTCCGCCGCCAGCATCCTGGCCTCGGTGAAGGAGCAGGAGGCGCGCTTCGAGCGACTGACACGGGCACTGGAGCAGGAGCGGCGCCATGTGGCCTTGCAGCTGGAGCGCGCCCAGCAGCCTGGTGTGGGCAGTGGGCAGCCCGTACCGATGGCCTGGCAACAGCTGGTCCTGCAGGTAAGGGCCAATAACTCAGGAAGTGTGAAAATGTCCAAGTGGGGAAACAAGAGCCCTGGTGGACCACAAGCCAGCGTGCAGTGGCTTATTGCCAAACCTCCTGGGGCCTCTAGGGAGGGGGCCCAAGGGGGTCAGAAGTCCCGCTTGAGTGTGTAGGGCACCATGTGTTGAGTGGGCAGAAAACAGCCGGACCCTCAGAATAGCAGCCTTCACTCAGGTGAGCCTGTTCTGGGAAGCTGTGTGGTCAGCCTGGCGACACTATGGGTGCTGCTAGCCACGGGGTCCTTCATCACATACATCAGTGGGTGAGCCCCAGGGGAGGGCTTGAGCAAGGCCCTGGGCTCTGCCTGCAGCTCAGAGGGTGACTTGGGGGCCTCAGTTTCCATGGGCCATTGCCCTCAGCCTGGGCTTGAGCCTCTGTGCAGCCCCAGGAGGTGTGGAGGCCTGTTGGCCCTGTGGCCAGGCTGTGAGAACTCTAAAGCTGGGGTGACTCAGGAGTCAGACCACCTGGCTTCCTCCTACCACGTACCATGCCTGGCACCTCACCTGCAGGTGGGCAGCCAGAGGCCACTTCTGGAGTGGTGGGAGCAGAAAAAGAAATGTGGGAGACCTGGAGTTCGGTGGTGTCATGTCGGTCCCTGTTACTGACTGAGGACCCAGGCAAGGCGCAGGTGGGTGGAGCTGCCCTAGGAGCTGGGAGGAGGGAAGGGCCTTGGATTGGGGTCTGCCCTGCATGCCCCTCACTGTTGCCACTGTCTTTCCAAACCCCCGGCTGCTGAGGTGGGTCAGTCCACAGAGGCCGGGACTGAGGCAGGGTAGGTATGGGTGCAGTGGCCACCCCTACCTCCTGGACCTCAGGCACTCCAGAGGGTGAGGCCTGCACCCACAAACTTGGCGGGGGGGAGTGGAACAGCCCAGAGGGCCACATGGGGACAGTGGCAGCCAGTGACCCCCAGGGCCACCCCTCAGATGCCAGGCACTCTATCCTTCCCAGGCCGGAAGGGCTATAGCCTCTACCCCGGAGGGCATGGCTGAGGATCAATGTCCCCACCAAGGGTCAACGCCCTTGTGGGAAGATGTTTCCATAGCCTGGAGCTGCCCTGGCCTCCTGAGAGCTGGGGACTGAAGACCTCGGGCCAGCACACTTCCCTACCCACCACCCCTCCCACCCAAAGCCCTCCCCGCCTGCCCTTGGTTTTCTGTTCTCAGGGCAGTGGCTGAACTGGCAGGGCTGTTGGGCACTCGGGGAGGTGGGGCCACATCCTGCTGATCAGGCCTGGCAGCATTGATGCCAAACCTGATACCCACGTTCATCTCTGCAGGAGCTGCCTAGTGACCTACCTGCTGAGCCCCCGGGCTGCCTGGAGCTGCTGACACTCAGTGTTTTAGCTGGGGTCCGGTGTGCAAATCTTGGGGACCAGTGGCAAGGCAGGGAGCTAGGCCTAGGCAGTCGAGGGGCTGGGCTCCTGCTGCTGTGGGCCCCAGGCTGTCCCACGGTCCTGGCCGCCTGCCCTTCGTCCTCCGGGAGGAAGGGTCCTTCCTCAAAGGCCCCTGACCGGAGCAAGACTGGCTCTCACCCAGTGTGCATGTGGGGGCACCTTTAGGGACCTGGTCATCCTCAGGCTAGGCCAAGATGGTTGTGTGGCTGGGGCACTAGCAGCTGGTAATTTTGGGAGAAGACAGAAATAGCCCAAATGTAAGCATTCAGGTCAAGTTCCCTGAGGGCAGTGGTCCAGGCCTCTTGCCCCAGGTGGCTCCACTAGGGCAGCCGTGGATGGAAGACACAAGGGGCCAGTGGTCAGGGCAACTCACCCCTATGCAGGTGGGGAAACTGAGGCTCGACAGGCATGTAGTGGACACCCAGAGTGGTTGAGCTTGCTGGCTGCATGGCCAATGTATGTGGCATGTTGTGGAGGAAGAGCAGCCCCAGGGGTGACTTGGTTTTCTGGCCAGGCCCCCGGCCCTGCTCCTGACTGACCCGCTGAACCTCCTTGGGCCAGCCTCACCTCTGTTCATCTCAGAGCCTGGTCTGCTTGCTCGTGATGGGAGAGCCACTGGCTTTCCACTGTGGGTGATGACCCAGGACAGCCCCAGCCCTTCCCCAGAATCCGTTTCCCTCCAAGAGACAGGCTCTCCAGGGTGGCTGCCCCTGTACATCAGGCTGCTGGGGGTGGGGTGCACCTGGCTGAAGGAGCCCTGATTAACGGGCTGCTCTGACCCCCCCACCCAGGGTGGAGAGACCCTGGGCCTCTGTGTCTTGATGGGAAGAACCCAAGGCAAAGCGGGTCAGTACAGGGCTGCTTGCTGCGTCCTGCTGGGCTCTGCAGGGACACTTACTGAGGTGGGGGCGTGTTAGGGGTGGGCAAGGTCCTGGGGCTGATCTGGGAGGCCAGCAGCACCCACATGGAGGGCTGGCAGAGGCTGTGGGAGCCGAGGGAGGGGGCCATCTGTCTCATCGGCCCCATCTCACAGCAAGGAGAAACCGAGTCGCAGCCGGGATGGGTATCTTGTGCCAGTGAGGGTGGCCTTGCGCTCTGCCCACAGCCACACCGGCAGCTGTTCTGCCAGAACTGCCCCGCTGCCCTGCAGGGTAAGGGGCGTGTGAGCTCTGCCCCTGGACGCTAACCGACGCCTGGGAAGGAGTGCTTGGCCAGGGTCACTCGGCGGGAAAATGTGACCCCAGCAGGGAGGCGCGGGGGAGGGACGCGGAGCACAGGCCCGCTGCGGGGACTGAGGGCGACCCCCGCCCCGCCCCGGCTGCAGGGCCCCGCCCCCTAGGCCGCCGCCCCGCCCCGCCTGGGCGCGGCCCCGCCCGATTGGCTGCTCGCCGTGACCGCCGCCAGATCCGCCCCCGCGGGGAGCGGGTCTGCGGAGCCCCGGCGGCCGAGGCGCCGGAGCCGAACCCGGTCCGTCCGCCGCCTTCCCTCCGGCCCGCGCCCCCGCCCCACCGGGAGCCCGGCCCGATGCCAGCCGAACTCAGACAGGTTGGAGGGTACTTGGTCCCGGGCGAGAGGGCCGCGTCCCAGGGGCCCGGCGGCGGAGGGCGGGGCACCGGCCTTCCCGGGAGGACCCGCTTTTGTTCCACGGAGCCGCCGGCCGGAGGCAGCTATTGTCCGCGCTCCGGGCGGGCGCGTTCGACCCCGGGGCCGGGCAGGGCGGGGGAGTGAGCGGGGCGGGGTCGTGGGGGGTCTCCGGGCGGGCGCGGGCAGCGGGGCCGGGACCTGTCTGGGCGCACCGCCGCCGCCCCCGGCCAGCAACCAGGACAGGTGCCTGGGGCGGGGGTGGTGGGTGAAGGCCCTTCCGAGCAGCCCCGCCGGTGCAGGAGGGAGGCCGAGTCTGCAGAGGGCAGCCCGGCTGGGCCTCCTATTCCCTGGGCATTCGCCGGGCCCCCCCTCCCCTATCCCAGCGCGGGCTCCGCCTCTGGGGACCTGCGAAGGAGCTTCCGGAGCTTTAATGGAAGCCCCGTCTGCCTGGCAGTGCACGTGAGGGGAGGGGTGGGTGACAGCCCTGTTCACGTGCAGAGGTGGGAGAGCGTCTCCTGGGAATACCCGGGCGCAGCCAGCCTCCCAGTACGGGGTTGGGGGGTGCACAGCTCGCACTCTTGCTCGGGTTGGGGAGGCGGGGTGCAGTGACAGGCAGGGAGACTGAGGCCGAGTGGAGGAGGAGCGACCCCCAGCTCCTTGTGGTGGGAAGTAGGTCTCTCCACACCTGCCTGCTGGGTATCCCTGGTGTGACCCCTAGGGTCTGGCCACTGCCTGCCTCAGAGATGGAGGGGCCAGTCAGGGAAGCCCGGAGGTCTGGGGCCCCCGTGTGCCTGATGGACACGGGCAGGGCTTGGGGAAGCTGGGCTGGGTGACAGCCAGCCCTCTTAGCTCCCATAAGCCTGCTCTCCTCGTCTTCGTCTTCTGGGCACCCACTGCCCCACGACCTCTCAGCCCCCCAACGTGGGGCTGCACGCTAGCAGGTGGGCTTCTGCTCCAGAGGGCTGAGCTCCCTGTCATCCACCAGGGTCGGCAGAGGCTGTGGCAGCCAGGGGAGGGGGACGTCTGTCTCTTGATAGGGGATTCCGTCTGGGCTGGCCATTCTGGGTGGGGACGGCTCTCATCCCTCCACTCTGCGTTTCATTCATCCAGCGGCAGCCATCTGTACCCTGGGTGCTTGGACCGGGGCTTGTCGGAGCCAGGCGTGGGATCCCATGTGCTCATTTATCAGGCACCAGGGGTGAGGCTGGTTCACACCTCTGGGCCCTGGTTCGGTCCCGCCGTCCCCGCTACAGTTTGGCCTGTTTCTTCTGTCCCTTCCCTCTGCCATTCCCACACGCATCCCAGAGGCTGTTGTGGGCCTTTGCCCAGGTGCCAGCCCTCTGTGTGTTGGTTCACACATGACTTCTCTATTCCCCACATTCCTTAAATCTACCACAAAGGTGGGAATGGCAGTGTCCTGCTTTTTCTGTGGCCTGGACTCCCTGGCTACTCCCCGTTTCCGGATGAGGAAGCTGAGGCCCTGGGGTGTGACAGTCCCAGGGCTCTCTCACTGGGCTCAGCTCTGTGCCCCTGGGGATCCTCTTGAGAGCAACAACAGGTGGTTGGGCCCACTTTCTGAGGTACTGGCCACTCCAGCCCAGGCCCAGAGTCCTGCGCCAGGGCCGTCCAAGTTCAAGGGAGCTCACGGGAAACCCCAGGCCTGACAGCAGCTCCTCTCAGCCAGGCCCAGGGCCTTGGACCAGGTGGACCATGGGTGGGAGTGCCATAGGATGGGATTGGGTCCTGGGGGTAGATAATGGGAGGTTGGACAGTGGCCCCAGCGAGTGGCAAGGATAAGGTCAGGGCTGGGAAGGGTGACGGGAGATAGTTGACAGGACTTGGCAGGATTTGGGGTGTAGGAAGGGCTGGGGGTGGTGTGCCAGGCTAATGTACATGTCTGGAGTACAGGAGGAGGTGGAGTTAGGGGTCCCTGCGGGTGAGCCAGCCTGGGTGGGTGGATATGGACACGGGGTCCTAGAATAGGGTTTTGAGGCCAGATGAGGATGCAGGCACCCTGGGTCAGCGACCTGTTTTGAAGGCCTGTTGGTTGTCAGGCCACAATTCCACATCCCCACCCCAGAGATGTTACAGAGGCCAGAGCCCCAGATTGACCTTGGCCCTCTCCCAATCTGAGGCTCGTTTCTTCCATCCAGCTCCGAGATACACATAGGGGACACCCGAGTGGGTGGTTGAGGGAATGGAGACCTGGGTGGAAGACTGGAGGTGGCAATGGGTGTGTGTGCACACATGCGAGACCTACGGGCACGGTGGGCAGTGTGCACTGGTGACATTAGGAAGCATGTAAACTGATGTGCTTAGGCCTGTGGGCCAGGCTGCGTGTTCACACAAGTGCACGTGTCCCTGCTGGGGTACCAGGTACCTGTACATGTATGTGTCCAGGATCCCTGTCTGCCTGTGTGTGCCCAGGCATGTGTAACAGGGGCCAGGCCTTCTCATGATCACCAGCTGACTCATGCTTCTGCCTGCCTGCCCGCCCGGGTGAAGTCATCACCCATTTTTAGCTCCTTGAGGTCATTTGCCAGCAAGGGCCCTTGGGGCCTGGGGATCTGGCTGCCAGGCTGCCCATGCTGGGTGTAGGTGGGCAACGCTGTGGGACTACCAGGTCTTGGGAATCCTGGCACTCCTCGACCCCCATTTTCTCACTTCCCGACTGCGTTGTGTCAGACCCAAACCACAGGCAGGAGTGAGAATAAGTGGGCCTCAGGATGCATCCCCTTCTACACCCCCACCCCCAGTGCCTACCCAGGGAGTAGGGGCTCTCCTCTGAGTGTGTTAATGTATGCAAATGTATGGAAGCCTACTGAGGGCTGAATCCCTCTGGCAGTGCCCTGGCCAGCGTCCTGGCCCCCTCATGTCAGTCTTGCTCCTGGCCCCTCCCCAACACTTGCCACCACCAGGGCGTGGCCCCAGGCCCCTCTGTCTGGCCCCCCAGGGTCCTGCCGAGAGCTTAGTGCCTGCCAAATACAGACGGGGCAGCCGAGGTCCCAGCAGTGACAGGGTGTCCCTGAACCTTGTGTGCTGGAATCGTCTTGGCTCCCCATCGCCTTCAGAGAAGAGCCAGAGCCACCCCAATGGCTGGGTCCCTAACAGGCATTCCACCTGCATCCCGAGACTGAGAGGGTGCCGGCCAAGGCTACAACCCGAGTGGCTGAAAAGCATCATAAATCCTTTGTGTGGGTGCCTGAAAGTCCCCAGTTAGCAGTTTGTGAAGTTCTGGGTGAATACCGTTCCCTCTGTCACCTGTTTCCCTTTTATAAACTCATATATCGTCCACCCAGGCTCCCCTTCTGTGATCTCTTCTGGTGTCACTAGAGCCCAAGGGGTGCACCTGCCCTAACATGTTGGTGCAGGTGTCTTCCTGGAGCCCAGAACCTCAACACTCGTGCAGAAAGTGGGGGTCAAGCATTCCTCCAGGTCAGGACTCCAACCTGTGGAGACTCCACACCATTAACACTTCTTGAAGGAGGCAGGCCCTGAGGGCGGCTCTCGACCCCTGGCCTAGCACACCTCCCAGGCTCAGGGACTGAGTAGAATAGGACTCTGATGCCAGGCAGATGCTTCTGTGAGCTGTTGGCCTTTCTGGCTTTCAGCTCAGAGTTCATGCAGGCCTCGGGGGCCTGAGGCCCAGGTGGGAGACCTGTTCCACAGAGCATGGGGCCTGGTGTCCTGCTGCTGACCCATCCCTGGCCACCCAGGAGTGTGCTTCTCCCCTCACCCGCCCACCACAGCTTGGGTTTCCGCCTCCACCCGTCCTGGCAAGATGCTGATCCTAGATACAGCACAGGGCAGAGGACCCATGTGGGCAGAGGCCCAAGGGTAGACATAACTCTCAGGTCCCTGTGCCACTCAGCACAGTAGGGGTCTGGTCCAGCTCAGCTGGGAGCCAGCTTATCCTCTGTGAGCCTCGGTTTCCATTGGCAAGTCTGGCCAGGTGGCGTGTAGGCCTTAGAAGGGCCTCTCTCTGGAGCCATCTTGCCTGAAATTCCACCAAGGTTACCTGCAGCATTGATGGCCAGGCGGGCAGCAGGTGGTCACGAGCTGAGGGTAAGGGCTGGGGGGACGGGTGGGGGTATGGGAAGAGGCTCTCAGGGTCAGGGTTCCTGTCAGATCAAGTGGGACCCTGAGCCTGAATCTACCATCTCTGGGCTCTGATCTGACACCCCGGGTCTCAGTGGAGGGGCACTAGGCCAAGCAAGGTAGAGTCAGGCTGTGCCCACTCAATACCCCAGGAGTGTCCAGGCCAGAAGAGTGAGGGTAATTTGGTGCTTGAGTGCACAGGGCATTCTGGGAACTGGGTATTTCTGTCCTGCACGGGTGTCTAGCTGGCCTTGGGGACAGCGGGAGCCTGGGTGTGGCCACAGAGTTGGTGAGCATTGCCAAAACTGCCACCCCAAGGCCTCTGCACTCAAGGTTTCTGGGCTGGGGCAGAAGGAGGCTCAGGACACCAGGAGGGCCACCCAGGGGTAGCAAGTGATGTCAGGAGAGCAGGTCCCATCCGGCCTCCTTGGGCCCTAAGGAGCCTGCCACAGCCAGGCCTTAGTTCCAAACTAAGGGCTGCCCAAGGCTGCACTGCTGGGGGCCAGCGTGGGGGCCAGCTCCTGGGGCTCCCGGGGTGAGGTCAGCCCCTTGGTGTTCAGGTGGGAGCATGCTGCTGCCCTCACCAGCAGGAGCTGAAATGGGCCCTGGGTTGCTGGGCTCTGGGGCAGGGAAGGAGGCACTCTGCCGAGCACTGCACCCCAAGCAAGGTGAGCAGTGGGCCTGTCCCCCCGCCAGGAGCAGAGCCCGGGAAGCCAGGCCTCGCTGGCCACGATGCCAGAGGCCCCCGAGGTACTGGAGGAGACAGTGACGGTGGAGGAGGACCCTGGCACGCCCACCTCCCATGTGTCCATCGTAACATCGGAAGATGGCACTACCCGGCGCACTGAGACCAAGGTACGGCCAGGCCCAGGAGGTGCGTGACTGGGCCGTGCAACCACAGCCATTACCATGTCTGCAGTGTGGGCACAAGTCCCAGCCTCCCGGGCCACCCGTTGTTCAGATAGAAGACTGAGGCCAGGGCTGTGACCAAGCCTCAGGCTGCTCAGCCCACCAACCACCCACTTAACCCACCAGGTCACCAAGACTGTGAAGACAGTAACCACTAGAACAGTGCGCCAGGTGCCCGTAGGCCCAGACGGCCTACCCCTGTTGGATGGCGGCCCACCGCTAGGCCCCTTCACTGACTGCCCCCTGGACCGGCGCTTCTTGCTGAGAGGGGGCGGCCCGGCAGCCACACTCTCCCGAGCCTACCTCAGCAGTGGGGGCAGCTTTCCCGATGGCGCTGAGCCCCGTGACGTTCCCAGCTACGGCAGCCTGTCCCGTGGGTTGGGCATACGGCCCCCACGTGGTGGCCCAGGCTCCGGCGATGGCTGCTTCACGTTGCCTGGCCGGCGAGAAGCCTTCCCCTCTGTCCCTGAGCCTGTGACGCTAGCTGGCCGCTCCCAGCCTGAGCGCTTCCAGGCAGAGCCATATGGCTTGGAGGATGACACCCGCAGCCTGGCCGCTGATGACGACGGTGGCCCGGAGCTGGAGCCTGAATACGGCACTGCCACGCAGAGGAGGCCTGACTGTGGGCGGGGCCATCGTGCCAGGTGAACAGCTGCATCCTGCCGCCGCCAGGAAGCCTGCCTTCCACTCCCCGACCGCAGGGTACCCCACAGGAAGTCTAGCCTCTGGGGCTAAGTTAGCCACACACATATTAGTTTGAATTGGCGTCAGCTTGTGTCCAGGACGGCAGCAAGGGCTCTGAGATATGGAAGTTGCACTGGGCACCTTCCCTGCGGGTCAGGGGCATGAGAACCTGGTGGCAGTGCCACCCGTCTGCTGCCCTGTTTCACCTGGGTGGCCATGCAGATGAGCCCAAGAGGCTCAGGGCGTTTCTCTGAGCAGGGACCCCAGCCTTGCTCAGTAGCCAGAACCTCGGCCCCCGGCCCTTTCTGCCACAGCCTGTGGGCCTGCCCCCTGCTAGCCTCAGTTTCTCTGTCTCCTGAGCTGGGTTATGCTGTGTGACACTGGGTGAGACACCTGGCCCCTCCTGGCCCCAATCCCTTCTCTAGGACGTGGGTTTGATGGGGACAACCCACAGGGGCCTCTTGCACCCTGGGGGACTGGCGGCCTAAACGCCCCTCAGATGGTCCCCAGGATAACTGTGCTCAGACTCTCCTGCCCCGCTGACCCTGGCACAAGCCAGAGATGGGCCTTGTGGGAAGGGGGGTCCCCCAGTGGACAGTGTTCTACAGAAATGTGTTCAGTCCAGTCTGGGACCAGGGAACTCCGCCTGGTGGTGAGTGAGTGAGTTCCCCACCTGGGAGGGTGCATGCCCTAATGACCACTGGTTGGCACTGGGCTTTGTCACCAGCTCTGAGGCAGTTCTTGCTGGGTTGGGAGTGACTCTCAGCACCTACACAGTGCTGGGGCGGAGTACCAGTGTTCTAGGCCTGGCCCCACCCTCCCTGGGTGCACGGTTCTGTGGGGACGGTGTGACAGGTTAGGGCTGGCAGCTACCGAGGTGCTCATGCACCCTGTCCCCTGCACAGGGCCTATGAGGATGCAGCAGATGATGGCGGGGAGCTGATGGAGGAGCGGCCCCCCTTCCTGGCTACGGCAGCCCCTCTGGCCCAGCCGGAACGGGGCAGCCTGGGCAGCCTGGACCGGGTGGTGCGGCGCTCACCCTCTGTGGACAGCACCCGCAAGGAGCCACGCTGGCGGGACCCCGAGCTGCCGGAGGTTCTGGCCATGCTGCGGCACCCCGTGGACCCCGTGAAGGCCAACGCGGCTGCCTACCTGCAGCACCTCTGCTTCGAGAACGAGGGCATCAAGCGTCGTGTGCGGCAGCTGCGGGGGCTGCCTCTGCTCGTGGCTCTGCTGGACCACCCAAGGGCAGAGGTGCGGCGCCGGGCCTGCGGGGCCCTGCGGAACCTGTCCTATGGCCGAGACGCTGACAACAAGGCCGCCATCCGGGACTGCGGCGGGGTGTCTGCCCTGGTGCGCCTGCTGCGCGCCGCCCGGGACAGCGAGGTCCGAGAGCTCGTCACAGGTGAGTGGCACCTGAAGCCCCAGGCAGGAGAGCAGAGTGTGGCCGGGGAAGTGCGCATGGGGTCAGGAGTCCGTGCTGCTGGGGGCAGGTGTCAGGCGGGCATGCTGTGACGGGTCTCTGGTCCCTCTGCCTCCAGCCTGTGGGGCTGGCACTGGGCTCCTCAGGCAGGCCCTGACCCCATATGCCCCCAAGTCCCCACGACAGCTGCAGGTTCAGTCTTCCTGGTCCCACCCCAACAGGGCAGTAGTGAGGATGGTGCCCGTGGGACTCAGAGGGCCCCTGGAGTGGTAGTCTCCCCAACTCACGTGGCCGGGAAGGGGTGGGGAGGCAAACGCACTTGCCATGTCCAGCCCCAGGCTCCCTGCCAGCTCCCCACCAGGCCCTCTGGGGCTCCCTAAAGCTGGGAGCCACAACGTCTCACCTGGGCCAGGGCAGGTGGGCAGGACCTCTCACAGCTCCTGTCACTTCCCACCTTCTGGTCTGAGCTGGGACATGACAGAGGGTGGGGGCAGGTCCTGCGTGGGGCCACATGGGGAAGTAGGGAGGGCAGTGCCCATGGTCAGCACTGGCTGGTCGATGGCGCCCTGCAGGCACCCTCTGGAACCTGTCGTCCTACGAGCCCCTGAAGATGGTCATCATTGACCATGGCCTGCAGACGCTGACCCACGAGGTCATCGTGCCCCACTCGGGCTGGGAGCGCGAGCCCAATGAGGACTCTAAGCCACGGGATGCCGAGTGGACGACAGTCTTCAAGAATACGTCTGGTTGCTTGAGGTGTGGGCGGGGCCGGGCGGGGGCGCGCCCCATGCTGTGGCCTACGGCTGCTGCTGGTCCCGAAGCAGGAGCCGGGCACTCCGGCCTGCATGCGGACTTGGGGAGAGCCGTGTCCTTGTGCCCAGACATGGAAGACAACTAGCTGCCCAAGTCTTAGGAACTGGCAAGCCCTGTCACAGTTCCTGCTGAGTCCTGAGAGTGGGGTCTGGTGGGGCTGTGGTCACCTGCAAGGGTGGCCTTAGGACCAGGTCTGCCACCCTCTTGGGCAGCACCCCATGGCCCCAGCCTTGCCCAGCTCCGAATTGCTCTCCTGTCATCGTGACAGCCAGGGGCTGAGGAGCTAGGACCCTCGCCTCCAGCTGCCCTCCTCCCCACCTCCTGGGAGGCCCTAGGGACCCCACCGGCTGTCCTGGGTCCCCATGGCCTGCCTGTCGGTCAGGATGTGCCCCTGTGGTTCTACTGCGCACTTCCTTCAGAGGAGGCTCAGAACTGCTTATGTGCAGATTAGGTCTCTAGACCCACTTCTGTTCATTTATAGATTAGCTGGGAGTCAGGGACAGCCCCCCAGCCCCTGCTGCCACCCTGTGCATGCCAGGGAAGATGCCCTCCTGGCGTCTCAGTGTTCAGGCACCGGTGCTCCATGTTCACTGTGCTCCAGTCTGGTGTCGTCTGCCGTGGCCCTAACAGAATGGCATCAGAGCCTGTTTGCAGACGGAAACAAGACCTCAAGGCCGGGGAGGGGCCAGGGGAGTTCCTGTGGGGGCCAGGGGTCACAGGGCTTGCTCTTGGCTACCCAGGAACGTGAGCTCTGATGGTGCAGAGGCCCGGCGGAGGCTCCGGGAGTGTGAAGGGCTGGTGGATGCACTGCTGCACGCCCTGCAGTCAGCTGTGGGCAGGAAGGACACGGATAACAAGGTGGGCGGGGCGGCGGGGCCAGCAGGTCCCAGACAGGGTCAGTCTGGTAAGCTTCCTACAGAGTCAGGGAGACAAGCAGGAGCGGGGCCTGGCAGGACACGGGGGAACGAGCACGCGGGCCGGGGCAGCACTCTGGGCATGTGAAGTGGGCGTCGTGTCCCACCCTTCTTGCCCATGTGGGCCCCTAGCTTAGGCCTCCCTGTGAATGTCCCCAGTCGCTTCCGTGCACGATGGCTGCGGCGCCAGTTTTCATTAATCCCAGGGGGGTGGGCATGCCTTGCACCCACCTGGCCCTGCCCCACAGCTCTGCTCTCCCCCCAGTCGGTGGAGAACTGCGTGTGCATCATGCGGAACCTGTCCTACCATGTGCACAAGGAGGTGCCTGGGGCCGACAGGTACCAGGACGCCGAGCCTGGGCCCCCCGGCAGTGCTCTTGGCTCCCAGCGCCGGAGGCGGGATGACGCCGGCTGTTTCGGTGGCAAGAAGGCCAAAGGTGTGTGGGTGGACTCGGGTACCACTCTCAGAAACCCTCTGAGCTCTCCCGTATCCACGCAGCCAAGGAGGCCAGAGGCCCCCCGATCCGCTCAGGAAGAAAGCAGGGAGCCAAGGAGGGTGCTTTGCCAGGGGTGCCCAGCGCACGGGTCGCCTTCCCTCCTCTGCGCTGTGGGTCTCCAGGGCCTCCAGGAGGGGGTCTGCGTGCCTCTCTGCTAGTGCCCGGACCCAGTCCCTCAGCTCCAGGAAGGGTTCTGTGGGCCCAGGTGTGGAAAGTGCCAGAGGTGATGTCACCTGCTGAGGACCCTTAGAGGCCCTGAGGGCAGCACCCTACCCCTCCTCCATACCGTTCCCACTGGCTTTTGCCTGGCCCAGGTCCCGGGCACCTGTGTCCGCTGACGCCTGCCGTATGGAGTCCGTGCCTCCCCTGCCCGCCCCACTCGTGTGGGCCTGTTTGGACCCCAGGTTTTCCCTTCCCTGCCCCACTTGTGGATGCTCAGCTCTCAAAAGTAATTGGGGTGAGATTCCAAGGTCCACCTGCTTAACCCAGGGTATGCAGTGGGAAGCTGAGGCCTCCTGGGAGGGCTGGAGGGTGCTGCCCGCTCAGGCTCATCTCCTCTCTCCCGTGCTTCCTCCGGCTGCCTAGAGGAGTGGTTCCATCAAGGTGAGTCCGTTTGTCCTGACATTCGGGCCTGGCAGCCAGGTGCAGTGGGCGCATTGCTAGTCATCTCCATGACAGCTGCAGGGTGTTCCAGCCTCAGGGCCCTTTCCCACCCCCAGTCCCTTCTCTGAGCAGCCATCTCCATGGCAACTGTGGACATGACAAAGGCAGGAATGTCTGCCCTGGACTGGTTGGGAGGCCAAGGGGTTGTCCGTCTGTCATCTCAGACTCAGCTGCCTAGGCAGGGCTGGGCCGGAGGTGGGGCGAGCCCAGGGTGGGCAGGGCCCAGGTGTGCCTGTTCCTGGGGCACCAGGGAGCAGAGTGTGCCCTTCCGATGGGATGAGGTGATGTGTAGCTCAGACTGACCACACAGAGGTCCTGTGACGCCGGGCAGGCAGGGGGCCCCATATCATCTGAACTCATCTCTGCTGCCTTCCAAAGGAGAAGCCCCCCCCTGAGACGGGGGGCTGGCTGAGAGGTAGTGGGCTCGCCCAGGGAGGTGTGCAGGCTGAGGCTGACAGGTGTTACATGGAGCTGCTATCCTGGCTCAGCCCGCAGGTGGGTCTCTCCTGGCTAGCAGAGCCGGGAACCAGCTCCTGCCTCCTTGTGCAACCAGGCCTGTCCTGGCTCTGCCAGCCCTCGCCTTCCCTGCCCACACCTGTCTCCACCCAGTCTGGGCTACTGGTACTTGGCAGCTGCAAAGAGGGCTTTGGAGAAACCTCCTTAGCTCCCAGCACCTGATGGTGGATGCGTCCTGGGTGCTGGGGGCACGGCCGGGAGGTCCCAGGCCCCACTGCCACCACTGCCCTCCTCTGGGCTGGCCTGCCTGCCAAAATGCAGAACAGAGTTCTACTTCCTGGGCTTCTAGGTGTCCAGTCCTGGGTGTGGGGGTGTATTTTGGGTTCCCAGCCTTCTTGACATGCATCTGCTGCCTGCAGGGCCCGCCTCACCTCCCATTGCTCTTCTGTTTCAGGGAAGAAGGACAGTGAGATGGACCGGAACTTTGACACGCTGGACCTGCCCAAACGCGCCGAGGCCGCCAAAGGTGAGCAGGCAGGGGTGGAGTCCAGGCCCAGGCCCAGGCCCATCCAGGTAGTGAGGCTTTGTGTCACCAAGCATGCCTGAAGGGCCTTGGGGATCCATTGGGGAAACTGAGGTCTCCAGGTGTGGGGCTCTCCGGAGGAGAGCTCAGTCCCTGGGCACCCGCTGAGGGGTCGGAAAGAGGGTCAGTGCAGTCGGTTACTTAGGCAACACGGGAGGACAGAGGCACAGAGAGGCCACACATCTGCCAAGATGCAGCATGGGCGAGACCGGCAGGGTTTGGAGTATGGCCTCAGTGAGGGGCAGGGGCCAGCTGCGCCTCCAGGGTCGGCCAAAGAACCCAGGGTCACTTGAGAGGGTTTGGGACCTGGGAGGGGACAGCCAGATCCGGTGCAGAGGCAGGCTGGAGCCCCGGGTCCACCCTTATCTGCGGGTGTCCTGCTGCGCACCGGCACTGTTCTGTGCTCTGGGAATCCGCCTGAGTGGCAGTGGGAGGGCCTAGCCACAGCGGGTCTGCAGGGCGCATCAGAGGCAGGACAGCCCTATGCGGACACCTGCGGGGGAGGGGGAGTACCGTAAGGGGGGAGCATGCTGGGAGCATCTGGGCAACAGGAATCCAGTGAGGCTGGCAGGGAGGGAGTGTGGGGCACGGGGCTGGGGGATGAAACGTGGGGTGGGGGTTGGGGAGGGAGCTTTTGTCTGGGCACAGGCAGATGCCGAAGGCTTGGCCCCTCATCTCAGGAGCCCACAGTGTAATTCTGCTGTCAAGCCAGGGCCTCAGCTCCAGGCAGGGAGGGTGGACTATTGCCAGGGCGTTTGAGTCCTGTTGCTAGGGGCTCGGCCCTGTTTGTACAGCCCCACCTCCTGTGCCGCAGCCCTCCCTACTCCAGTTTGCCTGCCAGGCAGACCCAGTCCCGGTGCTTTGGCAGTCCAAACCCTTGGCTTCCGCACTGAGCCTCTGTTCCTCTGTGACATGGGAGCGCTTTCCCTCCTCGGCGACCGGAAGGAGTGAAGACCTTGATGTTAAACAGCCAGGGAGGGGGAGGATGGGGTAGGGACCCGTGACTGGGCTGCGGTGCCCTGTGCCCAGGCTTTGAGCTGCTGTACCAGCCCGAGGTTGTCCGTCTGTACCTCTCCCTCCTCACCGAGAGCCGGAACTTCAACACCCTGGAGGCGGCTGCCGGGGCCTTACAGAACCTCAGCGCTGGCACCTGGGTGGTGAGTCAAATGGCAGGGGGGCAGGGTACAGAGGAGGGGTCGCAGGCGTCCCCTCGATGCCTGCCCTGCCTTTGCCCAGGCTGGGGGGACACAGCACCTCCCCGAGGTCCAAGAGGTCAGAGCGCAGTGCGCCCTGGCGGTGGGCTTTGGGAGGCTTCTCCGAGGTGCGGCAAAGCCGCCAGTGGAGGGCTTTGGGAGGGAAGACGTCCAGCCGGAAGGAGCGGCCTGGGCTTAGGTGGGAGTGTCCGGCGAGTGCAGCCCGCCCGCGCTGAGCACGCGGCCTGCCTCGCTGCTGCAGTGGGCCACGTACATCCGCGCCACGGTACGCAAGGAGCGGGGGCTGCCGGTGCTCGTGGAGTTGCTGCGGTCCGAGACCGACAAGGTGGTGCGTGCCGTCGCCATCGCCCTGCGCAACCTCTCGCTGGACCGTCGCAATAAGGACCTCATCGGTGAGGACGCCGGCGGGGCCGAGCTGGGCCGCGGAACGGGGCGGGCTCGGGGGGCTTCAGGGTCCCGTCCCCCGCCGCCGTCACTGCGCCCCCGCGGCAGTAACTTGGGTGTTCCTGAACTTGTCCGGAGGCCTAGCCCGAGTACCGGGACCCTAGAGGCGTGTCCTAACACCCCACCCTGCCCCTCAGTGTCCTAACACCCCACCCTGCCCCTCAGGGAGCTATGCCATGGCGGAGCTGGTGCGGAATGTGCGCAGTGCACAGGCACCGGCGCGACCCGAGATCCGCCTGGAGGAGGACACGGTGGTGGCCGTGCTCAACACCATCCACGAGATCGTGTCCGACAGCCTGGACAACGCGCGCTCGCTTCTGCAGGCTCGTGGCGTTCCTGCGCTCGTGGCGCTCGGCGCCTCCAGGTGGGTGGGGGCGCGGCAGGGCGGGGCGGGGCCCGCGGCGGGGCGGGGGACGCTGACCCGGGCCCGCCCCGGCCTGGCTGCAGCCAATCGGTGCGCGAGGCGAAGGCCGCGTCCCACGTGCTGCAGACCGTGTGGAGTTACAGGGAGCTGCGCGGGGCCCTGCAGAAGGAAGGCTGGACCAAGGCGCGTTTCCAGGTACGGCCTGTGCAGCCCCCTCCTGGCCTTCCCTCGTCCACGTGGCCAGGCTGGGTCCTTCGCTGGAGCGGCCCTGACCGCCCCGTCTGTTTTTAACCCCAATCCCAGTCGGCTGCTACTATTGCCAAGGGGCCCAAGGGAGCACCGAGTCCCAGAGGCTTTGACGACAGCACCTTGCCACTGGTGGACAAAAGCCTTGGTGAGTACAGGGCAGAGGGTGTGGGGACCCGTCCTTGAGGGTCTAAGGCGGCTCTTCCACACTGGGAGCCCCAGGACGGGAGAGGGATGGAGGAGGGAGGCAGGCCTTCTTCCAGGAGGAGCCCCTGGGTGGGGGCCCTTTTCCGGGCTCGCAGCCTCCCGGACTCTCTCCACCCCTGGTGTCCACACTGGCATCGAACTAGAGGTGCTCGTGCCTAGCAGAACAGTGCAAAGGCGTAACAGGATATCCGGGGTCGCGGAGGCCAGCCGTACCCTGGCTTGTCTGCCCCACTGCTGCTCGAAGCCAGCTGCCCGCTCATGCCTTGCAGATGGGGAGAACCCGGGCAGCCAGGATGTGATCCCCATGGAGGCACTTGGCCCAGGTGAGTGTGGGCAGGGCCAGGGAGGGAGGTGGGCCATGGGATTTTGCTGTTTGCTGCTGTGAGGGCCTTCAAGAAGGTGCTGCTTGGAAAAAAGAGACCTGGTTTAGGGATACTCAGGGATGAGGGCAAGGCAGCCAGGGAGGGTCAGTGCCCAGCTTGGTCCTCGTCCGCCAGTGAAGAAGTGAAACTAGAGGTTCTGCGCTGCCATGCAGAGCAAATGAGAGTTACAGGTCTGTGCCACAGTGAGGTGGGGTTGGTGAGAATTGGTGGCGGGAGGGCAGGGGGTGCAGGAGACTTGGCCCAGGCCTCCAGGATGGTGCTTGTGGGGCAGGGAGGTTCTCTCCAGATGCACCGTGTCCCAGAAGACCCCTGCATTTGGGCTGAGACCTTCTCAGGTGGTGCCTGGCCCTGAGTTCCCTGCATGCCCCACTCCACAGACGGATACTCCACTGTGGGCCGGAGGGAGCGGAGGACGCAAGGCAGCGACCCTGCAGGGGAGGCCTCGGAGAAGGAACCACTGAAAGTGAGTGGTTGTGGGCAGGTGTCCAGGGAGGCGGCACATGTGGGGGCCGTCTAAAAAGGGGCCCAGGCCAGAGTAGATTTTGGCTGGGCCTGTGGTCCTCCTGGGGTGGGGCTAACTTCCCAGGGCAGCTGGGTTTGGAGACCAAGCCCAGGGAGCAGCCCCTCTGCCTTGCAACCCTCACGTCAGGGTCAGTCTGGGTGCACGTGGTTCAAAGCTCACACCTGCTGGGAAGGAGAGGACATAGGACAGAGGGTGCTACCTGCACAATGCACAGGGCCAGGGGTGTCAGTGTATCAGCACCCCTGTCTGCATGTGGGTGGCTATGGGCCCACCTCCAGGGCAGCACCTGCCACCTGCTCTGCGCCAGTCCCCTGGCTTTGTGCACTGGCATCTGTGTGTCCACGTGTCACTTTGCATCTGTGTGAGCCACACTAGCCCGGCTCCCCTTGCCCTCAGCCCTCCCCACCTGTCAGCTCTAACTTGCTCTGTTCTGCCTCTAACTCCCCCTGCCCACCACCCACCTGCTGCAGCCCGCCCCCTGCAGGAAGGCTCCTCCTCCCGGGCCCAGCAGGCCCGCAGTCAGGCTGGTGGACGCCGTGGGGGACACCAAGCCTCAGCCCGTTGACTCCTGGGTCTAGCTTGCATGCCTGGTACGTTCTCTCGTCTGGTTCTTCGCCCAATCACTTCCCACCCAACTCGGCGGGGGCTTCTTGCTAATCTCCATTGGCTGCACGCTCTGCACTGCTCAGACGCTCCCCGGCAGATCCTGGCCTCGCGCTCCATGGCCTGAATGCCCATCCTAGGGAAGGACAGGCCAGGGTCTGAGGGGCAGGGTCCTCTCTGCGCCTGCAGCTCCAGCTCAGGCATTTGCTATCAGGGCCCAGGGATGGGACCAGCGCAGGTATCATCCCCCAGCACCTTCCGGTGCCCTAAAGCACAGGGCTCCCCCAAGGACCAGCAAGTGGGGATCGGCCCTGGTGCCCAGGCCCTGGGGTCAGCCTGTACTGCCCACAGCAGCCACCTTTGTCCATACCTCCATCCGCTTGGCCTGCCCTGCTCAGCCCTCCCCTCTCCTCTCCCTCCTCAGGGCCCAAGCCCAGCCATTTGTTCTTAGGGATCTGATCGTGGGAAGGAGGAACTAGGGCTGGCCTGCGCAGACCTGCCATGGAGCTTGGGGGTCCCCTGGCGGCGGGGGTTGGCAGCTCCTCTCGCCTGGAACCTGGACCAGACGTTCTGGACGTGCCTCCCTTCCCGGCTCCTGGCTGCCTCCCTCCCAGTCCCCTAGGCTGAAGTTCAGTTCGCTGTTGACTGACATGGTGCTGTGTGTGCGTGAGAATGCCAGTGGAGCTGCCAGGGCAGGGCCCAGGGAGGCGGCAGAGAGGGCACCTGGCTTTGCTGAGGGCCAGCGGAACAGGCATGTGCCCCTGTGCGTGCAGTGCCCCAGGCTTGTGGGGCGGGTGTGTCCTGGGGGCTCGTGGCCGGGCAGGGATGGGGTGCAAGGAAGGTATTGGACTCCAGCGGGTGGAAAGGATTCCCTTGGGTGCTGAGGCCCACCCTGCACGGCAGGCGGCCCAGGGCTGGGGGGCCGCTGCAAGGGGACCGGCCCACACAGAGGTGCTCTGGAGGCAGCGAGAGGGGCTCAGGCTGTGCTTGCCCCGTCCTGCCCTTGGGTGCATGAGTGGGCGCCTCCCTGAGCGACTGTGGCCCGGGGCCTTGGCCGCCGCGGTCTGCCGGGGCCTGAGGAATGCCTCCAAGACTTTCAGCAGCAGCGGGGCACTGCTGTCAGTGCCTGCTGTTTGTGACTTAAAAACAAGAAAAACACTGACAAAAAGCATTAAAAACAAAACCAAAATAAGACTGTATTGGTAAACACCGAAATTTTTGTAAGAAAATTTAAAAATTAAAAAAAGCAACAAAGGAGTTTCTTACCTTCCACGACTCAGATCTCGCACCGCGCACTGCCGGCTCTGCTGGCCAGGTGGAGAGCGGGCGGAGGTGGCCTCCGGGTGTGTGCTGCTGTGCACGGCAGGAGCTCACTCCAGGCCCCACGGGTGCTTCCCCAGGCTCGCTGTGGTCCCCGTACACACACAGCGGTGGGCTTGCCCCTGGGTGGTTAGCTGGGCCCTGAGTCCCAAGGTGAGGTCCTGGCCAGAGGGCCGACCCTTCAGGGGCCTTGGGCCAGCTGTGAGTTCAGGTGGGTGCAGACCAGCTCTGCCTTGTCACTCACCAGCCGGGCAGCCTGCAGAGGTGCCCTAGCTGGTCTGACTCTACTCTTTTCCATGAAGAGGCTACTGGGGTCGGGGAAGGTGCTTCTACACGGGCCCCAAGGGGCTGGGTGCCAGACACCATGCCCAGCACTGCTGCAGGGCCCTGGACCCACCAGTGCTTGCTGGTCAGATGGGCACAAAGGCTGGCATACAGCCATCCCCCGGGCAGGGGCTCACCCCAGCCCACCGCATCCCCATAGGACTGTGAGGGGTGCCCTCGGCCTGGCGATGGGAGCAGCAGTGCGGGCCAGCCCGCAGCATTGGCATCCAGGCAGGGGGGGCGCCGCCTGTGGTGCCTGAGCCGAGGGCCCCGAAGGGAGGAAGGCACGACGCAGCAGTCGGAAAGAAGGACTAAGTTGATCTGCTGAATCTAAATAGACCTTTAATTTTTATTTTAGTATCTTTTAAAGGTGATACTCATATATAAGGTTAAAGCTGATTTTAGTAAAGCAGCATTTCATTCTTTAAAAAGGGTGGAAGAACTCAGGAGTGTGGCATGAGCTGGTAACAGTGCCACCTTAGGCGCTGCCGCCACCTGGTGACCCAGACCTTGAGGACAGACTATGTGTGCACCATCCGACGATTTCCAGGTGTTCCCAGCTACTCCCATTTCCAGCGCCTACTAACATGATGTCCGAGAACCTGCCCACCTAAGAAAGCCTATTGGGATCTGTTGGGGTCAATGACTGGCACGGGTACCCTCTGCCGTGATTTACGGACATGTATGTTCCAGGCTCACTACAGTGATTTTGCACAGTGAGCCGGTCCCACCTGAGCCGCTGTGCAGAGGAACAGTGTCAGCAGGCATTGGCCCCACAGGCGTCCGGTGGGCCGCGTTAAGGAGAGGCCCAGAGCTGCCCAAGTGGGTTTGGCAGGAGCACACCCATTCGCCCTAGCTGCCCACGCTGGGCGAGGGCCTGCCTGGGCCCACATAGACGGCCTTCTCCAGGCCGTCCACCACCTGTGAGTACTCCAAGGACGAGGTGAAGCTCGTGCACTCGAAGTGGCTGCTCGCTCGCACGTGTGCCAGGAATTCCGGGGCTCCTGGGAAGATGACGTTGTCAGCCAGCAACACCGTCCCCTTGCGTAACAGGCCACACTCCTGCGGGGGACAGATGGAGGGGGGAAGGTTCAAGGGTGCCCAGTGAGCCAGCTCCAAACTGGGGAGCCAGAGCGCCTGGCCAGACGGCAGCTCTGAGCACACCCTAGCCTGGGGTCAGCCCCTCTGCAGTTCCTGGGGTCCAGCGGTGTCTCCCCACCACCCTCTGTCTCCACCCTAGCAGCACCCACTGCAAGGAAGGGGTGTGTTGAGCAACAGTCCCGCCTCCAGAACAGCAGCTCTGAGGCTATTTGCTCTTCCCTGCTGCACCCCAGCCCCCAGAAGAGTGGTGGCGGGCACACAGTTCAGCCTCATGAAAGGTTTGCTGGGCCGGTGAACGGAAGAGATGACAGGGCTGGATTCAGACCACAGGGCCTCCTTAAGGCCAGTGGGACCTGGGGTCACCTGGGGTCAGGGAACACATGACTCCAGGTGAGAGGTGCCTGGTGCCTGGTGTGGGTTGCTGGGGCTGTCACTGGAGGTACTGTGGGAGCCACACCTGGCCAGGGTGACCCTGCAGGGGTGGGGGAGGTAGGGCAGACCTCTCCACCCAGAAGCCCGCTCTGGACATTTGAGATGCCCCATGTCCACCAGCGCCTGGGCACTGGGCTCTGCAGGGAGAAGCAGCTGGACACAGCTGCAGGCAGAGACCTGCCAGGTCCAAAGTTCCTCCAAGCTGGCAGAGCAGCTGCTTAGATCACACAAAACAAAAGAAGGAATCTGGGGGGGGAAACGTTTGCTTGTGCAGGAGAAGCAGCGGAACAGGGGGGCCCAGGGGTGTCATCTTGTAGATGACTTTGGAAGCACAGAGCTTTGTTTTCATGTTGTTATAAAACAAAAGTTGAAGAAATAAGCAAACATCACAAGCAAAATCAAGCAAGTGACCCCAGGTGTATCTCAAATCGCCAGCAGGACCATGCGCACGGGGCATCTGCAAGCGACTTAAAAGTTCAGTGACTTAGTCCGCATCCTTCCTGGGGTGTGCCCTCCGCGTGCAGGGGTCTCGGCTCTCCCAGGGGTGGCTGCAGTCACTTCCAGCCGGTGGGTGGTCAGGGAAGCTGAGGGCCTCTGGCCCAGTGAGCACAGCTGGCAGGTAGGACAGCCCATGAGCCAGAATTTGGGCAGAAAGTACCACTATGAATCATGGAGCATTTTGTCTTAGAACAGGGACTTCCAGCAATCTCGGCTGAAATGACCCAGAACAGAGAAACCCAGGAGGCCACCCCGGCTCAGGCCCTTTCTGGGCAGAAAACGCATGTGGTGAGCCTGGAGCAGGGGCTCCAGACCTCCAAATCGGGCTGTAGGGCTTGGAAGTGGACTCCGAGAGGCACTGCCGGCCACGGATGGGACACTGGAATGACAGACGTCAGACACTAAAAACTGACAAGTTAACTGTGAAAGGAGGAAATGCACTTTGAGTGCCTTGGGAGGATGCCTGTGCCAGGCCTGCCCATGGAGGAGGCTGGGCCCTATCGGCCTCTCCTCAGACACTGCGGGCCTCCGACGGGGCACAGACTCCCTGGAGAATTCCTGCCAGCAGCAGGATGCCTGGGGGAGGAAGCAGCGCTCAGAAGACCAGGCAGCCTGTGCCTGAGGTAGTTTAAAGCCACATCCACGGCTGCTTGCCCCTCCCTCCATGAAGCAGGGCCTCGGACCGGTCCTGGGTTGGACTGGGCTTGCTGACCACTCCCGACAAAGCGGAGGCACAGACAACAGCAGGTGGCGCCAGGTCCCTGCTCCCCTGTGGCCCTGGGGAGAGCAGCTGCCATGCTCCGAGGACACTCGGGCCCTGTGGGAGAGGCCGTGTGACGCGGGCCTGAGGCCTCCTCGGAGCAGCCATCATGCTTTGAATTACCGTGTGCTCCTGCCAGCCCCTGGCCCTGACGGAGGTGCAGTGGGGCCACCGCAGAACCCAGCTGGCCCTTGACCCCAGCACAGCCAGGGGCCCACAAACATATTTAAAAAGAACAGCCGTTCCCAATTCGTGATTTCTTTTGAGATAATTACCAGCTTTGAACAAGCAGCACAGAGAAAACTACTAGCTTCCTAGTTGCTAAATGGCAATATTTACTGCTTTTCTGTACATTCAGGCCCCTGCAATCACCACACACCAAAGCTGCTGGGATCCTCCCCCTCCCCGCGCAGGCCCAGCGGGTCGGCCACCTGGTCTCTGCCCCCAGTCCCTGCTTGCAGGTCCACACCCTGCCCTGCAGCCACTGTGCCCGCGGCCTGCATGTCCCCTTGCTCTCCCCACACTGCCGGCCCACCTTGGCCAGTGCAGGTCCCCGTGTCCACCGCTGGTCCCCAGACCCCTCCCTCTCCACCTCTCCTGCCTCCCTGAGCTTGCTGGGTCGGTGCACCGCCCTCCCTGCAGCCACCCTCTCACCCACCACGCAGCCAACAGGGACCTTCCCCCAAGACAGCCCTCTGTGCCCCCATCCCCGAGCGACGTCCGAGGCCCTCTGTACTTGGCTCTAGGCCACTGCCTGCAGAATGTTCCACCCCCTCACACCCACCAGGCCAGTGGGAACCCCCTCCCACCATGCCCACGCTGACAGCCCTCCTGGCCCTGGCGCCTGGCCTCCACCCTCATACCAGAACCACTTGGGGTAAGGTCCTGCCCAGCCATGGCTGTGGTAGCCGTGGCCTCTGTGCCCAGGGGCCCTCTGCACTGGGGAGTGTCCAGCCCAGGGGGAGGCTGACAGGTGAGCATGGGACAGGCCATGCGGGCTGCTGGGCAGGGAGGCCATGGTGGGGCAGTGTGTCTTGAGCCCCCTGCGGAGGATCCCTCTCAGTGTCCTCTCCTGCCAGGAGGGACAAGTTAATGATCATGGGTATTAAACTCCACATCAGCTCATCAAGGGCGCAGTGGAATGTGTGACAAGGAGCTCACCCCGCCCCTCCCCAGCACAGGGCCCGGCGCACCCCTGGCCGGCTCCCTCTGCCCAGAGCTGTTCCTCCCACCTCCGCCTGCCCTGGGGGGCCGCCTCTGGCCCTCCGTGCTCTGTCCAGACAGCTCCAGACACCGGTGCCCCCCAGGGCTGCCCTTAGGCTCAACCAGGGCCTCCGTCCCCAGGGGCCCCCGTGCCACCAGCACTGAGGCCCACCCGGCGGGCAGCTCACCTCCAGGAGAAGCGTGTCCGGCAGATAGCAGTCCTTCCAGTGGTCAAGGAAGACCATGTCTAGCGTGTCTATGTCGTACTTCTTCTTTAACTGGGGGATGACATCCTGGGATTCCCCGACAATGATGGTTACCTGGCACAATGAGCACCTCTCAGCCCCCACGCCCACAGGGGACAGACGGGCTACCCTATCTGGACACCCCTCAGCCCCCACGCCCACAGGGGACAGACGGGCTACCCTATCTGGACACCCCTCAGCCCCCACGCCCACGGGGGACAGACAGGCTACCCTATCTGGACACCCCTCAGCCCCCACGCCCACGGGGGACAGACAGGCTACCCTACCTAGACACCCCTCAGTCCCCATGTCCACAGGGGACAGACGGGCTACCCTACCTGGACACCCATGTGAGTGTCCACCCAAGTTTTCTTGGGGTTCTAGGGAGATGAGTCACCGCTCTGCCCCCTCCGCCTGGGAGTTCCCTGCTTTGTGAACCTGGGACTCTCTCACAGAGCTGCTGGGGATCCTCTGAAAAGGCCTGGTAGGTGCCACGGGGCTCGGCCACAGCAGAAGAAATGTGGCCTTGAACCTCGAAGGGGCAACCTGGGTCCTCCCACCCACACCTGGCCCTGGGGCTTCGGTGCCCATGTGTCCCCGGGGCCGTGACGTACCCTCTCTTGCAGGCCTGCGAAGTGCAGCATCTGCTGGGTGATGGCAGCATAGTCGGGGTTGAGCTCGACAGTAAGCAGGCGGGCGCCAGAGGGCAGCAGGCGGGCCATGCGCACGGCCGAATAGCCACAGTAGGCCCCCAGCTCCAGCACCACGGAGGGGCACTGCTCTTGCACCACTGTGTCCATAATCTGGCCTGGGGGGCAGAGGGAGGGGCAGGCCCAGGGCTCCCAGTGCCTGGCCCCCAGCCTGCCCTGGGCTGGGTGCCCCTGCACACTCAAGCTCCCAAGGACCCTTAGGCCTCTGTGCCTTTGCACATGCTCGCCTCCCCCTCTTCTCCATGGTCCCTGGCTGACCCCAACTCATCCTGACCCAGAGCTCCCCCGAGGGACCTTCCCACCCCACACATGGGCTGTACTCAGGCCCCAGCCCCGCCTTCCTCGAGCTGGACACTGTCAGAGGCTCCAAGGGGACTGGACAGTGGCTGTCACTTCTGTCCCCAGGGCCCGGCTCCAGACAGTGCAGCGCAGCTCCCATCTCTGCCCCAGGCTGCAGTCCAGAGTTCAGGGGGCAGCTCCAGGGGGCCTGGTAGGAGCTGGGCAGAGTTCAAGGAGCCTCGTGCCCAGCTCACATGGGCAGCCACCAGCATGGGGCCATGCCATCACCTCTGACGTGTGTTGGCTGACTTGCTCTGTGGCTGGTGGTGGAACCTGAACAGCAGCCTCTTGGGTGGTTTATCAAATACCCCTCCCTCCCAATGGGGACAGTGATGTGGGTGTCAGGGTCTCCGCATGACATCTACTGCTGGCAGGGGACGGAGAGGCTGGCTATCAGCTCAGGGCTCCAGAGGACCACCCCCCACCATAAGTGCAGTGTAATGGGCGCCCTCCACCCCACGGTCTGCGCCACCACCTGCTGGCTGGACTGCCCACCTTTCTTGTCGCCCACGTTCATGGCCCATTCCTTCTGGTAGCAGTAGGCGTCGATGGCCGCCAGCACGCTCTGTGGGTCCCCTGCCACCGCGTGCTGCAGGACGTGGCGGAGGATGCGCTGCTCCTTGCTGCTGCCTGTGAGCAGGTTGTAGATGGGCTGCCACACAAACTCGCTCCAGGTGATGACGAGCCAGCCATGGCGTCGTAGGCTGAGCAGCAGAGCCAGCAGTGCCAGGCCCAGCAAGGAGGCGCCCAGCAGCGGCAGCAGCGGGGCCCCCAGCATCTGCAGGAAGAGGGCGGGCCAGGGGGGGGCTTCAGCCAGCTGGGGGGCTCAGGTCTGCCGCATGGCCTCCCCCTCCCCCTCCTGGGGGTGCTGCCACCACCCTCATACTGATGTGGCCCAAGGTTCAAGAGTTCAGCCACGTGCCGGTCCCATAGCTCAAGTCAGCGCTGGTGGAGTCCAGCTGCTGCCCCCAAACAGCTTCCTGTCCCCAGGGCTGCAACCGCAGATGGACAGAGCACATGCGTCTGCTAGTCCTGCCCGCAGACACGCTGTCACAGCTCCCCTTCCTGGGCACTCTCCCGGACCGCCTGGGCCAGCCGCTGCTTGACTGCAGGGGACACGGGGAGGCCCTGACCTGTGCGCAGCTCCCTTGGGTGCCCACCCTCACACGGTCCAGGAGACTTGTGTGGTCCTTTCAGTGAGTTTTCAGCTAAGGCCAGAGGCAGTCCCCAGGCCAGGCACAGCACACAGGGTACAGACCCCCTCACCACTCCCCTCCAGGACAGCCACGTGTGATGCATTTGTCCCCTGACAAGGAAGGCCGGCCCTGCTGCCTGCACCACAGAGTGAGACACACGCCAGCTGCAAGTGTGGCCTGCCCTCCCCCGCAAGCCACCCTTCAGGCAGGTAGCTCAGGACTCAGTCGGACAGAGCTGGGCCCAGGACCCCCGGACACACGAGTAAGACCAGGCCACTCAGCCCCGGGTCTCCGGCTGGCACACCAGGGTTCACAGAGCTCAGGGTGGACGCCCAGATTTTAGGCCAAAGACCTTAAAATGAGAAAGGACCACAGAAAGAGGCACGTGGGAGGCCCCCACTGGCCTGCGGTCACTCACAGGCTCCTCCCATAAAAGGGCTCAGCAAGGTGGTCTTGTGGGGAAAGGTACGTCCAGGGGTGCGGGCGGGCTGAGGGTCCCAAGGAAGACCCCTCAAGGGCTCCAAACCCCAAGCCCCTGGACCGCAAGGAGGCTTGGTGGGCAGAGCAGAGGATGAATGGGAAGCTGAGGCTCGACCTGGGGGCAGTGGACACCCAGCTTTCTAGGTGGCCTATTCACACAAGGCAGAGTGGACTATGTGCTCGGCAGGTCCGAGTCTGAACACGTCAGGGCCCAAATCCGGGGCCTACGGCCGCGTTCCTCTCACTGTGCCCTGTGCCATCCTGGCCTTCAGAGCAGCTTTGCCAGCCAGCTCCTGCCTCTGTGCTGGAGGAGGGGTGTGCACGCTCCTGAGCTCAGCAGAACAGCAGACAGAATGTGCCGGAGCCCTTTTGCCTTTAGATAATCATCAACAGAAACCGTGATCTGAAGATGAGCAGGGTCCGGGATCTGGCCCTTCCTGGGGGCCAGCCTGGTCAGGGTTGGGGCAGTGCTTTGCTCTCCTTTCTCGGAGGAGACAGTGGGGGGCCCCAGAGGCATCAAGATGTCACCTGGAGTCCCCCAACCTGGGACACCAACCCAGTTTCCCTGCTCCTCCTCAGCACTGCCCCGCAGGTCACGGCAGCTGGGCATCTGCGCTTTACGAAAAGCAGCAGAAATAAATGAACCCCTTTGCTGAAGCCGTGTTTCCCCAGGAAAGAGGTGACAAACTGGGAGACAGCATCCAAGACCAGGGGCGAGTCACCGGCCGCACAGATGCACGTGCTGACCCAAGACGGGGGCAGCTCCACAGCTTTCGGGGGCCTCACACCCTGGAGAGCGTGAGCCCGGGAGACCAGGGGTGGGTGCTGGCACCAGCACAGAGTGCCCCTGCCCAGGCCGGGCCCCGGGCCCCACCACACCTGGCAGAGCGTGAACGCAGAACACGGCGACCTCGCCCGGCTCCTGGGCCATTCCAGCAAAGGGCCCCGAGGGGAAGGGCACGCCAGGACCTGGGGGGCAGGCGAAGCGGAAGCAGGGGGCAGCTGGGTGGCCGCGACCCCCCACCGGGCTCCTTCCTGCAGGGTTAGGGCTTCCCAACCGCACATCGGGGCGGCTTCGCTGGTCATTACTATCGTTACTGGTTTGGGTGGTGAGACAGTGAGCCGCTGGGGCTTATTAACTGGATATTTTTTTAAAAATCTAATCGATGTTAGAAATAAATACCAAAGAGAAGGAATATTCCACTTCAATAGCAAATTACCAGGGGGACCCTGGAGTTGTAAACTACAAATTTCAATCCCCTTAATACCTGAATTGTGTGAAGATGTAGCTTTGAAATCGCTAATCTCGGACACCGTCTGTCCATGACTTTTGACAGCACCGTGTCCCCCACGGCTGATGGAGGGCGCATCCAGGGGAAGCCACGCCACCACAGATGAAAGGCAGCCCAAAGTCACCTCCTTTTCCCATTGGGAGGGGAGGGCATGCTCTGACAGGCCGGGCGGCTCCAGGCATGGCAGACGTGGCGCCCCCCCCTGCACACAGCGATGCTTCCCATTCATGCCCGACACTTACCAGCCACTGGTCCCCTCCCAGGGCCCTCGTGGGCCAGTGGCATAGGGCTCAGGGAGATGCTCAAAGCTTCCCTCCTTCCCACACAGTGCCTGGGGAAAGGGGCCCACCGTACCCGGTCCTCCAGCGACCTGGGATCAGGGAGAGTCCTGGGATTCTCCTGGGAGTGTCGGGGTCTGAGTCCCAGAGAGAGGGACTGGCCGATCCTGGCTACCAGGCAAGTGCTGGCCACTGCCACGCTGCCTCCTGCTGGCCTCTTCCTCGGCTAACACACAGCCCTCCCCCGGGGTCTCCCTGACCACAGGCCCCCACTGCTCCCAGACGGAGCTGCTCTGCACTGCCCAGCTGTGCTGGAGGACTTACCCACCAGGCCATGGGCAGAGGGGGGCAGTGTAAGGAGGGACCACAGCCCCTCATTATCCCCCCAGCCATCCAGATCTGCCCAGCTTTATAAAACAAAAGAATAAACAAACGAGCCATTGCTGGGCTGAGCCCTGCGGAGGGTAAAGAGAGTCCCAGTTACCTTAGGAGAGGCAAATGGAAAGAGCAATGCTGGGCATGGCTTCAAACCACCCTGGAAAGGGAGGGGAGACAGGAGGACAAAGGATGCTCTGCCACTGGCCCGGAGGTGCCAGTGTGGAGGCTGGGGGCACTCTCAGATCCTCTGCTTTTGCATATGTTTAAAACATGCCATAATGGAAAGTCCTCAAGTGGCTTGCCAAGCACACTTTTCAAACACGGTTTCCCAACCACATGGGTTTGGCTGAGAAGGCTGGGCCTTTACGAGACCTCCACAGGCGACGTATTTAGTATCATAACAGCAGAAAAGGAACTGAGGAAGACCCAAATAAATGACAAGACATCCCATGTTCATGGTCTAGGACACTTGATAATTGTTAGTATGTCAATACTACCCAGAGTATTTACAGACACAATGCAACCCTTGCCAAATTCCAATGGCATTTTGTTCAGAAATAGAAAAACCCATCCTAAAATTCATGTGGAATCTCTAGGGACCTACAACAGCCAAAACCATCTTGACAAAAAGTAAAGTTAGAGGACTTACACTTCCTACTTTTGAAACTTACTACAAGCTATAGTAATTAAAATAGCAGGGGGCAGACATATAGACCAATGGAACAGAACTGAGAGGCCAGAAATAAACCCTTATGTCTACGGTCAAATGTTTTTTAATAAGAGTGCCAGGACAACCCAATGAGAAAGAACAGTCTCTTTAACAAATAGTTCTGGGACAACTAAATTTCCACATACAAAAGAATGAAGCTGGACTTTTACCATAACATACGACATACAAAAACTAATGCAAAATGGATTAAAGATGACTTTAAGAGCTAAAACTATAAAACTTTTAGAAGAAAGCATAAGAAAAAATCTTCATGACTTTGAACTTGGCAATGGATTCTTAGATATGACACCAAGAGCACAGGCAATAAAAGAAAAATAGATAAATTGAATTTTATTAAAGTAAAAAACATTTGTGCATCGAAGGGCACTATCAAGAGAGCCAAGGACAATCCACAGACTGGGAGAAAATATTTGCAAATCGTGTATCTTATAAGGTTTAATAACCTAAATATATAAAGAACTCCTATAATGCAACAAGAAGACAACCAACCAGTTAGAAAATGAGCAAAGGACATGAAACATGAACAGATGTTTCTCCAAAGAAGACAAACAAAGGACCAATAAGAATATAAAAACATGTTCAACATCATTAGCCCTTATGGAAATGCAAAGCAAAATTACAAGATACCACTTTAAACCCATTAGGATGACTATTAAAAAAAAAAAAGGAAGGAAGAGTTAATGAGTTGATGAGGCTGTGGAAAAATTGGCAACTTGTGTACTGTTGGTGGGCACATAAAATGGCGCAACTGCTGGGGAAATAGTTCGGCAGTTCCTTAAAAAGTTAACATAGAATTGCCACGTGACCCAACAATTCCACTCCTATGTGTACACCCAAAAGGAGTGACTCAGGAGCTCGAACCAATGCTTGCACACCCATGTTCACAGCAGCGCCATTCGTAATGACCAAAGTGCCCATCAGAGTGTACAGCGGACTACGAAATCTTACTGGTTATTAACGTGGATGAGGCACAGACACATGCTGCTGTTAGAAAGACAGACAGACAGACATGAGCAGCCAGGGATGGGGAAGATAAGGCTAAATCAAAGAACTGCCCAAGCCACACCTCATTGTCTCATCAAAAATAAAATTTACATTGTGGTTTTGCCACCCTCTCCCCAACCCCCCCAACATGGGCTTTTCTGTGTGCATTTTGGGGAAAGACATGAGTGCCAAGAGGAATGGCTGTGTGACTGTCCATCAGATGGTCTTACCCTGTCAATCAAAGAGGTGCCTCAGCTGGGACCTGACAAAGAGACCCCCTCTGAAAGACAGGGCCTTGGTCTACCTTGTCTCTGGCTCCCTCCCCTTGGAGTGCATTCAAATAAACCTGCCTTTGTCTACCTTGACCTTGGCCAGCTCCTCTCTGAGAGTGAGGTATTCAAATAAAACCTTCACTAGGCTTCACCACTGTGTCTGCATTTCAATTCTGTTTCCTGGTTGGGGGAAACTCAGGAGAATAAATGTGACCTGAAACACTACCACATGGATGAACCTCAAAAATACCAAGCTAAGCGAAACAAGCCAGACACAGAAGGATAAATATTGTAGGGGTCCACTTACAGGAAGCATCTACACCCAGCCAATCCGTAAAGACAGGGAGTAGAAGAGAGGTTGCCAGAGGCTGGGGCAGGGGAAATGGGGAGACTGCTGACTGGCAGGGTGTCTGTCTGGAACCGTGAACAAGTTCTGGAAGTAGTGGCAATGGCTACACAGCAACGGGAGTTTACTCAATGCCAGTGAGTTGTACACTTAGAAATGGTTAAAATGGTAAACCACTGTCTCTTCTGCTACAGTAAAAAGAAAACTAGTAGAAAATAAGCAACCCTATTTCTGGCCCGCCCTGTTCCAAGAAAGAACAAGGGACATGCCATTCCCCATGGGGAAGCCGGATCCGGAAAACCGCTGCTGCTCCCATCTCCCTGGGGACCAGGATCTCAGGACAGCGCCTGCCTGTGGCCTGCTCGAGGAGGTGCGCGTTCCTGTCCATTCTGCAGCGCAGGGAAGGGGGCCCTTTCCGTCAGGCACAATCTGTGTGCCACGTGCGCTTCCTTCCAAGGGCCCCCTGGTTCGTGCATCCAGAATCCATTTCCTCACAGACCCGGTGAGGGGCAGGCCTTTCCCACCGCCCAGAAACCTTCCTTATTATAAGGCATTTCTTAAGTATCCTCCCTCAACCCCAAAACCATGACCTCCATCAATTCTGATCACCATTTATCCTCAAGAACCAGAGGGGGCAATCAAGATGCTTGGCAGATGGACCACAACCCCTGACCACCACTGGGTCAAGGTGGGGGACAGGCAGATGGGCCACTGACACCTAGAGCCATTGGCCCCCAGAACCTTCAGTTCTGGGATCCTTCGTGACCAAAGCGCTTTGCCGAAGCCACCGTGATGCATAATTAAACCTCACTAAGGCAGGACCCCCAGCATCTGCACTGGGAGGCCCCTCTCCTGGTGGGCCTGCCCAGCCCCTTAAAGCTCCGGCCTTTTAGGTGTGCTTTTGACCTGCAGTTTTATCGCTCTGTCAGCTGGTCAGTGTTCTTTTTCACATTTAACACATCTGAGATGACACTCATCTTTCTTTAAAGGAAACAAACACTTTTCATAAATATATTGCAAGTAAGCATCAGTGGAGGAGTCACTGAGCCTCTTAAAAATTCTTGAAAAAGATGAACCAACCGTACGACTTGGTTCCCCAGCTCTTTGAGAAAAATCCATATAGGTGAGAGGAAATGCCTTCGGCCTCTTTGCAAAGCCCTGAATCTGCTGTCGCGCCCCGTGGCCATGTCTGAAGAGCAGGGACACCTTGGTCTCTGCCCCAAAGACCCACCGGCTGGAGCTGAGCACCTCCCTGAAGAGCTCGAGGGCCCAGCACCCCGCCTGCCCCATCACACCTGGGCACCCGCTTAAGGGACCGCTACCACAGGGCCAGACCCCTTCATGTTGATGGGCTTATTGCTGGGAGCAGGGTGGGCCTCTGGCGGGGTGGCCAGGATCCTCTGGAGACAAAAGGATGGGGACTGTGGGGAGGGACGGGGGCAAGAAAGGCCTGCTGGGGTAGTGTCAGGGGAGAGGTGGCTGGCCTCCTGCCCTGTAGGCCAGAGCCCCACCAGTGGTCTGGCCGCAGCCCTCCCGGTCTGGGTGCTGGACGGGGCCTCGCCATCTCCCTCCTCACAGGCCGGACGGCGGTGCCCAGGAGCCTGTCTGCTCGTTTGGGCAGCTGGCGGTGATTCTGACTCCCAACCCAGCACCCAGACACCCACTGAGGCAGTTGCTGGGCTGGACGAGAGGCCAGGCTTCTGGAAGGTATCCCCTGCGCCGGAGTCCTTTCTGGCTCCGGGCAGGGCCCCTCTGATCCTGCCCCTCCCTTCTTGCCCACCTGCTGACCACAGCCACCACAGGGCTGACTCTACCCACTCTCCTTCTGGTTGGCATGACTTACTAAGGATAATTCATAACTTCACTGGTTTCTTTGGGAACCTGGAAACCTCCCCCAAATGACTCCTCTGAGACCTCTCCCCTCCACCTCTCCCCTCCTGCCCCTCACCCACGCTCCAGCTTCCTTGCACCCTCTGATATGTCCCCCTGTGTGCCCCGGACGCTCTGCCAGACCTTTCTCTTCCCCTCCAGCCCCTCAGCTCCCACAGTCTCTGGCATGTGGGGCCCCTGCCCCAAAGGGGGCTCTCAAAGGATCAGGGACCCCAAAAGCAACCCCCTGAGACTGAAAAAGAAAAAAAAAGCAAATTGGAAACAGACAGTTGGCCCATGTTAAGACTGTACCTATGGGTGCAAACAAGTCCTAACGGCCTCCTCTACAATACTGGTGGAGAGCTTTCACCCTGATACCGAATATGTAACCAGCTGCTCCATCTGCCAAAAACACACTTCGGATAAAAATATAAAAAGGCACAAAGACAAGGGCCAACTCTTATACCAACTAGTGGGTTTTACATAATTGCATTTATGCCTGATACATGGCTAAAAGTTTTAAATGAAAACCATAATGTCTCTATTTGCGTATTTGTCCGTTTATATAGGTATGTATATATTCCCCTACCTCCAGACGGTATTACCAGATTGACTTATAACATTCCTTAAAGGAGTTCTATCCTAATTGGCTCACAGAGAAACAAGTGCTTATATAAATAAATTAAAATTTCCTTAAACTCCTAGAGAAATAAGAACCAACTCAACTGTTTTTCAAGTTCACAGAAATTGGGTAAATCTTTGGCAAATAAGACTAGCTTAATATTGTTGATTTAATAAAACAGGCGTTATCTTCAGAGTTGTCAAAATTAAATATAAAGCAAACACACGTTTTTGTTCTATTTTGGTTTTTAGCCAAATAAGTTAACATTATATCTATTAGATGTTTAAGAGAGCACAAATGATAAATCTGATTTTAATAAAAATTCTGACGTACTCAACTGTGTTTTATAATGTCTACCTAAAAAGGTTACAAAATTTTTCTGATAACTTGCAACCTTAAAGTTATTACCAAGTTAAATAATATTGAATATGTAAATAATTTCTAAATAAGATAAAGTACTGAAACATCTTTATTAAGCATAGTTTAAGTGTATATGTTTCTGGCTAGTTATTTTTATATGGTACAGAGAGGGTAAGGAATATTGCTGCAGAATATTATATATGACAGACAATTCACGATTATCTATTTGCAAGTTTTCTCTGTAAAATAAAAGTTGTTAATGGTTAAAGATTATAATCAATATATGAAAATAAAGCTGTAACTAGAAACAGAGTGAAGGGTAACAAGTTTGCACAAAGTATGAGAGGAAAATAGGATGTGTTTACACAAACTGTGCAAAGAATGTAGGATGTGTTTTTGTTGAAGAAAGAAGGAGAGTGATTTTGTCCTAAAGTTAAATTTTTAGAAAGGAAAGTATAGGAGAAAACCTGAATGCATAAAGAAAGTCGTAGAAGGTTTGTGGAAAAGGAATTTCATGTTATGAGGTCAAAGCTGGCTAAGAGTAAATGGACTTATATATAAAGTTTTAAAAATGAACTTTAGTACCAATAACGTACTGATATAAAACTAGAGTTCGGTTTTCTCTCTACTACAATAACAGAATTTCTTGGATTATAGCTCTGCATTTAATAAGAGACTCTAAAAGGTTTTCTCCACCTTTTGAGTAATCTTTACCAGTCTTTACCTTTGAAGAAACAAAGATTCTATATCACAACAAAATAGTTCCCTATGCTTCATATTGTCATCATCATGTCTTTGATTACTTAAGAGAACCTAGTCTCATCACCAAGGAGCCAAGGCTTTTTTTGCAATCATATTACCACCTGTATTTACTTTTGAATTCTTTTACTGTCACTTTGGCTAAATAACCAAATATCGTTTCACAGTGACCTGGGATCCCATTTAGTCAAATGTCCAAATCGTTAGAGATTTTTGACAAGTTTGCTTTCCCCAAATCAAATCCTAAATGAAGCCTTCCTGACCTTGAGCTGACTTTGGAATTTCCCAGAGGCCCCCTGGAAGACCTCAAAATTATGGTTCACCTTTTGTAAGTTATATTTCTATGAGTAAATAATATTAACATAAGGATGTTAGAAATTTATACGAAGTTCCTACAGACTTGCCAGTGCCCTCAGCGTCCATGAGATGAGATGTCCCTGTGTAATGTTATAGGTCATAATTTCAATTACTGAAAACGTTGACTATCACAAAAACAACGAAACTTCCCTGTCAGTTGGGTTATTTTTATAATGAACTCTCATCAGATTTTTAACCATGGCCATTTAAGGTCTTTCTTTAGTCACCCACAGAATTTTTGCTTCACTCTGATTCTCCTAGGAAAGCATTTGCAATCAGGCCAGAGTATTTCACTTTAACAAAAAAGGGGCTGTTTCTGAGACCTGTGGAAAGGACTCTGTACTCTGGGGTATGGGCTTCGGCCAGCACTGCTTCGGTCACTTGCAGACCATGCCGCCGGAGTGAGTAAGGCTTTCCAGAACTCATGGGCTTGGGAAAACTGCTAATTTGAGACCAAGCAGAACAGGAATTAACCACACAAGACAAAACTGAAGCATCCGTCTTTTCCTGCCTGCCTGATCCCTTTCCAAATCAGAGACTGTTACTAAATATTCTTATTCTCTTGGCAATAGAGTTATTTGCTTAGGTTCACTGAGAATCTGTCCTCCTTGTGATAGGTCATAATTTGTGAAATGCTACTTATATTACCAAGGCATGTCATATTTCAAAATGACGCAGGGAGTCAAAGAAAACAAAACAGTTTAAGGAATTGCAGTCGACTTTATGGACTCGTGCTTACAAACACCCCCTTGAAAACATTGGCATGATACATGGCTTACAGAGCTCCCAGCCTTAGAGGTGAGTAAGGAAGGTCACTTCCAGGCAGGCCCAGAAACCCTAGGGTATTTTGGGGACCTTGAAAAGAGAGGAATTTACCCAAATCTACAGATGAAGTCTGACAGCAAGTTCTCTGTTTGGCTTCCTTTTAAAAGGCCAATCTGAGATTCCCTATAAAAAGTTCCACAAAGCAAACTTTAAAAACGCCTATGTGGTCAATTTCCATTCTTGCTGCACTTAACGAAAATCAGGCCAAATTTAGTAACATTGAAATTCTTTCATAAAGATTATCTTACTTTGATGATTTTTTTTAATCAAAAAGGGATGTGACTGTAGAGAGAAATTTTATCTCAACAGAGAAAAATACACCCTTGTGGATTATCAAATTCTAATCTATTCATTGTCTTTGAGGTTTTATTATCTACCTGTGAACCTGACAGGAACCTGCCGCCTGACACATTTTGTTGGCCTCACCAAATCCTTGGTTTTAAGAGTTTCCTTCAATATCTGCTAGTTTCCAATTTCCCTCCCTCCTGACTTGGCATCACTGACGGCGAAAACCTTGCTGCCCAGACCCTGGGAGCTACGTTGTTTGGTAGCTGCTCCTTTTCTCCAGGACCTGAAAAAGCCCCCTACACTGAAGCCGGACCACCTGAGATAAAATTCAAAGATCTCAGCACCACAACGAGCCATGCACGGCCCAGCGGGTGGGGCGCTGCGGCTGTGTGGGCCACTCTGGAGACCCACAGGAATGCTCACATCTTCCGCGCTCCGCCCTGGGAACTGACCTCGGCTGTGACACTGATGCGTGCGCCATCGCTACACTTGAGAGACCAGCAGCTGGGAAATCCACCAGGTGGCCCCCGCCGTTCTCCCTCCACTATCGAAGTCTAACCTCTTCCCAACTGTCCACCCTTGGGACTCAAGAACAGGTTTACAGTCACTCCAAACATTAATCTTGGCTTTTCTTTGTCTCCATAGAGATGCCCCCCATTAACTGCCTGATAGCTGGCACCACGCAGCAAATATCCTCAACTGCCAAGTCCCAACAGATGGTTCAAGCTGGCCCTTAACGAACAAGAGCCGATCAAGTGGAAAATGGACTTAGATTTTTCAGGGGAGAGAAGAATGTCTCTTCTTTCCTTCAACGAGACAGGGACCTGACAGACTCTCCGTGGCCAAACTCGAGCCAGGATCCTCTGAGCCGCCTTGCGAGGCCCCAGCACTGGCCTCATAAAGCCTTGAGCAAACACTGACCTAGCGTCTCACAGCTCAAGGCTGCACCTCTGCGATGCTAGGAGGACCCTGGCATCCCTGCGGTGCCTGCCTGGGAAAGCTCGAGGCTGTCCAAGGAGTGTGTCTCGGCAGCACCTGAGGACGGGGCGCAGCTCCCAGCCCCTGTGGTGGGGGGGAGCCTGACTTCCTCGACCCCGGGGTGGGAGGTGCTGGGGGGAAGCGTCACCTGAACCTCTTCCCACCTTTTGTACTTTCTCGCTTCCCAGATTCTCTCAAGTTGCAGCCCTGACCCCTCCTCCTCCCCCATTTAAGAAGCCCTGGGCCTTAAGCAAATCTAAGAAAATCGGAATGGAACTCACCACTTTCCCCTAGTGCCCAAAATTGATGAGCGACACCTGACCTTATGGCTTCAACAAGTGCCTGGCTGTGTCACCTCTTTCCTTGCTGGGCCCAGACACCCCCTGGCAGCACCTCCAGGGGCTGGGAAGCAGCAGGCACTCCGCAAAGCTCAGGCACAGGCACAGGACACCAAGGCCCCTGGCAGATGGAAAGACTGAAAAGCTGGGGGCGGGTCAGGGCTCGGGCGCCTTCCCCGGCTCCCCATGTCACATGGGTGTGAGGCCACAGGGTCCGGCCTCCGGTAACCCCCTTCCTGGGGGCAGCCACTCCCCTGAAAAGAGGGGGGGCAGTACCCCACGGCCTCCAAGAGGGAACCCACTAGGGAGATCCCCGAGCCCCACGTCCCGGGCCTCCACAGTTATCAGGCTCCCAAGAGTCTGATTGCAGCCCAGAGACCGAGTGCGACCTTCCTACGGTGGGTCAGGGCCTGGCTCTGCAGACCCGGCCGCAGCCCGCCCCGCGACACGGCCCCCCCCACGGGGTCCGGGTCTCCACCTCGGTCTGGAACCCTACCTCCCGTGGGATGTTCCCCTCCACACAGCTCCCCCACTTCCTCAGCCCGGTCTGGTGCCCACCTCCTGTCCGGAGACCCCCACCCAAGGTCGGGTCCTCGCGGCCCGGTCCCAAGTCCCCACCCCGCCCCCCGAGCTCCCCGCCCCCGCGCGGACCCCCAGGCGCCCCAGCCCCTGAGAGTCTCCAGCACAGGTCTGCAGGCTCCCCACGCACCCCCGGGGCCGGCGGCCCGCCCCGCTTCTCGGTCCGAGGGCCCCTGCCCGGCGGGCCCCATCCCGGACCCGCGCACCCGTCGCGGCCCCGCTTCTGGCCGCCGCCCCCCGGGCCGCCCGCGCCCGCGCACTCACCTCGGCCCCGCGGGGCGCCCCGGGCCCGCGCAGGCAGCGCCGCGGGCAGCCCCGGTGCGCAGAGGCCCCGGTGCGCAGAGGCCCCGCGCGGCGCGGGCGGCGGCGGCGATGGCGGCGGCGCTGCGGAGCCCCGGCGCGCGCTTCCGCTGGCGGGCGCGGGCGCTGTGGGGCGGGGCGCGCGGCGCGGCAGGTAGGCGGCCCGGAGGGCGGCGGCGCGGGCACTGTCGGGGCGGGACGGGGTCCGTCGGCCGCCGGCCACCCTCAGCCCCGCTTCCGCGTGGGGAGGCGGCCGGGGCCGGGGGGCGCTGCCGGAGGCCTGCCGCGGAGTGACCCGCGCCCGCTGCCCCGCAAGCCAGCGTCAAACACAGTCCTGACGGCGGAGATGCCCCAGCTCACCAGGGGCTGGCCCTGCGCACCCCACTGGCCAGGCCCGGCCGCCGCCTCCGCGAGGCCCTAGCGGCCACACACAGGGGTGCTCGGGGCCTCTGCCGTCCGCACACGGCGGGCATGGTGCCCGCCGCGCTGTGCCAGTGCCCCGAGGAAGGAGGACGGTGCCCGAACCAGCACGGTCATCATAAGCTCCGGGGGTGCCGCCAGGGTGCACAGTGTACAGCCGCAGCCTTGGGGAGCCCAGGGTTCCGGTGGCCCTGCAGAGTACCGGGAGGTGGGGGGTTGGGGCCGCTCCAGGGTGGCTTTGCTGACCCCTGGGACCTGACCAGGGCACCCATCTTTCAAAGCCACTTTGTGCATGTGTCGGGTGGGACATTCATGAGGATTAAGAGCACAGGGCAGTGGAGCCTTCACTCCAACGGGCGCTAGCCACAGGTCCCTAAACAGGAGCACCGCTGGGGTCACAAGCCCTGGGCCCTTCAGCTGCCCTCAAGGTGGCCTTGGGACAGGCCTTTCATTTCCTGATGGGCAGCCGGGAGGATTCTGGCCCCACGCCCTCTGGCAGCAAGGGGGAGGCAGCCCCCAGGGCTAGAGGCTGGCTGTGGCCTTGACCGCGGTTATGGGCTGGAGACAGTGCCTGCCCCCAGCAAGGGCGCCCAGGGCCAATTCTGAGCCTCCCCTCCGCCTCGGCAGCTTCCCCTCAGCAGGAAGGTGCCTGCCCTGTCCAGGGTGAGGAGTGGCCGGTGCAGCCCCTGAACAGGAGCCAGACTGACTGTGCTCTGCTGTCCCCTGTGCCCCTAATGACTGCTGCCAGGAGAGAGCGCACAGGGGGCCTTGCCTGCCCCCTCGGAGCACCGAGCCCTTCACTCAGCCTTGCCGTACTCACCCCGCTCTGCTCTTTGTTGGCCCTGGACCAGGCAGGCCTGGGGTTCAGAGGAGCGAAAGTTAAGGGACAGAGGGCTCAGAACACAGAGGAGAGAGACCTTTCAGGGACTGAGTCCTGAAGGCAGGGAGGGTGTGCCTGGCAGAAGTGGAGAAGGCGCCCAGGTTACCGGAGTTCACACTGTGCCCCAGGGAACCCCCTCTCCAGGTCTTTCCTCCCCCACAGGCTACCCCAAACCTCCCAGGATTTAAAGGTTGATGTGCTGCCGTCACAGAAGGCCCACAATTGGCCCCTTCCAGCGTCTGTCCCGCCAAGAGGGCTCCTGGGCGTGCACGGTGGGTGGGGAGAGCCAGTGGTCAAAGATAAACCCAGTGCGCTGGGCCGTACTCTCCCTGCCTCTGCCGATAGCACAGGGACACGCCCGTACTGGGAGCAGGGGTGCCAGCGGGTCCCAGCTCTGGACAGGAAGGACCAGCCCCTGCAATGGAAGGTAGGGGCATTCTCCTGGGCAGTGATCTGGCCCCCTCCCTAAACCTGGCTGCAGGTGAGCAGAGAGAGTGGCTCCGCAGATACTCTTCAAAGCCCAGCGGCAGTCCCCCTCCAGCCGTCAGTTGGTTCTAGTTTTCTGGGCTCTACCCAAGCCATCGGGACAGCTGACAACAGTTTAGGCCTCTCAGAGTCCCAAGCTGAATTTAGAATTGGGTCCACTTTGGACTGACTGCCTGAACCAAGTTATGGTTCCATCACATCAGGTCCCCTGCATGCCTATGCGTGCATCTCAGCTGCCCTTAAACGTCGCCTGCTCATCAGAAATTGGGGTGGGCCCAGCTGAGCATCTCCCTGGGACAGGCTGGCTGCAGGCCACCAGCCGAGCACCTGGGTGCACCTCCTGTGGCAGTTCCCCTGGCTTCCTCAGCTGCAGGCATGGGCTTCGTCCAGGCCCCAGCTCCTGTGTCCCTGCAGGAGTGCAGGCCCTGGGCCCAGTCTGTGGGCATCTACAGAGCCGGGGCCCTGGGGCCACAGGACTCGGGAAGTATTCTCCAAGCCTTGCTGCCAGGAAGGTTAGGTGGCCGCAGAGATGGACAGCCTTCTCATTGACAGGCCCCGAGCTCTGCTGCTGGTGTTGAGGGGGACGTGCAGGCCTTGGGTGGCAGACCCTGCTTTGATCAAGGGCGCCTGTGCTTTGCCCTGGCAGCAGTCCGCACCCTCTCCCCATCCTCCGCCCAGACTGATAATTTTCTGTTACTTCGTCCTTCCTCAGCAGGGAGAGGGCCATGCCTGGTGCCGGGTGTCCTTGACCTGGACCCTGGGCTCTCGTAGGCTGGCCACACCGAAGGACACCGGGGCTCCTCACTGGCCCCTCCACCCCACTCCCTGCCTCACGGCCCCCCTTTGGGCTGTCTCTTGCTTGCCTTCTATGCCAGCAGTTTGCAGGCAGGAGAGAGATAATGCCCTCTGCATGGCCAGTGAGCCTCTGTGCCCGCGTGGAGTGAGGATGCACCCCAAGGCATTTCAGGGTCCCTCCATCTGGGGCCCTTGGGGAGGCCTGGCTGGGCTGCCTGATGTAGGCGCTGCTCTTTATTCCTCTTCACTTACAACAAAAGGTGACCATTGTAATGGAAAGACAGAAGGTCTCAAGAAAAATGTTTGAATCCTGGCTCAGAACGCTGGGTGAAGTTTGAGTCCAAAGCAGTCTCCCAGTTAGATGGCCTTCTTCCTGGCCTGGGTGTGTGGAGGGGGCAGTTTGCCAAGGCGATCGCACACCCGCGGCCAGCCTCATGCGGCATTGCTTAGTCTCTGGGATGTGACACGTACCTAGTCATTGTCACCTGCCAGATTTCTGATGCACTGTCACCCCAGACGCTCACAAGCTGGGGTCTCTCATCAGGTAAAGTAGATCCTGTCCCACATTTAAACGGACAGAGCTGCTCTCTCTTTGGGCATCGGGGGGCGCCTTTGGGCGTGTATGTACCAGGTTTGTCCCAGCCCTCCTCACCTCTCACTCTTTACCCAGCAGGCCAGCAGGACTATGATCTTCTGGTGATTGGCGGGGGATCCGGTGGCCTGGCCTGTGCCAAGGAAGGTAGGTGTCCTGTGTTTTGTGTCCCCACCAGCATAGCAGCTACTGCCCCCTGGAGAGGGCAGTCTGGTTCTCGAGGCTAGGTGGGGATGCACCCCGAGCAGCCAGGAGCAGAATGCACTGTCTCCGTAGATGGCCTGACAGCCTGCAACGCCCTGCCACCCCGCCATAGTCACTCCAGCAGTCTGGTCACTGGCTGGCTGCCTACGGGGCTCCAGTGTGCGGCTCCCGGGGCCTGCCCGCTGGACACGCCTCCCAGCACACACACCCTTGCTTACTGTCTCCCCCCTGCAGCTCTGGCGCCCGGCCTCCTCGCTGTTTTGCAAACACTTCCCGCAGGTTTTGCTGGCCCCCCGGCCCTGGTTGCCCCGGGAGCTGTGTGGCTCACTTGCTTTCCTTCGGTCTTTGCTGCCTGGATGGCCCTACTTAGAATCGCACCCCCTGTGCATAGTCGGTCGCGTCACCAGCTCCGCTGTCCTTGTTCTGAGTCTGGCTCTTATGCTGCCTGTGTCTCCCTTGCTTGGCCCAGCACTCAGCGCTGCTCAGGAAAAACGTGTTGAACGAACAGGCTGGACCCAGAGGCATCCAGACGCCAGGCTGTCATTTGCCGCCGATCTGGGTCATGGGCATGTGGCCAGGGTTTCATGGAGGGCTGCTCTGCCCATCTAAATGACAAAGAGGCAGATGTGGGCCAGGGTAGTGGAGGAGACGGGAGAGGAACGGGGCCCAGATTGAGAGGGAGTTGAGCAGGTCCCCTGGCCTGGAAACCATGGCTCTCTGACACGAGACACTGGGTTTTAGAATCACAGAGGGTGTGAAGGGAATTCTCTGCCCACTGCTCCTGCCCCAGGGAGCAGGGGAGCACGCTGGCGTGTGGTGGGGGGCAGGAGCCTGGGGAGCCTCCTGGCTCATTTGGGGGCCTACAGAGGGGCGTTAGGTGCTCACTCCTCTGGACACGGGCCACCCCAGGAAGCGGACTGCACGGACAGCTACTTGTCCCAGTGACACCCCTTATAGCAGAAGGAAGTGGCCTCCTGTCCATTCCAGCATCACACATCCAGAAACACGTCTCCCTTAACCTGTGACAGTTCCCAGTCTCTGTCTGGAGGCCAGCTGTCCCCCCTGTGGGTGGCGGTGCATTTCTGTACCTTTACCGAGGTATTTCAGGTGGACCACTTGTTCAGGTTTGACACACATGAGCCTGTGAAACCAGCACCCAGTCTGGCGGGACGGAGCCGCCAGGGTGCTGGCAAAGCTACCGCTGGGCGACTTCAACAGCAGGGACGTATTCCCCATTCTGGGGCAGCGTAATTTCTCCTGAGGCCCCTGTCCTGGGCTCATAGAGGGCTGTGCTCTCCCTGTGACCTCGCGTGGTTGTCCGCCTGTGTGTGTCCTAATCTCCACTTCCCATAGGGCACCAGTCACACTGGATCAGGGCCACCCTGATGACCTCCTCCTAACTTCATCACCTCTGTAAAGACCCTGCCTCCAGCTACGGTCACATTTGGAGGTTTTGGGTGTTAGAGCCTCAGCATGTGATTTTGAGGGGAGGCCCAATCAAGCTCACAGGCGCCCCTAAAGTGTCCGCAGACCTTAGACTCCCCTGCTGCCCCCTCCCTTCTGAGTACTCAGGCAGCCGATGACCCACTTTCTTCTACTAACAGAGCAGTTGGCATTTTCTACAATCGTTTGTAAATTGAATGTATTTGCATTGGAATATTGAAAGCTGTATGTGTTGTATTGAAATTGAAGCTATATGTATTCCTTCTGGCTTCTTGGATGTGACAGCATAGCTCATGTTGCTCTGCGTGCCCAGAGGTCCCCCTCTCATTACTGATCAGCGTCCCATCGCACGCATGCCCCGCACTGTGTCCTGTGGATGGGTGTGTGGGCTGTTCGCAGGTCTGGCTCTTTTGAACAGCGCTGCTGGGATCATTCGCCCACGTGTGTGAAGCGCTCTTGGTGAAGTGCTCGACAGTGGGGGAGCTAGAGCACGTTATAGCTGTTGTTTGGGCATTTTTTCATTTCTGGCAGCAATAATTTGTAGTTTTCAACGTACAGGTCTTTCACATCTATTAGATTTGCCCCAAGAGTTCTTATATTTTTATAGCAGCTTTATTAAGTCACACACCGTACAATTCAGTCATTTAAAGTGCTTAAATCCATGGTTTTTAGTATATTTACAGAGGGGTACAAACACGGCCACAGCCATCTGAGAACATTCTCATCACCTCCTAAAATACTCTGTCCCCGTTAGCAGTAACCCCCCACTCCCCACCCCTGGCATCCACGTGTCCACTTCCCATGTGTGGACTCGCCTCTTCTGGGCTCTTCCTGTGTCTGTGGGCACTTCATATAAATGGTCCTTTGTCATCGTGTCTTTCACTTAACATGATGCTTTCCGCCGTCTTCCATGGTGTAGCCTGTGCCAGGGCTTCATTCCTTTTTATGGCTGAAAATTATCCATTGTATGGACAGACCACATTTTGTTTATCCACCTGTCTATTGATGGACGTTTGGGTTCTTCCTGCTTTGGGGCTGTTAGGAATAATGCTGCTGTGAACAGCTGTGTACAGGTTTTTTTTTGTGGACATGTTTTCATTTCTCTCAGGTAGATATGTGAGAGTGGCACCGTGGGGTCACAGGTAACTCGGTGTTTAGCCTTTGGAGGAACTGCCAAACTGGTTTCCAAAGTGGCTGCACCAACCTATATTCCTACTAGCAGTGTGTGAGGGTTTGAGTGCCTCCACGTGCTCCCCGACACCTGTCACCTTTTCTGTTCTAGCCATCCGAAGGGGGCGCCAAGTGGTGCCTCATTGTGGTTGTTTGCGTTTCCCTAATGATTAATGACACAAGCAGCTTTTCCTGTGTTTACTGGCCATTTGGGTGTCTATGGAGAAACGTCTATTGAGAACCTTTGCTAATTTTTCAGTTGGGTTATCTTTGTATTATTGCATTGATTTGCATATATATTCTAGATACTAGACCCTTATCAGATACATCATTTACAACTACTGTCTCCCTTCCTGGCTTACTTCTTGCTGTCTTGATGGTGTCCTTCGCACCACAGATACTTTTAATGTTGATAAAGTCTGGGCCATCTGTTGTTTTTTTCTGTCGCTTATGCTTTTGGCGTTGTCTCTCAGAAACAGTTGCCTAAAAGGTCACAGAGATTGATGCCTGCCTATGTTTTCTCCTAAGAGTTTTACAGTTTCAGCTCTTATACATGGGTGTTTGGTCCATTTTGAGTTAATCCACAAATATGGTTGAGGTGGCTGGATTGTGGACATCTTTAACTCATCACAGTCTGCCCTAAAGGGACATTCTCTCACTTCAGGTGTCATGCAAAAACCTTATAAGACCACTTCTCCCCTCCAGGCCTTTATTCTGTGTTGTCATGCATTTTACTTTTACATGTGGTAAACCCCACAGCACATTGTTATTATTTTTATTTGAATGGTTACCTTCTGAAGAGATTCAAATAATAAGAAAAAAAATGTTACAGATGCGCGTAGTTTGTGTCCCGGCGCTCTTCGTTCGGCGGCCGAGCTCCATGGCTCCCCCGGCGCCCTCTGCCCCCTGCCCTCTGCCCTCAGGATGGCCGTGATCATTTCTTGCAGTGTGGCTCTCGGGTAATGACTTCTTTCAGGCTCGGTATGTCTGCAGACGTCTTTATTCTGTCTTTGTTTTTTTAAAGGCATTTTCTCTGGGTGTAGAATTCAAGGCAGACAGTTTTGTTCTCTTAGTAAACTCTGTCTTCTCACTCGCAGTGTTTCTGAGGACAAATCGCCTGCCATCTTTATCTTTGATCCTCTGTCCTGTGCCTGTTTTCTCCCGTCGCTTTTAGGATTTTCTCTTCTCACTGGTTTTGGCTGACTGATGGTGTGCCTCAGCGGAGCGTGAACCCCGAGTTCTCCGAGCTTCCTGGGTTTGGGGATTTATAGTTTTCATCAAGTTGCGAGCATTTGCAACCATCATTTCTTCACATGATTTCCCTGTCCTCCCCTCCCCCCTTCACTCTGGAGCCTTGAATCACCCACGGGTTCGGCTGCCCCGGGGGCGCCTCGCAGCGCTTGGTGTTCTTTTTATTCTGGATGACTTCTGTTCCTGCGTTCACAGTCACTAGTGAAAGACTGTGCGGTGTCTGATCCATGATTAATCACTCAGTATATGCTTCATCTCTTTATTGTAGTTTTTATCTCTACAAATTTGACTTGGGCCCTTTTTGTATATCTGCCGTGTTGCTCCTTAACTTTTTGAACAAGTAGAATAAAGTCATAAAACCGGTTTTACTTTCTTTTCTGCTAATTCTGACATCTGTGTCAGTACTTGGCCAGTGTCCATCCACTGATTGTTTTTCTCTTTGTGGCTTCTTTTTATTTTCCTGCTTCTTTGCATGCCTGGTAATTGATTGAATGCCAGACACTTAGTACCTTAGCTTGGTGAGATGTGGATATTTCGATAGTCCTTGAAACATTTTTTAGCGTGTTCTGGGAGGCAGGTAAGAGGTAGTTTGATCCTTCTGGGTCTTCTCCTTAAGATTTGTCAGGCAGGTCTGGCCCTAGTCTAGGTTTAATCATTCTCAACTACAGGGGCCTGACTGTCCTTAATATTTAGCCAATGCCCAGGAATTTTGTGTTTTCTCCACCCCGTCTCTGGGGAACAGGCATTCCCAGCCCTGTGTGGGTGGTGTCCTCTCATCTTTCTGGACGGTTCTCTTTGGCCTCGGCTGGTCTCCTCCCACGCACGCACTGGCCGGATGTCTGGGGCTGTCCGGCAGCTCTCTCCTCTCCGGTCCTCTGTCCCAGGGCCTCTGGCCACCTCGGTCTCCCCAGACTCTGCGCCCCTGTCCTCAGCCAGGCTGCCCCGGGCCCTGCCCGGACCCCTGTGCCGTGTCCTGGGGACCCTCCAGTCCTGGGGCGCGCCTCGCTTGTCTCCCATCTTTTAGGAACTGTCCTCTGTTTCCTGATGTTCAGGTTCATGAAACTATAATTTCACATAGTTTGTCTGGATTTGGGGTAGTTTTGGGTGGGAGGGTAATTTGTCCCTGTTGTTCCGTCACGGTCAGACGTGGGAGTCAGACACTGGCACGTCTGAAGTGTCCCTTGGCCAGAGCTCTCAGACGGAGCACCGGGATCCCACTATTAGTTGATGGAGCAGAATAGGTTTTTTATATGAAGGCCTCTAACTCTTTGTTCTGACCTTGGTTTCCGACCGCTACGAATGCAGTATGTTCTGTAGTGCATCAAACACTCACCGGTTCATGACGTTTGAGTCGGGCAAAGCCTAGAGGCGGTCAAGTCTGCTGCGGGGCCCCGGGCAAGCCCGATGATCAGCCCTGGCTAGTTGGTGGCACGCTCAGCCTCAGAGCCTGGGACCTGGGACCCCAGGGGCCCTGCTGAGAGCAGTCGGGAGGCCTGGAGGCTTCGGCAGGACTCATGGTTTGGGGTCCAAGTCTCACCTCCTCTCTGGGTACTGGCCCTGCCATTTGACCTCTGAGCTTCTGATTCCTCCCCCGAGAGTAAGGCAGTGGCCACCCGGCGCCTTCTGAGGAGGGTGACCTCGGGTGGAGGCCTCGCATGGGGTCTGGCGAGTAGGTCCTCCGGGAGGGCCTGGGAGGAGAGCCCGCGGGGGCCGCTGAGTCTGGGGCCTCCCCCAGGGAGCGGCTTCCCCCAGGATGCCTCCCCGGGCCCTTGTGCTGGGTGTCTGGGCCGCGAACCATGGGGTAGGAGGCGAGGGAGGCTGGGCTCGGGGCTGCCGCCCCGCTGATCCCGCTGCGGCTGTGGGAGATGGTGCTGAGCCTGCGGCCCTAGAGGGCGCCCGAGGGTCCCACCCGTGGGCAGTGCACTGGGTGGCAGCCCCCAGCCGGGACCCTCCCCACTCTCCGGTTCTCATGGGCCCTGGGGTCCCAGACCTGGCCCCGAAGCAGCCTCCGAGTTGTGCCCACCCGCCTGCTCCTCTTGTCGTAGCTGCTCAGCTGGGAAAGAAGGTGGCCGTCGTAGACTACGTGGAGCCTTCCCCCCGAGGTAGGCAGCCCCCGATGGAACCCCGTGTCCTGGGGAGGGGCTGCGGTGCACACACAGAAGGCAGAACCATTCAGCCCCGCTGTCCCATGTCTTGGGACGTATCCGGTTTCTCGTGTCCACTGCAAATTCGTGGGCAGGGTTCACTTGGGCTGCATTCTGAAGAGCAGAACAGGAGAGCCTCTGGACCCCCCTGAGTACACATGTAAATGTGCTCTCCCCCACGCGCCAGGGACCACGTGGGGCCTCGGCGGCACCTGTGTGAACGTCGGCTGCATCCCCAAGAAGCTGATGCACCAGGCAGCACTGCTGGGGACCATGATCCGAGACGCCCCCCACTATGGCTGGGAGTTGGCCCAGCCGACTCCACACAGCTGGTGAGGACGCCAGCCGCGCTGGGCGCCCTTCTGCTCACGGGGAGCTTTCTCACCCGTTGGCCGTCCCGGAGCCTGCTGTCAGACAGGTTCTCGCTGGGGGCCACTCTGCCCTCCCCCAAGACAATTGGCAGAGTCTGGGGGCATTTTGGTCATCACTGCACCTGCTGGGGGGGGGGGCCCTGGAACGCTGCTGCCTGTCCTGCAACTTGTAGGCCCCCCCACAAAGGGCAGCCCGGCCCCTGGGACCAGTAGCGTGGGGTGGCAGCCGCTCCTCGCACAGCCTGGACACAGGACTGCCACTGCCCCCTGATGGCCGAGGCCGCAGCCCCTGAGTCTGCGAGAGCCCCAGACCTGGGGCAGAGGCAGAGCCGTGCAGTGGGCGCTACGCTCCACCACCCTGAGAAGCACCTTGGTTCCTTGGTATCTCTGTTAACTCCCTGTCTGCATCTCACAGTGTGCTGAGGGCTCTACTGCTAACACTGCTCGTGTTTTTTCTACCATTGTGTTTGGTGTGTTAACAGGAGGAAGATGGCAGAGGCCGTTCAAAACCACGTGAAGTCCCTGAACTGGGGGCACCGGGTGCAGCTGCAGGACAGGTTCTCCTGACCTTCCCCGGGTTGTTTCAGGCCTTGACGGGCACTTACTCTTCAGAGGCTCAGACGAGGGGTCCATGCTCATGGGGTGGGGCATGCCGACGAGGAGCAGATAGGCAGGTGCCCCGGGAGCAGAAGGCTGCCCTGGGGCCTGGAGCAGGGCTCACGCTGGCACAGCAGCCAGCGCCCGGGGCTGCACCAGGGAGGATGCAGGCTCGGGCCAGGGTGCTGGGGCGTGGGGAGGGCCAGCCCCATGGCCAGCCCCTTCCTCTCAGTGGGCAGCCTTTCTCCTGCTGGGACTGGAAGAAGCCCAGTGAGCCCCACGAAGCAGTGCAAAGAGGAGGCTCAGGCCTGGCTCTGGGAAGCCCACACCTCACCACTCATCTCCCTGCTCCCGCTTTGTGGACCCCACACCTCACCACAAGCATCCATCTCCTGGGCCTGGATGCAGGGGCCTGGCGTTGTCCGCTGGAGCCAGTGTCCAACGTGATCTTTAACTGCCAGACCCTGTCAGCTCCTTGGGGTCCCCCAACCTAGATGCCGACCCTTCTCTCACTTCGACATCTGCCCTGAGATGTGGCGGCCAGGAGGAGAGCTGCTCCGAGCTGCACCTGACTAGGCTAAGCCTCATTCCTGGCCCTGTGGCTCTGCCCTGTGCCTGTGCAGCGTGTGGGGAGCACAGAGCCCCTTAGAGGCCTGGCGGCTCTCACCTTGGCCCCAAGGGGTCCTCCTGCAGCTGTGCAGTTGGTAGCTGGGTTGTGCCACTAAACCCTAGGAAGCTGAGCCAGGGAAACCGGCCCACCTGCCCAGCCTGGCTCCCCCAGTGGCCCCCGGGGAGCTGAGCCGCACGGTGTCGTTTCTCCTCCACCTGGTGCTGTATGTCCCCTGGTGCTCTTTGCTGGAGGCATAGGACTCTCTGCCCTCCCGCTGGCCCCAGGCAGCTTCTGGGCAGGCACCATACAGGCGGACCCCCGGCGGGCTCCAGAGACCCACAGAAGGGAGTGGTGCTATGCCATGTGCATGTTCCTCTGCAGCGACAGGGTGGTGTGGGTGATGAGACTTGCACGAGCTTCCTGCAGTTCAGGCGGCTCACGGAAGGACAGGGCTTGGCCATGGGGAGGAGGTGATGTCAGGGAGGCAGTGAAGTCGTGCAAAGCCACCAAGACCCCACCACTGCAGCATGGCCTTCGTACTTAGAGGGTGTGGGTCACTTCTGCATACCGTGCACCCAGCACCATTATGTCCTTGTTACACCTGTTCTCCCAATCTTTCCCCTGAAGGCAGGTGGTACCCATCTGGTGGGCAGCCCCCTTGCCAGCCGAAATGTGGCTGTTTGGGTAGCAGGTGTAACTGGGAGCCTCTGCTTCCTGGTGGAATGTGCCCAGCTGACCGGGACTGGCTCAGCCACCTGTCGTCACGCACCAGGACTGACGGGGGCTCTCGGGACTGTGCTGAGCTGGCTTCTGTCCCAGAGGTCACCGTGTCCCAGGGAGACCCTCGGGAGACAGCAAGCCGGCCCCCCCCCGGCGTGGTTCCCCAGTCACCACTTGCCCCACATAAGCCGTGGGCTGCGGGCCCCAGCTTGCCTTTGAGCATCTGCTCCCTATTTAATCCCATAGGTAACGCTTACTTTGTAGAGGGACTGTGTGAAAATCTTATTTCTACTCTGCAGAAAAGTCAAGTACTTTAACATCAAGGCCAGCTTTGTCAACAAGCACACAGTTCGTGGTGTCACAAAGGATGGGAAGGAGGTGAGTGACCCCTGCCCATGGTCCTGGCCCTTCTGAGGGCCTCGGGCCTCGGAGGCTTCGCTGCTCAGGGCTGCTCTCAGTAAAGAGCGCTGCTGGAATTGACAAGGCTGACTCCGCGAGGCTGTCACGTCCTTTATGAAGGACGCAATGACCGGGTGGGACTCGCGCGGCGCCAGACTGCCTGCTGCTCAGGGCCACAGGCACGTAATCCCCCCTCACAGTGTCTTGCGGGAATCGGGAGGAGAGGAGACACCTGCATAGTGTTCTGTGCGCCGCGAGTGCCTGGAGTCAGTGTCCCCTCCTCTTCTCGTGTCCCCTCCTGTCCAGCAGATCCCTGATGGGCTCCCAGCCCCCAGGGGATCTCTGACCTGCTGCCTGGAGGTCCGACTGCAGGCAGGGGTTGTGATCAGAAATGTGGGCCTCTGCCAGGAGTGCCTGTGGGCATCCCAGCCCTTCCTGTGGGTGACTATGATGTACCTGTTTGACCACAGCTTTCTCACTTTATTTTCAGACTCTGCTTTCGGCCGAGCACATCGTCATTGCTACTGGAGGGCGGCCGAGGTACCCCATGCACGTGAGTGTCCCCAAAACACAGACTTCCCCATGCCCCAGGCTCATTCCAGGCTGCCAGGCCCACTGGTATGGGTTCATGCTCACACCTCCCATGCCAGCAGCCCATCGCACTCTCTTTTCCTTAAACAAAGGTTCTTTCAGTATTCACAGGTCTCTCTTTCTATTTTCTAATTCTGTCGACCCCATCCTGCTGAAGAAGGTCCCCAGGACCCCACACTGAGGAACCCTAAGGCAGTGTCACCCCCTCAGCTGGCCGGGGACCCCACCGCACCTACTGTCTGACTCAGCGTCTCCTTTGCCGGGTCCTCCTTTTCTCCTTGGCTTCCAAGTGTGGTGGCATCGAGGGTCTCAGGGGTGACTCTGTGTTTGACCTTCTGAGGAGCCCCGGATCTTTCGTACAACACATAAAATGCACTCTTCTAAAGGGAGTTTGGGCTTCAGAGAGTCATCAGCCCCAGTGCAGCCATCAGCCCCCCACCGCAATCCCACCCTGCTCTCATCAGCATGGACCGAGCCTCGTGCCTGAAGCGTCTCTCCCAGCTCTGCTCTCAGCCCCTGGCCCCCAGTCGCCTGTCTTCTGTCCCTGTGGGTTGCCTGGTCTGGACATTTCATGTAAAAGGAGTCAGACAGTAGGTGACCTAGTCGCTGCTACCTGCATGTGGCATAATGTCTTCCAGTTCATCATGTTGTGGTCTGGGTCCAATCTCCATCCTTTTTTATGGGCAAGCAGCATTCCCTTGGCCGACAGACCCACTCGGTCTACCTGCCTGTCTGCTGTTGGACATCTGAGCTGTTCCCACTTCAGCTGCTGTAATAAGGCTGCTGGGAACGTGCGAGTAGCTTTGGCTTCTCTGAGCCCTGTGCCTGGGAGCCGAGCTGCTGGTCCCAGGGGCACCTCTGTGTTTGACCTTCTGCGGAGCCCCAGGCTGTTGGCACCCCTCTACCTTCCCACCAGTAGTGGACGAAGGTCAGCCATTCTGGTCTTTTCATGTCTTGTCATTTTCTGGACATCAGAATCTCTCTCCACTGTGGGATTTTTACTGCTGTTTGGTTGGTAGGTTATTTTTCTGAACTGCTTCTGTGAAGTCTGTATTCTTTGTCGTGTGAGGCCTCTGATGTCTGCTCAGTGGCCTGGTGGCCGGGTGATGCAAGGGCAGTCTTCCTTCAACACCTGGAGCTGGGACATCTCCCCTTCCTGGCCAAGGGGCTCTGCAGGCATCTGGGAGGCACCTTCAGCGCTCAGCTGGGCAAGGGAATCTACCCCGGGCCTCCCTTCCCGCTCAAGGGCAGCTGGAGGCGAGTACCCGGGCATCGCAGGCCTCAGCCCGGTGCCTGCGCCTGGCCTTCCAGGTCCCCAGGAACATGCTGGGGCTTCTCAGAGCCCTGATGGGCATCTCATTCCTCAGCTTTTCCTCCTAAGCTTCTGGCTACTGTGTTGTCTGCTTCAGCTGTTGTCCATCCCTCCGGGCAGCCATGATGCACAGTCACTGGGCAAGTTGTCCCCAGGGAGAGGCTTTGGGCACCAGGCAAGTTCGAGCAAAGTGGAAGGCAGCCAGGCACCGAGCGGGGTCTCCAGGGCCTACAGCCAGCCCGGCAGCAGCCACCCTCTGGGAAGGAGCTGCGGCCCGGGCCCGGCCCTTCCGTCCGGTATAGCCGTTCTGTCAAGGCAACCACTGAGCTGGGGGATGAGCTAGACTGAGCCAAACTCTACAAAACTCATCATCATTTTTACCAAGTGTCAGCCATTTCTTGACTAAATATTCCATGTTCCCACAAGTCCTTAGTTAATTCCCAGAATTCTGAATAAGTTGAATCTGACTGTTTTTGCCAGTTTTTCGGCGGGGTGAATTTGGGAGATGCTCCCTCCACCATTTTCTCTGACGTCCCCTCCTGACCAGTCTTCCCCACGGGGGCCCCTCAACACTCACTCCCACCAGGACTGTGGAGCCGAGGAAGGACCCGGAGTCCGGGCAGGAGAGGGGGAACAAGAAGCAGGAAGGGGAAGCAGAGAGCTCTGATTCCTGCCGACCCGCAGGGCCCTGCGTCCTGAAGGGCTGTCGCCATGCGCATGAGGCCCCGGGCCCCAGGAGCCTGGGGGTCCTGCCTGCCTCCTGCTCTGCCCAGGAGCGAGGGTGCACAGAGGGCAGGGCGGTGGTGCTGTTTCTTCTCGGAAGCCTGAACTCCGAACCTCCGCTGTTCTGTGCTGTCTCTGGAGTTGGGGAGCAGAGGGAACGCAGAGGAAAACACGTACCTCCAGCCCTCAGGGGGCCACCGGCCTCCCCCCCGGACCTCCAGGGCAGCCTCTAGAGGGGACCAGAAGCTTGTGCCGGGGGTGGACTGCGGGCAGGTCGTGCAGCTCTGTAGGATAGCAGGGTGCGGTCGTTCACGATGGCTACAGCGGACAGGAGCAGAGTGGGTGACCACTGATGACCCCTCACCCAGCGTCCAGGCCCTCACGGGTTGATTTTGTGTAAAACCCCTGCAAGCCATGGTGGTCATTCCAGGCAGACCAACGCCGTGCCCCATGCCAGGGCAGCCTGCAGTGGGGACTGGCCCAGCCCACCATGCTGCACTTTGGCTGAGTGGCCGCGAGGCCTCCACTCACAGCGGGGGCGGGGTAAGCAGGGGCTGTCTGGTCCTGGGGGAGACCACCCGCAAGCACTGTGCTCTCCCACCTCCCACCCCACCTGCCATGCCTCCCTGGGCACCTGCCAGGACTTGCTCGTGTTTTAGTCCCTTTGATTTTCTGACCTTTTAGTTTTCCTGGAGCAAACCTGAGAACGCCTGACTTTATTTTTCTTGCCAATTGGAGCCGTAAACTGTTTGCAGTCTGTTTCCTCTCCACCAGCACCTCTCTCCCCTGGGCCCCTGGGAGGGCGCCTGTCCCTGTGCCCCCCACCTGCTTGGCAGCTCCTCCTCGGTCCTGCTGGGGGCGGGGTGATTCGCACGCATGTGTCTCTTGAGGATGCCCAGTGGTGCCCAGCCTTCAGCCGGGTGCCCCTGGAGCTGCCAGCCCCTCCACGCCGGGTCTCACTCTGCTGTCCACGTTCCCCTCCCTCATCCTGTGTCTGGATCTAGGGGAGGGCCCTGGGGAGCAGGGGGGGAAGAGCCACTGGCTCTGCCCAGGCTCCTGGGCATCTCACCAGCCACAGAGTTTTCAGGGCCATGCTGGGCAGGTGGCGCGCCCAGTTAGAGGCAGCCAGCTCGCCTGTCCTGAGAGGCCACAGCCTGAAGAAGTCTGGGACAGGGAGCACACCCACCGGTGGGCTGGGGGCTCCGGCAGAGCCGTGTCCACGCACAAAAAGGGGCGTCCCCTTTGAAGAAGTCTCTGGACGGGTCAAATGATCCTCTTCTCATATCGATCCCCTTTTTCCTGGTAGGTTGAAGGTGCTTTGGAATATGGAATCACAAGTGACGACATCTTCTGGCTGAAGGAATCCCCTGGAAAAACGTAAGACCTGCCTTGTGCCCCCACAGCGTCCTCCTTGTGTTCATGGCTGCGAATGGTGGCCTCCTAGCGCCGTCTGTTGGCGCCCCCTCCCTTGTGCATCCTTTCCGGTCAGCATGACGGAAGGTGAGCACACCCAGTGCCTGTGCCCGTGGCTGACACGCTGCACCCATGACTGTCCCGGAAGCGATGGCACAGGTGTCTAAGGGAATCAGCTGTTGCCCAGGGCAGTGGTTTTCAAACTGTTCCTGGAGCCCCAGGGCTCCACAGGCCCCGGGGAGGGGAAGGGGGAAAGCCCTCAGCCCCTCCCCCAGGCACTCAAAGGCCCCTTGTCATCTGGTTTGCACCGTGGGCTTCCCTGAAATTCACCAAAGGCTGCAGAGGCCTCCGAAACCATAGCCCAGGGGTGGGGGCGAGAGCCCCAGCGTGAGTGGTTTCACACTTGCCGAGCAAGCGAGAAAGCTGAGTGCGCTCCTGCACCCACAGAATGGGCAGTTAGAGGGGTGCAGGCCAGACAGCTGCTGGCTGCAGGGGCCTCATCTTGCAGGGCCCAGGAGGGCCAGCAGAGGGCGACAAAAGCTTGCTCGTTGGCGGCGCCTGCCTGGCTTGGGACCTGCCTGTGAGAAAACTGCCCCGTGGTGGACAGGCGTGTGTGTGCAAGCATGTGTGCGTGGGAGCATGTTTGCGAGCTTGTGTGTCCGTGCATATGTGCACATGTCATGTGCTCTGCTTGGTCATCATTGTTTATGACTTCATGAGGCACCTTTGTTCAGGGCTTGGGGCTTCCCTTGATTGGATGGGATGTAGTTTATCTTCCTACCATTCGGAAGCATCTCAGTATTTTCCCTTTTTCGTCCTTATGAAATGCTGCAATGAAAGCCTCTGGCGTGTATCTTACGTATCGTCATGATGCTTCTTACATGTCACAGACACTTGTCAGGCTGTTTCGTACAAGCAGAAGCCCAGGAGCAGGGGTAGGTGTCTTGCACCCCTACATACATTTTGCTGGTAGTCGCACCTGCCTGGTGAGCTGCACCCCATTGCAGGCACTTCCGCCTGCTCGCCCCTCTCCCCAGCTTGGGCATCAGCCTCCTCACAGGGCATCAAACGGAAAGGCGCCTCTGCTGGGTGCACAGGTGGGCACTGCAGGTTGCTTTTGCTGAGGCATGGCGGTCCCTTCCAGCTGCCGCGACTGAGCTCATGCACGTTTTGGAGACATTCTGTCCACCGCCTTCCACTGGATCCCATGTCTTCTTACCTGGCAGTGTTTTTTCACGCGAGTCTTAGATTTCTTTGTTGCCATGTTTATCACTCTTTCCCTTTGTGCTGAAATTTTGGGGTCACTGTTCTTTTATCTTTGTCCGATAGGTTAAACAGACTGGGTCCTACTTAAACCTGCCATCTTTCCATGTATTTATTGGCCATCTAAAATCGAGTGTGTCTGTGAGTGTGTGAGTGTGTGTGAGCACACACGCGCGCCTGTGACTCATCAGCTTGGTCCTTTTTCATCTGTTTTTTCTTATCATTTTCTTATCTTCCAGCTGGCTTGCGTATTAGGCTGTGATCCCATGTCGTTGATGTTGGAGATTTTCTCAGCTTGTCATGTCATTTAACTTGTGCAATGTACAAACGGTTTTTTTCTTTTTTTTAATGTAACTTAGATCTCACTTTACACTTAATGGCTTTTAGATTTATTGCATGTTCAGGAAGGCCTGCCCCGCCCCCAGGACTGTTTCTGGAAAGAACCTCAGTGTTTTCCTTTAGGGCTCCGGCAGCGTGGGTTGTCCTTTGCATCCATAGTGTTTGCAAGTCATCTGTGGGGGGTGTGCAGCAGACCCGCTGCCAGGGTGCCCACATTGTAGCGGCCCAGCCCCTCGTGCCTGGCTGAAGGCGCTGTCCCCCTGCTGGCGGCCCCATCCTGCTCTTGACCGACTCACCTGTGCTGTGCTCACCTCTTCTCCGCCATCCTCCCACGTGGATTTCCCCGGGCCAAACAGAGGCACCCTTTGCCTGCGTCTCCTCAGAGGTCTGCTGGGCCGTGCGTCGCGGCGGTGCAGGGCTTCTGTCCTGACGCAGGTGCCCGTGTGCCCTGGTTGTCCAGGCCTATCGCCCAAGACTGGCATTTTCTCAGTCCTCCTGTTGGATTAGTTCCTGGGTGTTTATTGTTTTCTTTTTTTTCTATTGTCCTGTTTGGTCTTAAAAGCAGCACCTCCAGAAGGGTCGGCTCCTGCTGTTTCCTCCTCCACCCACTGCTCCTCAGAGACTGGGGGTGCGGAGAGGCGGGACCAGGCCGTCACCCAGGGCGGTGCTGGCTGGCAGCAGTGGGTGCCGGAGGCGCTCCGCGAGGTGGCCCAAGGTGCGGGCTCCTCTGTGTCCGTGTGCTGGGGCAGCCGCCTGCTTGGCCGGGAGGACACAGCCCCAGATATTTTGGTCAGGAAAGAAACTGTAGTGTTTATTTTCTTCAGAAAAAAACATTTAGAAGATTTTTTTTTTAAAAAAGCTCTTTCGTTTAGAAGGAATCTAGGTATGTTATTGTTTGAGAAAAAACGTGTTTGCAATGTATCAGTCACCCGTTTCATTCTGAGCATGATTTATGTGAGGAAATGGTTTTTTTAAAAAATTAAGCTGCATATATATCCCTGTACGATGCTTCTGTGAAAATGCGGCTTTTGTCCGGTGCTGTTAATGCAAGTTGTAACAGTGTGATATGGGAGTCAGTGTTTACATGTTACATTCCTCTGCCGCAGTCAAAATAAGCCCGGAGGGTCTACAGTAGCATTTCTGTATTTTATCAGCTTGGGCTGGGGCTGAGGGGGAGGCCTCTGCTCACACTTGGAGGGGCTGTTTCTGCCAGATTTATTTGCCTTATAAATATTCCCCATGTTTATTTTAACTCGCCTTTAAAATGGAGCTGAAATTAATATGGACCTGAGGGCTGCACTCCTGGCGCTGGAGTGCCTTCCTCAGCCGGGCAGAGGCGTCTGGCCTTGGCCCATCCGGTGGCCAGGGGTGCCCCGGGTGCCTGGTGCCCGCCTGCAGCCGTGCCGTCTGCCCTGGCCAGCTTTCCTAGGCTGCCGCAGGCTTCAGGTGGGCACACCATGGACCCTGGGGGCGTCCCGCACCATGCCTGGGCAGTGACGGCCTGGGCAGTAGCCAGTGTGCCTGAGCAGGACAGCGACTGGTGGTTTCTCGTCTGGCTAGTGGAGTCCACAGTGGGGCCTGGGGCCTTCCAACTGCCCGTGGCCATTCCAGGCCACCTTTGCTCCCAGAAGTCACAGGGCCACAGAGGCACCCAGCCTCCCAGACTCGTGAGGAGCCTGTCTCCCTTGCTGGCATCCACCTCTGGGAGCTCAGGGCTGGGCAGGTGGCACACAGGGGTGACGAGGCCTTCGTGCAGCCTGTGGGAGAATCACACAGCACCCTGCACCCGGCGACAGAGCACGTGCAGAGAGTCCAGCGAACGCAGCCTGAGTGCCCGAGTGCGTGAGCAGAGCCCCCTGAGGCCGGGGAGGGGAGGGGCTGACACCGTGGCTGCACAGACCTGGGGCCACACCCTCAATGTGGGCTGGGGCCCGGCCGGCACGTCCAAGGCCTGAGGTGGGGCCCTGTAGCCGGGCATCCCCTGGCCTTGGCCATGTCAACGCCAGCCACATGTCCAGCTTCTTTGCCCTTTCCATTAGTCTTGTTTCTTCACTTTTCTGTGGAAATTCAGGACAGGTTGAGGAAATGAGTTGGATTCTGGGGGAAGGACAGGATCCCCTGGGCAGGTAGCTGGAGCCGCTGTGGAAGGAATGGACAGGGGGATAATGGCCACTTCAGGAAATTGTCCAACACCAGTGGAAAACATGGGGCGCGCAGTCCCGCACAGGAAGGCCTAGAAACAGCATGCAGCCTGGCCAGGCGCAGCCCAGCGGCCGCTGGAAGGTGTATGTGGGAGGGGAGAGTAGCAGGCACACTCCACACAGCTCCCTTTGGGAGACGGGCGCCGGGGCATCAGGACCTAAGTGTGCCCACAGCCCGGTGGTCTTGGCTCGCTCACCACCAGGACCGCCTCTGCTGTGAGGCCTTCTGGCTCCGGACACCCTGGCTTGGAACCAGGCCAGGATCGATCGTCAGGTTCCCACCTCCCGCGGCGGTTCAGGTGCTTCGACCGTGGGGAGTCGAGGGCCCCTGCTCCAGACCCCGTCGGCTCCTTGGCCTGGCCAGCCTGTGCTGCCACCAAGGGTCAGCTCTCTGCGGAGCTGGGCTCTGAGCTGCCAGCTTCCTTGTGACTCAATGTCATCTCCTTTCTCTGACAGCAAAGAGGACTTGAATGAGACCAGAGCCACCCAGAGGCAGCTGTTGCCCCATGTTGGCCCTGTAGGCCACTGAATTGCCATTTCCAGATAGTTCCCAGGACTGCATTGTTCTCAGATGCCCACTTGGATAGCCTAGGCCCACTTGAAGGTCCTAAGAGTGAGGGGCTCCCTCGCACAGCTGCCCGGCCCACTGGCCAGCCCAGACTGCCCACTCTGCCTTCCACCCCCCATATTCAGATCCAGGGCTCTGAAGCAGGAGTTTTTGTGATGCGGGCTGAGTTGGCATTGCCCATCAGAGCCAGCCCTGGAGAGAGCTTTTGTTTGACCCTTAGTACTAAGTCTGGAAGCTGAGCAGGCACCGTGATCCCTTTTCTCTCTCCCTAAGCCCAGGAGGGAAGCACACGCATTTTATTTGCAAAGAACCACAGTGGTTCAGTTAGGAAAATTCATTGCTGCTAATTTTCTCATTTTCTGCTTAACCTCCATGTTCATTTGGGGTGACACCTTGTGTCCCACAAAAGGGAGACCAGCCATCTGCCTGGGCCCTGGCTGCCAGCCCATAATGCCCTGCTGACTCACTCCCCAGGCTTCTGTATTTCACTGAGATGTGCAGAGCCCGGGAGCTGAGGGGGACCCCTCCTCTGGGTGGCATTAGGTGACCTGGCCAGATCCTCAGGTGCATCCATTATAGGATCAGAATGTAGAGGCTCCGGCAGGGCGGAGGGGGGCCCAGGCCCAGGCCCTGAAGGGTGGGATGGGGCTGGCAGGTCCCAGGCAAGCCCAGAGCCAGCCCCCACTGGGGGGGAGATCTTGGCACCCCTGCCCCCATGCTGCCTCCCTGGGGTGCCCAAGCTCAGCGGCCGATTTGACATTTATTGCGCTGGTGGGACTGCCAAGGGGCCAGGTTCCTGCTGCGAGGCCCTCACTTGGTGTAGGAGTGCCCCTTGGGGGATGAGCGAGGCCTTCAAACTTGAGGGGCAGGTAGACAGCTCTTCAAGCCTGGGCTTCGTGGGTCTGAATTAAGGCCTTTGTTTCTGCTTCCTCCCCGCATTCAGATTTTGAACAAGAAAGCCTGCCCTGTGATCAGGCTAATCCCACAGTAGCTTATAACTTCGCATAAGATGTTTGCACACCGAAGGGCAGAGAGGGAGCCGCCCAGAACACACGTGAAGTGGACCAGGGAGCAGGTGCTGGCTTCCCACATGGGCTAATGTCCTTGTCTCTGTTCCCGGCCCTCGGCAGCTCCCTCGGACCCTCCCAGGGCCAGCAGGCTACTCCCCCGGCTGCAGCTGGCACTGCACCTTGGCAGCCGGCCTCAGCCTCCATGTTCCCTGGCCCCCACCCAGGCCGAGGTCCCTTCCGTGGCCAGCAGAAGCTGGTCTGCACTCTCAGACCCGTCAAAAACACAAACGCATCCCCGCCCTCTGCTGTCCTCCACGCCTCGCCATCTGGAGGCTGCAGGTCTGTCTTGGGTTTTGTCCCAGCATTTTCTTGCTTTAGCCCCTTTGAAGTGAGTTGTCTGGTTGAGTTCTCAGGCCCTGGATTCTTCAAAAAATAATAATTACTTGACAGATTGTGGGCAGGGGTAGAGAGAAGACCAATGAAGCAAGAAGAACAATGACCCTAAGACAAATGCCATGCCTGCTTGTTTATGAGATTTCAGCTGCACACGTTCAGTCAAGGACACTTGGTTAGGAGTGTCCTGGCTGGCGCCTCTCCTCCCCAGTGTGTCCTCTCCTGGTGGCCTGAAGGGTGGGGGCACCCGTGGCTTTGAGGTAGAAGTGGGAGGCCCAGGGTGCCTGGAGGGACCTGCAAGGGAGGAGCTGGGGATTCAGCCCCCCCCTGCCCTGCCCCATGCCCAGCATTGTGCAGGAGGTCGGGGAGGTACCCAGGGGTTGCAGAAATAAGGAACTCAGAAGGCTGCAGTGCTGCATCTTAGCCACGTGGTGCGAGGGCCTCCGGCTGCCCTGTGGGCCAAGGACTGCAGCCAGCCCTCCCCTGCTTGGGGTGCAACCTATGCAGGCAGGAGGGCTTCAAGGTGAGCAGGGGCAGCAGCCCCTGTGGCTGGTGGCTGGCCCCCCCGGGATGCCAGCACAGTACACCGGCCAGGAGGTGGTCGGTCCTCATCACGGCCACCACCGGATGCAGGTGGCAGGGAGCCCTGTGTGTCCTGCGCTGATGCTCTTAATGCCACTCCATTCTTGCATTTAGGGCAGGATAGTCAAAGCGATGGCATTCTGTTTGTACTTTAAGTAACTCATGATTTCATGTGTTAAAAGCTTCTACCTTTCATCATACATATAAAGTACAAAAAAAGTAAAGTTTTATAATTTAGTCAATGTACCTGTACATAGATAAGATACGTATCATACCTGGACTTGTATGTGGCTACACATACACACCCATGTGTGTATTTCCTCGGTGTTGTCAGCCTTGTTTGGGGCCCTGGAATGCATCTCCATGCTCCTGGGCAGCTGGGGCGCCTGGTGTCCCCTTTAACTTCTTCACATGCTGAGCGCTGTCCATTCATCCCGGATGCCACGCCAGCATGGTCTGTCCCCAGCCCCAGAGAGGAAGCCACACTCCAGTGGCTTCCCACAGGGCACCTGTGAAGTATCCCACAGGCTACACTGCCTTCTGAAACGGAATTCTATCATTAGTACCTGCTGGGATCAGGCCAGTCCAGCCTTACGTCACCTCCTCTTGTTCGAAGGCTGAAGGGGTGACCTGATAGGCCCGCCCACATGTCGCCACCCAGGCTGGGATTTTTCCCTGTGTGTTGGGTCCTGTGCACGTACATGAGTGTACATGCATGAGAGTCGTGCACGTGTGAGTGTGTGCCTCTGCATATGTGTGCACGCAGGGTGTGGAGCTGGAGAAAGGGAGAGGATCCATACTGCAAGAGCAAGCATTCTAAGGGCCTCTGCTGGGCCCCCCAGTCCTGGGCCCCTGCGCCCCCCCCAGGCGCCCTCACCCTTGCTCCAGGGAGCTGGCCGCCCTGGCCCCGGGCTGTGTGTGCAGGGCTGGCCAGGCAGGTGTGGGTCCAAGAATGCCCTGCCCTTCGTTTCCACCCCGGCTGCAGGAGACCCGGAGGAGCCCCTCGCAGAGCTCTCCCCGGGACAGAGGCGGGCCCTCCGCCTCTCCTAGCTGGGCTTTTCTCAGCGTGTCCGAGGAGTCCACGTCGGCCCCTCTCCCGGCCTCTTGTGGGACCTGCACTGGTTAGTCACAGGCCACGCATGTCCTTCACCGCCAGGCAATTTCCTGATTCAGTGACACTGTTTGTCATGCTGTACTTCACAGCTGGGGCCTTTGGAAAGTGGGTTCTGAACCTTGGGACAGCCTGTTTGAACAGTCGCCCTCGGCTGGCTCATGAGTAGTGGTGGGTCAGCTGGCCAAATAGCACGACGGCTGACGGGCCCTGTGCCCCCGGCAGAGCCCCACCTGGGACACGTTCACGCTTCCTGCTGGCCACGTGTGGGCCTCCCTTCTGACCCTCTGTCCCTTCCTCCCACAGGTTGGTGGTCGGGGCCAGCTGTATCCTTTGCTAGTGCACAGGTACCACAGGGCTGTTCTCCCAGTGCTGAGAGCAGGCTCAGTCCTCGAGCCCCTGCCCCACAGTGCTCCCTCTGCCCACGAGTGCACTGTGCCTCCTGGCCAGGAGCTTGGAGGGGCAGGGCAGATGGCTGCACTTGGGGAACACTTTGAGGCTGACCTTTGAGGCTGGGGCTTCCTGGAGTTTCTCCCTGAGCCACGCACTGTGACCACCGAGCCACCAGGCAGCCGGACGCAGCCGTGAGGCTGGCATGCCCCCTCGAGAGCGGCCCCACTCCAGGCCTGTCCTTCAGAGGGAACAGTGGCCGGGGAGGGTCCAGGGAGGAGCCAGAGGAGGAGCCGGAGTCCCAAGAGGGGACATGCGAGGGCAGACAAGAGCGCCGGGGCTGCGGGCCGAGAGCACGGGTCCGAGGCGGCTGCCTCATGTCTTTCACAGGGGATTTCCCCTTCTGTCACTGCTCAGACTCCTTGGGGAGCAGGCCAGGCCCTGAAGTCCGGGATTAAACTCCGGAGAGCCCAGACAAGTGCCCCACAATGCTGCAGCTGAGGGAGCCCCCCACCTCACCTTGGATATGCATCTGGGATAGGCATGGGAGGGTCTCTGTGGTTGCTCTTGGGGGCCTCCTCTGGATGGGCAAGGGGTGTGCTGCTGGCACATGCACTGGGGGCTTCACCCTTTGGTTCCTGGCACCGTGGCCCATCAGCGTTCCTTAGCCCACCGCTGGCAGACGTGGCCCTGGAGTGTGCCGGCTTCCTCACGGGGCTCGGACTGGACACCACCATCATGATGCGCAGCATCCCCCTCCGGGGCTTTGACCAGGTATCCCTGCATTTGCCCCAGGGGGTGCATGTTCTCTCCACCTAGACAGGCGCAGGTGCAGGCCAGGAGGGAGGGCTCCATCCTTGCAAACTGGGCAGGAATTGAATGAGGAGGTTTTTTGTGAAATACAAACACCTGCCTGAGTGCAGAAGCAAGGATTGGCCCATAGAGTGTGTGGTGGATTCCCACCAGACCAAGGGGGAGCCGGTGATCATACTGGGCCAGCCTCATGGACCCAAGGCTTGGTCACCTCTTCTGTTCATCCCATTAATCAGTGGCGGGCATGTCGGCAGAAGTGCTCCTGTCTTTGTTGCTGAGCCCCTCTGGGGTCTGAGGTGGGTGCCACCTCACTAAGGGGGCACCAGGGAGCAGGTGGTAGACTGGCAGGGCCTCATGTGACCACTGAGGAGACAGCAGCCCCTGGCCACAGTGCCAGCGACCTGCTACAGACTGAAAAGACGGGGTGAGCCGGGACAAGCACTGGGCTCCCCCAGAGGGCTGTCCACTCCAAGAGCACAGCCTCGGAGTCTCCTCGAGTCCCACAGCCACTGTGCAGGGGCAGCGCCGGCTCGCAGCAGCTCCTGACCAGGCAGCCAGCCCCAGAGGGCCGCCTCGGGGTCTGCGTCATGTGGGTCGTCCTGATCCACCTGCCAGATGCAGACCCACACAGACAGCGGACGTGCCCACACAGACAGTGGGACATGCACATGCACACGGATGGCAGATGTGTCTACAGGACTAGCACATGGAGTATTTTTATGACCAAAAGCTCTTTGGCAACAGTCCTGTTAACATCTGGGGTTGTCACAGTTGAGGTGGAGACCCTCTGTGCCCCCATGAAGGAGATGGACCACCGTCCAGCTGCATGGCCCCGCAGTCCACCCTCAGCTCCCAGGCCGCATGAGCAGCTCTGTCCTTTGCTGGCGGGACATGTTATTTCGCTCTCTGGCCATTGCACGCTGTCACTTGACTCAGCACCTGAGTACTGACCACCTGCCATGGGGACACAGCGTCCAGGGAAGGCCTCTGAGCCTCGAGCTGTGGGGAGGGTATGTGGGCAGCAGCAGGGGCTCCGAGGAGACCACAAAGTGACATACCGAAGAGGCCCTTGAGGCAGAGGGGCCTGTGGGGAGGAAGGCCACCGGGGACCAGTGGGTAGGGGCACAGTTCTCAGCAAGGGGCCGTGCAGGGGGGTGGGAGGAGGCTGGGCCCGGGCCTGCTGAGGGGTCACAACATGAGAGAGGCGGGCTGAAGGGCCAGGTCGGTGGGACGAGTTCTTGGCAGGCATTGGTCAGGGGTGATGAGGCATGGGTCTGCTGCCTGGGTAGACTTTGGGTGTTGTTGGCACCCACAGATGGTGGGGCCACCTGGGCAAGAGGGGAGGAGGGCATAGGTGCAGGTGTGCGTGGGCGGGGCGCACCGTTGAGGCCCAGTGACCCGGGCCCTGCCTCGGGGACACAGTGTGCGGCTCTGCCAGCAGGCCTGGGGACCGTGGGTCGGCGGTGCAGCCCCAGCAGACCCAGAAGTTCCGCTCGGACTGCGGGAGCCCTCAATGGGAGGAGAGAAGGCAGGCCTGGTGGGAAGCCGAGCACCGTCTGGTTCAGCTGGCAGAGCCCCCGGGTGGGAGTACTTCTCCATCATCGCTTTGGCCGGGGCTGAGTTCATCAGCGTCTAGAGAGGGACCCATCCTGACTGAAGGACCCGGGGACCTCAGGCCTGGAGCCGGGAGGATGCGGGCAGGGATGCCTGGCAGGTTCCCAGCTCAGCTCTTAGCCCCACAGAGAACAAAGGCCCTGGAGATGGGGCACCAAAGCTCCCCTTGGGACAGACTCCCCTCACCATCCCCACACCCACTGGGCTTTTCGGGCAGGCAGGGGCCCGGGGCCTCTTTCCTACCCTTGGCAGCGATGTTCTCACTGCCGCCTGGCCCTCACACGTGGTCCTTGTGCTTTTGCAGCAGATGTCATCTTTGGTCACAGAGCACATGGCAGCTCATGGCACCCGGTTCCTGAGGGGCTGCATCCCCTTGAGAGTGGGGAGGCTCCCGGATGGCCAGCTGCAGGTCACCTGGGAGGACCTCACTGCCAGCAAGGAGAACACAGGCACCTTCGACACTGTGCTGTGGGCCGTAGGTAAGGGTGCGCAGCTCTGCACGTGTGACCCCCACACCTCCACTCACAGACTGGCAGCGCCACCCCCCTTTCCCCTGCCCCCAGGAGCCTCCCTCATCCCTCATCCCCCTGGCTGGCCGGCCGCCACACAGCACGCCTCTGGGCTGTTGTAGAGGCCCGTGGTGTTTCTTCCAGTGCATCCGGTGGGTTGCTTTGAGCTCTGCGGGTCATCACGCGCCAGGAGTGGGCCTTGTACAGGCCTTCCCAGAAGTCGCACTTCTCAGATTCCTAAAGACAGAGCCCAGTGATACGTCAGAGTCCTCGGGCTTCTCCCATCCAGGCCCGGAGTTGCAACTGTGGCAGGGGAGGCCCATGCCCAGCGCCTGGGGTGGTCTGACGGAGGTGAAACGGGCTGTGAGGAAAGGTACCCTGGCCAGGAGCCATACCCTGCCATGAGCCCGCTTGCAGCTGGGGCGGGGTGGCGCTGGGGGCTCTGCAGAGGGCCGGCAGGTTGTTGTCAGGCTGTGTGGAGCCCCAGCTCCCACAACTGCTCCGACACCCCACCTCTCTGATGCTGTGGCTCCCAGGGCAAGACTCGCCCTCCTAACCGCCCTGTCAGCTGTGCCCTGAAAGCAGGGTGGCCAAGGTCTTGGTCTCTCCTGGTGTGCCCCATTCTCTTGATGGGGAGGCTCCCTGCACTGAGCCTGGTCGGTGGCCCCTCCTTTGTGAGCCTGGGCCCAGAATCCACGTGGCTCCCAGAATCATCACCTGGCCCAGTGTCAGCCGACTGCATGCCTACCCAGGGCTCAGAGGACTGTCCCGTCAGCATTTGTCAGGACCCTGGTCGCAGGGTTTCAGCATCCCCTGGGGGGGTCTTCCTGGAGGCGCAGGGCCGCGTCCTTCTGAAAGCCTGTTTGTTTTTGCTGAGTTGCCTGCTCTGAGCGGTGGGAGATCAGACGATGCCGTACACCCCAGAGGAGGAGGAGGAGGTCTTTACTTGCCGTCTGTAGACACGAGCTGACTGAGGAATAAGATCTCAAATGCCCTGCAGTGAGCTTAGTGCCTCCTGACCAAAATTCGGTGGATTCCAAATGAAATGCTCTTACTCAAATTGTAAAAGTGCATTTTAGGTAGGTTTGTTTTGACAAACATTATGAAAGATTATATGACTGTTCAGATGCAGAAGAAACTGACGTTTATCTTAGGCTCTGTTCTAGACAGGGTGGTGGCAGTTTCTCCCCTCCCTTCCACACCCCCGTCCCTCCTCTTTTGTCCCCTGACGTCTCGGCAGGGCCCAAGAGCACACACGTCCATTCTCTTGCGTTTGGACTAGGCATACCCCTAAGCCCCTGACTGAGCCGCACTGACGGCAGGGGCCGTGCCCTTGGGGAGCTTCAGGGACCCCCAGCTTCTAAGTGGGGCCCTGGTTGGCGACAAGCAAGCCCGTTGGTGTCGTGCCCACCCTCCCCCACCAGGAGTCCGTTTTAGTTTTTGTATTTTCAAAAAGAGCATGCCCTAGACACTCTGCCCTGTGTGATTGATGCTGGGGGCGGAAGCTTTTCACAGTCCTTGGCCTTTGACCTCGCTTCCCGGAGGCTGCTGCTGCGGCAGCGTTGTTCCTGGCCCGCCTTCTGGGGCTGCGTGGGCCTGTGCTCGTTTTGCTGTGGGTCCTGGGCCAGGTTTTGTGAACAGTCAAGAGCCACTTCCCAGTTTAACAACTGGGAGTGTTTTCTGCCAGTTTAGCCCAATAAGCCTTTAACAAGCATCATTTCTCCATGCCATAAAGGGCTATCCAGTCTGGGAGGTTAGAGTCAAAAGCTCTGGGGACTGCGCGGCTGGTATGGCAGGCAGCTCCCGGCCACAGTCCTGCCCTAGCAGCAAGGCTGTGTGCGTATAAGCTGAGCTTTGACGTGTGTCGGACACGCCCTGTGGGCACATGCTGAGGCCGCAGGAAGCACCCGTGAGACTGAGTGCCTGGCCGTCATGGCCGCCCACGTGCCCACGCCTTGACCTCGGCCAAGGACAGGGGGCACAGGGCTGGCAGCGGAGGTCGGCCTTGCAGTCTGGAAGCCAAGGACTCAGCCTCTTCCTCAGCCCTGCCTTGATCTCCACGTGGTGGATTAAACACATTAGCAGTTAAAGCAGTTAATTGCTGTGCAGGAGGCCAGCTCATTGTTTGTCTGGAATCACCCGCCCACACCAGGTGTCTCAGATAATAGGCTGGGAGCTTGCAGTGCAGAGGATTTCCTGTCTGCAGATGTGCAGATCGCCCCGCTGAGTGAAGACAGTCAGCCTGCGCCCCGCGGGCTCCAGCTCACTGTGCAGTTAACCAGTTGTGGCCCGAATCCCCAGCTGCCTGGGGGAGCAGAGCAGGGTGGGCATCTGAGGGGCACCTCCCAGTGCAAAGGCTTCGAACCTGGAGCTCAGCTTAGTTGAACTTAGGTTTTGTTTTAAAAGATGGACAGAGGGCCTCTGGGTCTTGGGAAAACCAGAAGCTAAAGTGTCGCTTGCCTCAGCATCTCCGGCTGAAGGCTCTCCGTCTGTTTCTCCCGGGCAGGAGGGGGCTCTGGGGCATCTGTCCCTGGGCCTCTGAGTCCTGCCTGTGCTTAGAGGGGCCCCAGCAGCCCTTGCTCCTGTCTTCCAGGGTGCCAGGAGGGCTGGCTTGGCCTGGCCTTGGGAGCCCCTTTGGTCCGGCAGGCAAGTCACGGAAAATGAGCCATGTCCTCTCCTTTGGGCCTTGTCTTAGCGCAAGAGCTGGTGTCGTCCACATGTGTGCAAAACCCATGGTTAGATTATTTCTGAGCCTCTGAAACAGTGTGAAGGGAGCCGGTGAGCCCTGGAACCCTGAAGGCCTGGCTGGCTACACAGTGTGTGTGCACGGACCCCGGCCAGGGCCAAGGCACCCAGGTAGGGGGGCGTCCGGCCCTGGTGGGCTGTGGTCTGGGGCCTGCCCCCCACCTCAGGGACCACTCGCCCTGTCGAGGTGGTGCCCATCCTTGCTCAGGAGGCAACACAGAACTAACCCCTGAGGCTGGGCATTCACGGGTGGGGATACTTCAGTCCCCGTGAGAAGGACAAGGCAGTCAGGCCCAGCGTGTCCTGCGGATCGTGAGAGGCCCGGCCCTCGCTGGCTGGAGTTTGGAGGCTGGGGAGGAGCTGGCCGGTGAACGCGGAAGCAGCCCGGTCGGGAGGGGCCCTGGGCCAAGGCCTCTAGGCCTGTCCTTCAGAACTGCATTTTGCAGTGGCTACAGGGACCTTGTGTGTGGCTGCATTCTTCCCAGTGGGGACTCTGCAGGGCCAGATTGCGATGGGTGTCCGTGTAGACAGCTCACCCGGCACCAGCCTTTCTTTGCTTGCGAGGTGGAGCAGCTGGCCTTAGAGGGGCGCTGGTCCGCCCTGAGCCCCTGCTAGTCTGAGGCCTTTTTATTTTAGTGTTAATATTGTAAAGGCTGCAGTTACTGACTTCAGAAGAGACCCAGATCTGCCTGTGTGTGTAGTTTGTCTTTTCAGAGGGGAGGAAGACACGGATTTAAGGAGCTCTTCCTGTAGGCACCTCCCACGGCCCCAAGGAGGCCACGGGTGGGGCCACAGCCTTCCCTTCCCCGTGGCCCCCACACAGCACTGCCCTCCTGAAGCAGCGCCATTGGCTCGGTGACCACCGTTGCCCACAGCCCTGCTCATAGCATCTGTGTGCACAGACTGGCTGACTGCCCTGGGCTTGGGGTGCCCCACGCAGCCAGGGGCCGAGGGCTACGCCAGGCCAGTGAGCCAGCGCCCCCCCCCCCATGTCCAGGGCGCTGCGGCTCCTACTGCCACCAGACTGCAGGCTCATGGGCGTCGACTGGGGTCTTCTTACCAAGTCCAGTTCCATATTTATGTTTAGAATTCAGTGGAACCACTTTCTAAAAAGAAGAAAACACCTTAGTGGCAATGCATCTTAGAGATGAGTGGGCACCGTTCAGGCATAGTCATGTGCACCGTCTAAGTTCTGTCAGTGCCGCTGGAGCAGATAACCAGCAGGAAAGCTATGTCGATGATTGTTGAATGATCACCACCTGCCAAGGGGCATGTTCCCTCCTGGGGGCTCCCGTGTGCAGCTGGGTCTGAGCTGGAGGCCCCACCAAGCTCGAGGACTGACTGCTGGGGTTTTAGGAGCCAACAAGAGCTTATATCCTGTGCCGTCACGTGATTGCACACAGGCTTGAATAGGAAAGGCCCATGGGCGCCCTGGGCTAAGCTCTCCCAGTTGTCCAAGAAGGTTCACACACATAGAAATGGTCGTCAGGACTACATGGAGGGCAGAGTGGGTGCTGGTGGTCACAGAGAGCACCCAGCCTTAGGTCACACTGGGGTACAGGGGCTCACTCATTCATTGAACAAACACTGGACCTGCCTGGGACCCGAGGCCAGCAGGACAGGTGCTCTCCTCTGCCCTAGGGGGCTCAAAGCCATGGATAGGGGCTTGGGGCTCATTTGGGGTGAGGGGCATCCAAGAGAATTAAAGAGGCTCTCCGCTGTTACCTCTTCCTCTCGAGTCTCAGAGTTGACAAGAGGTGCAATAAACTTCTGAAAAAGTGGGGCTCCAGGGACCTGACTGGAGGTGCCAAGGATGTGAGTCGGCCTCCGCCTGGCCCAAGGCTCAGGGCAGGCCTGGCCTGGCTGGCTCTGGAGGCCTACATACCCCTCAGGGGGGTCACCTGGGGAGGGTCCTCCACTAGCCTGCGCGGGACGCTGGTGCTGGGCCCTTGCCTCCGCCGCCCGTGCAGCCTCCAGGCCCCGGGCCTCCTGGCACTGGGCTTCCGGCTACCTCCTTCACACCCTCGCTGCGTCCATCCGATCCCAGCCCCTCATTCTCCCTGCCATACTCCTGCTGGCACTTAAATCTTACCTCGTTACATGGATCGCCCTTCACTCATCGGAACGTGTGCTCCAAGCAGGCGTGAAATTGGAGGGAAGGCCCGTTTTCCCGTACAGGAGGGAAGGGGCATGTGAAACGGCATGTGTCCCAGCGTCTGCATTCCTTTGCCCAGCAGAGCAGGTAGTGGTGACCTCCGGCCGCCGTCGCAGGGGGGCTTTCAGCCTTCAGCCTTCAGCCTTCTGGGGCCCGCTCCAGCTGGCCGGGTGACGTGGTGGCCGGGATTCCAGTGGATCCCAGTGGGGCAGAGGGGGGCAGGCCCGCTCCAGCTGTGCAGAGAGCTCTTGGGTGGAATGCTGTCAGCCACCACCGCAGGGCCCAGGGGTGTCCAGGATGGGGGGCACTGAGAGAGGGGGTGCTTCTGGCCGGCAGACAGGGCGGGGCCTGCTGAGGGCTGCGCTCCGTGGCAGTGGTGCTGTGGGCCCATCCACATGTCCACGTAAATGTTGGCTAGTGAGGAAGTAACACGCTTGCACCTGGAGGTTTACTGCGCTCGTTTGTGGGGACTATGTCAGCATCATACATGTATGACACGAGAAGCTCTTACAGGGCAGGAAAGTTGCAAAGATGTGTAAATGAATGAAAAAAAACAGGAATTGGCAATTCACAAGAGGAAATAGACAAATAAACCTGTAGACAAAAAATACTTAATTTTATTGGTGATGAAAGTGAAAATTTAAATAGCAGCAACAGAGATGGCTGAGCCCCTTCTTCCCCCAAGAAGGAGCAGAGCCTGAGAGGAGCCACCCACGGGGGTGTGGCCCCCGCCCCACACTGTGACCCACCTGCCCGCCTGGCCCTCCTTCGAGGATCGGCCCCAGGGAACTAACAGGCCCCTGGACAAACTGCCATCTCCATCCCACCAGGTGCCCAGGGAGCAGAGATGTGGGAGCCACAGGAAGTCCTGCCCTGGGGGAGGCGTTGTACCAGCACTTGGCAGACGCCAGGCTGGGTGCTGAGGAGCCCGAGGTGCCGGGCCGTGGGATGGGCGGCCTGCGGCGCTGCGGCTGGGAAAGCCTGTGTGTGACACGGGGGACACGGTGGGGGCTCTCCTCTTCCCGCCAATCACCTGAGGAGCGCTGCCTTTATCTTTGCATAAAGTGAGAGGAGAGTGGGCAGGGCTGCGGCTGGGCAGTGCACCAGTGGGCTTCTGACTGTTGAAGTCCAACCTGGGCCTGAGCTGCCCTGCTTGCGTGGCCAGCCCCTGGGTCCCCTCTGTGGCCCCTGTTTCCCATCTTCCTCTGGGGCCCCAGGCCTGAGCTGAGCGGGCCCCAGACATGTGCTCTGAGCCCAAGGGTCCAGAACCTCAGACATGCGTGGGGTGTGTCCCCCTCCTCCGTGACCGCTGCCTGCTTGGTTTGGTCAGTGAGACGCATGGTGGGGGCTTGGGCCCCACACCCTGGCTATGGCCTGTGGGACTGGCAGGGCCTACCACAGTTCTGGGCTGTGGCCCCCGGTATGGGGCACCTGGGTGGAGCCGGGCCCCCTGCGCACCCAAGCCTCACCTCTCACAGGCGCCCCGGCAGTTCCCGGGCCTGAGTCCGTGCGCCTGCGGCTGCCCTTCTTGGGCTGCCTCTGATGGTCTGGTGTGCGCTCCCTCTCCCTCCGCTGTTGGCTCCGGAAGCACCGGTGGAGCGTGCGCTGTGTGCCAGGCACGCTCTGTGCTGTGCTGTGTGCCTCCCCCCGCCCCAGCCAGCCCACCCGGCCACCCACTCCTCCCTCCGCCAGTGGCCGACTCACACTCCCACGGACTTCCGGGCTCCTGTACGTACCGTGTCCTAGAAGTCCCTGGCTTCGGAATGGACTGGAGGCCGCCTGGTTCATGCATGTGTTATCGACTCTGGGACCTTGGCTGTGGTTTGGCTGCATGTACAGGATGTAGTTACACGGTCACACGAGGCGCACAAGAACACACTCCTGGCCTGCGGTGGTCGTCATGGTCGGGCAGGAGTGCACGGGACAGCCGTGCGGCACGGCTGATGTCAGAGCAGAGGGGTCTGCAAGCCTCCCGCTTTGCCCTCAGACACTCCAGCCCAGCCCGGAGCGACTGCCAGGAGGCGGTGGGCCTGGTGAGCCGTGCTTCTCAGAACCAGGGGCTCGAGCCCTGAGACCCCTGCCTGCAGGGACCTGCAGCCTAGGCAGCCGGCCCCCCCACCCCAGTCTGCCCACTGCGCCAGCTCCCTCCTCACCGAGGCTTGGCTCCTTCCAGTCCCCTCACAGGTACACGGGCGCTCCTGGTACCTGCTGGGTGCAGACATCCGGTGCCCCACCCAGCAGTCAGGCCTGGGTCCGGGGCAGGATGGTGGCCAGGCTGGCAGGTCTCTGCACGCTCACAGGTCTGCACATGTATGGCCGTAGTTCCGACCCTGCTACCATCAGAAGGCGGAGCCCTCCGGGGCGTCATGTTGCCAGTGTCTGTCTGGCAGGCGGTGAGTGCCGTCCTGCCCAGCACTGATTCCTATGGCCAGTGAGAGGGAAGAGGTGGAGCTGGCTCCCCGTGAGCTTGAGAACATGGCTTAGCTGAGGCCCCGTGTTCTGACCTCCTACTCTGGGAGAGCAGCTGGGGACTTAAGGCTTCCCTCTCACAGGGCTCAGCCCTCCAGATGCCCAGCTGGGCACCACCCGCTGCCCGACCTCTTGTGGAGTCTGAGCCACCTCCGGCTGTGGGAACTGTGCCTTCGACACCACCCATCTTTGCCATCGGGGGTCTACCCCGAGCCTCTTAGAGCCCCTGGACAGGCACAGTTGCCTACAGACTGGGAGTGGGCTGTCCTCCAGGTACTGCACAGAGGGGCAGGCTGACCCAGAGCAGGCAGGAGAAGGCACAAACTCGTGCCCTGCTCACGTCTCAGGGCAGGCCCACGATCCCTTCTTTGGGCAGCAGGCGCAGGCAGTGGTGAGGCCACGTCTGAAGTAGGAGAGAAAGGGCCTTTGCTGGCAGCTTGGCTTTGGCAAGGCCAAGGGCAAGCGTACAGAGGCTGGAAGGGGGTGGCTGTGCCCACATCTCCGGGGCAGCCACCCCCTGCCCTCCTGGCCTCTGTACCCGAGAGCAGGATCAGCTGAGCTGGTGCCACTCAGGTCCTGCCCTGGCCCGGTTCCTTGCTCAGTCCTGAGACTCAAAGCTGGGGCTGCCTGCTGGGCAGGCACCACGGGCATGCGGGAGCCGAGGACCTGAGGGGCACGGAGCTGCCAGGGCCTGGCCTCAGGCGCCCCTCGCTCAGTGCCTGCTGTGGGTCAGCCTGCCCTTCCGTGCAGCACCCAGAGGACAGCCCCCTCCCAGGCTGCGGGGACACCAGGCCACAGCTGCTCCGGGCAAACGCAGTCTGGTGGCGGGACACAGGCAGGGGGCGTGTCCTGGAGCCTGCACAGTGTGGTGGTGGGGGACCCCGGGCTCACCAAAAGAGCGGGTGGGAGGGTGCCCCCCCAAGAAGGGCCCACATGGACACTCACAAGGCCATCAGCTCACCTGGGGGCCAGCAGGTGGACTCCACAGAGACTAAGAGCACCCCCGCAGGGAAATAACCTGCCCAGGATGGGAGCCGGGCTTCTGGGAGAGGCCCAGGCTGTGCACAGTCTGATTCGTCCCCTCAGGGCCTGGCGCCTGTAGAGGCCGTGTGGCCCTGTCCCCTGTGCCTAGCAGCTCTTTGCTTGCACCGTGTGGCGTCCACAAGGCGCTGAGGCCTGAGGCGGGCTGGCCCCTCAAGGCCTGGCCCTTGCAGTGAGGCAGGGCTTGGGGACCACGGCTGGGGGCTGGGGTGTGCCTCACTTTTGAGGTATTGCTGCTTCTAAATCTTTTCTGTGGCCAGAGCCAGATTTCTGGTACTGAAAAAAATTATGAATTTCTAAATTCAAATTTGACATTACAGGGTTTTAACTATTTTCTTTGAATGTACAGAAGATCTGTTTGAGGCTTTATTTATTGTTAGGATATAATCCTCTTAGGATGTATGGTTAAAACACAGCTTCTTACAGTCTCTTGAACGAATTATCTCTCTGTGTGCTCTGCACCAACGTCGTGTCACAATTAGGCCCTTCATTTCAGGTTGTTTATATAGGTCATGAGAAATTTTTCTCTCTTTGATTTAATTTTTGTTGTTTGAATATGTAAATTACATGTATGATATAAAAGAGTTCAATTGCAGGGTGTGTTTAGGGAGTCTCGTTCCCACCTCTGTCCCTGTCACCCTGTCTCCCCCCTTTCTGTAGCTCGCAGTTTCAGCTCACCTGGTTGCATCCTTTCATTGATTCTTTGTGCAAATACAGATTGTGTGTGTGTGTGTGTGTGTGTGTGTGTGTCTGTGTGTGTGTGTGTGTCTGTGTGTGTGTCTGTGTGTGTGTGTCTGTGTCTGTGTGTGTGTCTGTGTGTGTCTGTGTGTCTGTGTCTGTGTCTGTGTGTGTGTGTCTGTGTGTGTCTGTGTGTGTGTGTCTGTGTGTGTGTGTGTCTGTGTGTGTGTGTGTCTGTGTGTGTCTGTGTCTGTGTGTGCCTGTGTGTGTGTCTGTGTGTGTGTGTCTGTGTGTGTGTGTGTCTGTGTGTGTGTGCCTGTGTGTGTGTCTGTGTCTGTGTGTCTGTGTGTGTGTGTCTGTGTGTGTGTGTGTCTGTGTGTGTCTGTGTGTGTGTGTGTCTGTGCCTGTGTGTGTGTGTGTGTGTGTGTGTGTCTGTGTGTCTGTGTCTGTGTGTGTGTGTCTGTGTCTGTGTGTGTGTCTGTGTGTGTGTCTGTGTCTGTGTGTCTGTGTGTGTGTGTCTGTGTGTGTGTGTCTGTGTGTGTGTGTCTGTGTCTGTGTGTGTGTGTCTGTGTGTGTGTGTCTGTGTGTGTGTGTGTCTGTGTGTGTGTGTGTGTGTCTGTGTGTGTCTGTCTGTGTGTGTCTGTCTGTCTGGGGCCCACAGAGCCCAGGAGACCCTCACACCATTGGTGTCTGATGCTTCACTGATTCCAAGTGGACAGTCTGAGAGGTGGTTTAGATCAAGGCCTCCGTCAGCGCTGCTGAAGGAGACCTTCCGGTCCTGCTCTCTTCCCTTCAGGCCGGGCTCCAGAGACCGGAAGTCTGGCTCTGGAGAAGGCGGGAGTGAGTACTGACCCCCACAGCCAGAAGGTCCTGGTGGACGCCCAGGAAGCCACCTCCGTCCCTCACATCTTCGCCATCGGAGACGTAGCAGAGGTATGGCCTGCAGCCCCTGCCTGAGTCCCCAGCCTGCCCTCCCACCCTGCTGGGCCTCCAGGACACTCCGTCCGGCTCACAGAGGCTCAGGGGGGGACAAGCCCCAGGCGCTGGGGGACTTGGCTTCTGGGAGGAGCCAGGCGTGGGCCTCTGCTCTCTTGAGCGCACTTTCCATGGAGGGAGGGGGAGAGGCTTACAGATGGCCAGAGGCACCGTTAGGAGAGGCCTGTGCTCAGCACGTGCGTGCGTCAGCTTTGAGGCACCGATGCCTGTTCGCGCATCTCAGCATGGGCCTTGATCTCCCCGAGGTGGGCAGCCGGCGCAGAACCTTAGCAATGCTGCGGCCGGGCACTGCCTTGGGGTCACCCTGGCCCACGGCACCAGGCCTGACCTCACCCCAGTGTCCCCGCTGATCTGTGGGTGGGTCACTCTTCCCCCTGACAAGGCCGTCAGATGGAGTCCAGGCACGAGTGCTGGGGCCCGACATGATGCGGGCTCAGTCCCACTTACCAAGCCTGGGTGGCATCCAGCCAGTGCCCCTCCCTCCCTGCAGCAGGGCAGTTGTGAGGCCGCCATGCCCCCAAAGCCTCAGGAGCAGTTGGCCTGTCCTGCCCGTGTGCAGGACACCCTGAGGAAGCTGGCTCGGGAGGATTCCTAGCATGGGGGCGTGAGAGGTGGGCTGGGCCCCAGGCCCCGGCAGACCCGGTGGCCGGACCTGCCAGCTTTGCCGAGCTGTATCCTGTTTTCCTGGGGCTGCCATCACGGATCACCATAAACTGGGTGCTTAGAACAGCAAAAATATATCCCCCCACATTTGGAGGCCAGAAGTCTGAAGGTCGTTGGGCTGGCGCTGCCGCGCCTGGTCTCTGCCATCTCCTGCATCTGTGTGTCCCCGTCTGTCCCCTAGCAGGACCCTCTCATTGGTTTTGGGGCCCACCTTAATCCAGTATGACCTCATCACAGTCCTTACATTAATTATATTTGTGAAGACCCCTGTTTCCAAATAAGGTTTCATTCTGAGGTCTAGGCAGGCAAGAGGCGGGGATGCAGCTAAACCTGCCATGATGTGTTAGTTTACATCCATTCATCACCTATTGACTGAGCACCCACTTTTCTGGGTTCGGGGCCATTGTGGAAAGAGATGAAAGCCCTGGCCCTCACAGAGGCGACTTTCTGGTGGGTTACAGACGCCAAAGAAGTGAACTGTTTCGGATGTCAGGAGATGCTTTGTGCCGTCAGGAGAGACCTCAGGAGGGTGGAGAGGGCCCCCAGTTGGAGCAGAGGGCAGAGGGCGCCGTGAGCTCAGGGAGGACACTGTGCCCCCTGGGCAGTGCAGACACTGCCCTGCCCATGTGCCTGGGAACTCGCTTGGGGAAGTGCCTGGGGATGGCGGGTACGGGCCGTGTCCTAGCCGAGGAGGTCCCTGGCTGGGCATCCTGGAGCCGCGAGCTCAGGTGCTGGCTGGCACCCGTGCTGCGGGGTGTCCCTCCCTCAGCCTCACCCGCCAGCTCCTGCCAGGGCTCCTCGTGGCGGGGGAGCTTCAGGGGAGTTTGGCACACATGCAGAGAAGACGGACTGGGGCAGGGGACCATGCAAGGCTGGGCCTTCCTTTGTTCCTGAAGGGGACACTCACCCACTGTGGCCGGTGCTCAGACGTGAGTCAAGCAGCTGCCGCTTGAGTGCCTCAGGCCCCTGTAAGTGCGGGTCCTGAAATGGCACACGGGTCACAGGCCATGGGACTGTGGGGACGGCTCGGCTGGGGCGCGTGCCTAGAGTCGCGTCCGACTGCCTAGGCGGCCTGCTGGTGTGGTGTGGGTGGGGGGCTGTCCCGTGACCTGCCATGCAAAGTAACACAGAGCTGTTCCTCACTGCAGCATTAAAGCCGCCCACAGAAGAGCCAGCGCCAGTGGCCGGCGGGCGGCAGGGAAGGGTCCTCGGGTGGGGGGTGGCCGCTGTTGGGCGAGACATTGTGCGCTGTGCACACGGCCATTTCCGCAGTCAGGCAGGCCCGCTGGAATGCACAGGCTGCGTTCGCGAGTTTATCTCTGCGGATCTCTATTCATTTCTGGAATGTCGAACAACATCTGCCTTTCCTGCCACTGCAGAGGTGATTGGCAGCTGGTCCCAGGCTGCCACGTGCAGGAACACCGGGGCTGTGCCAGCGCCTGCTCCGAGAGGACGCACCCTGGGACAGAACAGCACTGTGCTGGGCCTTGTCACGGGCTGTGCCGGGCGGGGTGGTGGGGGAAGCCACACGTCAGGCACAGGCTGCTTCCAGGGCCTGTTTCACTCGAGTCCCAGCCAGTGCGAACGTTGGAAGGTGGCAGGATCTCTCCTGGGTTTTGTCGTGGGGTAGCTCTCCAAGGTCACCGACCTAGGGAGGGGGTTCAGAGAGAAGCAGGTCAGCGTGGATGGTGTGGCCAGTGTAGTAGCTCCCCTTGTCTTCCAAGAAGGGGATCATAGCCATGGCGTCTCCCCAGAGCAGGGTGGAGGGAAGCAAATGGTAGGATGAGCAACGTGCCAAGGGCCCCGCGTGCTGCCCTGCCTCGCGCAGGCTCAGAGGTGAACCGCATTATGGGGTTTCTGCGCAGGCTCCTTCAGACATTGTACCGAAGTGACCCGGTGTTCCTTCCTCCTGCCAGGGGCGGCCCGAGCTGACACCCACGGCTGTAATGGCGGGAAAGCTCTTAGCCCAGCGGCTCTGCCACCAGTCCTCAGACCTGATGGATTATGACAATGTGAGTGCCCGCCGCTCCTCAGAACGCTGAGTTCAGCCTGTAGAAGGCTGCAGCTCGGTCGGGGCGTTGGGGGTGTGTTCACGCTTGTGCCTGCATGTGTGAGCGTGTGCATGCATGCACATGTATGAGGTGTAGTCTGTGGGCGCAGCCCAGGAGTAAGTCTGCCCGCTGTCTTGGGGCCTGCCAGCCAGCACGTCTGGGGGCCTGGTCTGCGAATTCTGCTTTGTGTCCTGGAGTGGGGATCTTCAATTTCGGGTTCCCCGGGGGCTTGCCTGACTCGGAACCTGCTTTCCAGGTCCCCACGACGGTCTTCACCCCACTGGAGTACGGCTGCGTGGGGCTGTCAGAGGAGGCGGCTGTGGCTCGCCATGGGCAGGAGCATGTGGAGGTAGGTCGGGGCCCCAAGGAGAAGGGGCTGCTGGGACGTGGCCCCCGGGCAGCCTCGCCCTCATGGCGGCCCCTCCCCGACAAAGGCGCAGCAGGCAAGCAGCACTGTTGGCATCTCTGCTTCCCAGGGCCTGCAGCTTGGCAGGGCAGGGTGTGGGGGCCCAGAGCAGTGGCTGTGATATGGTGGGAAGGGAGCATGGAGTGGGGGTGTTGGAGGGCAGCCCCCGCAGGGAGGAAGCCCTGGAGGTGTGGCCCCAGGAAAGGCTTCTCCTGCCCTCCACGCCCCTCCACCCCTGGAACACTGCCCCCGCCCCCGCTCCCCACCCCCAGCAGTTCTGGCAGGCATGACCCCTGCCCCTGCCCCAGCCTGAGGCTAGTCCCCGCCTCCTCTCTTCTTCTGAGATTCATCCAGTTCCCTCAGGTCCCCTGAATCCCAGATGTGGGCACCGCCCCCCCAGGAAGGGAGGCGTCCTCGGACAGCTGCTGCTGGCTGATCCTGCAGGCTGGCCATGACCCCCGGGGGCCACAGAGCATCCCCAGATGGCCCTGCAGCGTGCTGCGAGGCCTTGGAACCTGCCAGGCTGTATATGCTGGAAGCCTTCAGTGTGGCTTCATCTCAGTGCCACCCAGCTTGCAGGCAGACCCAGAGAAACCAGACCCCATGTGGCTACCACTGCAGGGCCTGGTGCCCTTTGGGGGTGAGTCACTGGGTCCCAGGGACTACCCCTTGCCCCAGTGCCCTGGTCCCCTCCATCATCAGGCCAAGCTTGACAGGCTGGCCTTCTCCCCGGCACTTTATTTGCTGTTTTTGTTTGATTCATCGCAAGTACACGGGGACATATGTTCGTGGCATTCTGTAATGTTGTTTTATGTTTCTCAATGTTGAATGGCCAAATACCGTTTGTTTGTTTTCTTTTCCATTCTGTCTTAGTTAGAACAATATTGGCTGAAGCTCCATTAATTAATAATGGCTGTGCCGCGCACGGGAGGCCCCGCTCATTTCTTGCCCGGCCGCAGCCCTGAGCATGCCGCCGAGCTTTGTCCAGCAGCTCCAGTGTGGGCCCCAGGCCTGCCCCCTCATCCTTGCTCAAGTGCCGGGGTGCCCAGGGAGGGGGGCTGGGGACGGCCAGGCCGCCACCGCCATCCCACTTCTGCCCCTAGGTGAGCGGGCAGGCGGGACACCCACCATGGGCTGAGTCACCCTGTGCGCTCCGCAGGTCCACGGGGGTTGCGCCCGGGCTCCTCCTCGAGCCCAGGACTGTGACGAGCTGCAGACGCAGCAGTCTGAGGCCTGCTGTACTGCTGCTGTGCTTCGTGGGGTCTCAGGGCCCGGGAGGGGGACGGTCTGTCCTGCAGAGAGCGTGGTGGCTCTGGCCACAGGCTGCTGTGCATGGGAGAGGGCTGCTCTCCACGGCCAGCCGAGCCATATCCTCACCCCAGGCCACAGCCTGCAGTCCGAGTCAGTGGTTTTCAGCCCCTGCATGGCCCGCACAGCCTGCTGGGCCTGTAACGTGCCCATGGCTTGGCTGCAGCCACCGACTGCAGGAACTGGTATCTTGTTGCCCAGGTTTATCACGCATATTATAAACCCCTGGAGTTCACAGTGGCTGAACGGGACGCATCACAGTGCTACATAAAGGTGAGTCTCCTCCTGGACCAGGACCGGGGCGTGCCAGGAGGTGAGAGGGAAGGGAGGAGCTGGCCCCCGGGGATGGTGAGCCCCACGTGGCCACGGATGCCCCTGGGCAGCCCCGGGGCCCGCCTCCGGCCAGGCCGGCAGCTGACAGTGTGGTTTCAGATGGTGTGTCTGCGGGAGCCCCCACAGCTGGTGCTGGGCCTGCACTTTCTCGGCCCCAATGCAGGCGAAGTCACTCAAGGATTTGCTCTGGGGATCAAGTAAGTCCGGAGGAATGTCAGCCGTTCCGGGTGCTCAGGCTGGGGTCCCTCTGAACGGCTGGGAGCCCTGCAGCCACGCTGCCCTGGTGGGGTGCACGTTACTGGCAGGGTTCTCCTTGGGCATGGCAGGACCAGGCAAGGGGTAGTTTCTCCTCCAGCCATGTACTGTCAGGGCAGCCACATAGTCTGCGTGTGGCTGGGCCGGCTGGGGGACGAGGGGGGAGGCTCGTGTCCCCAGCCAGCCCTGGGCGTCACTGTTTGGGTCTTTTCTACTCAGAATGAGCAGTGTTGAGGCCCTTGGCCATGTGGCCAAGTGCCCAGGTGATCATGGGCGAGGTCTCAGCATCAGGTACCCCAGGCAGCGGGCATGCCTCTCCAGAGCTGGCGATTGGGCACAGGCTGTGTGTTGTGGGGCTCCAGGGCCCTGATGGGGCTCTGGCGGGGAGTGGGTGGTCCAGGGCAGTTAAGGGTGGGCACTGGGTGCAGGGCCATCAGAAGCAGGAGGGATGGAGTGAAGCAGCCGAGGGGACAGGGTGGTGCATGGCCACCAGGAGCCCCACGTGTGCCTGGCTGAGTGGGTGTGGCTGAGGGCCGGCCTTCAGGGCAGGCAGAGGTGGGGGGTTCAAGGACAGGGCAGGGGCTCGAGGAGCAGAGCCACCACCTGGAAGGCTGGTGGGGGGCTGTGAAGGCCAAGGGCATGGTCTGGACCCCCAGGGGCCTCACAGACAGCACCCTAGCCTCTCTCATATACAGCGGGAATAATTATAAGACTAATCTAATAAAAAGAGAACATGAACAGGCAGTTTGCAGGAAAATTAAACAGTAGAGAGTTGCTGTGCCTCATTTTGGAATTTTAAAATGTAATTGAAACACCAAGAAGCCATTTTGGTCAGTGAGGGTTAAAAGGCTTGATCCTGTCTGGTAGGTATGTTTGTAGCGTCTGCCCAGTGAAGCTGCAGAAGGTTTGAGCAGGTCAGTGGGTTGATGACACCCGTGTCTCAGACACGGGAGGAGGGTGTGTGAACAGACCTGCCCACGGGGACCATCTGTCCACATCTGAAATACACACGTTCATTGCTGGTGTTGGGCATTTACCACCGGATATTCCTGTGCACAGACAACAGGCGTGTCCTGCAGGCCGTCCACATGCCCTCTGCCTGAGGGGGTGGTTGCTGCTGAGGGTCCGGGGGGCGCGTGTGTGAGAAGTGCCTGGGTGCAGGGCAGGGTGAAGAGGGCTAGACCAGGGTGGCAGGTGCAGGTGGCAGTACCTAGAGGTGGGCTTGGCTCACTGAGGCAGGCGAGTCGCGCCCCGCCTTGGCGGAGAGAGGGAGTGGGCTGCAGAAGGACCAGCTGGAGCTGCCACCCAAGGTGGGCTGTGCCTGGGGGGCCAGGGGCAGCAGGAGGCAGGCTGGAGCAAACGAGGGAGGGGGCCGGCGGGAGGCGGGCCGAGGGGGTCCTGAGGCACCACTTGGCCCCTGTGGCCCCAGGTGTTTGCTCGGAGGGAGGTGAGGCAGGTGTTGGCTGGAGGAAAGAGGCCAGGGGCCCAGGCTGGGGGATGGTGACTTCCGAGGCGCCCCCCCCCCCCGCCACCTCCCCAAGGAGGGGTGATGAGAACGTGCCTCCCTGTGCTGACTTGACACCTGGCTCCCCTGTCCTCCTGCCTGCAGGTGCGGGACCTCCTACCAGCAGGTGATGCGCACAGTGGGCATCCATCCCACCTGCGCGGAGGAGGTGGCTAAGCTGCGCATCTCCAAGCGCTCAGGCCTGGACCCCACTGTGACGGGCTGCTGAGGGTAAGCCGCCATCCCTGCCAGGCCCGGGCACACGGCATGCCCGCCACCCCACACCGGCTTCTCCGGAGGCTCAGACCCAGGTACGCCTGTGGGGTGAGCTCCGTGTTTAAGGATGGAGCAGGGGGGGAGGGAGGGGCCGTGATGAAGCGCTCTCCCTGCTGCACCGCCTCTGCCCGGGCCACGAAGGCCAACCCTACGCCCCCCCCTCCGAAACAGAGTTGGGAAGGGAGGCCACAGGGCCCCACCTTGCAGAGGGCGTCCCAGACCCTGGCCCGCCTGCCGCCGCTCCCCACACACAGGAAGGGTTTTGAGGCTGGGCTCACACTGCAGAGGCTCTCTGGGGGCACAGCAGCTGTGGGAGGCTCAGGGGCCCTCGCGCCCGCCCTTGCTCCTCGCGGCAGCACGTTTCTGTCTCACCCGGAAGGTGGAGACGCTGCCGGGTGCACAGCCGCCGCTGCACATCTGGTCCTGCTGGAGCTTTGCAAGCAGGCTGAGCAGGCAGTGGCCGGAAGCCGCAGGGAGTACGGTTCATCCTGACCCTCTTCTGAGGAGGAAGAGATTAGCAAGTCCCTCCCTGACCCCTGCCCGAGGCGTGCATGCAGCTTTTCACCTGGCGGTTTGAGAGCCCCTCTCGGCTTCAGCAGCCCATCCTGGGGTATCCCCAGGGCTATCAGCCCTTCCAGGGCTTGGGGTCCCGTGGGCCGAGGTGGGCTCCCGCGAGCAGAGAGTGCCCTGAAAGATGCCTGCAGGCAGGTGCAAGGGGCCGGTGTCCAGGGGTTCTCTGCACCTGCTCTGCTGCAGCCCCCAGCAGGGCTGCTGAGGCATGACGAACAAAGGGTATCCTGAGGAGACGCTTATCAGGACAGCAGTGCCCACCAGAGCTGTTTTGGTAAAAGCCTGCTGTACATTTTTGTCATTTCAAGATATTTTTCATAGTTCATCATTCCCCGTGACACACTGACCCACTGGGGAAGGGAGCTCTTCGGGGCTTGTTTCTCATCTGCCCAAGAGGGTCCCTGTGTGTGGGCGCGGGAGATGTGCAGGCAGATTTGGGGATGGCGTGGCCTCCCCATGCTGAGCCTGTATCCTCAGCAGGACACTGGACGCCGAGGCCCTGCCTGGGGAGCCCCGAGGCAGTCACCGGGAGGCGGCGTGTGGACCGATGGCCCGGATACCCTGCAGGGATGGCCTGAGGGGTGGTCAGCCCCCATACCTGCACCTCGCACCCACTCCTGCCTGACAGGCCCCACCAGGCCCCCGATGCCAGACAATGACGACCTGCGCAGAAACCCACCTGTGGGCTGCCCATGTCTGAGCCCGACTGGCATTTCTCGAGTGCAAATAAAGAGGGGATCTTCCTGAAGCGTGCCCTGCCTGTGTGGGGAGGGCGCCTGGTCACCGAGCTGTCAGCCATACCTCTTGGGCTCCCCATTGTCCCCCACTGTCATTAGGGAGCAGCTTCTAAGCTGTGCTGAGGCAGGAGCCGTGGCTGCCGCCCCCCACCACGCAGCAGCCATGCCCCAGAAGACTCTGACCCTTCCCCAGGCGCAAGGAGCCGGCCTCCCTCATCCTCACCCTTTCACCTGCCCTCTGCCCAGGTGTGCACCAGGTGTGCACCTCACAGCAAAAAGGGCAGCTGCGCTCCCAGCAGGCGCCCAGGAGGGGTGAGAACCTTCCAGTGGTGTGGCCCAGTGACAGCAGTTGGCAGGGGTCTTGGAGGCTTTCTGTCCCCTGAACGTCAGGCACCTCGTTATGTCTCCACTGTGGCGCTCCAAGTCCGCTTGTTGCTGTGCTCAGGCTAATCCCGCACATTGAGGCCTGACGGCTGAGGGAGCGCCTGTCAGTCACGGCAGAGAGATGGCGTGACAGTGACGGGCAGGGCCCTCATTGTGCTGGGGCTTTAGCGGCAGTTAATCTCATGTCTTTCTTAAGAAAACATCACTTAGTCTGCCCGCCTGGGAGCCCTGGATGGGACCCTGCTTGTCAGCGAACAAAGGAATGTCTTTGCGCCTTAATGGGCCTGCGGGAGCCTCAGACGCTTGCTTGGTGTGCAGCAGCGTGCGCAGGAGCTCTCAGACGCCCAATTAAGACGCCAAGTGCTGGGCTGGGCCGGGCCCTCTCGACAAGTGCAGCGCGAGATCAGCCGTGTCCCATTTAACGCACGGCTGGCGGCACGCCCTGGCCACCGGTCCTGCGGGGAGGGCTCCCCTCTACCCTGGGTGCGAGGTGCTCCCCTACCTCGGAGGCAGAGGCCCAGTGTGCGCTGTCGGCTAACAAGGCTGAGCTGCCGAGGGGGCAGGAGGGGCCCCGGAGCAGGCGCAGCCCTGTTGCTTTCTGTGGTGGCAGGACTGGTGCTGCCTTGGGAGCCCTCTGGGCTGAGGGCCCTTGGCCTTACTGCCCAGCCCGCCGGGGGCAGCCACGTGTCCGTGTCCCCTCAGGCCCCAGATGGTGCCCTCTGCCCCAGAGAGACTTGCTCCTGCACACTAGCTGTGGCTGTAACGTCCACTCCCCCTGCTGTCCAGCCGGCTGCCCCGGCCTGGGTCTCCACCTCGGACAGAACCAACAGCCGTGGTGCCAGCACCACCAGCCTGCCATCCAGGGCAGCTCTTGGGGGTGCCCCTTGTGTGGCCCTGAAGCCCCATGGCTCCCCTCCTGGGGCCTCCAGCCCACTGGCTCCCCCTGCTTGAGGGCTCACACCCTCCCGCTAAACGGCAGGCTGGCAGGGGCCTGGTTCAGTTCCCCAGCAGTGGGCACTCCGGGTGAAAGCCTGCCCCCGAAGGCCCAGCCCCAGTGACTGCCATCTCCTGGGCCACCAGGGCCACATGCTGTGTCCGCACAAGCTTGCCTGGCCGTGGGGCCCAGCACCTGGGTGTCCCACGCACCTCCACTGCTCTGGTGGGGCCTGGGGACGACAGCTGCTTGCTCACCCAGGACCCCTGCTCGGCACTCGGCCAGCTGTGTGCTTGGGTCTTGAGCCTGCGTCAGGAGCATGAGGGCAGACGGGGTGCCGCCCCACGTGTCCCCTCAGGACTGCCTGGCTGCAGGCTCACTGTGTGGCCCGGGGCCCCTCTACCAGGGAGCGCGAGGAGGGGCCTGGGCACCGAGGCCAGGTGCTCTCCACCTGGCCCCAGGGCCGCCTTCCCGCCGCCTTCACATGTTTTTATGGTACAATGAAATTATGATTTTAATTCCTCAGATTGTTGCGTGTAACCTACAATTACCCCACGGTGTCTCGCGCGCTTCTGCTCGTGGCTTCAGGTTGCACAATGACGTGGGGGGGCTCCTCCCCGGGAGCCGGCCCACCCCTGCCCTGCCACCCTCCGCCATGAAATGGAGCAGGTCACCCTCTGGCGCCAAGAGGTGCTGTCCCCTAAGGGCCTGCTGCGCCCTGAGAGGAGGTGACAAGCAGTTACCGAGGGCTGGGCGAGGACCGAAGGAGCTCAGCCAGGGGGGCGTGGGCCGCCCAAGCAGGGCCCTGGGACTGATGGTGGGCGGCACAGAGGGGCGTCAGCTCGTGGGAGGCGGGGTGCTCAGCCCACACATGCCCCCACCATGCTTTCCCTTGGCTGGGGATGCTTGGCTGAGGAAGTGACCACCGTGCCCAGCCAGGCGCCCTCAAGGGCACAGTTGCCCCATGAGACACAGCTTGGCATCGGGCAGTACCTGCAGTTCAGGGCCTCCATGCCTGTGGTCTCAGGTTTGGGCTTGTCCCTGAGGTCCCCGAGGTGGCTCGACCCACACCTCCTCAGCCTCACACCGCCCCTCCTGGCCAGGCAGCCGCTCAGAGGTGTGGCCTCCCGGGGCCTGGCCTGCTGCCCAGCGTGAAGCGGGCCTCGGGCAGGCCAGAGACCCTCAGCCACGGCCCATTGCTGGACACAGAGCCACCCGGAGCTGACACAGTGCGGGAGGGACGCCCGAGCCCGCAAGGCAGTCTGGGCTGTGCACTTGCTGGGCTCCCAGGACCCAGGGCCGCTGGGCATGTCACTGGGCCCTCTGGGCTTCGCTGAGGCTCCAGAGGCCCATCCCATCCCAGTGGGGCCACCCTCGGCTGCCCACCCCACACTTGCATCGTTCAGTGGAGGCAAACACGTCACGAGAGGCTTCTCGGTGCTGGGCTGGTGGCCAGGGCCCAGGCCAGGCCGCAGGAGCTGTTGCTGCCTCTCAAAGCCTAAGGCTCAGAGCCAGCCCCGCCTCCTGGACCCAGGCTGCCCATCATCCCCATGTCCCTCGGGGAGCCACATCCCCTCCCCTCCCCACCCAGGGTCCCTGGTGCCCATCGTCTGGGCCAGGCCTCTGAGTGCCCTGGCCTCCCCCGACCCAGCTCCTTCCTGCTCTGTGCCCGCTGGTCCTGCTCAGCCCACCCTTGGATTGTGAGTGCACATGAGGGACACTGTGGGAGGTCCCCCGTGCCCCAGGCGAGCAAGCAGCAGCGGTGACAGATGGCACGCTGCAGGTGACAGAAGGCACAGCCCCACAGTCGCCAAGGCCTGTCTCCACCCTTTGGCCAAGGTTCCAATGGGGGTGTACCAAGGCTGAAGCACACCTCTCCACAGTCCCAGCCCTGTCAGGAAGCATCTCGATTTGAACTGATTCTCCATCCAGATGGCGAGGATGCTAGCACAGCTGTGACCTCTTGGGGGCAGCCCCTGGCTTCAGAGGAACATGCCCCCTTCTGCCCCAAACTCAGGCTGTGGTCCTGTGGCATGGGGTGGGGGTCACAGCCCAACCTCACCTCAGGTCAAGCCAAACTGGGGCAGAGATGAGAATCAGGAACAAAGCAGAGGACAGGACCAGGTGTCCTGCCATTGGAAGGCCTGAGCTCCGCCAGCCTTTAACCCTGAGCCACTGGGACCCCGCTGCCCATCTACCCAGGGCCCTGACCTCTACCTTTGCCTCGTGCTCAGCTGACAGCCTGTCTTGGTGTAGGGAGCTGGCTGACTGCCACCAGAGGTTTCTCTAGCTCCTGTGCCCCGGGCCACCCCAGAACCCCAAGCAGCAGCCTGGGCCCGTCTGGCAGGGGCCCAGAACCAAAGACCCTCTCTAAAGACGCCTCTGAGGACCCCTGGCTGAGAAAGCAGCTCCTGCAACCTTTGGGCTGGCTGGCCTGCTTCCCTCTCCCCTTCACTCTCCGTCCCCCTCTCCCCTCCCCTCCTCTTCAGGCCCCCTCTGCTGCTGCCAGCAGCCACCTTGGCGAGGAAGCCCAGAGCCAGACAGCCTCACAGGGGTGCCCCAGCGTTTCATGCCCCAGCCTTGCCCCTTCCTCTGTTGCCATCTTAGACCTGGGCTCTCTTGCTGAGTAACCATGAGAGCCACCTTGGGGCCTTCCTCTATCAGGCAGGGGCATAAACAGAGGTACACCCTGGCTGCCACCCCCTGGAGTGGGGGAAGGGGTGCTCTAGACACCAGCTCTCTGCACACCCAGGCCTCTCTGCACACCCAGACTGAGGCAGGAGCCCAACACTCCCCCCAAGTGGCTTCTCTGCTGGGCTTTTTCATGGGGTGGGGCCCACAGCTGTACCACCCCCCACCCAGGTGGGGGACCCAGTTCCAGGGGGGCTGGACCATGGGGGAGCCGAGCAGCCAGGCCCCCTGACCAGACAGTGTTCTAGCTCTGGAGATTGTGAGACCATTCTTTCAAGACTCTTGGCAAGAACTGTCAGGAGACTGGTGACCGGGAGGACCAGAAGAGATGCCATTTCTTGCATACAGGCCAGGTCACAGTTGTGAGTGCGGAGGGCTGTGCTTGTGCCTCAAGTTTGGAGGCCCCAGAGCAGAGGCAGGGCTGGGTGGTGCTGAGAGGGACGGCCCTGGGGCCCCCATGCCCAGTGCCCCTTGGACCTCACTGGCATCAGGCCCCAGAGCCCACCTCGCCACCCAGCAGACATGGTGCACCATTTCTTGTCTGAGGGCCAATCACGAGCGAGTGCCGCAGACCCCCTGCAGCCTGCAGCCAGCGCCCGCCTGGGGCTGGCACCACGCGCTCGGGTAGTGAGTGACAGTGGTGGGGCCGCCCACCTCCGAGTCACCAGGCTCCACCAGGAGGCAGACGCTTGCTCTGGTTCCTGCTCTGGGTCTTTCGGGCAACCCTGGAAGGGAGGAGGCGGGACTCGGGGCCTGTTCTACCGATGCTGCGGCTTGATCCGAAGGAGTTGGCTGCGGGACAGCCTGGCCATGGCCTCCAGACCTGAGGCTGACATCTGGGGGGACAGCACAGCTGGTTCGCTTTCCTGCAGAGCCGCTCCCGGCAGGCCTGACCTGCTACCCGTCCCCTTCAACCAGTGGTGCTGCACAACCCAGCTCCCAGCAAGCACTTGTGTTTCTGGCCCTGCTCCCCTAGGGCGCCAGGATCCCTGCATGTCCTGGTCTCTGGCTGGGGCCGCAAAGAGGCCACTTCATCAGCCTGCAGGCCCAGCAAGCACCTTGGAGTTTGGCCTGCCTAATCCCAGCCCTGACGTGGGTAGGTACTCGGGTTTCCCTAACCCCAAAGCGCAAGCAGCTGGCCCGGCACCGTCCCAGTGGGCGCCAAGCAGATCTCCTCCTGTGCCTGTTGTGTTCAGAACCGAGCCCCACTGCCTTTGGGCAGAGAGTTGGGCACTGTGGGTAAAAATCCAGCCCTGACAAATCCAGGGGAGTTCACTCACAGCCAAGCCCTCTGCTGCGTGGTTGGTCCCGCTCCGGCCTCTCCCAGACAGGAGACTCACAGCCAGCGGCCACGGTAGGCACGGCTGCAGAGGCGGGCCCAGCTCAAGCCTGCCAAGTCCAGGCCCCCTGGGCTCCACAGCGCAGTGATACGGCCTTGCGGTTCCACGAAATTAAGTTGTTTTTTTTCCCTAATAAAATCAGGGTATCTTGGGCTTATAACTGATTATCAAATAACACCACATGCTTGGAAATAAAGTGGGGCCATAAACAAGAGGCAGTGTGACCCTGTTACATAGCACCCGGGGTCAGGAGCCAGCTGGGCCCAGCTCCCTGCCCTGAGCACTGGCCGCTGACCCAGGCACGCGTGTGTGAGCACCCCAGCACGGGGCACCCCACGGGCTCCCTTCATAGAATTATATTAGCAAGGCACACAGGCCACATGTACTGGGAACGCCTACTGCAGCCTGGCGGTCTTTAGCATCTTTAAATTTTCATTCCCATAAATTCCCCCAAAGCAGATGTTACTAGCTCCTGAGCTACCAGGGTCAAGATACAGGACAGAATGTGAGGAGATCGAAGCAGTGTCCGGATGTGTTTTTAGGACCTCCTGTATGAAGAGTGAGACCGATACTTGGACCCTCCGGTCCTTAAGGGCGCGATGGTGTAGCCGGGGCACAGGCAAGTTGCCCCCCTGCCCCCGGGGCCTCAGCGCCAGGTGCCCGCCTGCAGGAGAGGGTGGATAGGAGGCGAGACCTGCACAGCTTCAGTGGCTCATTGTTTTGCCCTCGGTGGCTGGAATTGGGATGGGTGATTATAGTAATGAAATCCTAACAATCAGCCAATGGTTGGGTTTCCATAGCTTGGGGAATATTTGATTTTCAAAGTCTTTGGCAGGGGAGACAGTATAAATGGAGTGTGTTGTTCACATCAGCCTGTTCTTTGCAACTCAGCATCCCATCCTGCACCTTACTTCTCTCAAAGGTGTTGTACCTGTTAGCTCCCTGGTGCCTGGGGCGTGTCAGGGCGGGCGGGAGGCTGCACCAGGGGCCAAACAGTGTGAATGAGGGCTGCCTTCAGCAGCTCAGATAAGCCCGGACGCCCGCCCCGCTCTCTGAGGGCCACCGTGAGGACCAGATGTCTGCCATGGTGGAGGCACTGTGAGTGGGGCCGGGCCACCTACTCCCCCCACAGCACACACCTGACCCGCGTGCCTTTGCCCAGAGCTGTGCTCTAGCCTTCTGCCCCAGCCAGCTCCCCCTCCTTGGCTAAGATTCAGCGCAGGACCCCCCTCTGGGCAGCCTTGCCCGACACCTGGCGAGGGGCCTGCTCATGGCCCCACAGAGTGGTGTTTCTCTCTTGCCCTAAGGGAGCCTCTTCTTCAAGTCCTTGTCCCCAGTCATGGTGCCTGGCTCCCAGTAGGTGCTGAAAAGCATGGCTGCCATACGAACATTGATGTGAAGTCTTTGTTTTCTGTTCCGATATGTCCGTGGCGCCCTGCTCTGAAGATCTGCGGACCTGTGCTCTGCACAACACTACGTGGAGAAAGCTTGTGGCTCAGGACTTCTTTCAGCCTACCTCCACCCAGCGCTGCCATAGCGAGCCGCACGAGGTGAGTGGGAGGCCGGATCTTCTGCAAGCAGTTGTCAGGCACCATGTGCCCGAACCACAGAGGCGGGCAGAGCTGGACTGACGCTTATGAAACAGCCGTGAGGAGGGGCTGGTCTGGGTGGTGACCGAGCAGCTTGTGTAGGGGCTGCGTTTTCCACAATTAGTAAAGATCAACTCTAAACAAAAACAGAAAAGGTAACGTTTGAAGGCACTGAAATTCAACGGAAAGCGACAGGGAGCTGGAGGGAACTGGCCGCCGAAAGAAGAGGAGCGCCCTGAGAGCCGTGTGTCTGCGGCTGGTCCCTGGGGGCCGTGTCGGGCGCGGCGCGGGCAACGGAGATGCCAACGGAAACAGTACTCCTGTTGGCTTGAGGTGGTGGAGAGCAGGGTTCGGGTCAGCCATGGCATCTGGAAATGAGAGAGAAGATCCCTGAAAATGCACATATAAACTCCCTCAAATCCTCGGCTGACTGCACATGTATAAGCAAGACTCACATTATCCAGGGGAAGGAAACAGCTGAGCAGAGACTTCAGTGACCACCTGCCGCAGATACCTTAGGAGGAAAAAACGTGTTCCAAGACTAAAGGGTTAGCATTGAGACAAAAGGTAAAAAAAATGACAACAGCCATCCTAACAAATATAAAACTAAGCCTCCAAAAGTTCAAAATGGAAGGTCTGCTAAAAGTCAGCACATTTAAGAAGAAAACGGAGTCCACCCTCTACAAAGTGCCATCACAATGTCCAGAGTGCAGTAAAAAATTACTCCACATGTAAGGAATATGGAAATGATACCTGGACAAGAAAATAAAGCAGTTAATAGAAGCCAACCAAAAGATGATTCAGATGTTTGAATTAAACTTTAAAATAGCCATAAACATGTTTACGTTACTCAAAGGAAAAAAAATGATCATAATGAATGAACAGAGGGAATTTTGACAGAGAAATAGAAACTGTAAAGAACCAAATGGAAATTCTAAAGCTGAAAAGTACAAGAACTGAAAATGTGGACTTTGATCTTAACTTATGGGAGCAGGAGAAAGGATCAATGAACCTGAAGACAGATTTTCCAAAGAACAGAGTAGCGATAGAGGTAACAGGGACCTGAGAGGCCATCTTAGAGCCCAACACAGCCATACCTCAGAAGGAGAAAAAAGGGAATGAGGCAGGAAAAAAATATTTGAAGAAATCATGACCTAATATTTCATGAATCTTGGATCGATTTACAGACTCAAGAACCTCAGCAAGTCTCAAGTATAAGCATGAAGAAAACAGTCAGGCACATCACAGTCAAACTCTTGAAAACTAAAGACAAAGAGAAAGTCTTGGAAGCAGCCAGAGAACTAAGGACATGTCACACGTGTCTGACTGCATAGTAGGAAAAATGTATCAGAAGCGACAGAACAAAATGTATGTGCAGAGTAAACCGCCCCAGAAATCTGTGTGCGGCAAAAAAATTATTCCAAAATGAGGGAGAAGTGAGGCCTTTAAAGGACAGCTGAGAATCCCACACCAGCCAACTCACACTACAAGAGCTGTTCTCCAGGCTGAAGGGAAATGACACCAGTTTCCATAGAAACTTAGATTGACAGAAAGCAACGACGAGCACCAGAAATGGTGAATATTTAGGTAAATTTAAAATGCTGTTTCTTTCCTTCTCTTTTTTTCAAAAGACACTGATGACTTACGCAAGAATAGTAACAATGTACAATTGGGCTTAGGTGAATGAGAAGCAAATGACACCAGCAAAGAGATGGTTGCAAAGGGAATCCTGCAGTTGGAAGGTTCTTACACCCGAGGTGGAAGGAACAATATCACCTCTAAGCGGATCGTAGTGAACTAACAATGCGTGTTGTGAACCCCTGGAGCAACCACTAAATAAAATACAAAGAGGTCTGACTAAAAAGCCAAAAGACGAATTAAAGTGAAATACAAAAAGATTTTTGGTAGCCTAAATGAAGGGAGAAAAGAGGAAGGAAGGGAAGAAAAGAAAAAAGATAAAAGGAACAAATAGCAAAATGTTAGGCCTGAACCTAATCATAGCAATGATTACATAAATAAATGGACTAAATTCTCCCAATTAAAAGGCAGAGATGAGCCTACTTGATTTAAAAAAGCAAAACCGACTATGTGTTTTCTACAAGACATGCCTTTACATATAAAGATGCATCTGCTGAAAGTAAACAGACGGGAAAAGATAAACAATCTGAAAGATAAGCATTAGAAAGCTGATGTGGCTATATTAATAACAAAAATCAGACTGCAAGAGAAAGGGTTTTATCAGACAGGGAGGACATTTCACAATGATAAAAGGCTCGGTTCATCCGGGAAGTATAACGGTCATACGTGTGTATGCACCTGATAACAGAGTTGCAAAACTGGAATGAGAAATGGGCAAATCCATAATCATGATTAGAGATTTTAACACCTGATTCTCAGCAATTGCTACAACTGGGAATATTTAAGATGAATTGAACGTCATTGACCTCTGACACATACTTGCCATTGATAGAACACTGTACCCAACAACAGAATAGACGGTCCTTGGTTGGTGGGGGTATTTTCCAACAGAAAGCCATTTTATTTTTTCCTGTGCTCTAATTAGTAGCCTTTCCATTAGAGCTTTATTAAAAATTTTAATAACATTTTTGAGGTTTACTTTATATATGATAAATTGCACCCACTTTAATGGTATAATTTTTATATATGTTTGATATGTTTTTGCACATGTATATATGCTAAGGAATCCACCCCAACAATCAAGATATAGAAACTTCCACACCCCTCCTCCCAAAATTTCCTAATGTCCCTTTGCAGTCCTTCTGTCCCTCTGCTTCCTGCTCCGGGCGACCACTGATCAGCTTTCTGTCACTATCGGTTAGTTTGCATTTTCTAGCATTTTATATTAATGGATTCATACAGTATTGCTCCTCCATGTCTGAATTCTTTCGCTTGGCTGTATATCAGTAGCTGATTCCTTTTTTTTGATGAGTGTGTCCCACTGTATAGATGTAGCACATTCTGTTTACCTGTTCACCTATCAGTGGGCATTTAGATTGTTTTGTCTCTTATCATGAAACTGCAATGAATGTTAATGTATAATTGTTTGTGTGGACATATGTGTTCATTTCTCTTGGATACATAACTAGGCATGCAATAACTAGGTCATGGTAGGCATATGTGTAACGTTAATTGTAAGAATGGCAAAGAGTTTTTCCAAAGTTGATTGTACCAGATTCCTACCATCATTCCCACCCTCATAAAACATTGGTTTTATTCTTCACATTCTTTTAAAGTACACCTGGAACTTTCACCTAGATGACCATACCTTGGGACATTATGACAATAAAAATAACAAAAAAGAGATCTTGAAAATCCCTTAAATATTTAGAAATTAGACAACTTCTAAATAATTCAGGGATCAAATAACTCATAAAGAATATTGGAAAATATTTTGACCTGAATGATAATGAAAACACAACACATCCTTGCTTCTGGTATGTAGCTGAAGAAGTGATTAGAGGGAAGTGTGTCTCTTTAAAATGCTATGTTTGAAAGAAAAAAGATTTCTAATCCATGACTCAAGCAACCTCCTAAAGAAACCAGAAAAAAAAAAAAAAAGCAAATTCAGACCACCACAGCAAATAGAAGGATGGAAATAATAAGTATCAAAGTGCGAATCAATAAAGTAGAAAACAAATGATAGAGAAAAGCATTAAAATAAATGTTGATTATTTGGAGAAAATGACCAATATCAGGGATGAAAGAAGAAACATTGTGACAAAAACTAAGGGCATTAAAAAGATGTAAGTCAATATTATAAACAAATTTAATTCAGTAAATTTGACAATTTAGAAATGGGTATGTCCCTTAAACAAGAAGAAGTAGAAAATATGAATAGCCTGGTATATATTAAAGGAATTAAATCCTTCATCAAGTGAAAACTCCAAGCCCCAACGGTTTCACTGATAAATTTTATCAAACATTTAAGAAAGAAAGAATGCCAATTTCACACCAGTTATCTTAGAAAATAGAGGAAGAACACTTCCCAAATCATGTTATGAGGCCAGCATTACCCTGATAACAAAGCCAGATAAGGGCGTTACAGGAAAAGATGTTTACAAAGCAATATCCCTCAAGAACATAGATGCAAAGGTCCATCAAGAAAACAGGAAAATTCATTATGGCCAAGTGGGATTTATCCTAGGGATATGAAGTGGCTTTACATTCAACAATCAGTGTGATTTATCATATTAACAAAATGAAAAAGAAAAGTACTACAATCATAGCAGTAGATGGAATAAAGGCATCTGACCAAACTCAACACTCGCTTACGAAAAATATCTGCAAACTTGGACTGGAAGGAAATGCCGTCAGCCTGATAAAAGGGCATCTATGAAAAACATCTACAGCTAACACCAGACTTAATGGTGAGGGACCGCTCTCCTTCTAAGGTTAGAAATGGGTCAAGGATGCCCACTCCTAGCACTTCTATTGAACTTGATGACTGAAAGTCCTGGTCACAGCAATAAGGCAAAAAAAATCATATGTGTACATACATGTGTGTGCATATATACATTAGATATAGATATACAAATGTCATATATATATAAGTATAATTGTCTTTATAGATGACATGGTCATGTACATAGAAAATCCTCAGGAATCTATAAAACAACTACTAGAACTAGTAAGTGAATTTAGCAGGAACTCAACTAACATGTCAATTCTATTTTCATATACTTGCAAAGAAAAACTGGAAAACGAAAAAGTTTTAAAGTACTATTTACAATAGCATCAAAAACCATAAAATGCTTAGTGATAAATATAACAAAATACATGCAAACCCGTGCACTGAAAACTATGACAATTCCTGAAAGAAATTAATGAAGATCTAAGTAAATGAACAGAAATAACCTGTTCATGAACTGGAAAAGTTGATAATGTTAAGATGTTCCCTGTCCTCAAGTTTATTTAAAGATCCAACACAATCCCAATAAGACCTCATTAGAAATTGAAAAGCTGATTTTTTTTAGAAATTGGCAAGCCGATTCTAAACCTTATGGAAGTGTATAAAAAACTAAGAGAGCCAAAATAACTGGAAAGGAAAACACCACTCTTGAGGGCTCACTATCTGGTCAGGTCTTACTATGAAGCTACAATAAAAAAATATACAGTTTTTGGCATAAGGACAAACATCAGTGGAATATACTTGAGGGCCCAGAAGCAGACCCACACATATATGATAACTGGATTTTAAGAAGTGTGCTAAGGTAATGATGTAGGAAAAAGAGGTTTTTTTTTTAAACAAATGGCACTAGAACAATGGGATATCCATAATGGATAAAAATGAACTTTCACCCATAACTTTTACACTAAAGTTATTTCAAAATATACCATAGACCTGCATGTAAAAGCTAACTGAAATGATAGCACTCTCAAAGGTAAACATAGGAGAAAGATCCTCATGACATTGGGGAAGGAAAGTTTCGTAGGGTGCAAACAGCGCTAGCCATCAAAAAGTAAACTTCTGCTCATCAAAGGACCATTCAGAAAATGAACAGGCAAGCAGCAGACTGAGAATGTATTTACAATACATATATCTGACAAATATTTTTTAATTCAGAATATTTTTTTAAAAACTCTTATAAATAAGAGATGACTAGCCACCATGTAAATGCATGGACATCATTAGTTCTCAGGGAAATGGAAATTGAAACCACAATGAGATACCATCCCATGCCTGCCAGAATGATTAAAATTAAAAAGGTTGACAACACCAAGTGTTGGTGAGGATGTGGAGCAACTGGAATTATACATTGCTAGAGGAAGTGTGAAAGTTCCAGCTGCTTTGGAAGACTCTTGGCAGATTCTTATAAGGTTAAAAAATACACCTACTCCATGACCCAGAAAGTCCACTCCTAGATATTAACCCAAAAGAAATGAAACTTTATGTGCACACAAAAAATCTTGTTCAAGAATGGTCATGGCAACTCTGCTCAGAATGGCTCCAGACTAGAAACCATCTGAATTCCCATCAACAGGAGAATGGTAAACAAACTGTACAGTCATGTAGTGGGGGGCCACACAGCAAGGAAAACAAATGAGACATGCAACCAGTACACAGATGACTCCTACGAGTACAAGGTCAGACATGAAGGGCTCATGCTAGGGATGTCCATGTGCAATCAGAACAATGCCTGTGAGGAACGGAAGCATTTTCTGGGTAATGCAATGTTCTATAGCTTAATTTTGTGTGGTGGTGGTTTACCCTGCAAACTCATGGACTTATGCTATTAAAATCTGTGCTTTCATTGAAGTAAATTTTACCTTAATTAAACACAAAACAAGACAATGGAAGGAAACCCGCAAAGGCAGCACTGGTTTCTAAAGGCTTGTCTTAGTTCAGGCTGCTATAATAGAATACCACAAACTGGGTGGTTTATAAACAAAAACTTATATGCACATTTCTGGAGGCTGGAAGTCCAAGGTCAAGGTACCAGCAGATTTGGTGTGGCGTGAGGGCCCATTTCCTGGTTGATAGATGGCCAACTTCTCCCTGGGTCGTCACGTGGTGGAAGGAGCTCTCTGAGATCTCTTTTTATAAGGGCGTGGATCCTATTCATGAGGAATTCCTGCACCCTCATGACCTAATCACTTCCCTAAGGTCCCCCCTCCTCATACTGTCTCACTGAGGTTAGGATTTCAGCATATGAATTCTGGGGGAACGCAAATACTCAGTCCATAAAAAGGCTAAACACAAGGAACCTGGGGGCACTCTGCCCCTGGCTGAGTTGGAAGAATCTGAGCCACCCATTCTAAGCAAGCAGGGCACAGTCCCACCATCAGAACAGGAAGGAGACCCCTGTCTGTAAAAGGACCCTGGGGCCTCTGACAGGGCACCAAAGGACTCAGCTCCGTGTCTGTAGGGAGCCTTCCAGTGGGGTGAGAAGGGGGCTGCTTGGACAGAGGGGCCTGCCCCTCCGGATTCTGGGCTCAGATACCCACCGTTCAGCTCCAGCAAGGGGCCCTGATGAAGGTCCAGGCACCGGGAGCACAGGCAGTTTGAGAGGCTGACAGTCCTTGGGCAGCTGGCGTCACCTCTCTTGGGCTGCATGTCCCTGCTGCCTTCCTGGTTCAGGGGGCAGGGGGTGGGCAACAGTGCTGACACCAACTCCAAAGAATTCAGAAACAAAGTCCTTGCTCCACTGTCTCCTGCTGACAACTGCCTCTGGGGGCAGTCAGGCTCCTGATACGCAGCTACAGGCTGGGTAGGGACTCTCAGGTCTACCATTCTTCAGGCAAGTCTTTGCCTTCACAAAACCTAGCGTTTCCATCTGTGAAATGGGCTGACTCATCCAATGAGAAACCTTGAGGTGCATGTTGGGTACTTGGTGGGCTCTCAACAAAGTCAGCTCACCCCACTCTGTGGATGAAAAGGCAGCATCGGGTCCTGTTGAGAGTCCAGACCACGGGGAAGTTAACATTATTTTTTAAAAAGATATCAAATCAATGCAATACCCCATATCAATAGAAAGAAAGGAGAAAAAACCCACATGATCATCTCGATTGATTCAGAAAAAGCATTTGACAAAATTCAACACTTTTTCATGATAATATACTCAATAAGCTAAGAATAGAAAAATACTTCCTCAATGTGATAAAGGCCATTTATGAAAAACCCATAGTTAACATCATGATGATGAAAAACTGAAAACTTTTCCTCCAAGATCAGGAACAAGGCAAGGATGCCTACTCTTGACACTTCTACTCCGTTTAGTGCTGGAAGTCTAGCCAGAGCAATAAGGTGAGAAAAAGCAATAAAGGCATTTAAATTGAAAAGGGAGAAGTAAAATTATCTGTGTTCACAGACAACATGATCTTCTACAAAGAAAATCCTAAAGATTCCACAAAAAAATACTGTGAGAGCTAATAATGCATTCAGCAAAGCTGCGGGATGCAAAATCAACACACAAAAATCAGCTGCACCTCTATGCAGTCAGGCACAATGAACAAAAAGAAAGAAAATCTAGTTACAATAACATCAAAGAAAAGAAAATATATAGGAATACATTTAACCAAAGGGGCAAAAGCCTTGTATATTAAAAACTACAAGCAATCATTCAAAGAAATTAAAGACCTAAATAAAGGGAAAGACATCCCATACTCATGGATTGGAAGATTGTTATAACAGGCATACTCCACGAAGTGATTTACAGACTAAATGCAATCTCTATCATGCTTTTGCAAAAATAAAAAAACTCATCTTAAAATTCACATAGGATCCGAAGGCTCCTCAATAACCAAAACAATCTTGAAAAAAAAAGCTGGAGGACTCACACCTCCTAACTGCAAAACTTACTACAGAGCTACAGTAATCAAGACTGTCTGGCATAAGGACAAACATAGAAACCAGTGTATTAAATAAAGATCCTAGAAATAAACCCTTGCATATACTGTTAATTGATTTTTGAAACGGTGCCAAGACCATTCAATGGGGAAAGGATAGTCTTTTTAATAAGTGGTACTGGGAAAAAAACACACGCAAAAGAATGAAACTGTATCCTTACACAAAGCTATACAAAAATATCTCAAAATGGATCAAAGACCCAAATGTAAAACCTAATGCTATAAAACTCTTAGAAAAAAAAAACAGGAAAATCTCCACGATATTACAGTTTGGCAATGATTTTTTTTTGATATGACAGTGAAACAACATCAGAAAAAGATGACTAATTTGACTTTATCAAAATTAAAGTTTTGTGCATCAGAGGAGACCATCAATAGAGTAAAAAGACAACTCACAGAATGGGAGAAAATATCTGCAAATCATCTATGTGATAATGTCCAAACTATACAAAGAACTCCTACAACTCAGCAACAACAGAACAATCCAATTTAAAAAAATGGACAAAGGACTGGAATAGTCATTTCTCCAAAGAAGATATACAAACAACCAATAAGCACAGGAAGAGGATGGGTATCACCAGTTACTAGAGAAATGCAGATCAAAACCATGAGATACCACTTCACCTGCACTAGGATGGCTATTATCTAAAAAGCAGAAAAGAAATGTTTGTGAAGATGTGGAGAAAGTGGAAACTGCATTGCTGGTGGGAATGTAAAATGATGCAACCACTGTGAAAAAGTCTGGCAGTTCCTCAAAAAATTAAACATAGGATCACCATATGATTCAGCAATTCCACTCCTAAGTATATGCCTAAAAGAATTGAAAGCAGGGGATCGAACAGATACTTGTACACCCATGTTCATAGTGCATTCGTCACAATAACCAAAAGATGGAAGTGACCCAATGTCCATCAGCAGACGAATGCATAAACACTGTGATATATGCATGTAATGGATTATTATTCAACCTTAAAAAGGAACACAAATTATGATAGATGTTACTACAAAACATTGTTCTAAGTTAAATGACAATGTAAGCTTACACTCACACCTACAATAGACATTATGTAAGCAAAGTAGACTAGAGGTTACCAGGGGCTGGGGATAGGGATGGTGGTGAGTCACTGTTGAGGGGGTACAGAGGTTTTGTTTATGGTGATGAGAAAGTTCTGGAGCCGGATGGTGGTGATGGCTGCACAACATGAATGTACTTAGTGCCACTGAATTGTATGCCTAAAAATGGTGCAGAGAATTTTCTGTTTTGTGTATGTTACCACAACTAAAAATACATACACATAGAAGATGGCCTGAATGAAAACAAGCAATCTGGACCAAAAAAGTCACTTCCTGGTGGTGTGGCCCAGTTGGATTAGTCTTTTGCACAAGTCTGCTGCCTGCAATCTGTTGACAGCCCTGAGTTGACCTGATCTAAGCAGAATTGTGAGGAACTCCCCTCTCCTCTGAGGCAGGAAGTTTGAATTATCAGGTCAATTAGGAAAGATACAACCGAAAAATACAAGTTTCATTCACACTTCAAGGAGGTGTTTCCTGGCTGAGTGCCACTTTTATTATTTTTGGCGGAGGCGGCTGAAACCCCCACAGACCCAGGGAAGGTACAATGTGATCTTTGATTCGTGTTTCAGAGATCAAAGAGAGTAGTTTGGGTGTAAATGCAGATAACGTTTCAGAGACCCTTCCATGAAAGGAGTCACTAGACCGAGGGCAGAAAGGGACTAGGTGTGGTATGTGTGTTCGCCTCCAGACATTCTCCAGGGACTCCCGGCCCGCAGCCGGGTCCTGGGACCGGGACGGGCTAGGGGGCGGAGGGGGCTGGCACCTCCCTGGAGGGCATGGGGAGGAGGCCTGGGGCAGTGCACCCGAAGAGCTCACAAGCTCACCCTCCACTCGCTTTTCCAGTATTTGGGGGCGGACTGGGTACCCCACTCCCGGGCGGCAGCGCTGGGCTTAGCAGCCGGCCTTCCTTGTCCTGCGTCCAATCTCATTCGGAGGCAGGCAGCACAACCCACCCACGACGAGAAGGCCCCGAGCCCGCAGGTGGCAGGTGCGTGCCGCCAGCCCTGCCCTGCCCTCTGCGGGCTCCTGGGCTGGGGTACGCAGAAGCAGGCCCTAAGTCTGGGGCACGCGGCCCTGCGTGGGCAGCGGCACTTTTCGGGGGACGCTGCATCCCTCCTCCCAGACATTCCCTGATGCCCTCCAGCCGCTCAGTGGCCTCCCAGTGCCCGGCCGACTCGCGGGCTGCGGCAGCATCGGGGCAGCGCCACGTGCGCGTCACGGCCTCCCCGGCCAGGCCTTCATTCCTCGGCCCCCGCGCTTCCCCTGCCCGCGGCCGCGGCCCCGCACGCCTGCGCGCACTGTCAGGTCCGCTCTCCGGTGCAGCGCGGGGCCGGGCGCGCTCCCATCATCCCCCGCGCCGCGCTGCCTAGCTGGCAGGGCCCGGAGGCGCCTGCGCGGCTTCGGCTCCGCGGATCAAGGCGCAGGCGCAGCCCGGCTGGGAGGCCGTCGTGGGCGCGCAGGGAGCCGGCGCAGGGACGTACGGCGCGGCCGCGCGCGCGCAGGGAGCGTGACTGCGCGACACGGTCCCGCTCGGATCGCTTCGCTCCTCCGCGCGGGCGTAGCCTGACTGGGGCTGAAGGGTCAGTGGGGCGGCGGGAATCCGGGCACCGGCGGGGGCCCCGCCCCTCCGTCCCTTCCCAACCCCCCGTCTGCGGAGAGGCGCCCGCAGCCGCGGCCTGCGTCCCCTGCCCTACCGGCCGCAGCGCCTCGGTTTCTCGGTCCGCGCCGGCGGCTGGGGGCACCTGGAGTCGTTTTCGGGCGGTTCGCGCCGTCTCCGGGGGTCGCGCCGCGCCCACCCTCACGGCGGCCGTTCTCTCCACTTTCCAGGTGACACCTGGGACTCTCGCCCTGGGAGGGAGACGCGGCCGCACCGTCTCTGATCGCAGATCCGCGGGCGCCGCTCGCCGATCCTCGCGCAGCCGCAGGTAGGTCGGCCTCGATGGCGGCAGGGCTTTGTGCGCACATCCCCGCGGTTTCCTGCATGGCGGTTGCGGGAGGGGGCTGCCGTGGTCTTCCTTCCACTTACTGTGACGCTTCGAGCAAGTTGCTGCGCTCCCGGGGCCCCCGGCTCTCCCACGTTCCGGCGGCGGCCCTTGACTTTGCGGAGGCAAACGCGCATGCGCCACGGTGCCCGCTCCTCGGGGAGAGCGCTGTCCAGCCCCGGAGAAGGGCCCGAACCCCCAGGGCCGGGCAGAATGGGGGGAGAGGCGGAGAGGGGTCAGCTGAGGGGTCGGCGTGGGCGGGCCGAAGTTCTCAAAAGTGGTGAGAGACGCAGTTCAGGCCCAAGCTGGGCTGGCCGGGTGACGCAGGACAGCGGCCTCCCCGGGGCCCCAGGGGCACACGGGCATTCTGATGGGCGGCGAGGTGACAGCTAGGGTCCTTGCTAGGGGTGGGAGGTTGGGACTGGGAGGAAGCAGGGGCTTCTGGGCACAGGATAGAGTCTCTCCGGGCAGCCTGGCACTTGACATCGGTTTGGTGGTAGGAACTGGAGTGGAGTTCATGGTTTATTGGTTTTTCAGAGCTGGGTGAGAGATTGGACTGGAGTCAGGAGCGCACTGCGTTCATGCACTGCCTCTTGGGCCAGTGTGGCCAGCAGGTCCCAGAGAACTCTTGTCTTGCATTAGGATGCGAAGGGCTTTCTTGTGGAGGCCTCCCTGAGTAGGGGATGGGGGACGTACCTGAGAGGTTCCAGAACGCTTGGGTGGTGTGGGTAGGTGCTGGCGTCCTTGGCCTCAAGGGCTGCGGGCTATCCTGGAGGTGCTGGGAGGAAATACCAACAGAGCTGTGCCTTGAGGGAGGAACTCACCCTGAGGGACAGCAGATGACCCCAGGAAACTGCAGGAAGTGTGTGCAGGGGGTGGTGCCCCACGTGTGAGCCTGGGGGAGCACTGGGATGTGTGGAGGGAGCTGGGGAGGTGGCACAAGGAGGCTGAAGCAGAAAGTGTCCCACAGAGGCCACAAGTGGACCTCCCTTTGCAGGGAGACTGAGGAAGTGGCCACCTTTGGGCTGGGCAGTGTGAGAGCCCCAGGAAGGGTTCCTTGCCCTGGAAGGGAACTGTGCCTGCTGGTGGGTGTAGCCTCCTTTCCCGCCTCAGGGCTTTCAGGGCTTTTGGGGCTGCTCAGGGTTGGTGACTGCTGCTCTGGAGGTCTTCTTTGCAGGACTGCGGGGTTGTGAGAGAAGACACAGAACGTGTTAAATTTTGGGGCTGAGATGCTGGGCTCTTGACAGGGATGAGGATGCAGGGAGGTGGTGTTTGGGTGGGTATGGCAATGGCATGGCCTGCAGGCTGTGCTCTCAGTGGTGAGGTGAGTCTGTGAAGCATCTGGGGCAGGTTGGGGAGCACAGAATAGTGGGGCTCCAGGCTTCTGTTGGGTATGCAGGTAGCTTCTACCATGCTTCTAGAACTGTGATGTGGAAGGATCCTCCGACATGGTTTGCATACCTAACAGTTGCAGTGCTCGGGTGGCCAGGAACCCCTCAGTGGGCCCTGAAGGGTAGTTTGGAGCCGGCATGGCGATCTGCGGTGGTCAAGCGTGTGCTCTCTGTTGCTGGGTTCGGCTGCCTCCGCCCCTTGCTGGTTGATGTGTGGCTGCAGACAAGGGCCTTCGCTCACCGTCTTTCTCAGGGATGATAAGCACTACCCACATCAGGAGGTCAGTGTTTGGCATGGATGGAACCTTCAGTGAAAGGTCACTGCTATCCTGGCAGGCAGCCAGGCTGTAGAGGGAAGCCTAGGGGGCTCCAGTCTGGACCCACCCCTGTCCTTGTGGGGCTGACGGCGTCCACCATCACACCCCGCCTTGGAGACATCCCAGGCGGCATCTGCCTTGCCCTCCTTCTCACCTCCCAGGCCCGACTCCTGGGCCCTCCGACTCAGAGCTCCTAGCCGGGCACTGGGGCTTGTCTGCTTGCTGCCTCCCGCTGCGCAGTGGCGATGGTCGAGCCTGGTTTCCGCTCTTCTCCGCCTTGTTTTTGGACAGATCACCTCGGATGGTGGCCTGCGTCCAGCAGCCCCACAGCTCCTCCCAGCTCTCCTGAGGCCGCAGTGGTCAGCTCCCCTGACCGTCAGCACTTGCCTGGACCGCCCGGGTTTGCCGCACCCCTCTGTGGCCCATCTCTGTCCTGCTGCGTCCTCTGTGCTGCCTCGGTCCACCCTTGCCTCTGCGCCGGCTCTTTCTCCCCTCTTGCTTGTAGTGGGTGTGGCAGCTCCGCTCCGCTCCCAGCATGCCTCGTGGCCAACGCCTTCAGCAGGGCCCTCACAATCCCGTGCAGGCAGCAGCGAGTTACGCCAACACACACACTTGGCACCAGATGGACTGGGCCTCTCCTGAGGTCACCTATGCCCGCCGTAGCAGACCACTGGATTGAGCAGCCCTGCTGTGGCGACCCTGTGTGTACGCGTATGACCATGGAGCAGAAGAGCAGGGTGAGCGGCGCTTCCGGCAGTAAGCCCACAGAAAGGGGGCCAATGGCTGTGTGCCTTTCTGGCCCACAGCCCCTCAGGGTGATAACCACTGGGCACCAGGCTTGGACCCAGGCACCTTCAATGGCTCCCCATGGATACTGGACTGCTTTTTGGCCCACTTACTACATGTACTTGCACTTTGAGCACTGCCAGGACAACCTCGGCCACATCTGCGAGATCCTTGGGTGCCTGATGGGTCAAGCCCAGGTGTGGGCGGCCCCCGACCTTGACAGGCACCTTGGAGCACTGTGTCTGACGATTATGAGCTCTTTGGCCAGGATCTTGAGGAAGCTAGTCAAGACCTGAGCAGTTATGCTGAGTACCATGCGCAGTGCCCCGCTCCTTTGCCCAGCCTCCAGCCAGCCACCAGTGGCCCTGCAGCTGCCTGCGGCAAGACAGTACTTAGCTGGGTTCCTGGGGGCCCTGGCACTCGACATGGGGACATCCCAGGCCTGCGCCAGCTGCCCCGGCCATTCCTGCTCTTCCTGGTCCCAGCTGCCTGAGCAGCGGCTGGCCACAGAGAGCATCACGGGGCCCACGGCCTTGTCCACGCCTGCGTGTAGCGCTGCTTCTGGTCCGGTGGGGCCTGCCTCCTCCAAGCAAGGAGAAGGGCCCCAAATCTGTCTCTACTTTCACAGTCTGCTGGACCCCTGCCCAGAAAGATCCAGCTCGTCCAGGGGCATCCAGAGCCCCAGAAGACAAAGGAGGAAGGTTTTGAGACGGAGGGAGACCGGCGGCATCCCTAGGTAGTTGGCAGGGCAGCAAACGCCCTGGAAGCCCCAGGAGAGCCACCATCTCCCACTCCCCACCCCACAGCCCTGGATTCTGAGCACAGCCCAGGCAGAGGCGGCAGTGTCTCTGCATGAAGGAGCCTGCCTAGCCAGGGAGCCCCACAGCCCCCTGCCAGGACCGAGTGGCATTGCTGCGTGACTGTGGGCAGAGCATGCCAGGTATTGCCCTGTGCACTTGCCCCAGTGCTGGACAGGAGGGGTGCTTGTTTGAGCTCCACCCCATCTGTGCACAAGTAGCCCTCTTGTCCCCTTCCCTGTAGTCACAGCAGGACATTATTGGCCTCTTCCCTGTGCCCCTCATCGTCCAATTGCCCCCATGGCCAAGGGGCTATCAGTCCCCATCAGATATTTGTATGTCTCTGTAAGCCCCAAAACCATACCCTTTCATCGCTGGTTGGACTGGACTTGATGTGCCACGTCAGCCCTGTTGGGCTCTGGTACCTGAGGGTGTCCCTGCCTTGGCCCCCTTGTCCATCTTGTGCCCTGTGACCTCTGTCCTCTGGTCTGGAATTTAAGGAAGGCTACCGGAAGGAAACAGCCACTTTCATCATTCAGGACGACTGGGATGGTATCTCGAGAGAGAAGGATCCTTCGCTGGGAGTTGGCCAGCAGCCTGGCCATCTGGGGAGTTGGGATGTAAGCTTAGCCAGTCCCGGCTGTACTCCAGGCATTTTCCCATTCTGTATGTGTACATTCTAGTCATACCTGGTTTTCTTCAGAAGTCGGCATGAATTCCTGTGTCTCAGTGCCTTTGCCCGCCAGCTTTCTGCTCTTCTTCAGTCCCTGCCTCCCACCCACTTGTGCACATTGCTGGTTCAGCACCTAAACCCCAGTACTGTAAATGACCCTGAGCCTCTAGGGCAGGGCCTCCATTCCTGGTCTGCTTTAGGTCCATGGTACACAGTCGGTGCTCATTAAATGTATGTTGGATCCACAGCTGAGCCTGTAGTGTGATGGCCACCAACAAGGAGAGCCCTTATTTCATTGGCTGGAGCACTGCCTGCATCAGGAGCAAAGGCTGGTTCCCAGCCGAGCACCCCACGCCAGTGCTGCAGGTGTGCTTGTTTTCAGTGTGGTCTTTGAGGATCTGGTAGAAGGTGTTTGCCTGAATGGGTGGGAATGGAAGGCTTGGGAGCGGAGTGTGACCTTGAGAACTGACTTCCAAGGGCCTCCAGAGGTGAAAGGCAGCCAGAGCAGAGCTGTAAGGCCCCAGGGGCCAGAGGATTGGAATGAAGAAAGACCTGTTCTGCACAAGGATGGGGTTCCTAATAGTGAGTGCTGAGCTCAGAAGTTCCCTCAATCCAGGTTTAACACAGGATGGGTACAGTCACCACTCAGAGGGGCAAGAATTTCAGGCCTCTACAGTTTTACAGTTGTGGAAACAAAACAAGAATACTTTCCTAGAAAGTAGGAAGAAAAAATAAATAGAAATGTGAACTGCAACTAAAACTATTTTAGGAAAAACAGTTTAAAACAAACATCTGGTAAAAATTTTTAAGTAAAATAAATGGGATTATTTTATCTAGTAACTCACTTAAAAAGGCTCTGGGTTCAGATGGTTTTATGTGTGAGTTGTTTTAAGGTACAGATACCTTGTAAGTAAAAGAGCTGCCAATCTTGGAAATAGGTGGAAAGCTGATGTAATTAAAGCAAGATGACATATCACTGTGCTATCCTGATTCTGACCGAATGTGGAAAATGTGGAAAATCCCTGCGTGTTCCAGCCCAGCCCCAGTCACAAGTGCTGCCCCTTCATGCTACTGCTCAAGTCCCAGCACTCTTACAGACCCAGTTTGGGCTGCTCCCTGTCCCGACACTGCCCCTCAGCTATGGCCTGGCCTGCCTGTGGATCTGGTACTGGTGATTGGGAGGGTACTTGTTTCAGATGGCAGGATGGCTCGCAGTAGAACATGTTGCTGCTCTCCAGGACGGATGCCTGGTCACCTTTGACACCCCCACTGTGTTGCTGGCCTTCGCACAGGATGCCTTTCCTGTTTGCATTTCATGGACATGAAGTGAATCCCTGTAACTCAAGATTGTCGTCTTCTCTTCGGGACCCCTGTCCCGTTGTGGCCTTTCTTTCCCCAGACGGCTCCAGCAGGCTCAGGTTGTAATCTGGCCTACCTCTCCTGAGAGCAAGCTCTGCCAGAACAGGCCCAGACGGATTGGGGAGAGACCAGATGACCTTAATTTGGGAAATGCATCCTGTTGTGGTTGGCTTCTTGCCATGAAGCAGGGCCTCAGTGGTGATGGCAGGGCTGCTCATTCCTGGGTGCCCACATGGGTGGAAACGGAGGGTGGGAGGGCTCTGGCCTGCCCTTCACGCAGGCAGTGGGTATGGTGTTGCAAAGTGACAGCTCCTCTCCAGCTAGCACTGTGCCCTGCCTTTGAGTAGATGAGATGACCTAGCTGCTTCCCCCTCTGCTGGAGGAAAGGAACCCAGAGGGCCAAGAGAGGAAGCCCTGCCCCGTGGTGGGAGGAGGGCTCTTGGGTCATGCTCCACACAGGCAGGCTGGAGGTCGGCAGCACTGGGAGGAGGGTGTGCCCCAGAGCAGGCTGAGGTGCTGGGCCTGCCCCCAGGCCATCATGTCTATCCTTCACTTCCCTTGGAAATACCGGGAGATTTTATTTCCTGAAGGCAGGACACAGTGGTCACTATGGGAAGGTTTTTAAAATACTTGTCTCCAAGGAAAATTCCAACACCGGAAGTACTGAGGGTGACGTCCCATGACATACTGAACGTCTTAAAAAGCTGCAGTAGCAAAGGTGCTTGGACATCAGGCGAACGGATGAGCAAAGAATAGAGAACTTTGAAATAAAGCCAGATGAGTACAGGAATTTAGTTCATGCTAAAGGCATTGTTTCAAAATAATGGTGGAAAGCAGATTATTCAATTCAGTAAAAGGAGCTGGAACAACTGCTTAGCCATCTGGAAAATAGTAAAACCAGACATGCACCTCACTGTATACCAGTCTATACTCCAGATGGATTAGATTTCAGCATTTAAAAGAAAATCCTAGAAGTACCACAGGGAAGTAGTGTGAATGTTTTTTTCTGTCCGTGGTCCCAGGACCTTAAAAGTCTCAGCTCTGCAGAATTGCCGAAGGTATGGAGAACCAGGCTTTCTCACACTGTTGGTGAGGGTATCAGATATGACAGTTCACACACACAGCCTTTCTAGGTGTGCACATGCTGACCACTGGCCGACGTGCAGACGGCTGTTGCTCGTCCGCAGTGGGGGTTTTCAGAGCATAGATGGGCTTGGTCGCCCCTCGCCACCTCCACTTCAGGCTGAGGGTCCTCAGTGTCCCCTGACCTCTGTGGGTGGTTTGTCTGCAATGCTCCGTCCTCTTGGCAGTGGGATGGTTCAGTGAGATACCTGGGCCCTAGTGACTGCCTAGCGGGCGTCACTGCATTAATAGCAGAACTGCAAGCAGCCCATGGGCCCAGCAGGAAGGAGCGAGGAAACTAAAGCTGCCACCCCATCCAACTGGTCGGGGTGAGCCTGCGTGCTCCACCCAGGGCAGTTGCTCAGGGGCCCGGCTGGAGAAACCCTGGTGGGTGCACCTCTCCAGAGACATGGAGGCAAGGGAGAGCCTGGGGGGCCATGTGGGGTGCGTGCCGCTCCCTCCCGTTTCTGCGGCTGGAGGAAGCCGAATTCAGAGCGATGGGAGTGTGTGATGCCCCCGTGGGGTGGGCACTCAGCATGGAGGAGAAGCATCCACTCGGGCCGACACCTGATGGCGCAGCCATCGAGTGGGAGTGGCAGGCCTGGGTCCATACCCGTGGGACGAGGCCTGTGTGTGTGCTGGGGCTCTGCGGCTCAGACCGCAGACGTGTGTTGCCCCACAGTCTGGAGGCTGGAAGTCCAAGGGTGAGGCGTTGGCGGGGTCCTCATCCCCCCATGTCCTCACAGTCATCCTCTACACCTGTGTGTCCTAATGTCATGAGGACACCAGCCATTGGGTGCTGAGACAGGCCTTGTGTTTTCACAGCGTGACCTGTTCCTTCCTGACTGACCGAGGACCTGTCTCCCCTTTTCTAGGTGGCACGTGACTGCCAGTATCAGGAGCTGGGTGCCCTGCTCTAGATGGGTGACATGGTCTCTGTTAGGGAGAAACGGTGGGCTTGGGAGGAGCCCCTGGCCTGCAGGTGCCCTGGGCAGCCATTTCTTCCCTCCTGGCCTTGGGGGCACAGAGCTAGGGCTATGGCCTGGGGTGGGTGGTGCCCCTCCCCTTGGCAGGTGCTTCTGTCTCCCCACTGGTGGAGAGGAGTGACGTGGGCTGCTCCCCACCTGAGCCCAGGCTGACTTGGGAGTGACCGGTGCTCAGCCACTCAGGTGCTGACATCCAGATGCTGCCGGGTGGGCGTGCTTGCTGCCTGTCTCCGGGAGCGCCACGTCTCCATCATGCCCTGTTCCCCTTGGTGTTTCTGCACTGCAGCCCAAGTTCTCTAAAAGTGGGCAGCCTGTGAGGCTGGCCAGGCGCCCAACCCAGTCTGGGGCACAGTGGCCTCTCCCTGAGACCCTGTGTTCCTCCCCTGAAAATCAGAGCAAATGGCGTTGGGTCGTGGTGGCCGGGAGGGGAACCCCAGCCAGAGCAGTTGTGCCCTGTGATTCCTCCCCACCCAGGGCCCTCCATGGCGTCCCCCGCAGCCACCTGGTCCCTTCATCATCCCCCCACCCTGGCGGGTTGCTGAACTTGAGGGTTCACTGTCGCCATTCTGCCTTGAACGTGACTGGAAGGCAGCAGGCCCTTAGCCGTGATCGCTGTTCTGGCCCTGCCCTTCCCAGGCTTCCGCCAAGTGCTGCCGGCCGCTGTGTCCATACCTGTGGGACGAAGCCTGTGTGTGTTAGTGCAAGTGTGCACGTGTGGCTGTGTGCCCCCAGATGCATGTGTGCCCAGAACCCCCAGCCCTTTGTGAGTGTGTGGTGCGTCTGTAGGGGCATTATCTGCATGTCTGTGAATGTGGACCAGACCTGGCAGAAGTGGGCCCCGGAGGCTGGCATTGGCTCATGGGACTGGTCACACTTCCTGTGAAACTTAACAAGGTTTTCCGGGTGTCCACCAGGGACAGAAAAGGCCCACAGCCCTTTGCTGGCCAGGCTCCCTCCCCTGCCTGTTAAGTGCCAGGGGCAGGCAGACAGAAACCGCCCAGACTTGGGCTTCTTTCCTGCTATCTTGCTGGGCTCCTTGGACCTGCTTGTGGGGTGACAGTCATCTCAGCTGCAGCTTGAGATGCCCGTCCATGGAGAGACCCCTGAGCTCCTCCCCTGATGTTTCCTCTCGACCACTAGGGCAGCCTGTCCACCAGCCCAGAGGAGCCTGCGACCTGTACCTCAGTTCCCACAGCTTGGAAGGCCCTGCTGGCTTCAGGCGGACTGGTGGTTCACACCTCATGCGCTCCAGCTGTGGGGTTACCAGACACCGCCTGACCTTTGTCTCCACTAGACTCACTCCTGCTGCCCCCGCCTGGCCTGGCCCTGCCAGCTTCGGAGCGTGTGCAGAGTACCCAGCAGGGGCTTGGCCGTGGTGCACCAGGGTCCTTGGGGCGCTGGCAGAAGGACGGTGCTTGCCTCTGCTGGGCACCCATCATACCACTGGGCCTTGACCGCAGTGGAGGATCTGGGTCCTGGGCGCGGCCTCTGCTGCCCCTTCTCCTAAACAGGTGGGGCCTGCCTGGAAGGGGAGCTAAGAGACCTGGGGCGGCCGTGCAGGCACTGTGCGGGGCACTCACTGCAGCTGAAGGGCTTCACAGTGGGCCGCCCAGGAAGCACTGGCAGCCAGCCACCAGGTGCAGGGACTCTGCCCCAGGGAGGTGGTCAGTGCCCGTCGCTGCCCAAGGCAGTGAATCCTGCTCAGGGTGCAGCTTCCATCGAGAAGCCGGGTGTGGCTGAGTGTCTGGGAGCAGAAAGGGTCTGCTTCACAAAGCAAGTGATGGCTTCTCTGGGCTGCAGGGGAGGCTTTAGGCCAAGGGCAGAGGTGGGCGGCCATCGTTCCCCAGGGCCTCAGGGCTGCAGCTCCAGTGCTGAAACCCGGGTCCACAGCTGCCCTGAGTTCTGCTTGGGGGGGCTCACTGGTCTGGGAGAGGCTTTGCCCGAGGGCTGCCTCGGCTGTGCGAGAGGCTCAGAGGGTTCCTGTCAGCCAGGCTCAGGTGCCTCCCGGGCACCCACCAGACAGCCAGCACGGGGCCTTGCTGAGCTGTCAGTCAAGATGGAGGCCCGCCATGTGGCTGCTGTGACACCACTGGGCCTTTGGAGGTGGCCTTATCGCCCTCCCGACACGCACAGTTCCGTCCGTCTCTGGGGAGGTGGGATGGCCGTGTGCACTTGCTGCCCTGGGGAGGCAGGTGCAGGACAGCGCCCACCTCCCCGCTGGGCTCCGAGGCCTGCAGCGTATGCCCCGTCCTCCCCCTCCTAGGCAGGCTGGACGCACTGCATCCCTGGAGCTCCTCCCCGGGATCTGCATCTTTGAAGCCACAGATACTGACAGAGGATTCAATGAATCCAAGGTCACCAGCCGGGTGTTGACAGATGCCCGGCCACGATACTATTTCTGATTTAATAACCGAATGGGAGGCTGGCCCTTGGTAATAATTAGGGCTAATTACTGAGGAGGTGTTGACAGACGGGCTGAGAGGAAACAAACTACCTTTATCCCCGGGCTTAGAGTCAGATTACCAGCCCGGTGCTATCTGCCCCTCAGAAAGTAGATGCTTCAATCACTCACCGAGGCTTCAAAGGGGAGAGGCCTGGACAATGCACGGGCTTACAGAGGGGCGATGAAGTGCGCCTTTGACTCCGAATCGCCCAACGGAGCCCCATGCCAGAAATGGTTTCTTTGTGAAGTTGAGTTCCCCAGGCAGGGCGGGGGCTGCTGTGGGTGCAGACCCAGTTGGCAGCGTGGCCTGTGCCCCCACCCAGTCCTTTCCAGACTGGGCCCAATGGGGGCGGTGCAGTTTCCCTGGGCCTGCGCGGGTGGCTGTGGGGGTCTTGCCATCCCAGCAGGCCTCTTCCCTGCCGTGTCTCGTGGAGTTGCCGCTCCTCCGCAGCTGTCGGGTGGGTCTGGCCTCCGGGAGGGGCTGTGTCGTTGGCCTTAGGGCAGGAACTACCTAGGGGGCCTGGGTGACCCTCACTGGGCTGTGCCCGCCCTGTGTTGTCCAGGGAGCTGATGCCATTGATGGGGTGCTGACCCCCAGGGGCCCCAGTGACTGGGAGGTGATGACTTGGAGAGGGTGCCCCACATTGTAGGCTGTTTTCTGATGTGCTGTGTGTGCACCTGTTGACTCCCCTGGAGCTCCCTGCATTTCTGAGATAATGAGGGCAGCGCCAGACCTCCATTTCCTGGTGTGAAGCAGCAGCCCAGGGAGTTTCCTGGTTTAGACGGCCCAGGCCACTGTCTGTGATGCGGCATTAGGGGCCAGTTGTGGATTACAGGTCTCGCTGTCCTGATCAGGAAGGTGGGAGGGTGGTGAGGCCTTGCTCAGGACAGGCCTGTCCAGAGAGGCCTTCCCGGTTCCCGGTGTAGGCGGAGAGCGCCGCTGCCCCTGGCAGCCTGGAGGGCCAGCCAAGTCAGGCTCTTCCCTCTGGAAGGGCTGTTACTTCAGAGGGGGCGGGTCGGTCGGGCTGGTGCAGAGCGGTGGCCTTCCTGTCCCTGGCCTGCTGCATGTAACCATGGTGAGGACGAGGCCAGTGATAAAAGTCATCAGCTCACTGTAATGGGGTAGTGGGGGGACTTGGTAACGGGGGGAATCTAGTAACCACAGTGTTGCTCATGTAATTGTATATTAATGATACCAAAAATATAAAATAAAAAAAGTCATCAGCTCATTTGCTTAACTGAATACTGACTGTCTTGTGTTGGGGGATCTTGATGAATTTAAATCCATATTATGGCAAAAATAGGATGGTGAGTTATTTCAAGTGGGAGAAGCACTTGATAATTGGCATTAAATCTACTTAAAGTCAACTTATGTAGAATCAGAAATTGGCTCTAAGCCAGAAGAACATAAGCAGAGAACTGGGTTTTCATAATATGTTAGTGGTAAATCAAATGCCATTAATTGTAGCTTGAGAGAAATAGCACAAAAATACGGTGCGGTACACTTTATTTGAAAAATGTCCCCCCAGGAAATGGGGCCGGTGCCCCCACTGGTCTGCAGGAGCGTACCCGAGCTGGTTCCCGTTGCTGTGCCCGGCTCGTGTGGAGTCCTCAGGGCAGGGGGCTGGTGCTCATGAGGCGTCACTGACAAGAGTCCAAACCTTACTCAGATTTCTTGGATCTTTACCTAACGTCCTTTTCCTCTCCCAGGACCTCATCCATCCAGGGAGGTGACCACATTACATTTAGACGTCCTGTCTCCTTGGGCTCCTCTGGGCTGTGACAGGTTCTTACACTCTTGTGTCTACAGCCTTGATAGTTTTGAGGACTCCCAGTCAGGTCTTCTTTGGAGTGTCCCTCAGCTGAGGTTTGTCGCTTCTTTTTCTCATGACAACACTGGGGTTGTGGGTTCCTGGGAGCCAGACCTCAAGCATGAAGTGCCATCTCATCACATTATAACTGGCATGTGCTGTCAACACAACATCACTGTCAGCACTGACCTTGTCACCTGGCTGAGGTAGTGCTTGTCAGGTTTCTGCCTTGTACAGTCACTCGTTGCCCCGGCCTAGCTGTCCCCACATGAAGGAAGTCACAGCCCACACGTGCAGGGTAGGAGTTCTGCTCCACATTCTTGGGTGAGAGCAGCTTCATCAATTTGAAATTCTGCATGGGACATGAGTCTACTACCCCACCTATTTATTTATTTAGTCATTTCTTTGCACCAGTGTGAAGTCATGAATATGTACTATTGATATGATCAAGATCATTACAAAATGGACTTACAGTGCCTTAGCACCGCTTGTGCACCACAGCACGGCCACAGTCCAGATGCGGAAGCGGCTGCACTGCCCTGGAACCCTTCTGCTGCCTGGCGGTAGTCAGCCCCCTGCCCACCCCACTCCCCGCCCCGTCTGCGCGCTCTGCCTACATCTGCCTTTTCCAGAATTCCGTATAACTAGGCTCATACCTCATGTAGCCTTTACTCACCACGATTCTCTGGCAAGCCCTCTGCGTTCCTTTTTTATTGCTCAGGAGTGTGCCAGTCACCCATGGACAGTCATTTGGGTTATTTCCCAGTTGGGGCAGTGTGAACAGAATTGCTGTTAAGTATTCACGTGTAGGCCTTTGTTTGCACATGTTTTCATTCTTCTAGAATAAACACCCCGGGTAGGACTGCATGGCGATACGATTCGCATATGTTTCATAGGAAACTGCCCAGGGCCTGTCCCGTTTTGCGTTCTCACCGACGGTGCATGAGCATTGCAGTTGCCACAGACCCATCAGCACTCGGCTTTGTCGGCATTTTTCCTCTGTTATTTTGGTCCTTCTGATAATCTGGTCTTCAGTTCCATTTCATCGAAGTTGCCGAGTTCATGTGCACTGAATTGTTCACAGCATTTCCTCCACGGCCTCTTACTGTTTGTGGCACTGTGGTGCTCACCCTTTTTTCTTTAATATAGTTTGTTTCTTATCTCTTTTTGGTGATCAGTCTGGCTAGAAATTTATCAATTTTATTACTCTTTTTTAGAAAAACAATCAATCTCTGGTTTCTTGATTTTCTTTATTATTTACTATTCTCTCTTTCGTTTATTACTGCTCTACCCTTATTTATCTCCTTCCTTTGTCTTGCTTTGGGCTTATTTTCCTCCACTTTTTCTAGTTTCTTAAGGTGGAAACCAGGTCACTGATTTGAGACCTTTCTTCTTTTCTAAGGTACACATTTAATGCTACAAATTTTACTCTGCATATTGCCTTAGCTGCATCCTACAAATTTTGATATTTTGTTTTTTATTTTTATTCAGTTCAAAATATTTTCTAACTTCTCTTGGGAATTCCTCTTTCACCCATTTGTTTGTACGTAGGTTGTTTATTTTCCAAATATTTAGAGATTTTCGAGTTCTGTTATTTATTTCCAGGGTAATTCTATGAGGTTAGTGGACATGCTTTGTATGCTTTTGGTTCTTCTGCATTTTGTAAGGTTTGTTTTATGACCCAGGACGTGGTCTGTCTTGAATATTCTGTGTGCATGTGAGAAGAATGTGTTTTTCTGTCAGGTAGAGTATTCTCTTAATGTCAGCAAGGTAAACTTGGTAGATAATATTAATCAGGTTTTCTATATGACTTTCTGGCCACTTGTTTCATCAGTTACTAGGAGTTACTTAAGTCTCAAATTATAATCACGTATTTGTTTTCTTCTGCTTTGATTTCCATCAGTTTTCCCTTCACGCATTTTGAAGTTCTGTTGTCAGCTGAATCACAGTCAGGGCTTTAATGTCTTCTTGGTGACGCCTTTTATCATTTTGTATCCTTTTAAATCCCTCAGATATTTCTTGTTCTGAAGTGTACTTTGATAGTAATATGTACACTCCAATTTCTTTTATTATTTGTGCAATATATCTCTTCCATCTTTTTACTTTTAATCTACCCATGTTTTTATATATATATATATATTTTTTTTGAGAGGGCATCTCTCATATTTACTGATAAAATAGTTGTTAACAACAATAAAATTCTGTATAGGGGACTCAATGCACAATCATTAATCCACTCCAAACCTAATTCTCGTCAGTCTCCAATCTTCTGAAACATAACAAACAAGTTCTTACATGGTGAACAAATTCTTACATAGTGAATAAGTTCTTACATGGTGACCATGTTTTTATATTTAAAGTGGGCTTTTCTGGTCAGCATGCAGTTGTGTCTATGTTTTTAAAATGGTTTGTAATTGTTGAGTCTTACAGTTAACAAGTGGAGAGCATTCACGTCTATTGTAATCACTGATGTGGCTCTCAGTCTACCAGTTTGTTGTTTTCTCTGATTTTTTATTCCTCTCTCCCTTCTTTCCTGCCTTCCTTTGGATTATTTGACTATTTTCAAATATGCTGTCTGAATTTTTCTGTTGGGTTTTTGGCTATCTCTCTTTGTATTAAATTTTTTAATGGTTGCTCTAGGGATTACAGTATACATAGTTAATCTTTCATAGTCTTTTCAATTTTTTTCGTTTCAAGTAAAATATAGAAGCCTTACAAGCATGTAGACCCCTTTACCATCCTACCTTCATAGTATAGCTGTCTTTTTGAAAAGCCCACTGGGCAGTGTTATAATTTTAACAATATACATGTTCACGTAAAAAGTGAGAGTTTTTCTGTTATGTTTTCCCAGGTATTTACCATTTATCCTCCAGTTCTTTAAGTTCCACACTTCTTTCAAGCTATAGAACCTCCTTTAGTATTTCTTTTAAAGTATATTTGCTGGCAAGAAGTTCCCTTGGTTTTCCTTCATGTGAGAATGTCTTTATTTTGCCTCCATTTCCACAGGATAATTTGCTGTATGTGTAGTTCTTTTCTTTTAGTACTTGAAAGATTTTTCCACTGCCTTCTGGCTTTCATGGTTTCTAATGAGAAATCCACACCCATTCAAATGATTATTTCCCTGTATATAATGTGTCATTACTGTCAAGATTTTCTCTTTGTCATTTTTCAGTGGTTTAGTTATGACGGGTTTGAGTGTGGTCTTGTCCTACTTGTGATTCTTGAGTTCTTGAATCTATACATTTTGTATTTTCCCAAATTTGTAAAATTTCAAGCATTATTTATTCAAGTAATTTTCCTATTCCATCTCTTTTTCTTCTTCTCAGATTACAGTGACACGAGTGTTACACCTTTTTCTGTTAATAACTCCCTGGTCTAATAATTTATTTCAATCTTTTTTCTTTCTCTTCCTACATTGTATAAATTATATTGATCAGTCTTTGTGATCGACTGTTTCCTTTATCATCTCCCATCCATTATGTTTTTTTTGTTTCAAATATTGTATTATTCGTTTCAAAATTTCCTTTAAAAAATAATTTATATTTCTTTGCTGAGAACTTTCCTTCCATTCAAGTGTGTTACCTTTGCCTCATAAAAGCGGTTTTAAAACTTTTAAAGAAATTTTAATATTGAGGTACATACAATAAAAGGCACAAATCTTAGTGTGCAGCTTGATAAATTTTGACACGTACACACTCATGCAACCATCACCCAGATCAAGGTATCAAACATTTGCACTAATTTTTCCCCCTTCTCCTGTTTCCCTCATCCTGTTACCTCCCGTGCCTATGACAACCACCAGTCTTTTCTGTGTTTCTGAGTCTATTTCAGTTTTCATTTGTTTTGTTTTTCAGATTCCATATATAAGTGAAATCATACGGTATTTGTCTTTCTCCACCAGGCTTATTTCACTGAGCATACTACCGTCTAGATCCCTCCATGTTGTTGCATATGGCAGGATTTCTTTCTTTTTTACAACTGAATAATATTCCATTGCGTATATGTACCACCTCTTCTTTATCCAGTCATCTATTGATGAATAGTTCGGTTGCTTCCATATCTTGGTTATTGTAAATAATGTGGCAGTAAACATAGGGGTGCATACATCTTTTTGAATCAGAGATTTTGTTTTCTTCAGATAAATTCTAGAAGTGGAATTACGGGGTTGCATAGTATTTCTATTTTCAGTTTTTGAGGAGCCTCCTTACTGCTCTCCACAGTGGCTGCACCGATTCACAATCTCACCAGCAGTGCACAGGCTCCCTTTTCTCCACACCCTTGTCAACACCAATTTTTTCTTGTCTTTTGGGTGGTGACCATTCTGACTGGTGGGAACGGATGCCTCACTGTGGCTTTGAGTTGCGTTTCCCTGATGATTAGTGATGTGGAGCGTCTTTTCATGTGTCTGTTGGCCATCTGTATGTCTTCTTTGAAAAATGTCTATTTGGGTCCTCTGCCCATTTTTTAATTGGATTATTTGTGGTTTTGGTGTTGAGTTATATGAATTTATGTATTTTGGATATTATCTCCTCATTGGATATATCATTTGCAAAAATCTTCTCCCATTTAATAGGTTGTCTTTTTATTTTGTTGATGGTTTCCTTTGCTGTGCAGAAGCTTGTTTAGTTTGATGTAGTTGCACTTGTTTAGTTTTGCTTTTGTTTCCCTTGCCTGGGGAGACATGTCTAGAAAAAGATTACTAATGAGTTTATTGCCTGTGTTTTCTACCAGAATTTTATGGTTTTAGGTCTTATATTTAGATCTGTAACCCATTTTGAGTTTATTTTTGTATATGATGTAAGACAATGATCCAGTTTCATTCTTTTCCTTGTAGCTGTCCAGCTCTCACAGCAACATTTATTGAAGAAACAAGCTTCTTCTCATTGTATAATCTTGCCCCCTTTGTCATATGTTAATTGACCATACAGGTGTGGGTTTATTTCTGGGCTCTCTGTTCTGTTGATCTATGGGTCTCTTCCTGTGCCAGTTCCATACCGCTTTGATTACTGTAGCTTTGTGGTATAATTTGAAGTCAGGGAGTGTGATCCCCCAGCTTTGTTCTTCTTTCTCAGCATTGCTTGGGCTATTCTGGTTGGGTTTTGTTGTGGTGGTGGTGGTGGTTTTTTGTGGTTTCATACAAATTTTAGGGTTATTTTCTCTAGCTCAGTAAAAAATGTCATTGGTATTTTGGTAGGAATTGCATTGAATGCTTTAAATTTCTTATCTGATACTTCCAGTCATCTCAAGGTTGGCATCTGTAAGGTATCTTTTCCCTTGAGAATTGGTCTCATTTCTGGTTCTTGGTGTGTTGAATAATTTTGTATTGTATCCTAGACATATCCTAGGTGGAGTATTACGTTGGGTCCTCTGGAAAATGTTGAGTAGTTGTTAACAGGTAGTCAACCAGTTAGATTTGCATCACGAGTTCTGTGTCACAGTTTGTGGGCTGTGGTTTTAATCTCAATTTTCAAAGCTTTTGAGATTGTGTTTTGGGTCTGTGCTACACACCAGCCACTCCAGGGTCAGTCTGAAACTTGGGTGGTGGTTTAAATCTTGTCCCATTCTTCAAGTTGGTGCTATTTGGGGCCTGTTCCAGGCATATGCAGCTCAGCGGTAAACCTGCAACTTCCGTGGTTCATTCACAGAATTAAGGGACCTTTTTCTTCCGCTCTGCCCTCTGTAATCCTTGTGATCCCCCAACACACACCACTCTGTTTTCTATGGTCCACTTCGCTTGGTTCTTCTGGCCAGAAAGACAAGTGTTTCTCTGAGTCACTTCTCCCACACAGCTCTGTGCCCGTCCTTGGGGCAGCACCAGGAGAGAAGAGAAAGACAGACCATCAGGGATTTCCTCTCCTATTCCTTAGACTTTTTTCTCTGTGCTGCTGTCCAGAAGTTAAGGGTTCCTATCTCCGTTCAGCCACTGCCGCCTTGTAGCCATACAGGTTGGGTCTGCCCGCGAGGCAAGGCCCCAAGACTTAAAAATAAGAACAGGAAACTTGTTCACATACAGATCACTTCTTCAAGGTTTTGCTTGCCTCCCATATCTGCCTGCTATTGTTCATTCTTCAGAGTTTTCAGGTAATTGCTTTTTATATTTTCCCATAGTTTTTAATTACGCTCAGCTAGAGAAAAAGGTTGTCGTGAGCTTACTTCATCCTGGCCAGAACCAGAGGTCTCTCGATGCGGTTAATGTGGTTTTCATTTACGGTGTTCTATGAATGAAGTTAAGCATCTTTTTGTATTTTTAAGGGTCATTTTCATAACTTTATGAGTTGTCTATTCATGTCTTTTGCCCATTTTTCTATTTGTTCTTTAGTATTTCTTCCCTTATTTTTGAAGGGTTCTATGTATTTTGGAGATGCTACATGTCTTTTGACATGCAAAAGTTTGAACATTTATTGTTAAGTATTTTATCTTCTTAGTTGGTATTATAAATAGGATTTTCTCTAACGTGTTATTGTTTGTACATATAGAAGCCATTGTAGTTTTATTTCCTGCTATGATACTAAAGGTTTTAAAAAAAGTTTGAATCTGTTTTATCATTAACTATCTAGGGCTCTCATGTATATCATCATGTCATCTGGAAGATAGTTTAGCATCTTTTGTAATTCATGTCTCTAATTGATTTTTCTTATTTAATTGCATTGGCTTAAACTTCCAATGCAATGTTGAATAGTAGTGTAAACAATAGGTATTTTGACCTGACTGGAAATATGTCTAGTCTTTCTTCATAAAATAATTGGTTGGCTTTAAAACTAAGAAGAGTATGTGTTTGTGTATTTTAATCATTTTTAAGAAGCCCGTTGGTTTCTGTTTGCATAAGTGTTTTAATTAAAAATGGGTATTGAATGTCAAAAGCTTTTTCAACATCTATGGAGATAGTTACATAACTTTTCTCCATTGATCTGTTAATATGGTGTATGGCATTAGTGGATTTCCTAGTTGAACCAAACCTTGCATTCCTGGGATACATTCCACTTGGTCATCATGTATTATTTTCTTAATTTGATGCTGTATTATTTTTGATAATGTTTCCTTTACTGTTTTTGTATGATATTCATTTGTGATATTGGTCTCTGCTCTTCTTCTGATCAAAGCTCTAAATATATCTCATAAATTCTAATATGTAGTGTTTTTCATTGTTTTTTAAATTTGTGGGTTAAAATTTTTCCCCTCTCACTTAAAAGTTGTTTAATAAATGTTTTTAAAGTTTTAATTGGGACTTTGTTAATTTCTGGCTTAATTTGCAGTGTCATCATAGAATCTTGTTTATAACATTTCTTCTTTATGGAACTTACTGGTGTTTTCTTTGTGACACAGTAGATGATAATTTTTACATGTTCCATGTGTACTTGAGAAGAAGGTGTAGCCTACATCATCAGAGGGTGATTCCATGTGTATCTGTAATAGTTGCCCTGTTGAGTCTGCTGTCTCCCTACTTGCTGTTTTCCACTTGATCTGCGGATCAAGTGCTAAGAGTAGCCTAACACATTCTCCAGTTCTTAGTGAGGTTTTTGTTTTTTGTAACTCCTTGCATCTCCTGTAGTCTCAGCTTTATATAGGTGGTGTTTCTGTTGTTTAGTACATACATATTATGCATTTATAGTATTCATTATGATTTCAGCTTTTAGTATTAGAAGGTGTCTGGCTTTGTCAAATCTAATGCTTTCTGGCCAGAATTCAGCTTTGTTGATATCAATATTTCAACCCTTGCTTTCTTATTATTTCTGTTTGCCTGATATATCTTTGTCCACTCCATTTTTACTTTGTTACTGTATTTTCACTTTGTTTTCTTATTGCCTTGTATAGTCTGAGTATATGTAATGTTTTTCCCTGTCCGTAGACTCATTTTATTGTTGCTTTGTAGCCTCATTTTTTACTTCCTTCATATCTTGTGATGAGAATTAGGATTTTGAGCTTCATCTGTGTGAGACTGGAGTTTATTCATTTTCAGTTTTGTGGACTGTCCTTCTGTGTGAGTGTACAAGATTTACCCCATTCTGCAGTTTATGGCCTTTGGGTTGTTTCTGGTTTTATTACTGTGTACAAACTGCTATGAGCATTCTGGTACAAGCCTGTGTGTACACACCAGGCCATCTTCAGGCTGTTTACCTGAGAGTGGGGTTGCTGGTCATAAGGTGTGCAAAACAGTCCCAGATTGTTTTCCGAAGTGATTGCGGCAATATACACTCCCTCTGGTATGGTGGGGGGTTCCAGTTGTCCCGCATCTTGGCCGACATTCGACAGACTGTTTAATTTTTTACTAATCTGCTAGAAGTGTAATTTTATCACACTGGGGTTTTGACAGGCATTTCCTAGATTATTAATTAGGTTTAACATCTTTTCGTGTTTATTGGCCTTTTGTGTTTCTTGTGAATATCGTTCAGGTCCTTTGCTCATTTTTCTTTCTGGTGTTTGCTTTCTTGCGGTATTGCCCTGTGCTCCTTATTCTGGATACAAGTCCTCTGTGGGTTTGTCTTCCTCCCCCTCCCTGATACGCTTTTATATTTCTAAACCTACAGCAAAGTTGCGAGTGTGGTATAATGAATGCTTGTGCACCCTTCTCCTGTGCTCACCCGTTATTAACATTTTGCCACATCTGTTTACCTCTCTGCCTACTGCTTGTATGTAGATAAATAGTTATTGAGATTTTTCTTCGAAAACATTTGAAAGCAAATCACAGACATCATGACACTTGACCCCTAAGATACTGTAAACTAAGGAAAAAGAACATTCTTCTACATAAAATACTACTATCCTTCCCAAGAAGATTAACAATAATTCTATATTATCTGTAGTCTGTATTCAGATTGCCCCAGTTGTCCCAAAAATGTCCTTCCTAGCCCCCTCTTTGTGATCCAGGATCTAATCAAGTGTCACACATTGCCTTGGTTGTGACAACCTCTTCAGTCTCTTAATCTGACTCACCCTGCTGTTTGCTCTTTGACCTTGACCTTTGTGACACATCTGAGCTAGCTGCTCTGTCCATCGTCCCCAGATCTGGATGCGCCTGACAGTTTCCCGTGTATCGTCACCCCGGATGTGCATGGGTGGCGCCGTGGCTTCTGGCATCTCCTCAGGAGATAAGTGATGCCATGTGTGTACTGTTGGCAGTGCCAGCTTGGACTGGATGGGGAAGGTGGTGATAGCCACATGTCTCCATTGTAAAGGAAACTTGCCTTTGTGGTCAGTAAATAATCTGTAGCATAATACCTTGGCACAGTGCAGATCTCCTGTTTCCCAATAACTTTTCACCTGGTTGGGCCCTTTCTCAAATCTGAACAGTAACTTTTTAAGGTCTTTTGTGTTCTACTTCTTGCAGTTTCAGTTCCCTCTTTCTGAGACTTTAAAAGCATCAAGCGTCCTTAATTTATATGCCTGAGCACCCTGGGCTGTGTCCCACCCCCTCTGTTTCTGGCGGCTCTCACTCGTGGTGCCAGGTTCCTCGTTTGTTGTCGTGAGTCTGACCACAAGACTGCGTTTCATAGGGTGTATCTGTGAAGCGATGGAGGTGGGCTCCAGAGAGACCTTCACAGACATATGAGTGGGGCCTAGGGGATGCCCCAGGGTGGTGTGACTCAGGGCTGAAACCTGAGGGCTGGCGTCACTGGGGCACCTCTGGGTGTGCGTTCTGTCCCGTTCAGTCTGATGCTGGCCACATAGCCCTGTGAGGTCTCACCTTTATGGGGATGCTCCTGTGAGGTCACCCACCTTGGGAGGGCCCCAAGCTTTGTCTGTCTTCAACCCAGAGGCCCTGAGACTGGAATTCCTGGTCACAGTGTCGCAGGTGCCCTCAGGGCCGGAGCCAGCTGGGCTCGGCAGACCTTACTGGGTTGGGCTTAGATTTGGCATTTTGCCTCTGAAGGTTCTAAACTTCCCATTTTTGGGGCCAACTTCATGACGTATTGAAGAATTGGTTTTTTATTTTATCAACATTTTCAGTTGTTTTTTTGTTGGGAGGCAGTCAGGATATCCTGTGCGGAGGTGGAGCCCCGCCGGTCCACGTGGCCATGGAACGCCCAGGTACCTTAGGGGCTGCTGGAGCTCGTTGTTTCCTTTGTCTGGCACACGTGCAGGGCGCTGGGTGCGAGTGTGGTGCTCCCAGCTTCCCAAGCAGCTGCCCTTGTGTGCTCGGGCCCCCAGAGTGGGGCAGGGCCCCGGCATCTCTGGGTGGTGGCTCCCTGCTTCAGCCTGCCTCTCAGCACTCACTGGATTTCCAAGTGTCTTTAGGGACCAGTGGTCCTGTTGTGGTAAAAGGACTCACCTGGGACCTGTTTGAGGGCCAGGCTGAGGGGTGCACAGAGGTGTGAGCCCCTGGCAACCCGGGAACCCTGGGTGGGCACCTGTGGTCGCGGGCACTGGCCCCTCCCTGGCCCTGCCTCACCTGCCTCTCCAGTTACATGGGTTCTGTCTGCCGACACAGCCCCCAGGGCCCAGGGCAGGTGCCCGCCAGCCCCTGCTCAGTGTGGATGCCTCTGCCTCCCCATGAGGGGCCTCCTTGGATCCCTGTGGCTGCTGCGCCCTGCGGGCAGGGGGCGTTGGGGGGGGCTCCGCACCGTGTGACGTGTGCCTTGCCACCGAGCCCGGCCCCCATGCTGCTCCTGTGCCTGGGAGGGGGGCTCAGGTGCGCCTCCCGGGGTGACCCCGAGGCCTGCCAGGCTGCTGCTCTTGAGCTGTGATGCGGGGACACTGTCACCCATGTGTGGACGAGGGCCTGACGGACTCCCGGGGCCGTTCGTAGCATCGTTTGGAAAGGCTGTCAGAATTGTGTACATTGTGTCAGATTGTCTTTCTTTTTAATGTTTAAAAGAATGTGTCTTTTCTTGACATCTCGAAGAGCAGGCAGAATCCGAAGTGGTGCTCAGTGGTTCAGATTTCATGCTCCTTTGCCCTCTGGGAGAAAGAGACAAGTGACAGAACAGGGAGACGAGGCAGTGGCGAGGGCTGACGTCGCGCACTGGCCTTGCGCAAGGGGCTTCGGCCTCTGCTGCGGGTGGCCTGGTGCCAGGGGAGATAGGCTTATGTGCTTATTCTCAATTAGATTAATAAAAATAATTAGATGTCATAAATCAAGTAATCATAGGCTATTGTCATGGGAAAAATATGTAGCTAGAATTAATTAATTTTCAAATAAAGCGTTTATTTTAATTGCTTGAAATGATGGAGCCCTTAATTGCTGATGCATCATTTTGGCCTGAACATTTTGGTTGTGACAACATGATGGGTTTGTTCTCAGCAGTTCTGAGAAAACAAGAGGAGACCTTGATTTCATCACCTCAGAGTGAACCTTACACTGATGAGGTTCTCAGGATCCCAGCAAGCCACGGGCAGGTGGCATGTGTAGGCTGGGCTTTGTCTGGCACTGCCCCAGGCACCACACTGCTAGTGTGTGTGAGCGCCTGTGCGCAGGCATGTGCATGCCTGTGTGTGCCCATGCATGTGTGCAGGCATGTGCACTTTTGTGTGTGCGCACCTGCACGTGAGTGCCCTCTGCATGCATGCACATATGTGCATAAATACAGTGTGTGTGTGTCAGGGCTGTGCGTGGGAGTCTGTGCAGAGGTGGTCTGCCAGAAGATTCTGTGACCTGAACCGAATGGTGGGACACCCCCCAGTCTTGGGCTGGCGCTTTTCCTCTAGGTTGAGGTGCCTCAGCGGGGTCTGCATTCTTAGGTTTCTCCCAGTCCAGGGTCCTGCAGCCCTGTGCCTGTCACTGACCAGCTGTTCTTATGGGGCAGGCACAGTGTGGCTGGGCAGTGGCTTCCAGGGGGGTGCCCAAACAACTGCTCCTCTGAACCTGCCCCATGCCTGCTGCCCAAGGGCAGCCTGGCAGCTTTGTGGCCCTGGCCCAGCAGCGTCTGGAGGCACTTACCTGCCCGAGCAGGGGCTATGCATCAGGGTCGGGGGGGTGGTCAGGGCCCTCTGCCCGCTGCAGGAGGTCAGCCTGCATTTGGGAAGAGTCAGTTGGCTTTTAGCCAAAGGTGAGAGAGGATTTAGGGTAAAAACCCTAAAAGAGACAGAAACAAACAGGGACCTGACCACTTGTACAGCACGTTCCCAGGACCTCCTCCTTCTCCATGAAACCTCCCAATGGAGGCAGGATCAAACCGCTGGGGAGCTGCCTGCAGCCTCTTGCCAGTAAGGGTTACCGTGTGTCCTGGAGGTGGAGACCAGGCCGCCCCCTCCTGGGCCTGCCCAGGGGCTGTTCTGGGGCCTCAAGGTCCAGGCCCTTCTTCCACAGCCCTCAGCTGTCCTGGGTGCTGGCAGCGGTCTCCCCCGAGTCTCTGCAGTCTGGCTCTCCCGCCCTGTGCAAGCCCCACTGGTCTCCAGGCTCTGGTCACTGCCTGTCCTCTGCTGTCTCAGTGACCTGCGGCCCCCTTCTTGCTCAGCGGGCAGCTCCCTAGCATTTTGTGCACTTGGACCGGCCTGAGCCCTGTGGGTGGAGGGATGTGCCCCATGGCTGCTGGAGCAGGTCACTTCTGGCCCTGCGACCTCCCCCTCCCCACCGAGAGCAGCCACCTCGCACTACCGCGCCCCTGGCTGCCTGAGGGACTGAGGCAGTGTGAGAGGAGGACGTGGGCAGCCAGGGGCTCTGCAGGGCCGGGGTGGGCTCAGCAGGCGCACTGGGAGGCTTCTCCTGTGGGGTGGGTGGACCCCGGCAGGCCTAAACACAGGACCAGTGATCTGAGGAAGGGTCTGACCTGTGATAGCAGCCCCCCTGGGGTGTGGCAAGGGGACTCCCTGCCCCTTGCCCTTTGGTGGCTGCATGCCACCTCTGGGGTACTTCAGGCCTGAGTCTGAGGGGCTTGGGAGAGCTCACCACACCATAGCTGCCTCGGTTTTCCCAGCAGTGAATGGGGTGCTGCCCTCTCAAAGGGTGGCTGTAGTGCTTAGCAGCTGTGGGCATGCAGGCTCAGGACCCACCGGGCAGGGGGCAGCCCACGTGAGGAGGAGGCTCCTCGACACCTGCCCGAGCTGCTCGCTCCCCTGCACCAGGAGCTCTGCACACCTTGTCTGTTCCTTGGCTTATCCCTTAGCGTGCGCTTGCCGAGCAGGTGCTGGGCACCGGGCCTGGGGTCTGGAGGGAGCAGGCCGGCGTGGCCCTGGCTCCCCGGTCCTGGTGAGGTGGCCAGCACATTACTCCACCGCAGAGAGGAGAGAGGAAGGGGCTCAAGTCAGGGGGACCGAGTCTGCCAGAGGGCTGGCGGCGGGGCTTTCCTGATGGAGGAACTACAGCAAGGCCTGGACGGAGGGCACCAGACATGCCCAGAGGCAGGACAGGCCCTCCAGGCGTGCAGACAGCCTGGTGGGGCAGTGCCAGGATGGCCAGTGGGACTCAGGGAACGAGAGGGCACAGCTAGGGGCAGCCAGGAAGCCCTGGAGGCCAGTGGCAGGCTCTGTGCAGGGCAGTGAGGGCAAGGGTGGTGGCAAGGGGGTGGGCGCGCAGGTCAGCACAGACACCTGTGGGCAGGTGGAAGAGGGTGGTGGTGGTGGGGGTCCAGGGAAGCGGCCCCTGCCTTCTGAGTGGCAGGTTTGTCACTCAGTCCCCAGGTGACCACACCTGCCCAGCATGGCGGCCCCGCCACTCCCACCACCGGACCCCCAGTTTGTCCTCCGAGGCACCCAGTCGGCAGTACATGCGCTTCATTTCTGTGGAGGGGCCCTGGGGCAGGGGCACCCACTCCTCCTCTCAGGGTGAGTAGCTGCGATCCCCAGCCCAGCCCCAGGGGAGAGCCCCGGGTGGAGTCGTGGGGTGGTGGGCAGGCAGTGGGCCCGGCTGTGACCGTGGTCCCAGGGGGGAGCTCAGGCTGCCTGTCGCCCGGGCACCCCGCCGTCTCAGAGCCCACTTACATGCCGTCCCCTGGACCTGACCCTTCGGAGGGGGCGAGGAACTTGACGTCTCGTGAGACGCACGCAGTTTGTGCTCTCAGTGGTGGCCCCCATTTCCTCCTTGCCTGGAGCAGGCTCTGTCGGAGGCCCCCGAGGCTCCCCAGCACCCTGCGCACCCTCCCTGGCAGAGGAGCACTGTGTCGCTCTTGCCCCGAGTTCACTTTAGAGCTGTCACCAGGGCTCGGAGCCACCAGGCAAATGCCTGGCCCGCCAGCTGTGTGGCTCCCGCGACCCTGGAGCGTGCTGGTGGGTCTCCGCTGAGCCTCCCCTGGAGCCTGCACTTGCCCTCGGAACAGGTCCCTGAGCGGGCTGGTGCACATCTGGAGCCTGCAGACGTGGAGGACAGTCGCCACCCTGGATGGCCACAGGGGCCAGTGTGTGACCTGGCTGCAGACGCTGTCCCAGGGCCACCAGCTCCTCAGGTGGGTCTTGGTGGCAGCCAGCATGGTCCTGAAGGAGCCAGGTTGTGGCCTTCATGGGGCCAGGACTGCAGGGCCTGAGGCTGCCCGGCATGGGGTGAGCAGCAGGTGGCTGGACCGAGGGGGTCCTGGCCTGCGGGTGGGGGAGACCATGTGCACTGTGGCCGCGGTGGGCCCAGCCTGTGAGGGCCCCGGCTGTGAGGGGCTGGAGGCGGGGCAGCAGGGTAGGGAGTCTGTGCTCCTGCGCTTCCCCTGAGGCCTTGCAGGGGTCACAGCTGGGACTCCAGGTGGAGGTGGGCCAGGAGGCAGCAGGGAGGGGCTTCCTGCTTCCCCCAGGGAGGGGGTGGGCAAGGCAGGGTATGCAGGGAGCCAGGCTGCCCCGCTGCTGGAGTGGACCACTGTCTTGGGTCCCTCTGACATCTGCCCCTGGACACGGCTCGCTGCCCCAGCCCAGACATCTACCAAGTCCAAGTGGTTCTTTCCTGAACAGCTTGTGCCCAGAACTGCGGGACAGCTCTGTTCTCCTGCTCTGGACTTGGAGCCTGGGCATCTGGGCACCATGGAGCCCTGCCCCCAGAGGATGAAGCCCTGCGGGGTCTTCAAGGCACCTTTGTGCCAGACTCACTCTGCTTCCGTGACCTGCTGCTAGCTTGCATGTGCCTGAGGGTGGAGGTGTCTGGGAGGGTGGTGGCCCAGGCCGTGTGTACTTACAGAGCCCTCGCAGGGCCTTGCCTCCTTCCTGGCCAGGCGGCCCAGGCCCTCTGTCCCCTCTTGGTGCACAGGGCCGTCCATGTGGTTTTGGTCTTTCCCTGATGGTTAGAGTAGATGTGGTGTCTGAATACCCCACCAAGCCACCTGCATCAGGAAATGCCATTTTTAAATGTTCCTCCTGAATTTTTAGCTGAGGCAGAGGCCCTTCAGAGCTTCCTGCCCTCCAGGGCCCAGGTGCCTGGGGGGCTGTCCTCTCAGGGATCTGGCCAGATGGTGCACGGAGAGGCAAACTTCGGGGACAACCTATGAGCCAGTGTCTGAAGGTGCTTCGCTTTGGCCTGGGGTGGCGCTGCGGGGGCCCCACTCCAGGCAGGAGCCTGGGGGTCAGGAGGTCTGTGTTGCAGGCTGTGCAGGTGCTTGGAATGCCCAGGTGCGTTTACGTTGCACTAGAGGCTGTGCGCCCAGCTGTGTTTGGAAGCCAGTTCTCTCTGAAGTGGCTCTTGAGCAGGAACATTTGCTTTCATGTCAAGGGGAGACCAGAGGACCTAGAGCTGGGCGCCAGGGGCCCTGCTCCTCTCCCAGCTGAGTGCAGGGTGCTGGGAAGTCTGGGGGCCGCCCTGCCTGCACGCCCATGTGCACCTGGGCAGGCTTGTGCCCACTGTTTTTATTGTGAGATGTGATACACAGAAAGGCACACAGAGCACATGTGCAGACCGCCATGCCACCACAGCGTGGGCCCCTGCGTGACCATTCCCCATCAGGAGCAGTACGCTGCCAGCCCTGTCCTCCCGCTTGGGGTCAGCCCCTTACGCCTCATTCTTGCTTTACCACCTGAATGCGCGTCTCCAAAAGGCATAGACTCGTTTTGTCTTTTTTTTCTTAATTAAGAAGAGGGAGCCCTGCGGCATAGTTTCCTTTGTGTCGGACTTCCTTCCCTCCACCTTCTCTGAGACGCCCACGGTGTGTGGGGTGTTCTGTGTGCCTTCTACTGGATGTGACGTGTGTACCTAGCTTGCCACTCCACCAGCAGGGATCCGGGTTGGGCCCCTGGAGCTATCAGGGATGAAACTTAGATTCCTGTCTGGGTCTCCTGGCGCCGGTGCACATGTCTGCAGATTGGACCCTGTACCCAGAGGTGGCGCATCTGCACCCTGGGGTGCGGCCTCACTGGCATTGTCCTGACCGCTTAGTGAGCAGAGCCCTCATCCGTGTGTGTCAGCCTCTCAGGTAAACTCTCCCTTAAACACCCATTTCTCTGTTGGATTGACTGCCTTTTTCTTACTGAGCTGTGGGAGTTGTTTTGTATTCTAGATATGGGAGATATTTTTTTATCACCAACTATTTCTCCAGCTCGATGGCTTGCATTTTTCACTTTTTTAATGATGTCTTTAGTGAGCAGAAGTTAGTTATTTTAATGGAGTGAAGTGTGCCATCTTTCCCCTTAGAGCTGGTGCCTCTGTGTCTTGCAAAGGAGGCCTAGGACCAGGTCACGAAGGTCTCTCCCTGACCTCCCAGGAGCTTCTCTGCTGCTGTCCCTGCACACTTCCTCTGGAATCCACTGTTGGTGTGGAGGAGGGCTCTGTGTCTCCCATGGAGGCCCGATGGCCCTGTCTTCCCTGCCCTCGTTGCCGCTCTGAGCTGGGACATCAGCATCTGAGGGGGTGGATGGGGCGGGGCTGCCAGGCAGAGGTGCCGGAGGAGTGTGCCCACAGGTCAGAGAGGCAGGGGGGTGGGGGCGAGGTCGCAGAGGTGGCCAGGGAGGTTAGCAGATGGGCTGCGTCCCACAAGCTAGTTGTCAGTTGAGCATGTCCGTAATATCTTGAGGAAAATGGCAGCCAGGTTTCCTCCCATTGGAGAAGGGAGTCACAAACTCGAGGAGGAGGAAGGGGGGGAGAGGGACCCTCGGGGCATCGGCCTGACACTGGGGGTATTGAAAATTCGTACAGACATACTTGTGTGTGTGTTTGGGTGGCGGGTAGGTGTTTCCTAGCTCTGCGTGCTGAGGGCCTGGTGGCGGCGCTGTAGCCTGAGCACACCCAGGTCTTGGTTTCTGAACCCCTTTCTGCACCGGAAGGAATGAGAATTCTTTGGAGGAAGAGCTGATCCCAGGTCTGGCCCATGTTGTTGAAGGACACATGTCAGAAGGACCCTGAGCCAGCGTGAAGGGGCTCCTGTGGCCGATCTGGGATGGTTTGGGTAAAAAAATAGTGAAAATTGTGGGTGATGCCCATTGAGCAATACAGGAACACATCAGCTCTGGGAGGGAGTGTGGAGTGGCGAGGCACACACTGGGTCTTCTGGAGTGACGGGCGTTGAGGGGAGAGAATGTCATCAGCAACGAGGGACCGGCCGGAGGGGGCAGGGAGGAACTGCGCTGTGAGCTCAGCATAGGAAGTCACTAAGGGCCGTCTCGGCTGTGAGTCGGGCACTCTCTGCGGGCGAGCGTGCTGCCCAGCCGCCTCCTGCCTGCCTTAGGGCCTGCCCTGTCCTCGTGTCGGTCTCGCTCGCTGCTGCCGCTTCAGGCCGTCCTGCTGTGTAGCGGAGCAGGGCGCCAGGCCTGTTCCTCCTGCGTGCCATGCGAGGCCTGGTCCTCCGAATGTCCGGGCGCACTTGAACGTCAGATGGTGGGCTCTCCAGAAGGAGTTGGGGTTTGGACTGGGAGGGATGACCTGGGTCATCCTGGGGAGGGCACCGTCTGCACGGCACCGGGTGGTTGGCGCATCTCCCATGACGGGGCAGGTCTGTCAGAACACGGGTACGGCCCCAGGTCCTGGGCGTCAGGCGGCTGCCCTTCCGGCTCCAGGACCCACCGAGTCGTCATACCTCCTCCCCGCCTCTGGTCTGGGATCGCTTCTCTTTCCCTTGTTTCTCATGGCCTCGACTCGGGCAGGACTGCTCAGGAGTTTTATAGAATGCTCCTCACTGTTTCTCAGGTTTAGATGGCATGATGGGCTTTCAGGAGGAACCCACAGACCAGGAGCTCTTCTTGTCGCATCATTCGGGGTCCAGGATGTCCACAAGGCTCACTCCTGGTGAGGGTCACTGTGGCCACCCGGAAGGGCCTGTCTGTGGGTTCTCCCCGGCAGGGACCGTTCCCTCTACTTCCCAGGGCTCCTTGGAAGTGAGTGCCCGGTCCGCACGGGTCTTGCTCAAGGGACTTAGAAGTAGGAGTTAAGTAGGGCCGAGGAGTCTGCAGCCGTGTGCAAGAGCTGCCGCCAAGCACGCGGAGGGATACGTGGAGGCCGTGTGTCTCCCGTTCTCCCGAAGTGTTGCCTGCGGGTTTCAGCATCTGGTGGTGGGTTCTGCCCCCCCAGTTATCACCGGGTGATCTCCTGGGACTTCTGTTTCCGCATGCCTCCCACCTGTGGTAGAATTCACCTTTATGAGGAACTCCGTGTGTGTTCCCTCAGGACTCAGGGCTCATAGAGACTGATTTATTCCTGGGCCGTCAGCGCACACTGTTATTTATTGTATTGCTTAGATCGTCCCAGCTTTGCCACCTGGTCCTTTGGACACAACCCCATCCTTTATATTTTAAGTATTGCCTTGCTTTCTGTCACCGTGAGATGCTGGGACTCACCTTGGTTTTCCCCTGCTGCAGTCCTAGACTCGGCCATTCCTCCAGAAACCTGGGCCTGTGTCTAGAGAAAGGGTAAGGAACCCGGCTGGAGGGCGAGGTGTGCTCATGCCCTGGGTCTGCTGGCAGTGCCTGTGCGCGTCTCCATGGGTGCATGGATAAACAGGCATTCATGCTGACGCCTCCGATTCCAGGCCGGCTCCTTGGGGTTGTTCCTGCTTCCCTGGCTTCTCCGTGATGCCTTCTGGGACGGGTCCCGCCACCCACCGCTTAGGTGCTTCTCCGTTCCACCCTACTGTACGTGTGGCTAGCTTTTGGGATTCCTAGGCCACACCCCCGTGGGAAGCAAATGGGCCCACTAGGGGCCTGTGTCCCTGTGCAGTCGCCTTGTCTTTAACCTGGCAGTTCCCAGTCGGCTTTCCCAAGTTCCCTCAGGGCGGCTCCCTGCCTGTGTCCAGCATGCCACACATTTGTGATGGTCTGCAGACCCGCCTGGGGCCCTGGAACCCTGGGACTCTGATTATCTTGTTAATGAACAGTAAAGTACAGGTTTTTGTGTGAATGTAGGTTTTAATTCATTTGGGAAAATGCCTGAGGGTGGGCCTGCCAGGGCCTCAGTGAGGTCACAAAGAGGGAGGCAGGGAGGCCAGGCGTGCACTTTGGCAGCTCGGGGAGCAGCAGGAAGGCCACGGGAGGTGGCCACTGCGTGTGCCCAGAGCACCGTGGGCCTCTCTGCGGCGCGCCCCCAGCACGGCTGTGAGCAGGTTGGGCATCGGGTATCTTTGACACAAAACCCTTGCCTGGCCGAGGTGCCCCGTGTGTCCCAGCACAGATGCCATCCGCAGAATGTGCCCCCACCTCCCTCAGCCCGGCGCTGGTCTTTTGGGCAGGTGGGCTGTGCAGTCCGCTTACCTGCGAGGCTCATGCCTGTCTCTTGGCTTTGGCAGTCAGGGCCGGGACCTGAAACTGTGCCTGTGGGACCTGGCGGAGGGCAGGAATGCCGTCGTGGACTCTGTGTGCCTGGAGAGCGTGGGCTTCTGCAGGAGCTCCGTCCTGGCTGGGGGCCAGCAGCACTGGATGCTGGCCGTGCCCGGGAGAGGCAGCGACGAGGTGAGCCCCGCCTGAGCCGTCCCTTGCTCCCTAGGTAGCCGGCTCCGTGGGCCTCAGGCTGGGCCTCGCTCAGGGCTCCTGGGAGGTACCCTGCTGGTGAGTCAGGAAGAGAGGCCTGGCATGGGGAGTCTATTGTCTGGGCCTGAGGCTACAGGAGCCCTGGGGGAGAGGCTGCCCAGGCAGGTCCTAGAGGACTGGGGCGCAGCACATGTGGAGGATGCACCTGGCAGGCCAGCAGGAGGTGGTGGGAGAGACACTGAGGTCCTGGTAGGCCTGGGAGCCAGAGCAGAGGGGAGGGCAGCCTTGTGGGGACAGAAGCAGGTCCCAAGTGAGAGGCCTCAGGCAGGGCTGGGATGTGGGGGGAATCACAGTACAGAGGGGCAGAAACGAGCCGGGCAGCCAGAGGACGGGGCTCCAGGGGTGGAGGATGTGATGGAGTCGCAGGGCACCATCAGATGTAGCTTAGCCCAGAGCAGCCAGCGGTGGTGGGTGAGTGGACAGTGGTGGGCCTGGACAGTGGGGTCCATACTCCTGGGGCAGAAGAGGCCGAGTCACCAAGGGGAGCAGAGCCCAGGACTGGGGGCAGACGGGCAGGGGAGGGGTGCGGTAGAGAGGAGAGCGGGGCCACCAGCTCTTGGGGAGCTGAAGGGGAATGGAAGCAGCGGCCTGTGAGCAGGGACCTGGCGGGCCTGGGGATGTGGGGGTGCACCCGCAGGGGGAGGCCCAAGGTGCCGCCCACTCCCGTGTTCCCCTCCACTGGCTCCCAGAGCCTCTGCCGCGGGCGGCGCCTGGGCAGGGACCCGAGGCCCACGCACATGTGGGGTTTGGCCCCTGCCCAAGAAGACTCGTTTGTCTTAAAGCAGATTCAGTTCATAAATAATGAGATAGGAACAGGCATTTATTTGTTCATGATTGCATTTAAATCACCAATTAGGAGCTACATATACTTTTCTTGCCAATTTGCCAAAAACCTGTTAAAAGTTTTATTAATGTGAAATGAGAAGGGTGTGCTTGCTCCTGGTCGGCAGGAGGCCGGCAGTGCCAAGCCGTCCTCCTGCGCCGCACACCACAGGCCAGCCTCAGCACAGCCGGCGCTTCCTGCTGGGGCCCTGGTACTGCATGCCGGCCTCCACTTCCTGCCCCCCCCCAGGCCTTCCCCGAGCATGGCCCTCCCTCGCCCTGGGCCCCCTCCCTGGCCTGGCCCCTGAGACCACTCATCCCTTCTGCTCGAGGCTGTTCCTGCCCGGGTTCCTGGCTGCCCACGTGCAGGCCGCATCTGTGTTTTTCAGGAGCAGCCAGTCTGGGGGCCTCGCACATCCTGGGAAAATGGATGTTTTCCACGTTCCCACCTGGAATCTGCCTGGACTGGGCCCTGGAAAAGCTTCACGGGCCTGTGCCAGGCAATGCCAGGGAGGACGCACTCCCGCCCTGCTCGGCCGTCTGGGTGGCCACACTTGCCCAAACCAAACATTTTTTCCTTCTGGAAACAAAGCTTGCAGTGGAGTGCCAGGTGGGAAGCAAGCGCACCCGTGCCTGGGGGAGGCTCCAGACATGGGTGCCCAGACCCCTGCCAGGGCGCGAAGCCCCTCCCCTGGGCCGTGGAGTCCTGGGCCCGCCCTTGCTCCCTGCACCTGGCCGTGGCTCTGGCCGCCGCACTCTCCCACAGCACTCAGCTCAGGGCTGGGGGCCACCGGTCTTCCCTCCCCTCTCACTTCCTGTCTCCTCCGCCCCCAGAAGCGGACTCTCTGGAGATCTGCCCCTGCCCGCTCCCTTGCCCTCACTGCCCTCCTCACTGCCACCAGAGGGGTCTTCCTGCGTCCGCAGATCAGGACGAGCCATGCCTCATTTTCCCGTGGAGCGGTGTGCCAGGCTGTCCACAGTGCAGGCCGTGCAGACTTTGTGCCCAGGGACCTCTCCTCTGGTGCCCCCCACCTCCCAGCTGGCGCCTTAGAACCAGCCTGTCCTTGTGATGTGTTCATGAAAGGAACAGATCTCATTTTAAGAAATCTGGCAACAAGCAGCAGGGCAGCAGGAAGTCAGGTTGGTCTGTGTCCTTCCACACGCAGACGTGGGCTGGCCACGCAGACTCTGAAAAGCAGGAAAGGGGGGCACCACATGGCCCACAGCTTTCCCCCTCGCGTTTGTGCGGGGTAGGGTTGAATCAGTGTCAGGACTGAGCAGAGAGTTTCTCTGTTCTGCTTGAGCAGCGGGCCAGGCCCTGGGCGAGCGTACCCCGGCCGGCTGCTCCCCGCTGCCCCCCTCCCTCCCACCACAGCTGTCCCCCGGCTTCTGCCGGTTCTCAAGCAGTTGGCCTTGATGCTGTTTGGCATCAGCTGTGCAGAGCAGCAGACCAGAGCCCCGTCCCCCTTCCCTTGAGGTTTCTTACCTGCAGGCCATGTAAGGCTGCCCCTGTGTCATGTGTCCTACTTCTCGTATTTCTTTTCATTTTGCTAGAGCTTCTCTGTGAGCATCTTTACTGCTCCAGGGGCTCTTTCCTGTGGGTAATAACCATCCATGTCGTTTTGGTTCTTTTCTGTCTCCTCTGGGCATGCAGGCCGAGGCGGATGGCGTAGATGCCAACCCTGAAGGCCTGGCGGCGGGGGAGCCGGGGTGCCTGTATGCACTCGGCAGGGACCCCGCCGCCTGCCCCTGCCCGGCTGTGAGCCCTTCCCCTGGTGCTGGGATGCTCTGCGGCCTTCTGACAAGAGCCCTGCCCATGGAGGCGTTGTGAGCGCAGAGCAGGACCCCCAGGGCTGGGAGGGCCAGGCCATGCTGCCGGCTCCCTGCCCTGCCTGCAGCAGCCCTTGGACGTGGCCCCCAGCACCCACGTGGTAGACTCGGAACTCAGACTCTCAGGACTCCAGGCTTCAGGACGGGTCCCTCGTGTTTGTCAGTGAGAGCAGCATTCCTCACACCTGTGTGCCTCAAGTTCACGCTGGCCTCTCGCCAGGGTTCTGTGCTGTGGGTGTCACACCAGAGGCCAACTGTCCCCTCAGCATCCCCCACCCCCCGTGGTGGCCACGCTGTTGCCGTGGTGTTACTGGGGAGCTGCTGCCTCGGTGCCTAGGGTGGCTAAGGGCCAGGTGAGCACCCCCTCCCCACTCCAACTGAGCAGGGGACCCACTCCACACAGAAGCCCCTCTTTGGCCCTACAGGAGGGGACACATTATCCCCACTTGGATAAGGGAGCTGAGGCGTTAGGGATGCAGATGGCTGGGGAGCTACTTCCAGTCTGTAGTGCCCCAGGGCCGGAGCCTGCTTCTTGCACAGCCTCAGCTAGCTGTCCCCAGCAGAGCCTGGACCAGCCCGGGTACACAGGGCTGAGTATGAGCCCGCCGTGAAGGCCAGCTATAGGGGTATCTCCCAGTCCAGGTGCAGGCGGGCCCAGCACCTGTGCTCAGTGACACAAAATGTAACTGCTGTTCGGATACAAAGGTACAGGGCACCCTGAACACCCAGGCTCCAAACAGAGTGTTCCTTGGCCATGTCACGTTCGCTTCCCAGGCTTGGTGGGTCTCCAGGTGTCCCGCTGTGTAAGCCTTTGTACCATTTGACGCATCTGAGATAGCTCAGAACAGTTCACATGTAAAACCCACACCAGGAACGAGCAGGCCAAGCTCAGGGGAATCAGCAGGCTGAGGCAGTGCTGAATGGGCCTCTTGCTCAGCAAAGGGGTCAGTCTGGGGGAGGCCAGTGGTGGCTCTGGGTGGTAAGGCTGGTTAGAGGGCTGTGCCAGTTGCTCAGGAATGACACATGCATTTCGCAAGGCCCAGCAGCGCTGGGGCCCACGAGCTTGTGCGGCCTAATCAGGAGGCTCAGCTCCCAGGTTCCTGGGGGGAGCAGACAGAAACCCGCAGCAGCCTTGGCTAATCGCCTTAGAAGTCTCTTGTTTGTACAGCACAGATGCAACTTGGCGCCGGCCCAAATCAACTTGTTTTCTCACTGTCAGGTTCAGATTCTGGAGATGCCATCCAAGACGTCAGTGTGCACCCTGAAGCCGGAGGCAGGTGCCAAGCCAGGCATGCCCATGTGCCTGGAGCTGTGGCAGGTAAGGCCCAGTGCATGCCAACCACACCCACCAGCCACGCCCGCCCGCCCGTGAATCATGCCCCATTCAGGGTCTGGGATGTCAAACCAATGGGCAATTAGCCTCTTGGGGAAACCTGTGCGCTCCGCCTTCCGCAGCCTGTGTGTCACGGTTCCTGGCCCCCTCCTGACACGGCTGCCGCCCTGCAAACCATGCTGCCCTGTGCTGTCCTCGTTCCGGGCCACGAGCAGGGACAGCCAGCCAGCGGAGCTGCCCCTCCTGGGGCCGCGTGGGCCTCTCGCCTCCCCATGCCCCAGCCTGCGGCCTGGCCTGGCCCGGAGCGCTGTGCTGACTAACCCTACAAGCCTGCGCAGCCCGGCCTTGTCGGGATCCATCTGTGTTCCTCCTCTGCCTCAGAGAGGCAGAAGTGGGCTTAGCGTGCTGACTGCCTGCGGCCACACTTGGAACTTTTGATCCACAGCCATTTCCTGCTTTCTTGACTATTGTCTCTGATTAGAGAGGGTCAGGAGGCATCTCCCGGGGCCGGCAGCAGAAGCTGGGAGGGGGTCAGAAAGGGGTCCAGAGGTCTGCGTGCTGCCAGGATGCTTGTCCCTCGAAGGCCAAGCCTGAGGCTGGGGAGGGGTCCTTGTGGGGCCACCCACTTCACCAGAGGCCCCAGCCCCTCAAGGGATGGCCCCACCGCCCACTCCCCAGAGGTCAGCACATACTGAGAGTGTCCATTTCCACCCGTTGGGGCTGCTGGTGTTGGGTGCAGCAGAGCTGGTGTTCTGGGTATTTGCTTGGCAGACTCATGGCCATATCTTCACTGTTGGAGAAACCTTGGTGAGCAGGTAACAAGCCAGTGCCCCCCTCTGGAGCGTGGCCTGTAGGCAGTTCTCACCAGCACCTTCCTAGGCTGCCCTGAGCCAGCCGGGATCAGGAAGGGCTCCGGCCTTGTGCCCTGCGGCCTGTTTGCTGTCCTTGTAAGAGTCAGACCAGGTGGGCTCAGGCAGTTTGGAGATGTCTGTGTGCCTGACAGGTCCATGGGGCAGGCACTCCATGACCCTGCCCCAGGCTTACTGTCCCTCCAGGGACCTGCCTATCCCCGTAGTTTCTTACCCAAGAACATTCCAGTGGGAATTTGGGGTCTCTGACAAGCTGAGCTTGTAGTGTCCTGCTGCCACCTCTCAGAAGTCCCCAGGCTTTGAGGGGGTGGGGGCCCTGAGACTGTCCTGAGGGACGGAGCTCCTGGCGCCAGCAGGCTCAGCAGGAGCGGCCCCACTCGCCGGTCCCGGGGCAGGACGTCACTGCTGTCCCCGGAAGCACTGTCATCACATAACCATGTAAAAATACCAGCAGAAAAATGTGTAGAAACAGGATGTACAAACTTGTTAAGGTAATTAATACAGTTGACAGAAGGACAAATCGAGTCTCTCTTAGTTAACAAAATGCAACGCAAAGCATTGTGTTTAAAAAAAGTCGATATTCATTTGAAATGTCCCTTCTTCTCCTCTCCAAACCCGGAGGTCCAGGTCATTAGGTACCAATCCGAGTGTGGCAGGGCGGCCTGACATGGTGTCGTTTTCTGAGACCTTCAGGGGTCTTCTTGTTTCGCTCCTCAAAGCAGCTGACCCGATTGTTAGGATGGTGATCACATAAAGTGTCAGAGGTCATTCACGCCAGCCCTCAGAGCCGGCTCCCGGCCACTGGGCCTCGGGGTCCCCTAGTGAGCTGAGGGATCCCCACTGACTGGGGCGCTGCCTGAGGAGGGCCCCTCCAGCCAGCATGCCCAGAGACGGGGAGGCAGCGTGGGTCTCCACAGTGACTTCAGGTCCTCGCTGTGTCAAGGAGCTTGGCACCAAGAGCGCGGCCACCAAAGGCCCAAGGCCGCCAGAGCACTGACCTGCCGGGGTGTCGGCGGGCCGCAGGGCCCCGCACCCCAGGAGAGAAGCGGAGGGCCTGCAGCTTAGGTGGGAGGGGCAGCATCGGGTCCGGAGCTCAGCACCTGGGTCCCCTTGGCAGCTGTGGGGTAAGCCCCTGCAGCCTGTCTGGCTCCTGCTCTGGCCACCCTGTTGGCACCCCGGTAGCAGGGTCGGTAGTGCCCAGCTCCTGAATCAGGCAAGGCATTTGGAACCCAGAGACCACAGGCATCACGCAGGCCGAGGCTGCCCAGATCAGTGTGTCAGCAGCGGAAGGCCCTGGATGTGGGAAGAACGTGCTCGGGGAGGAGAGGCGGCTGGGGTGGAGGGCAGGGGCCCCTGGGGGGCCCCGAGGAGCTCTTCACACCCGCTGTGGGTCGGGTCCGGAGGTCTGGTCATGGGGCCTGGGCAGTGAGGGCAGCCCGAGGCCTGGCAGGTGGGGACCCACAGCCCTGCTCTAGGAATACCATGTATGGGCTGTTAATTATCATGAATAAATGTCCAACCCTCCTCCTATAAAAAGAAATGGGTGAGGTGCCGAGCGCCAGGCTGTCCCCCCGGTGCTCACCTATTCAGGTCTGAAGCAGGCTGCCCTGCGAGGAGGCTCCCTCCAGAGAGGCACAGCCGCCCCCAGGGAGCTGCGCCAGAGGCCCGGCCGCTTCTTGAAGCATTCTACATCTGTGGGGGAAAGTGGTGTAAATAATTTTTTCTGCAGAAAAAATTTCCAATCAGGTAATCTGAGCGATGCCAAAACAGAGCTCTTCCTTGTCGTAAAACCACAGGGAGTGGGCAGCAGTGCCGCTGGAGCGGTGTCCCCGGCCGCCCCTGACCGCTCACCTGGTCAGCCTGCCGGGGGCCCCAGGAGGCACAGGATCCTGCCAGGGGCCTCACGCCCTCACACAGCTCCTTTCTATTCTTTGTGTGAATACATATTATCGCCAGAAAAATAGATCTCATGAGCGTTTCTGGGCGCGTACGGGAGGCGTCCTCCCAACCAGGTCTGACCTGAGGATTCCCAGTGGCTGTGCCCCCCACGCACTTGTCTCCTCCACGGCTCCTTGGCTCCCATCGCCAGCAGGGCCCCTGTGACACTCACCGTGCCCTGCTGCCTCAGTTTCCCCTTCTGACAGAGCCCTGCGTCCTTGAGTTGAGGGTGTAGTACCCCCTCGTGTTAACGCCTGCCCTGCTGCCTTCTGGCTAACCCAGGTCACCTAGCTTAGCCAAGCAAGGGTTCTTTCTGGGCGTGTGGCAATGCCGTGGAGAGGCCCACCACGAGGCACACGCAGCACCTGGGCCCGGAGCCCATCTCGGGCAGAAGCGCCCACACGCACACCATCAGGAGCTCCAGTGAGTGGGCAGTGCTGTTGGCCCTCCCCGTGGAGACCATGCACTGCTCAGCGCCAGCCCTGCCCTCCAGCAGCGGACAGTCCTGGGGACTGCAGCGCCCCGGGGGGCAGCCGCGCTCCCCAGCCCCCTAGGGCCCCATTCCGGCTGCTGACCATCCAGAGGCTGAGGGCCAGGCCTGGTTGGATCTCACAGAGGCTCAGCTGAGCTCCTGGCTCAGGAAATTCCCCGGGGAAGGGATGTGCTCAGTTATTCCTGACACAAGTGACACCAACCGCGGCAGCTCAGCAGGGTCTGCACATGTGCGTAAAGAGCCGGTGTATCCACAGTGCGTGTGCTGTGTCCTGGAAGTGGCCTGGGGGCCTGTGCTGGAGGTTCACTCCCGGTGGTACCCTGGGATGGGCACCACGCACAGGACCACCACGCTTGGTGAGAGGGTGACGTGGAATCCTGCAGGGCCCTTTTTTGGAGTTGTGCAGAGGCTAGATAAACGAGGCGTGTGCCCAGGGTATGGGGCCCTCTGACCTGTGCCTTCATCCATCACAATAGCTCAGGGCCCGCGAGAGCGCAGCCTGCACCAGTCAGCGCCGTGGCGACTCGCCGGGTTTGGGAGCTCGGGGGCTTCTTTCTCCACAGTGACGTTGACAAAGCACAGAAGGTTCATTTTTCATTGAGACTGAGCTTGCAGTTTTCTTTGGTGGCGGCTATAGACAGGTGACCAGCCCCACCAAAGTTTGGCTTAGAGCCCCAGGCCTGGAAGGGCAGCAGGAGGATGCGCACACCTGGCTTCCCCAGGCACAGCAGCGGGGGGCAGGCCATGCTGGACTCTGTGCCCTCCTGTCCCAGCCCCAGGGGTGCCCCAACTCTGGCCCATGCTGCCCCGCGCCAGCCCCATGCCTGTGGCATCTGCCGTCAAGCGGCATGCAGAGAGCATGGCAAATATCTCCCTGCACGGGACACCCCCCAGGGTCCAGTGGGAGAGGCAGCCCATCTCTCGAGCCCCTTTTCCCCCCAAACGCACCAGGACCCTTCAGGACTGACAGTTGTGCTGTCCCCCCAGGCTGACTCCAGCCCCCGGCCACTTCTCCTGGCTGGCTATGAGGACGGCTCAGTGGCCCTGTGGGACATCTCTGAGCGGAAGGTGTGCAGCCGCATCGCCTGCCACACGGAGCCCATCATGGGCCTTGACTTTGACTCCCAGAAGGCCAGGGGCATCTCGGGCTCTGCAGAGAAGGCGCTGGCTGTCTGGAGCCTGGATGAGCAGCAGACCCTGCAGGTCAGTGAGCCAGACCCGAGGTGTCATTCATCCTGCTTTGCACTAACAGTCTGATAGGCTGAAACAATATTTAGGCATGAAGAGGAGTTGTTGCAGAGCCCTGGCTAATTAATCACTCCGAGGCGGGGTGCCTGCCCGCCTGTCCGCAGGGCCGGCGCAGGAAGAAGGGGGCGTGGGTGCTGCTGAGCTGTTCACATGGTTTGGGTTTCTCTCAAGCCTTGGGTTAATAGCAGTCACGTCTTGTCCATCTAGAGAAAAGGGGCATGTAGAGTCCAGCAGTATGCAAGCCCATTTGCAAAAACTCAGAGGAATTTGGTCAGTAAGGAACTGATTAATCAAAAAAAAAAATACACCAAAGCCCCAATGTGGAGAAATCCATGGAGTCACGCCCCTGTGGTGTCTCCAAGGCAGCTCCAGGGAGGCCATTCCTCATGGGCAGCGGGGAAGGGGTGTGAGGTCTCGGGGCAGAGTGGGGCATTGTGGAAACCTTCCCTAACGTCTCAGACGACAGTCCCAGCCCGCATGGCCCATGGAACACCTGGGGCCCATGCCTGGTGCTCAGCATGGGGAGGCCTAGCCTGCAGGCTCAGCCTGTCTGGGATGGAGGCTTGGAGCTGAGGGCCCAAAGCCCCCTGTCCAGGCCTCACCGTGGTACAGGTGTTGGGTCTGCCTTGTGCCTCTTTGTCCCAGTGGGTGGCCTGGGTGCACACCGGCTTCTGCGACTGGCTGAAGAATCCCCATTAGCCAAGGATCCCTGACCAAGTAGAAGTTCCTGGGAGAGGCAGTTCTGTGAACTCAGGCCTGGTGTTGGAACAGGGCCCCAGGGAGCACCACGGGGCCCTCAGGGAGATAGCCCGCAGAAGCAGAAGCCGGCCCAGCCCTGCCTCGCCTGGGCTGTCAGCCCCGCAGACTGGAAGGCAGGGCCTGGGGGCTGCCCTCCAGTTGCAGGGGCCGTGGTGGTCCAGGCTCCCCACCCCAGACAGGAGACCAAGGCAGAGGGCATCTCTTGGGTTCCCTGCCATGTGGGGAAGCCCTGCCCAGCAGCCTGGCCGGCTTGCCTCACCTCGCACATGCTCCGCTGCAGCCCCCACAGCCAGGGGAAGAGCCCCTGGGAGCGTGTGAGGGCTGGGGCAGGGGGCCCAGCTGGAAGGTGGGACATGCTGCAGTGCCCGTCAGGCGTCACCACACCCTGGGTGCACCCTGAGGGTGGCGCACTTCCACCAGGTCACCCACACAAGGGACGGAGTGAGGACAGTGGGGCAGGGGTCACAGGGTGCGCACGGAGTCCTGGGCAAAAGAGAGGGCGCACCCAGAGGGCAGTGACAGGCGTGGAGGCCTGGGGACAGACACTGAGGTCAGGCAGAGTAAACCCGGGAGGTGCCCTTCCAGATCGCAGTCAGGGGCCACTGGGCATCCTGAAAAGTACAGTCCCATGGGAGGCTAGAACCAGAGCAAGTGGCTGGCAGCCACAGGGGTGGGGATGCCCAGGGGGGCCAGGCCCAGTCGTGGGAGCTGCGGGACTTTTCCATCCTGGAGGAAGGGGCTCTGAGGCCTCAGAACCCTGGGCCCAGGTCTGGGTGGGCATGAAAGTCATAGTAATGCCACCCGGCCAGCTGGGTGCCAGGGTTCTCCCTCATGCCCCTCCCTCCTGCCCCACGAGCCTGGTGGGGGACCGGGCAGCACCATGGGGTCCAGCGCTCATTCCTCTGCGGCTTGAACAGCAGCCTGACTGCAAAGGGCTGAAGACCCACATAGCTTCCTTGAGAGCCCCGCCTGGCTGCAGGGCCCTTGGACCCCAGGAAGGGGCCCTCCTGGGGTCTTGCCCTAGATCTGCCTGGCCTCCTGGTTGTTGGGGGAGCAGCTGCTAGAACCTAAAACTTAAATTTATGGGGCACGTTCCAGTCCAGAGACGCGCTTTTACTGTACCGATGAATCGCAAAGTTAAAGCAGAAGGGCAGCCAGGCATTTCAGTATGGACGGAGTTGGTGCCCCGGACCTGGGAGCACATCAAAGCCGGGAGCGCTCCCCCGCCCCCCGCTGAGCTCTGCTGCCTCGCAGAGACCACCCGACATCACCATTAGCCTGGCCGCAGAGGCCCTGGAGGCCCTCAGGTGGTGAAGCCCAGGCCCTGAGGGGGCTGACCAGGGCTGCGAGGCCCTCAGCATCCTCGGCGCCCCACCCCAGGGGCCCTGGGAGTGCCGTGTCCGGCCCCGCAGGGCTGTGACGCAGCTGCTGGCCCCGGCGCGCGGCCGCGTGGGCACAGCTGTGCTCGGCCTCGCAGCCTGCCGCTGCCTCTAACGAGCCCAAATCAATCTCTCCGGGCGGGCGCTGGGAGTGGAGACACAGATGAGGTTTCCCGCAGCCGAGCGTGCGTAATGGCAACCAGATGGTGGCCGTGCCGCGTGCGCATTCCTGGCACCTGAGGTCATGCGCAGTGAGAGCCCCTGGTGGCCAGGGATCCTTCCAGGAGGGTCCTGGTCCAGGACAGACCCAGCCAGGGGCCGCGGTGGGGACTAGGAGTCGTCGGTCACCTCGTCACCTGGGGGCACGTGGTGACACCGGGCCACTCGCCTGCTCTTTCCCTCGAGCCCCCGGGGGGTTTGGGCCTGGCTGTTGTCAGACACAGGTGGTGCACAGACCCACTCCTTCCTCCCACACTTGGGCAGGGCCCGTGGCCTTGAAGCAGGGGCTGATTTACGGCCAGCAGTATTTTTAGGCCTTTAAGTAATATCGAGGCCCCCACCACAGCCTGCCTGGGCCAGGAATTGGACCAACCGCACTCTCCCTGCACCAGGCCCGCGGCTGGTCGGCCAGGTGTCCCCTTGTCCCCAGCGCGTGGCCCCTGCCTCCTTCTCCCACCCTGCCTGGGGCCTCCCTCTGGGGTGGCTGCAGCAAGATGTGTGGGACAGGTAGGAGAGAGACCGTGGCCCTGCGGGTGGGCGGACCATGGCACAGCCCAGCCCATCGCCACGTCTCGGGAACCACCAGAGGAGACGGCTCTGGCCACTGGCGCTGTCAACAGGCCCTGCCGGGGATACGGGCCTGCAGTGGGTGCCAGTCTCTTACCGTCTGGGCCCCTAGTGGGGCCACTGCTTCTCATTTCCTGCCAGGGTAGCCTCAGCGCCCCCAAGTTTCCCAAGGGACTGAGGGTGGCTGTGTGTGTGTGGGGTCATCCCTGTCCAGGGGCAGTACTGGGCATCTCGGCCCCTCCCAGGTGGTGATGTGGGCGTGGAGGGCACTCTCTGCCCTGTACCCAACGTCGGCCGTGTGGGAACCACGGCTCGGGGCTCTCCCAGAGCACCCCTTCCCTTCCCTTGCACTCTGAGTGTTCATCTGCAGAAAGCAGACTTGAAAGCAGGCCCTTTTCTCCCTGGGAAACGTTCCCCATGTTAACAAATCCACATGCAGACGGGTGCCAAGGAGGTGACCCTGAGAGCGCCCTGAGGGGCTCCAACAAGTCTGTGGCCCTAAGCTTAAGGGTCTCCTCACTGTCCCCGGGAGGCAAAGGTCACAGACGAGAGGCTGAAGGACAGTGATGGTCAGCCTCTTGTCCTGGCTCCCGGCTACGCTGTTCTGGCCCATGCGAGTCGGGGGCTCCGGAGGGGCTCAGGTGGCGACAACCCCACACACAGGTGCTCGCGTGCACTTTGCTGCCTGTCGCCTGCCCCCTGTGCCAGTCTCGGGGGCCTGTGTGTGGAGCCTGGGAGCCTACAGCCGGATGGCAAGGCAGAGGGGCAGTGAGGAGGCAGGGGCCCCGTGCTGAGGGCCCCCAGGGTTCATGACAAGAGTCGAGGGCTGTGTGCTGTTCAGCTGCTCAGGTGCCAGCACAGGTAGGATGCACACAGAGCCCCCACTGTGCCAGGGTCTGCCAGGTGAGAGCGGTTGGTACAGGACACGCAGGTGCTTGTTGCAGAGGGTAGTGGAGGGGAGGCCATGGGGGCGCTGGCGGCGTCGCAGGCCTGTGAGTCAGAGCCGGGCACGGACCGGAGGCTTTCGGAAGAGCGGGAGGTCTTGACCATGAAAGAGAGGGCAGGCCTGGGGGTGGCTGGACAGGTCGCCACAGGGACACTGCCCAAGTGCGGCTGCACCGGCCAGGACCCCAGGACGCGCTGCGTGGAGGCAGGGCCTGCCGCGAGCATCCTAGCCAAGCCACAGGCCAGCCAGAGCTGCGTCTGCTGGCGGGTTTGGGCAGGTTCTCGCGACCAGGCTACATTCTCCGGTGGGGAAAGAGTCTGGGTCATGAATGGCTGTTGGGCCATCGGACTCATGGCTTTTCTTACCAAATGTGTTAATTTAGTGGCTAGCATTGTTCAATTTCTGTGACATTTAAACAACCATATATAATCCTAAAATAACCTGTTAAATAGTGTGTCCCCTTCTGCGCTCCGTGGGGCTCCGTCAGAGTTGTTCAGAGCTGTCTGTCTGTCTGTCCCTCAGCAGCCCGAGCTGCACCCCGACCCCTGTTGCCTTGCACTGCTTCTGGTTTTGGGGTTTCAGGAACCCCAGAATCAGGAGGCAGGTGTCCCTCCTCTCCTGATCTCTGGATCGGTCAGCGGGGCGGGGAGGGGGTGTCTCCGTAGGACCATGTCTTTGCCTGGAGCACTAGGGCAGGCGTTTTCTCTGCGGAAGCTCTGATTTTCCTCTTGGACTCATTCAAGGTTTCCTGAATTTTTGGTAAGTTGCATTTTACTGGGAATCAGTCTGAAGGCATAAAAATCTTCAAGGTATTTTCATACTGACGTTTTTTTCCAGTTGTTTGTAATGATTGTTTAAGTACCTGCTGTATTGGCAGGACCGTCCCTTTTTTATCTTCCTTTCAAGTGTCATTTTTGATTTTTTAAAATCTTTCTTCTTCCCTTTTACCATTTCTGCCCTGATCATCCTGTCCCTCCTGTGTTTTCTGAGCTCAGCCTGGGGTTCCGACCTGAGCTGTGTGGGAAACGCATTCGTTCCCTGCCTGCCTTTCCCATCTGCGCCCTCGGGCCCCACGCCCTGTGCCCTCGTTGTGAGATGTCACCATCTTCCTCGTCACTCTCTAGGTGGACCTGATTGTTATTTGTTCTCTGACTGCTGAGCTGATTAGAATGTTTTTATAACGTTTCCAAATGTTTGATTGTTTTGACCCAGTTATTTTTTATTTTTCAGTTTCTAACTTAATTCCATTGTGGTCTGAGAATAAGGTCTGAGTGATATCAGCTCTTTGCAATGTGGAGGCCAGGCCAGTTTTCATACGTATTCCACATGTGCTTGAAAAGGAATGCCCTCGTTGCTGGATGCACAGCCGTACCTGTGCACCCCAGGTCAGGTATGCCAGCCATGTGGCCCCGATACTGTGCTTTGACCCAGGGGCCTCTGCATAGGGCAGGTGGACCCTCTTACCCTGGACACCTTGCTGGCTTTTCTTGTACTCCAGGCAGTTTTGCATTCTGCATGTTGGGGCTGGCTTAGGAACATACAAGTTTAGAACAGTGATCTTCCTGGAGAATTGCTTTACCTTTACTTCAGTGACCCTCATTCTCTCTGGAAAAGATTTTTGCCCAAAAGCCTATTTGCCAACTGTTGATACGGCTCAGGCCAGGTTTGTTCTTGGTACTGGCTCCCTTCAATAGCTTTTATTTGTTCGATCGTTGCCTTCAGCCTGCCTTTGAATGTAGACGTCTCTCTCACGGAGCCTGTGGTGCACACGGATTGCACCTGGTCATTACTGTTCTGTTCCGTGAATGCTGCCTGGACATTCTTACGTCTCAGGCTCTCCTTCCAGAAGCGGAGACGGCCGACCACTGGGAACCTGTTAGTGGGGCCCCTGCATGTGCGAGTCAGCATGCTGATGGCGCCCGGGGCTCTGGGGGCTTCTCTGGGTTCTGCTGAACCTCCTCCGGGCCCCGGAGGTCAGCTCCCAGTCTCCTCACCAACCTTTGGGAGACAGATTTTGACCCACTAATTTTGACTTGTGTCTTCATTTTTATTCAGTCTAAAATACTTTGTTTTTCCTTGCAGTTTCATTGATCAGGTGGTTCCCGATCTGATTACTCAATTTCCAAACCTTTGTTGATTTTCTAGACATCTTTAATCTAGTTTAATTCTGCTGTCAGTGCAGGCACCCTGTGCAGTGTGAGCATTCAGGTACTCACCGTGGTCCGCGTTCCGGCCCTGCACTCAGTGGGTGCTGGTGAAAGCGTGTGTCCTGCAGCTGTTGCATCGGTCCGCAGCATCCTTACCAACCCCTTTCTCTAATTTTCTACCAGTTACTGAGTTCTTGCAACCTCCAAGTGTGGTTGAGAACCTGCCTTTTTCTCCCTTTATACTGTCGGTTTTGCTTCATGAAGTTGAAACTCTGCCTTCCGGAGCGTGAGCCTGGTCTCGGCATCCCACTGAGTGGCCACTGTGAAGTGTCCTCTGTATCTCCTCATGTCCTTTGTCTGATGCCCGTGCTGTGGCTCCAGCTTTCTCTTGTTCCCTCTTTGCATGGCACGTGTCTCTCCTATTGTTAGCCTATCTCAATCTCATTACATTTAAAAAGCATCTTTTGCAAACCTGCCTTTTAATTGGAGCACCTAGTCTGTTTGCCTTAATGTAATTTAGGGTGTCTCTCCCCCCGCATCTGCCGCCTTGATACTTGTTTCTACTTGTCACTTCCGTCTTTGACCCTCCTTTCCCGCCTTCTTGTGTGTTAATCAAATATCTATTTTTCAGTGTTCCACAGTATGCGCGCTCTTGTCTTCTTTGCTGGAGCGCGTGTCGTTCTTTTCTGCGTGGTGCTCTCAGGCTGAGTCTTCCCCGAGATGCCTAGTGTGTCGCGCTGCCGGCCCCATGTGTCACAGCCTTGCACCAGTATGGCTCCATTCACCTCCCTTCAGCCCTTCTGCTGCTGTTAGCGGATTTTATCTCCACGTGAACCGTAAACTCCACTTACAGGGTAACTGGCTTTGCATTAAATCATCAGTTGTTATTTCTTAAAACTTACAGGAATAAAAAAACATAGTATTTTATATTTACCCACCCATTTTCATCTCTGGTGCCCTTCCTCTAGATCCAAGCTGCTGCCTGGTTTTATTTCCCCTTAGCTGGAAAAATATCCCTTAGTATTTCTTGTAGTGTGGTTCTACCGGTGAAAGAGTCTCTAGCTTTTGTTTATCTGAAAGATATATTTATTTAAACCTCCTTTTTAAAGAATTCTGCCTGTAGAATTAAAGGAGGATGGCTTTGACGACGCTGTTCCATTGTCTTCCGGCCTCCACACCTTCGGGAGAGGGCTCGTCGTGTCTTACGTCCACACGCACGCCGTGTGTCTGACACCGTGGCTGCTTTCAGGGTTTTCTCCTCACCTGTGGCTTCCAGTCGTCTGACTGTTCTGGGGCTGCTGTACGTTTGGACAGTGTGATGTCCTCCCATGGATCCCTGCGGCTCTGCTCAGTTTTCTCCAGTCTTTTTTTTCTCTCTACTTTAGGTTGGGTAATGTCTACTGATGTCACTAGTTTCCTGACTTTTTGTTTTTTAAATGATTTCCAATCTGCTGGTAAGCCTATCCTACAGATTTTTTTTCATTTCAGTTATTGAACTCTTCAGCTTTACATTTTCTAGTTTTTTTTTAAAAATAAAAGACTTTTTTAGAGCAGTTTTAGGTTCACAGCAAAATTGAGAGGAAGGAACAGACATTTCCCATATACCCTCTGCTCCCTCACGTGCATACCCTCTTCCATTTTCAACTTCTCTGCCAGAGTGGAACATTTATTACAATCTCTGGACCCACACTGACACATTATGACTCAGAGTCCATAGCTTCCATTAGTTTCACTCTTGGTGTTATACATTCTATGGGTTTGAACAAATATGTAATGCCATGTGTCCACCGTTATAATACCACACAGTACTTCCATTGCTCTAAAAATCCTCTGTGCTTTCTAGTCTTTCCTCCTATCCCGTTAGCCCCTGACCACCACTGATCTTTATTCTGTTTTCATAGTTTTGTTCTCCAGTATGTCATACAGTTGGAATCATGCAGTGTGTAACCCTTTCAGATCGGCATCTTTCACTTAGTGATATGCATTTAAGTTTCCTCCGTGTCTTTTCATAAACTCTTTTCTTTATAGTGCTGAATACTGTTTCATTGTCTGGATGAACCAGTTTATTTATCTGTCACCTACTGGAAGACACCTTGGGTGCTTCCAAGTTTTGACAGTTGTGAATAAAGCTCCTATAAACATCCATGTGCAGTTTTTTGTGTGGAAATAAATTTTCAGCTCATTTGAGTGAATACCAAAGATCTAGCAACTGCTAGATCATATGGTAAGAGTATTTTACATTTTCTAGTTTTTTTTTGAAATAAAAGACTTTTTTAGAGCAGTTTTAGGTTCATAGCAAAATTGAGAGGAAGATACAGACATTTCCCATATACCCTCTGCTCCCTCACGTGCATGGTCCACCAGTGTGGGGGGCCACGGGGAGAACAGTGTAGCACAGAGAAGGCACACAGTGGATCTGTGGCAACTTGCTGCCCTGATGGGCAGTGACTGCATCGGGGTGTGGGTGGGGACTTGATAATATGCGTAAATGTAGTAACCACATTGTTTGTTCATGTGAAACCTTCATAAGAGTGTATATCAATCATACCTTAATAAAAAAATTAAAATAGAGTGAGGGGGCGGGAGCCAAGATGGCGGCGTGAGTAGAGCAGTGGAAATCTCCTCCCAAAAACACATAGAGCTATGAAAATATAACAAAGAAAAATCTTCCTAAAATAGAGACCACAGGACACAGGACAACATCCAGACCACATCCACACCTGCAAGAACCCAGCGCCTTGTGAAGGGGGTAAGATACAAGCCCCAGCCCGGCGGGACCCGAGCGCCCCTCCCCCCGGCTCCCGGCGGGTGGAGAGAAACCAGAGCAGTTTTTTTTTTTTTTGGCGAGCGCTTTTTGGAAGCCTTAGAGGGACGGGCCCCCGTTGCTGGGGAGGCAGGGTGGCGGGACCAGTGAGGAGGTGCCTGGGAACGGCGCCGGAGGACAAAGAATATCCCGCGTTTCTCCCTGCGAGACCTGGGGGCGGGTGCCTGAGACCGGTGCCTGAGGACGGAGGAGGTCGCGCGTTTTTCCCCTTTTTTTTTTTCTCTTTTTGGCAAGCGCTTTTTGGAAGCCTTGAAGGGACGGGGACCCCAGTGCTAGGGAGGCACGGTGGCGGGACTGGTGAGCGGGTGGCTGGGACCGGCGCCTGAGGACAAAGAATATCCCCCGTTTTTCCCTGCGGGACCGGTGGGCGGGTGCCTGAGACCGGCACTTGAGGACAGAGGAAATCGCGCGTTTTTCCCCTTTTTTTTTTCTCTTTTCTGCGAGTGCTTTTTGGAAGCCTAAAAGGGACAGGGACCCCGGTACTAGGGAGGCAGGGCGGCGGGACTGGTGAGCGGGTGCCTGGGACCGGCACCTGAGGACAAAGAATATCCCGCATTTTTCCCTGTGGGACCGGTGGGTGGGTGCCTGAGACCAGCACCTGAGGACGGAAGAAATCGCGCGTTTTTCCCCTTTTTTTTCTCTCTTTTTGCCAAGTGCTTTTTGGAAGCCTTGAAGGGACAGGGACCCCGGTGCTAGGGAGGCAGGGCGACGGGACTGGTGAGCGGGTGCGTGGGACCAGTGCCTGAGGACAAAGAATATCGAGCGTTCCTTCCCTGCGGGACCAGTGGGTGGGTGCTTTTTGGAAGCCTTGAAAGGACAGGGACCCTGGTGCTAGGGAGACAGGGCAGCAGGACCAGTGCGCGGGTGCCTGGGACCGGCACCTGAGGAAAAAAAAAAAAAATCGCGTGTTTTTTCTCTTTTTTTTTTTTTCCTTTCTGTTCCCTCTCTCATTGTTGCTGTTGTTGTTTTGGTTTGGAGAGTGCTTTTTGGAAATCTTAAAGGGGCAGGACAGGTCACTTAGACCAGAAGCAGGGAATCTGGGGATCTCTGGGCACTCTAACCCCCTGGGCAGCAGGGAGCACAGAGGCCCCTTACGGAGATAAATAGTCTCCTGGCTGCTCTCCCTCCAACGGGGCTCCACCATTTTGGAGGAACAGCCCCAGCCAGGCCAAGCCCACAGCAACAGTGGAGATAAACCCCAAAGCAACTGGGCAGGAAGCAGAAGCCCTGTCTGCGCACAGCTGCCCAGCACAAGCCACTAGAGGTCGCTATTCTCCCAGGAAAAGGCTACAAACCAACAAGAAGGGAAGCTCTTCCAGCGGTCACTTGTACCAGCTCTGCAGACTATCTCTATCACCATGAAAAGGCAAAACTACAGGCAGACAAAGATCACAGAGACAACACCTGAGAAGGAGACAGACCTAACTAGTCCTCCTGAAAAAGAATTCAAAATAAAAATCATGAACATGCTGACAGAGATGCAGAAAAAAATGCAAGAGCAATGGGATGAGATGCAGAGAAAAATGCAAGAGCAGTGGGATGAGATGCAGAGAAAAATGCAAGAGCAGTGGGAGGAAGTCCGGAAGGAGATCACAGATGTCAGGAAAGAGATCACAGAAGTGAAACAATCCCTGGAAGGATTTATAAGCAGAATGGATAAGATGCAAGAGGCCATTGAAGGAATAGAAGCCAGAGAACAGGAACGTATAGAAGCTGACATAGAGAGAGATAAAAGGATCTCCAGGAATGAAACAACACTAAGAGAAATATGTGACCAATACAAAAGGAAAAACATTCGTATTATAGGGATACCAGAAGAGGAAGAAAGAGGAAAAGGGATAGAAAGTGTCTTTGAAGAAATAATTGCTGAAAACTTCCCCAAACTGGGGGAGGAAATAATCGAACAGACCATGGAATTATACAGAACCCCCAACAGAAAGGATCCAAGGAGGACAACACCAAGACACATAATAATTAAAATGGCAAGGATCAAGGACAAGGAAAGAGTTTTAAAGGCAGCTAGAGAGAAAAAGGTCACCTATAAAGGAAAACCAATCAGGCTAACATCAGACTTCTCAACAGAAACCCTACAGGCCAGAAGAGAATGGCATGATATACTTAATGCAATGAAACAGAAGGGCCTTGAACCAAGGATACTGTATCCAGCACGACTATCATTTAAATATGATGGTGGGATCAAACAATTCCCAGACAAGCAAAAGCTGAGGGAATTTGCTTCCCACAAACCACCTCTACAGGGCATCCTACAGGGACTGCTCTAGATGGGAGCACCCCTAAAAAGAGCACAGAACAAAACACACAACATATGAAGAAGGGAGGAGGAGGAATAAGAAGGGAGAGAAGAAAAGACTCTCCAGACAGTGTATATAACAGCTCAATAAGCGAGCTAAGTTAGGCAGTAAGATACTAAAGAAGCTAACCTTGAACCTTTGGTAACCACGAATCTAAAGCCTGCAATGGCAATAAGTACATATCTTTCAATAGTCACCCTAAATGTAAATGGACTTAATGCACCAATCAAAAGACATAGAGTAATAGAATGGATAAAAAAGCAAGACCCATCTATATGCTGCTTACAAGAAACTCACCTTAAACCCAAAGATAAGCATAGACTAAAAGTCAAGGGATGGAAAAACATATTTCAGGCAAACAACAGTGAGAAGAAAGCAGGGGTTGCAGTACTAATATCAGACAAAATAGACTTCAAAACAAAGAAAGTAACAAGAGATAAAGAAGGCCACTACATAATGATAAAGGGCTTAGTCCAACAAGAGGATATAACCATTCTAAATATATATGCACCCAATACAGGAGCACCAGCATATGTGAAGCAAATACTAACAGAACTAAAGAGGGAAATAGACTGCAATGCATTCATTGTAGGAGACTTCAACACACCACTCACCCCAAAGGATAGATCCACCGGGCAGAAAATAAGTAAAGACACACAGGCACTGAACAACACACTAGAACAGATGGACCTAATAGACATCTATAGAACTCTACATCCAAAAGCAACAGGATATACATTCTTCTCAAGTGCACATGGAACATTCTCCAGAATAGACCATATACTAGCTCACAAAAAGAGCCTCAGTAAATTCCACAATATTGAAATTCTACCAACCAATTTTTCAGACCACAAAGGTATGAAAGTAGAAATAAATTGTACAAAGAAAACAAAAAGGCTCACAAACACATGGAGGCTTAACAACATGCTACTAAATAATCAATGGATCAATGAACAAATCAAAATAGAGATCAAGGAATATATAGAAACAAATGACAACAACAACACTAAGCCCCAACTTCTGTGGGATGCAGCGAAAGCAGTCTTAAGAGGAAAGTATATAGCAATCCAGGCACACTTGAAGAAGGAAGAACAATCCCAAATGAATAGTCTAACATCACAATTATTAAAACTGGAAAAAGAAGAACAAATGAGGCCTAAAGTCAGCAGAAGGAGGGACATAATAAAGATCAGAGAAGAAATAAACAAAATTGAGAAGAATAAAACAATAGCAAAAATCAACGAAACCAAGAGCTGGTTCTTTGAGAAAATAAACAAAATAGATAAGCCTCTAGCCCAACTTATTAAGAGAAAAAGAGAGTCAACACAAATCAACATAATCAGAAATGAGAATGGAAAAATCACGACAGACTCCACAGAAATACAAAGAATTATTAAAGACTACTATGAAAACCTATATGCCAACAAGCTGGAAAACCTAGAAGAAATGGACAACTTCCTAGAAAAATACAACCTCCCAAGACTGACCAAGGAAGAAACACAAAAGTTAAACAAACCAATTACAAGCAAAGAAATTGAAACAGTAATCAAAAAACTACCCAAGAACAAAACCCCGGGGCCGGACGGATTTACCTCGGAATTTTATCAGACACACAGAGAAGACATAATACCCATTCTCCTTAAAGTGTTCCACAAAATAGAAGAAGAGGGAATACTCCCAAACTCATTCTATGAAGCCAACATCACCCTAATACCAAAACCAGGCAAAGACCCCACCAAAAAAGAAAATTACAGACCAATATCCCTGATGAACGTAGATGCAAAAATACTCAATAAAATATTAGCAAACAGAATTCAACAGTATATCAAAAGGATCATACACCATGACCAAGTGGGGTTCATCCCAGGGATGCAAGGATGGTACAACATTCGAAAATCCATCAACATCATCCACCACATCAACAAAAAGAAAGACAAAAACCACATGATCATCTCCATAGATGCTGAAAAAGCATTTGACAAAATTCAACATCCATTCATGATAAAAACTCTCAGCAAAATGGGAATAGAGGGCAAGTACCTCAACATAATAAAGGCCATATATGATAAACCCACAGCCAGCATTATACTGAACAGCGAGAAGCTGAAAGCATTTCCACTGAGATCGGGAACCAGACAGGGATGCCCACTCTCCCCACTGTTATTTAACATAGTACTGGAGGTCCTAGCCACGGCAATCAGACAAAACAAAGAAATACAAGGAATCCAGATTGGTAAAGAAGAAGTTAAACTGTCACTATTTGCAGATGATATGATACTGTACATAAAAAACCCTAAAGACTCCACTCCAAAACTACTAGAACTGATATCGGAATACAGCAAAGTTGCAGGATACAAAATCAACACACAGAAATCTGTAGCTTTCCTATACACTAACAACGAATCAATAGAAAGAGAAATCAGGAAAACAATTCCATTCACCATTGCATCAAAAAGAATAAAATACCTAGGAATAAACCTAACCAAGGAAGTGAAAGACTTATACTCTGAAAACTACAAGTCACTCTTAAGAGAAATTAAAGGGGACACTAATAAATGGAAACTCATCCCATGCTCATGGCTAGGAAGAATTAATATCGTCAAAATGGCCATCCTGCCGAAAGCAATATACAAATTTGATGCAATCCCTCTCAAATTACCAGCAACATTCTTCAATGAATTGGAACAAATAATTCAAAAATTCATATGGAAACACCAAAGACCCCGAATAGCCAAAGCAATCCTGAAAAAGAAGAATAAAGTAGGGGGGATCTCACTCCCCAACTTCAAGCTCTACTACAAAGCCATAGTAATCAAGACAATTTGGTACTGGCACAAGAACAGAGCCACAGACCAGTGGAACAGATTAGAGACCCCAGAAATTAACCCAAACATATATGGTCAATTAATATTTGATAAAGGAGCCATGGACATACAATGGCAAAATGACAGTCTCTTCAACAGATGGTGCTGGCAAAACTGGACAGCTACATGTAGGAGAATGAAACTGGACCATTGTCTAACCCCATATACAAAGGTAAACTCAAAATGGATCAAAGACCTGAATGTAAGTCACGAAACCATTAAACTCTTGGAAAAAAACATAGGCAAAAACCTCTTAGACATAAACATGAGTGATCTCTTCTTGAACATATCTCCCCGGGCAAGGAAAACAACAGCAAAAATGAGCAAGTGGGACTACATTAAGCTGAAAAGCTTCTGTACAGCGAAAGACACCATCAATAGAACAAAAAGGAACCCTACAGTATGGGAGAATATATTTGAAAATGACAGATCTGATAAAGGCTTGACGTCCAGAATATATAAAGAGCTCACACGCCTCAACAAACAAAAAACAAATAACCCAATTAAAAAATGGGCAGAGGAACTGAACAGACAGTTCTCCAAAAAAGAAATACAGATGGCCAAGAGACACATGAAAAGATGCTCCACATCGCTAATTATCAGAGAAATGCAAATTAAAACTACAATGAGGTATCACCTCACACCAGTAAGGATAGCTGCCATCCAAAAGACAAACAACAACAAATGTTGGCGAGGCTGTGGAGAAAGGGGAACCCTCCTACACTGCTGGTGGGAATGTAAATTAGTTCAACCATTGTGGAAAGCAGTATGGAGGTGCATCAAAATGCTCAAAACAGACCTACCATTTGACCCAGGAATTCCACTCCTAGGAATTTACCCTAAGAACGCAGCAATCAAGTTTGAGAAAGACAGATGCACCCCTATGTTTATCGCAGCACTATTTACAATAGCCAAGAATTGGAAGCAACCTAAATGTCCATCTGTAGATGAATGGATAAAGAAGATGTGGTACATATACACAATGGAATACTACTCAGCCATAAGAAGTGGAAAAATCCAACCATTTGCAGCAACATGGATGGAGCTGGAGAGTATTATGCTCAGTGAAATAAGCCAAGCGGAGAAAGAGAAATATCAAATGATTTCACTCATCTGAGGAGTATAGGAACAAAGGAAAAACTGAAGGAACAAAACAGCAGCAGAATTACAGAACCCAAAAATGGACTAACAGGTACCAAAGGGAAAGGAACTGGGGAGGATGGGTGGGCAGGGAGGGATAAGGGGGGGGAAGAAGAAGGGGGGTATTAAGATTAGCATGCATGGGGGGGAGGGAGAAAGGGGAGGGTGGGCTGCACAACACAGAGAGGACAAGTAGTGACTCTACAACATTTTGCTAAGCTGATGGACAGTAACCGTAATGTGGTTGTTAGGGGGGACCTGATATAGGGGAGAGCATAGTAAACATAGTATTCTTCAGGTAAGTGTAGATTAAAAATTTAAAAAAAAAAAAAGAAAGAAAGAAAGAAAAGGGGGATTACTCCTTAACAGGATAAAACTATTGGTAAATCAAAGATCAACGCATGCTTTAAATATCCTTAATGTTGATCACTTAAAGGGTGTCAGATGATCAGCTATGGAGGTACTCTTTTCTGATAATATTCCTTTCTCTTAATTAAAAAAAAAAAAAAAAAAGCAGTTACTGTGTGCTGACCTCCAATGAGTTCTGCACAGTGGTATAGAGGGCATGTCAAAGTGTGGGCAAAGGGTCTGTTTGTTTCTACGCAGAAGATCAAGGCCTAGCTTGGATACCCAGAAAATGAACTAAGATACGATATGAGGAGGAGCTTCCGGCATCAGCACACTCTGGAGGACTCGTGCCGGGGGATGATCATCAAAAAGCCTCCACAGGGATCCGGACGATGCTGCGGTTGTGGCTGCATCCAGCCCACCGTCTCCTGGACTTGCCATAAGAAGGAGGAGGGAGATGTCTAGGCTGGCATGTGCATACAGTGAGACAACGAATTTGACTGGATCTGTACTGTTGGAACTCAACCAGGAGTTGGGAGGGGTGCAAGTTGTAGCACCCCAAAATCTCATGACTATAGACTATCTATGGTTAAAAGAACATATGGGATGTGAACAGATCCCAGAAATGGGCTGCTTTAATTTGTCTGATGGTTCAAGTACAGTTGGAAAATATCCATCATATCATAGATAAATTTTCACAAATGCCTAGGGTGCCTAAATGGTTTTCTTGGCTTCACTGGAGATGGCTGGTAATTATAGATTTGCTTTGTTTATGTCACCGTATTCCTATTATGTTAATATGTGTGTGCAAATTAGTTAGTAGTTTAAAACCTATACATACTTAAGGTACTATACAAGAAGATATGTCAAAGAAATAATCAATCCTCCCAAGTTTCCTTCATATGCTACATCTATAGCTTTTCTTCTTCCTTCCTAATTACAAACCTTAAATAGAATTCGTGCCTCATATCGAATTTACCGAGTATCATAATTCCTCCAGGTGGTAAAGATACCTCGAGACAAGTGCTGGGCATAGAAGCCACAGGGCATAAATCTGCAAAGAAGTAAAAAGCTAACCTTTGCAAACAATATGGCTTCTCTCTCACTTACCAACTTTACATTTCCCTGTATGGCCCCGGAAGATGACTGGTTAGCCAGAGACGGGTAAGATTCCTCAAGGGAGGAACAACCTAAGACAGGCACAGTCGCAGGGGGGCCATCAGGTGAGAATTTGGGGATCAACAGAGGTGAGGCTCAGAACCTCACCCCCCCTGCTTTGAGAGAAATCTTCTGCATCCGTGGATGTCTTGCTGCCCTTGTCTAGCCTGGATTAATACTTAGTCCATAGGCACACACCTGATCATCTGATCATCTACATTTGCCTTCTTACAGCACTAAACTATGTTTTCTACCTTTATCTTGCATCTACCTACCACTTCAGCATTTTATTAAAAATAAAAATAATAATAATAATAGGAGAAATGTGGGATGAACATATAAATCAAGTACAAAAATCAAATGAATATTCATATTTGACCTGATGGTTTATAGGTCATATTGCATGATCAAAACCGAAAGTTTCTGTGATGACTGCCCTTGTACTGTTCACCATGTAAGAATTTATTCACTCTGTAAGAATTCGTTCACCATGTAAGAACTTGTTCGTTATGCTTCAGAAGATTGGAGACTGACGAGAATTAGGCTTGAGATGGATTAATGATTGTACATTGAGCATTGACCCCCCTATACTGAATTTTATTGTTGTTAACAACCATTTGATCAATAAATATGAGAGATGCCCTCTCAAAAAAAAAAAAAAAAAAAAAAAAAAAAAATTAAAATAAACAAAAAGAAGCCACCACAATGTCTTCAAAAGTGGCCGTAGCGTTTTGCATTCCTACCAGCGCTGGAAGAGTTCCTGCTGCTCCGCATCTCCACCAGCGCTGGTGGTGTCGGTGTTTTGAATTTGGGTCATTCTAATGGACATGTAGCGCTGTCTGTTTACTGTTGCAATTTGCAGTTCCCTGACGGCATACCATGGGAGCATCTTTCCATGTGCTTATTTTCTATCTAGTGTCTTCTTTAGTGAGGTGTCTGTTAGGTCTTCGGCCTATTTTTTAATTGTTTGTTTTCTCATTGTTGAGTTTTAAGCGTTTATTATATAGTAAAATAGCAGTCCTTTGTCAAACGTGTCTTTTGCAAATATTTTCTGCCAGTCTGTGGCTTGTCTTTTTAATTCTCCTGACAGTGTCTTCCACAGAGCAGACATTTTTAAGTTTAATGAAGTCCAGCTTATCAATTCTTTCTTTCATGGCTTGTGCCTTTGGTGTTGTACCTAAAATGTCATTGTCAAAAACCCACAGTCACCTAGGTTTTCTTTTATGCTATCTTCTAGGAATTTTATAGTTCTGTATTTTACATTTAAATCTATGATCAATTTTGAGTTAATCTTTGTGAAGGGTGGAAGGTCTGTGTTTAGATTCAGTATTTTTCAGGGGGACGTCCAGTTGCAGTGCCATCGGTTGAAAAGGCTGCCTTAAGTTTTGTAAGAAGCCACCGCAGTGTCCTTAAGTGGCTGCGGCATGTTGCCTTCCCCCCGACGCTGGGAGAGTTCCTGCTGCTCCGCGTCCTCGCCAGCGCTTGGTGAAGTGCTGCGTCTTCGTGGGTCTGTTTATGGGCTTTCTGTTCTTTAATCAACACCACTTGCTCTGTTCTGCTTTGATTCTTTTTTATAATTTCCATTTCTCAGCTAGCAGTTCTTATCTGTTCACTCATCAAGACAATTTTTTCGGTAATTATTTGAAAGCATTTCCTTTGGATTTTTCAACATATTTGAAGAGCTACTTTAAAATCTTTGTCTGGCATGTCCAACATCTGTGCCATTCTGGGCCAATTTCTATTAGCTGGTTATTGTTTTCTTTGACCGTGGCTCACACATTCCTCTTCCTTGAATGTCTAATAATTTCTTGTTTGTGTGCTGGACACTGTAAATGACAGATAATGGGGACTGAATTCTATCATTTTGCTCTGAAGAGTGTTTACTGTTGTGCTCACAGGCAGTTTAGTTACTGGCTGTTCACCTCAAACCTTGCATAGACTCGGCTGATCCCCGTCAGGGCAGGGTTACGGACAGCCCAGGGTCATTCTAATGCGGTGGGACTCAGCTTCCAAACTGCACCCTCTTCCGACCGAGGGCTTGGTTTCTAGCTGGTACAGTAGGTCTGGAGTAGTCCCTGCTGAAGGGGTGCTTCCTGTCATGGAAGTGAGGCCTTTGTGGCATCTCAGCTGATCTAGGTTGTCAGTCTCTGCGCTCGGGCAGGCAGGACCCAAGATTTTGTTGCTCTCTTGTGTCTGCAGCAGCCACTGTCCAGTAAGCCCTGTGTGGTGCCTGAGCATGCTCGGCACAGCCCTCACATGGGACCCACGGGGACCCACGTGGTCCTCGGTCCCTCTGTGCTGCCGCCTCACCTCACAGATCGCAGCCTCTCTAGCCACCCAACGCTCTGACTTTGCATCCATCCATGGCTTCATGTGGCTGCTGTGGCCTGCCTGGACTTTGTGGTTGGAATGTTTGCCCAGGCAGAGAGCTGCTGGGGTGTTTGGGAGGCTCACCTCCTCACCTGCCCTTCCCCGCCTGTTGTCCAGGACCTGGGCACAGCTGCTCAGTGTATTTGTCCAGTTTGGTGGTGGTTAGCGCGTGATGACTACTCCGGTACCAGTTACGCCATCATAGCCACATTCCTCAAACAGATACTCATAGCTGTTCTTTGGGAATTGTACCCCTTACCGTTGTGAAATATGGCAAATAGTTTGTCCTAAGCTTTGGCTCTGAATTCAGTCTTTATTACAGAGGTTGGGCCCTTGTTTCTCTCATGTGCTGTCCTCGTGTACCTTTGCCAGTCACTCTTCCAGCACCCCTCCTGTACATAGCACAGATTGCACTTCACTTTGGAATCCAATCATAAATCTTTTCAGTGTATTATTATTTCTTTATGAGAAATATAAGAGCAAGTACCAGGAAACTGCGGCTCCTCATGTCGGGGGTGGGGGAGGAAGGCATGTTGTCTCTGTCGTCACTGACCGTGGGGCATCACAGTCTCTCAGGTATGAGGTCGGTGGTTATACCTTTGGCCCCAAATGACAAAAGACGAGCAAATCGGTGAAATTAAACATCCCATCTCTCTCACTGTCCTCACATATTTCTGTTAGTTACATAACCGGTTCCATAGCCATAATCCCCATATTGTTTCAGACCTAATCCTACAGGTTGGTGGATTCGGTGCTCCCTGCCAGCTCTGCTGTAGCTCTCCAGTCATCCCTTCTGAGACTGGAGTTAATCTTCTAGTCCTTCAGGAAGAGCTTACGGGAGCACATTCTTTGGGTTCTTACATGTTCAAAAATGCTTGTCTGTTGTCTTTATACTTGAACAACAGTTTGGCTGGATATAAAATTTTTGGACCTCGCCTCCCTGCACAGGCCTGTGGGTATCACTCTGCTGTTTGCTGGCACAGATGCGGCCAGGGGACATGCTGAGGACAGCCTGAACCTTACCCTCACGATTGACAGTCTTTTTGCATGACTACCAAAAGGACTTTTTAAAGTTATGAAATCCAGTGGTTTCAGTAAAGTAAATCTTAATGTTGACCATTCTATAGCCTTTCTTTAGACTTGGGTCATAAGACTTCAATTTCTAGAAATTAACAGTGATTTTCTAAACCAGTGAATGCTAGAGCATCGTCCCCCATCTTCCGCGTCTGCCGTTTTCTCTGCAGTCCGCTGCAGCTGCGCCTCTTTCATTCTGCTCTCTTTGGATTTACTGTCTTGTGATGAGTTTCCTTCTATTTCTGATCCCACTTCATCTCTGAGTTTTTCCTTCTACATCTTTCCTCTACTTTGACAGTTCAGATTTTCTTCTTGTGTTTTACTGCTTTAGGTTCTTGTTTTATAGAGGTGATTGTTTCATAAAATTTTATTTTGTTAATTTATGGAAAACATTCTTGGTGACAATTTCCACTTGTTTTCAAGGAATGTTGTCACTTGTTTTTCCATGCTTTTTTCCCTCCTTTTTCCTTCTGTTAACTTCGTAGAAATGAAAGATCTTCACTGAGGCCGCTACAGCCCCATTAGGAGAATTAGGAGGAATGGGTGAGGGGTGGCAAAACAACTTCTGGGCAACGAGAGCTCACGACGCACAGGACCAGGCCAGACACAGGATTGGTGGGAGGCAGTGGCCATCTGGGGTTGGCACAATGATGGCAAGGTGCCTCTGTCTCTTGGTGTGTAGGGACAGAGATGCCAGCCTGCCTGGTGGCACAGGAGATAGTCCTGTGTCACCAAGAGTGGCCGGTTCCATGCTGAGGGAGGCACGTGTGGGGAAGAGGCACCAGCCGCTCGCGCAGCCCCCAGAGAGGTTGTTTCGTCCGGCTTTCCCCCATCGCAGAACCAGGCCAGGACCAAGGCTTTGGCTGCACCCGGTGCAGCACCCCCTGCAGCCAGTCAGGTGGGCTGCACCTTCGGTGTTGCCCCCTCACCCTGCCCACGCCCTGCTGACCTGCCCTCTGGGCAGCCCTTCAGCCCGTCTTCACGTCAAGGTCTCATTTACCTCTTAGTTTTGCTAAAGAAGGAGTTTGCATTCCTTGCATTCTTTGTGTGTTGGGTAGGTGTGAGGTCTCTCCAGAGGTGCTGAGCGTTACCCCATCAAGCTGGAAAAGTTACGTCTTGGACGGTAGGGTGCAGGGTCACCAGGATCCAGCCCACTGAAGCCTTCCCTGGGGGGCGTGGCCGGCCCTCTCACAGGGGCTTGGGCTTCTGAGAGAAGGGCGGAAGTCCTCTGTCATAACCCAGGGTTCCGCCGAGGCAGAGGTCAGGCTGCCCCCTCGGCCAGTCTGTGCCCGGCTCCTGGGAGGTAGGGCGTAAGTCTGCAGGACTATGTGGCTTCATGGCAGCCTGTTTCCCTGCTTGTTCCGGCTGCAGGCTGGGGGCACCGCAGGTGGGGGCCTCTGTGACAGGTCAAAGAAGCCATCTCACCGTTCTCCCTGCTGCTCTGGTCTCAGGTGTGCAGAACTCACGAGCTGACCAATCCTGGGATCGCCGATGTCAAGATCCGGCCAGACCGCAAGATCCTGGCCACTGCAGGCTGGGACCACCGCATCCGTGTGTTTCACTGGAGGACGATGAAGCCCCTGGCTGTGCTGGCCTTCCACAGTGCTACTGTCCACTGCGTGGCCTTTGCCACCGACGGCTTGCTGGCTGCGGGGTCCAGGGATCAGCGCATCAGTGTCTGGTCACTCTACCCGTGCACGTGACCCGACCCCCTTGTCAGCACACATGGGCGTGGGGAGGTGGGCGCCTGTGCTCTGGCCTGACCCAGGCACATGGACATGCATGGGGCCTGCGGGTGGCAAGTCGTGGGGCCTCCTTCTCCGGTTGCGAGAAGAGCCCTGTCTGTGGAGCCCTCACTTTCTGTACAAGGCTTGTGTCTCTTTTTGTGAAATATGGCATCTGTACAACAGTGACACTGTCGTTTAAAGGGTGACTGGGCTGGACGCCTAAGCGTCTGCGGCCAGTGAGGGGCCAGCCTGGAGCGCCTCACGATGAACTTGTAGCTGCAAATCTGCAGGCTTGACATACAGACTCTCCGAGGGGACCCCCAGCTCCCTGCAGGTCAGAGCCCAGAGCCACCTTCACACCCTCCCGTGGGCATGGCAGGCAGACCCCGTCCTGCAGGGACCATCAGGTATAATCAGGGCCTGCCGCCTGCACATGGCTCCTTGCCTGAGGCTGACCAGGAGCTCCTGATGCAGGGCTGAGACTGGGACCAGCAGAGGGAGGTCATGAGACCCCCAAAGGGGGCCGGGTAGAAGGAGGGCATGGGGTGGTGGCGGGGCCTCTGTGTGGACAGAGCTTGTGCTGAGTGTGGGCACGGGCCACATGCAGGATCTGCAGGCAGGAGTGTCCCCAGGGAAGTGAGACCGAGATGGCCCAAGGCCGCCTCCTGGGCAGCTGCCGGGCACAACACACAGCAGGAGTGGGCAAGGCAGGCTGGGCCTCAGGCTGGCACCACGCACACGGGGCACAAGCAGCCAGTGCGCCAGGCCTCCGTCCGGGCATGGCCAAGCCCCGACATCAGGGCGACTTCTCTTCACGCGGGGCATTGATTGGGAAGGAGCAGGGTCCTGAAAGTTGAGTTGGGGGGCTATGGGCAGACCCTGAAGCTGGGGGCCTCCAACCCTGCTGTCCTGCCAGCTGCTTTGGCAGAAAGCCCCCTTGGGCCTTGCCTGGAGAGGTCAGCATTCCTGAAGGATCCGGGGTGGCTCTCCTAAGGCACCCATCAGGCCCCCAGCAGGCCCCCAGGCTGAGGTACCAGGTGTGGCCCGTGATGAAGTGGCTCTGCTCCAGAGGAGCTGTGTGGCTTTCCCAGTTGATGCACAGAAATCTGGAGCACATGTGTGGGATCCAGGCGGCCAGGATACGAGATTCGTCAGATGAATCCACTGCCACAGGCCCTGCCCACAGGGGGTCAGGCCTTGGTATCCCAGCTTGTGGGCTAGAAAGGGCTCAAGGTCGGCTGGTTGGAACATGGGCCGCAAGGCAGATATGCCAGTGCACAGACGTGCCAGAACCCTGAGTGTACCGCAGAGGGAGGGACCGCAGGGTTTAGGGAGATGGGATGCCTGAGGGCACCCATCCCAAGAGGCCTGCTCACCCACCACGGGAGGCCCCCGAGGTCCCCGAGGACCCGCCTTCCCTCCCACTGAGGATGTATCTGCCAGGGGAGCCCGGCTATGCTCTGCCGCCACCGAGCAGGGGTCTCTCGTGCAGCCGGATCCTTGGAGCTGCAGTGGCGGGGCTTGGCGGGGACGCAGGATGCCGAAGACAGGGTGGGCGTGGCCACTGGGCAGCGGCTGTGGGGCCAGCGGGCAGCTGCTGAAGGCTGACCGTCCTCAGGAACAGACACCTTCTGGATCTATTGGACAGACGTCTGGCTAGGGCCACCTGGGTTGAGGGTGGGCATTCTGAAAGCGAACCTCTTGGTCCCACCCATGGCCGGGCTGTGCATCTCTCACATGCCCCCTGCAGCCCTGCTGGGCCCAGAGCGGCTGCCGGAGCCCGTGTTGCGGTGCTGTCCGCCTGCCCCGGGTCTGAGCCGAGGTGCTGGGCACTGGGCGGGGGTATTTCAAGGAAGGAGCATCCCTGTTTAAGTCCCTGTCACCAGCCCATAAATCTTGGTGACTATCCTTTGGCAAAATCACTGTATTTACAAAAACAGCCATGGGGACATGCGTTCTAGGTAAGGGACAGGTACTGCATGTCAGCCCAGGGGGCACAACACCTTGAGATGCCTCCAGAATGTCTGCAGTGAGCTGTGCATGTGGACTGCCACATCCCACCCCTAGAGACAGAAAAGGAGGCACTGGCAGACGCAGACCAGGGTTCTGTACCTGGAGCTGTCGGGTCTGGTGAATCAGGCAGGCAGGTTCCAGGCCTCCAAGGTCTGATGGGTGTCGTGTCCAGAGACGCTGGCCAGAACTTGTTTCACTCGGCAAAGCCTCCGGGAACAGCTGTGGGGCTGACTACACTGGAAGTATCAGTGCCCAAACCAGTGGGGCCCACCAGGTCATCATCTGGCCCTCCTCTGTGCCCACTGGGGGGCTGTGGCCTCACACAGCACAGCCTCGGGGTCAGCCAACCCTGGGCACTAGCCAGGCATCCCAAACTTGAACCCCCCGCAATGCAGAAAGAAGCAGCCCCACTCCAGATAACGGCCTGGGGTCTGTGCAAAGCCCCAGGTGGTCCTTGTCGCATCCCCAGGGCCGGGTCCTTCCTCAGACCTGACCTGGTGCCAGGGTCTGCCGCGCTCTGGGAACCCGCTGTGCAGGGGCTCTGCCGCCTTCCAGCGCTCTGCGATCCCTGGCCTGCCCCAGGGTGGGCTGTCGTGCCGTAGGACAGGTGGGCCCTGCGGGGAGGAGCCTCTGTTGGCTCCAAGACCGTGGGCCCCGGAGGCGCCTGCATCCTCAGTCCCCTTGGCAGTGACTTAGGGCCCTTCCATCCTGGGGATGGCTTCTTCCTTCACGCGGGTATGCTCATTGATACTTCTGGACAATAGCCCCAAACCTGACACGACCCCATGTCATTTGATAGATGGAGAAGCAAACTGGTACGTCCATGCATGGAGTCCCCCAGCCACGGAGAGCAGCCCAGACAGACCCCGAGAAACTGGGGCGAAGGCACAGCAGTGGGAAGTCCCTGGGGCCCCGGCAGGCCAGGAAGCTTGCATGGCCGCCCCAGGCTTGTAGGGTGTCTGCCCAGGCAGGGCGGCGTGAGGTGTCCCTGTGGGGCTCGGAGCATCCTTACTGGGCAGAGGGCCTGAGGAGGCACCGCCCACGCCTGGCAGGGTTCCTCCCAGTTCCACTAAGCCCCAGTACAAAAGGCCCACTTTCCCCCACACGCCGTGTCAGTGAAACCTGTCCTTGGAGGCCCAGTTGCCGGTGTTCCTCGACCTGTTAAACACCCAGAAGGGTGAGAGCAGGGGCTCAGGCCATGCAGGGAGCCCCGCCACTGGCCCACCTGGGGCCCGCAGCAGAGCTGCATTTGCAAGCAGCCGTTCCCTCGGCCAGGTCGGGCAGCCGAGGACGGGGCAGGCCCGGCATCGACCTGCACACCCAGCCACATCTGTCCGCGGCAGTGGTGGCTTTGTGCGGCCAGCCCCATGCTTTCTTCCAGGTCCCACGTGCCTTTTCTGGTTACTTGGCTGTTACCTGAGAACCTTCACTGGCACCTAAATGTAGGTGCTGTTTCACTCGGCCGTCCCGTTGATGGTGTATGGTCCACAAGGCCGAACGGCAGTGATTCCGTGCCAGGAACACCGATGTCATCCTGCCAGCAGTCAGCCACTTCCTGGGAGTGGGCAGGGACGCGCAGAAGGCCACCTGCAGGGGAAATGCTTGGTGGCAGAGCCCCGAGGTCCCCAGGTGAGTGCCAGGAAATGTGCTGGACAGGTATCACATGTTGCCCTTGCACCCTCAGCAAGACACGTTCCAGGCCGCCCTGTCCTCCGAGACACGCGGTCTGTTCACCGGCTTCTCAGTGTCCCCATGAGCATCCCTTCAGATGGCGGTGAGGCTGCTCGGAGCGGAGGAAGCCTGCGTCGGGGACAGCGCTAAGACTTCTTCACCTGCTTCCAGCTCCGGGCAGTGTCCTCTGCTGTCCTATCCTCACTGAAAGAGCTTCTGCGGGTCAGCGGCGCAGACACGTTGCAGCCAGGACCTCACAGACCGCAGCCAGCTGTCAGCAGGCAGGGGCCTCTGCTAGCCCGCACGACTGTTGGCACACTTTGGAGCCTGTGCTGTAGGACAGGCCCTCGGCTCCTGGGGCTGCCCAGCCTCCTTGCAGCCGGCAAGACCCTCTTGCAGCCCCAAGATCACCCAACCCAGCAGATGGGCAGCACTCACCCAGCATCCCACTGCAGGTCAAGCCCCTATTGGACAAGCAGGTGGCCAATGGCAGACCCAGCAAGTGACCTCGGATGCAGCCCACGGCTGTTGAGAAGTCACTGCCTTTGTGCACCCTGACTTCTGCAGATGTGGTAACATCAGACAGCCATGTGCCCTGGGAACACACAGCCTGGCCTCGGCATCCGTGGTGGGTGAGCCCCTGGGGGCTGGAGGCTGTGCTCGGCACTGAGGGTGACATGGGGACAGGCCGGCTGGGCACAGCGTGCAGGGAGACCTGGCAGCTCGCTCGCAGGCGGGCTCTGTGCTGACGTGCTGTGCGTGTCTTTCACTCCCTGTGAGTGATGTTCAGTCAGGTGTTTCCCACCTGCGTCTCTGCCAAGAAGCCACAGAGCACCCTCCGCACAAAAGGACTGTTTGCACACACAAAAAAAAACATTCCTCCAGGGGGTTCTTTAGAAACGCTTGCTACTCAACTAGCTATGACTCCATGGGAAAGCCTGGTGTTAAAGACAAGCTGGCACAGACGGAAGCTGTAAAGCCGAGCGTGCCATGCACCTGTGCCCTGGGAGAGGCAAGCCGCGGCCCCCACCCCACAGCTCGGGGCACGCAGTCCCCCGCATCCAGCCCGCGCCGCCTCCTGTGCGGCCTTTTCCGCCCTCGCTCTGGTTTCCATGTGTGCTGGAGGCAGCACCGCTCTGCCGCGGCTCAGTGTCCTCGGGCCGGCAAGCTCGGTGCTGGCCTCGCCAGCCTGACCCAGAGGCCTGTTAGGAGACGGGCAGGAAGGAAGCGCCTGGGCCAGAGAGAGCCGAGCAGCATGCCGGGGGCAAGGCGGCTGCCGCTGGGCGGAGCACCGGACAGGCGCCCACCGGGCGCCGGGTGGGAGGTGGACAGTTCTTGATGAGCACCAGCGTCCTGGGCCTGTCAGCCCCGTCCATTTGGACAGATCATGGCGGCTGTCATCTTGATGCCTGACACGTCCCGGGCCCATGTGGGGAATTTCCAGACATTCCCAAAGCAGGCTGGGGCGTCCACATGGCAAGTCATGGGTGGGGGACGGGACCAGGACAGCAGGGAGCAGGACATGCCCCGCTGTGCCCAAGGGGGACACTGAGGTGCTCATGGCCTCGGGGGGAAGCACCTCTGCCTCCATGTGGGGCTCTGGAGCTGCCCCGCGCCCACTCCCAGCACCCGGCCTGGGCGTTCAAACCCTGGGAGCTGAGCCAGGAGCAGGAGCAGCGCCGAGGCCCCACATGGGCCCGGGACGCGTTGGGCGTGAAGATGACAGTCGCCGTCGTCTGTCCAGACAGACAGGGCTGACAGGCCAAGGATGCTGACCCTCGAACAAGAAAGGCTGACCGGGCGGCCGCGGCGGCCAGGACCTGCGCCCCGCCAGGCTCGTCTGCCCGCTCTTGGGCTCCCAGCCCCCAGAACCGAGGAATGAGTTTCTGCTTTTATCAGCCACCCGGTCTGTGGAGTCTTGCTTTAGCAGTCCGAGATCATGAGACCAAGGTGCTTATGTTTCTGGTTTTTTTTCTCAGACACGCATTGTTAAGAAATCGAGTCAGTTTCTTCATGAGTCAGTTCAGCCACCCTTTTGCAGTTGTCCGTTGACACATTAATAAAGCGCCACGCTCAGCAGCTTACGACAGCGCGTGGAGTCCGCCAGTCAGGAGGTTGGGAGGGGCTGGGCTGGGCAATTTGTCTCTGCTCCACCTGGCGGTGGGTCCCTGGGTGGGCTGGGCACGGGGGCACCTCTCAGCATGGCAGTCTAGGGGAGTCGGGCGTCTTACGTGGGGGTTCCAAAGAGTTCTGCCAGTGAACCAGGCAGGAGTCCAGAACCTTCTCTGCCCAGCCCTGGCAGCAGGGAGGGAACACAGACCCCACCTCGTGAGGGAGGAAGGTCAAAGTATTCGCAGCCTTTACAAAATAAGGCCCGTTTCTCTTTGTGCAGCCAGAACGAGGGAGCAGAGGCAGCCTGGGCCAGGGGGAGGGCCAGGGGGCAGGGACGGTGCGCTGTGCTCCTGTGTGGCAGCGGGGCACACCCAGGTGCCCACTCCCTCTCAGCCCTGCTGGGAAGGGCACTCATCCCAGCACACCAGAGCAATTTCTCCAAATGAAAGGGCAGTGGACCAGGACCTCCTAGGCACAGGGACCCCGAAGGACCCCTCATCTCAGAGAGAGCCACCGGGGGTCAGGAACTGAAAGGAAATATGAAAGTCGGGCTGCAGTTAAGGGTTCCTCAACCCGGAGCAGGTTCCTGAACAAAGCCTCACTCACAGACAGCAGCAGGCCCTCCCGGGTGCCCGACCCGGAGAGAAGCTCCCCGATGACCGCGGTGGGCTGAGCCCGGGGGTGCTGAGAACGCAAGTAAGAAAGAGCGAGAGGCCATGGAGAGAGCCTGAAGCCTGCGTGGCGCCTTCAGACCCGGCTGTGGTGCGTCCCATCCACGTCTGTGGCTTTCCTGAGATGTCAAGGCATTCCGAGATCTGATGTTAGGCTTGTCGTTTTTGTTAAATATTCAGAAGCGTGTTTGATGAACTTATAACAAATGTTTAAATATTGGGAAAATTTTGCTTTGTTATATCCATATATTTTGATATATCAAATGAGAGGGTGACTACGTAGAGATGATTTATTACACAACATGCCATTTATTAATCATGAGAATTTGTTGTACAATTGGTGTTCATTGACTTTGGGAATTTCAAACAGACCATAATGCAGGGAAAAACAACGCCCATGTCACCGGCAGCTGGCTGCAGCATTAAACAGAAGCCCGCCCAGCTGGCAGCCCCGCGCCTGCAGCACCTCGTCTCAATAGTGGGCACGCCAGGACCCGAGGCGTCTGCAGGCCCCCTAGAGCTTGCCGTGAGCACCTGGAACGTGGGGTGGCAACTCCCATCTGATGGGAGTAGATGAAGTACTTTAGTCTCCTTTTCCTCGAGGACTAGACAGAAGGCAGGTGTCTGAATGCACAGTGGGGTGGGAGAAGTGGGTCTCCCCGAGTCTGTGGCCGTGCTGGGCGGAGCCCACAGCTCACACCTTTCCTGTCCATAACCCTGGGCCTGCCAGTCCTCTTCCCTGCTTGGAGGAGCAGAGGACGTGCTATGTTGCTAACCAGGAGCGATACATCCTAAAGCCCCTCCCAGCACCCTGTGCAGCTCAGCTACAGGGCCAAGAATGACGGGTGGAGAGAAGAGCCGGCATCGGAACGGGGTCAGACAAAAGGAAGGGGCCTGGAGAGCCGATGTTCAGTAACACCTACCTCCTGAAGGATGGTGTGAATGGTGACGACGCTCCGCCACCCAGTAACACCCTGCGGCCCGCTGTAGTCGCCCCCGCAGCCCTGGCACCACTGGAACGTTCCCCAGCTCTGCTGCCGGGATCACAGAGCGTGGCACTTCCCGAGCCCGGCTCTTCCGCTCACGTGACACGCTCACCATCTGTCCAGGATGCGTCCCTTCCTCTGCACTGCTGGGTCCTGGGATGGAGGAACCAGGGACTCACTGCCCACCTGCTGGGACACGGCTGGGCCGCGTCCTGGTTTTGGCCACACAGGCTGCTATGGGCGTTCAGGGACGAGTCCCTGTGGTCCTTATGGGAGATATGCTCACTTGAAGCTTCACCCAGCCACCCTGATAGTAGCAGAAGCTGCCCCTGGGAAACCAGCGCGTGAGCGGGCAGCTCGGCGTGGAGGCGCCCCATGCTGGCCTGCCCCTGCAGAGCCTGTCTGGGCCCCTCGGGCCCTCCTGGAGCGTGCACCGGCCTGGCCGGCACCTGCCCCTCCCCGCAGGAACAAGCATTCTCGTGAGCACAACTGTGTCTCAACGGATACCGGGAGGTAGGCACTTCATCGTGTACGATGCCCCGAAACTCTCTGCACTCCCGCCTGACACCCGCCTTTGCCTCCTCTGCCCCGGAGGGCCAGCCGGGCCGGGACCTCCCAGAGCCAGGTGGCCCCATCGTCCCTCCTGAGGAGTCAGGAGGAGGGGCTGGGAGCAGCCCTGGCTCTTGGGGTTGGGTTGGGGCAAGGCGGGGGCTGGCCTGGGCCCTGGCACTGCCCCACTGGAAAAGCCTTGGACCTAAAGGTGGCTTCCGGGGTCAGCGGTGCCGCTGGCCTCAGTCCGTGAGAAGTCACTCCCTCCATGCCTTCTGGCCTTCACCTGCTCAGGAGCCAGCGGGACTGGCCTGGGCACAGGCCCTCAGAGGGACCGTCTCCCAAGGGTCCTGACCCTGACACCCAGGGCGGTCACCAGCTCCCTGAGGGCGCAGGACCCACCGCTGGACTGCCCACCTCACCGGCGAGTCTGGGTCGCTGGCACCAGGGAGACCTGTGGAGAGGACCCGGGCTGAACCCGGCCTGGTGGGAACAGAGCCAGGAGCAGCCAGGGCAGGGCCTGGGCTCAAAGCCCTGGGCGGCGGCTCTTAGCCGACCCGGACCCTGCGGCGTGGGTGCCAGGTGACTGACTGCCCTGTGCACTGTGGGGTGCTGAGCGGCATCCTCGGCCTCACATACCCAGTGTGACAACCAAAATCGTCTGCAGACATTGCCCAACGCCCTGAGGGACTAATCTGCCATTTTGCAGACTGGTGCTCTGGGGTTTTCACTGTTAAATACACACACATGCATAGGAAATCGGACTTGCCGTTCTAACCGCTGCTAGTGCCTGGTTCCGTGGCATTAAGTACATCCACACTGTCGTCAGCCGTCACTGCCCCCCGTCCCTTGGACTCCCCTCTCCGTGACACTGACTCCCTGCTCCCCCGGAACCTCTGTCCCACCGTCTCCATGAAGCTCTCCACTCTCGGGGCCCGTGTCTGTGGCTTAGACAGCGTCTGTCCTGTGTCCAGCGTGTCTCACCGAGCATGGTGGCCTCAAGGTTCCTCCACGTGGCAGCCTATGTATGCGTCTCCTCCTCTTTATGACCCAGTAATAGTCCACTGTATTTTTATAGATGGTATTTTTAAATCCATTTATCAGTTGGTAAGTTTTATCCATTGACCAGTTGATGGGCACAGGTCGTCCCCTCTTGGCCTGAACGCGGACCACAGGCACCCTCCAGGGACCCTGCTCTGCGGTCCTCTGGTGCGAGCCGGGGAGCCATGCTGCCGGATCACAGGCGAGTCTGTGTCTAACGCTTCGGAGGGTCCGCCAAACTGCTCTCACAGCAGCTCCACTGTGCTACATTCCTGCCAACACTTACCTCCTATTTCTCCGCTTTTTGGTTTTTTTTAGTAATAGCCATCCTGATGGGGATAAAATGGTCTCTTGTAGTTCAATCCACGTTTTCTATTCATCATGAATCACTCTCTGGGCGTATATGTGCTAGGCTCTCTGTCTTTCGGAACTTAAATTCTCCTTGGGATGAGATGCATGGGGAGTCGCTGAGAGCTGGACAGGAGCCCAGCAGCAGTGTGCGGGGGGGCGAGGGCAGGCTTCGATGAGTGCAGCAGCCTTGCTGGCATGAGGGAGAAGGCTATGCAGCCCCTCAGGTGTCCTGGCACACCTGGTGGTAACCGTGTCAGAGTGCCTAGATGCTCAGGGGTGCCCGCCTGCAGCCTACCTGCTAGAGGGGCAGGATTGGTGCACGTAGCCTCCCACGCAGGAGAGCAGGTGACAGAAGGAAATGACAGCAGCAAGTGAAAAGGCTGGAGCCACAGGGCCAGCTCTGGGGCCAGCCCAGCCGTGCTTCATAGGCAGCACCTGGCTGCCCCGCTGTCCTGGAGGGGGTACCCCCAGCCGGCCACCCAAAGCGGGGCACAGGGGTTCTTGATCACCGGAGCCAAGGAGGTGAGACATGCCTGGAACCACCCAGCCCTAGGGGCCTGCCGGACGGCGCCTCCGTGTGGCGCTGGTCAGTGCCGTCCGCAGAGCCCACTGCCCCTCACTGTGCATCCTGCTGCCTGTGGCTGCCCCTCAGCCACCCCGGTGGGGATGGGGGCTTCCCTCCGAGGAGGGCCTGCTTGCTTTCAGGGCTGGGCCACTGGGTGGCGGGTGTGTGGGGACTTGTGCGTGAGCATCTTCCTGCTCGCTCAGCGGGCAGTCTGGGGGCAGGGGTGTGGCTCCCCACCTTGCTGAGAGGCCCTTGGGCCCCTGTCCCCCGCAGGCAGTCCAAAGAGCTTCCCAGGGGCCAGCTGCCTCGTGATGAAGCTGCTTGTCTTTCTAGGTCCCTTGAAGAATTCACTTACTGTCACCAAGAGAGAGATTATTTGCACAGAGATGGCTGCGTCCACATTTTTTTGCAGCCACAGCCACACTTAAAGGGCTTTCAATTCCCACCACGACGTTGGAAGAGAAGAGGCCACAGCCTTTCACCCATCCTGCTGCCCTCTGTGGACAGGGACACCACCCAGCTGCGAGCTGGCCATGGTGCGGGGCTTCCTGCAGCGCTGAGCCCCCCGAGGGCCTTGCAGGAGCTGGCTGGCCGGCAGCCTTCAGGGACGGGAACGCGAGCGCGCTAAAGGCACCAGGCTCAGGGCCTGTTTCCCAGCTTGGGCCCCGAGGAGCCGGGTCCCCCACGGCGGCCTTTTGCTGGCCTCACCACAAGAGGCAGCACCCAGCACCTGTGCTCCAGGCCTGGCCCCAGCAGGCACACGGCACATGGCTGAAAAAATGACGGTGCCCCTCAAGTCTGGTTCTCCATCGGCTGTGAGGCCGTCGCTCCTGCTTGCGACGCCAGGGAGAAGTCGGACTGTGACCCCTCAGGCCAAGATGCGGCCCGGCTTCAGCGACGCTGAAATGTGAGGAGCGCCCGGCATCTCAGAGTCCCGCCTTGGTGACACATTGTGTGCGCTGCGGGCACGGGTGTGCCCGCAGGAGCCGGGTCGGCTGCTCCAGGGCCGAGGGGACGATGCGGCTGGCAGTGACCAGACAGAGAGGATCACCACATTCGCTCTGCAGTCGGAAGCTGATAAAGGATGTGGACGGTGCCATGCCTCTTTATAATTAGGAAGATCATTTCATTACTGCTGGTAAAACCCGAGCTGCTCCCCAACATCGGCTGCTTCAACAAAATACCTTTGGCCCCACTATTCCCCACGCACGGACCTGGCGGCACTTAGAAGTGCCGAGACTCCGAATTTCATCTTGTAAACCCATCTGGTTTGAAGTAGTACAACAAGCAGGGAAGGAATTGAATCAAAGAAACCAATTTGTGATTTTTTTTAAGATACAGAGAATTCATGAAGTAGTCGGGAAACGGGCCCTTCCTCCCCTCCCGGGGCTGGGCCGTGTCCCTGGCCGGGACACAGGTGGCTTTGAGGGGCGAGGGAGCCTGGCAGGGAGGGACGTGGGGACCAGGTTTGTGCCGAGGTGGTGGATGTGCCCACGTGCAGGCCCCTGCGTCTACCCCCAGGACCCTGGGCACTGCGCAGCATCCTCGGACCACGCCCCACACCAGTCCCCCTGGCCTCCGCCATTCACACCACAGCGCTGGCGGGGAACTGGGCGCCGGGGTCTCACTAGCTCAGGTTGGGCCCCGCCTCTGCACAGGGGAGTCCTCCGCTGGCCTGGGAGCTCCTGGCACCGCCCCTTCCCCCAGCTGCAAGGCTCTGCTGGCTGTGCCCTGGGCAGCGTGGCCCTGGTGACCTCCTTCCCGGGCACCAGCACTGTGATCTGCAACCCACCTGGGAGTGTGCTGCATGCTCACCCCCTCGACTGAGGGGCCCCCTCACTCTGTGGACTTCCCCCCAGAGGGAAGGGGGGCTGGAGCCCCGCAACCACTTGGTCCCTCCCTCCCCGACTCCAGGCTGAGCTGACCTGGAGCAGACCCCCCTCACACAGTGGAGTCTCAGTGCACTCTCTCTGCACCCCAAATGCAGCCCCTCTAAGGTGTTTGCCCCGGAGACCTGGGCCCATGCCTGCCTGTGCCCTGAGCTCCCCCACACGCTCGTTTCGGCCACTTTCTCTTGGTCCCAGTGAGTGCATGTGGGGTTACCAGCTTTCCTTCAGCGGTGGTGCCACCGGAGGATCCCCACACCAGACCCTGTGTGCTGTGGGGTCATGACAGTCCCTATGTCTTGGGCTTTTGCAAGACTTCCATGAGAGGGGGCAGCAGCCGCAGGGCTTGCTGGGTGCCTGCCACTTGCCGAGTCCTTCAGAAGCTCCAGTCGTTTGTGCCGGGACATCCTAAATGGCAGGGCAGTTTGCCAGCCTTCCTGGGAGCTGGAATGTTTACCTCAGGGACAGAGCCCCAGAGCTGGCGGAGGCAGCAGCTTCCTGCCACTCCGGGTTGCTCTGCTCCTCTCAAAACGGGGGCTGGGAGGGCAGGGGGCATCCTGCCACATGCCCGGGCCCGGGGTCCCTGAGCCCTTACACAGGACCCAGAGGGATGAAGGAAGGAGTGGACAGACCCCACTCCTTCTCTACTCAGCTGAGAGTTTGCCCGTTCCCCTCGCTGGGCGGCCATTGCTTTTGAAAGCGCTTCCAGGACTGAGGCGTCCGCAGTCCCTGGCCAGATCTCTAAGGTCCCTTCTGTCTACGCCTCTGTTCTCCTGAGTCCTGGCAGCTGGACACCTGGAGAAACTTAACGGGGGCGGAATGGGGCCGCCAGGCCAGTCCAGTAGCTGAGGGGCGAGCCTGTGAGGTGGCATGTCAGAGGTGCCCCAAGCCCTGCACAGCATGGCGGCTCCTAGGAGGGGCGGCCAGGCTGCTCACAGAGGAACCCAGAGGGAGGGAAACGGAAGCAGAAAGGAAGCTGCCGGGACAGCAGCTTCACAGGAGAGCCGAGGACTGTCCAGGGCAGCTGCCGTGGGAACGTCAGCCCTTCAGGGCAGGCAGTGGCCAGGCAGCACCTGCAGCTGGCAGCGCACACCAACGTGCATTTTAGCAACAAGTGAGCGAGACAGAGTGCTTTTCTGAAATGCAGAGCCTCCAACAGAAACTGGGTGATGGAGCTAGCCTTCCCTTGTCCCCTCCAGGATGAAAGGCAAGGTGGCAGCAGCCTAGGCAGGTGACGTACGGCCTGCACACGGCAGGGCTGCCGGGAGGGCCGGCTGAGCTTCACACTGAGCCTCGAGGCATCCGTCCTAAAACAGCCCAGTGCCCTTCACTGGGGACTGGCCACTGGTCAGCAGTAGAACTGGGGTGGGTGACAGTCTGGGCCAGCTCAAAGCACACCATGGAGCACAAGCAGGTGACTCAGGCACCCCGCTGCACAATTTACAAGAAGTTATCAGCTGAAGGTGAGGAGAGAAAACAATGCCTTTGGGGGCTGCTCCCCAGTGCAGGATGAGCCCTCATCTGCAGCGCCTGGCGAGCTGAGGTGCAGCCCCCGTGCCGCCCAGCACTTGGAACAGAGCCAGCAAGGGACCCACAGGCCTCAGGGGTTATGTGCACAAGGTTGGCAAGTGGCATACCAACGGCCTGAGCTCTCGGCTGCCCCCTCTCACCTGCAAACACCCAGCACCATCCTTAGTTCAGGGGGGAGCTTCTCACTTGAGCCTTGGACAAAACCAGAAGGGAGATGCTCCAACTGCCATCCTCACACCAGGCTCCCTGTGCCATGGGCTGCATGATGAAAGGGTGTGCAGAGGGCAGGAAGCCTGAGAATCTCAGTGGGCCCACCCAGAAGACGGGCACTGCAGGACACAGCCCGGCACCGCCGGAGGCCTCCCAGAACAAGGAGAGGTGCAGGATGTATTTGTGGTGCTAATGCAGAACAGGCTGCCCTGAGCAGGAGCCCATGGGTGCATGCAGCAAGCCCGGAAGGGGACCTGCTGTGCGGGCGAACTGGTGTCCGTCATGGGTGGAAGTCCAGAGCCGCCCTTAGGAGTACATCCCTGGAGCTGTGTCCAAGGAGCCTGCTGGCCACTCGGCAGATGCTGCAGTCATTTTTACACCCTGGCACCAGATGCCCTTTTAGGTTTTGGAGGGCCCTGGTTCCAGAGCTCACCTTTCAGCAGCCTTGGTCACCCCTCCCTTCCTAGACCTGCCTCACGGGAATGGTTTCTGCTGTCCAGTTGCTAAGCCTTCAGTCACTTCACGCCACCAGCATGAACACATCTGGAAAGCAACTGTCCAGTTTAGGGTGGACATCATGAAATGCCCGGCTGCGTCTTGGAGAGGCAGCACCAGCACCCAAGGGGGGTAGAACCCCGGCCACTTGCATTTCCCGTCCACTCTGTGTCCAAGGTAGCAGCCTTGACGTTGACCGGCTGTCCGCTCTTCCTGCCTAGACTCAGGAAGGGGGGGATCAAAGGCCCTCTGGCCCCCATCCCTGGTGTTGAGTTAACGGGGAGAGGTCCCTCACCACCTGGCCTGGGAAAAACGCTTCATAGACTGGTCTCGAGATGACTCATGACCACTGTCATTGTGCCCCCTGTCCAGGGCCTTCCGTGGGGACCTGACAGCGAATAAAGTCAATAAACAGGGGAAAATGCGTGCCGGGGATAGGGCCAGCCAAGGGAAGTGCTGGAAGAGCAGAACTGCCTGTTTTTGTCTTTCCAAGATCAGAGTCAGGGCTTCTCCCGTTCCCAGCCCCTAACCCAGTGCCCTGTCGTGACCGGTATTCCCTGCTTCGGTGGAAAAACTCCCATGACAGGCACCCATCCTGAAAACAGGCCAGGAGCGCTGGAGTCCTAGCAGAGGGTCAACTGCCCCTGTGATTTATTTGAGTTAAAAAGGCGGCGTGCACACCTGGGGCTGGGGCGGAGCCCCGGTACCCACGGCCTGGGGGGCGGCGGTTAGAACGCGGCCGAAAGGTAGCCGGGGGGCGGGGAGCGCACGGCCGGGGCCGGGAGGGGCCGGGAGGAGGCCCGGCGGAGGGTGGGGGGAGAGGCGGGGCCAGGAGGGGGCCGGGCGGGGGCTCTCGGAGGGCACCGCCCGGACCGTCGCTCCGCCCGGGACCGCGTCTGCGGCCCGCGGGGACTCGGGCCGGGAGACCCCCAAAGTCCCAAGTCCATCCGGACCCGCTCTCCCCGAGACCCCGCGCGCGATCTAACTGGACGCAAATAAACGGACACGCAGGCAAGCAGCTTCCAAAAGAGGCGAAACCGTTTATCAAGTCGGCGCCGGCGCGGTATCTACAGTATCTACAAATATCTACACGTATCTACACCGCCTGCAGACGGGGCTCTCGGGCCGTCCGTACTGCAGCTGCCGGCCGGGTCGAGGGGGCGACGCGGTCTCGCGGAGAACAATAAATATCACTTCCTTCCGCCGCTGACCGGGCGCTTTGGCACTGGCGGGCGCGGAGCCCGTGGCCCTCGCTCGGGGCCGGGGGGCCTGGGCGGCTCCGGGACTGGGGACCCGGGCACCTCGGCAGCTCCGGGCTGAAGGGTGGAGGACCCCTTGGCTTCGAGGCTGGGGAGCGGAGGCCCGCGGAGGCCCCCGGGGGGGAGCGTGTTCGGCGGCCCTCGGGGCTGTGCGGGGACCGGGCTGGAGCGGCCGGCGGGCGCCCCATTATCTGGGGCAGTAGTCGTAGGAGCCGGGCGGCGCGCCCCCGGCCGACGAGTACATGTTGGCGGCGGCGGCGGCGGCGGCAGCGGCGGCGGCGGCGGCGGCGGCCGCCGGGCTCACGGCGGGGTGGTGGTGGTGCGGGTGCGCGTGCGGGTGGTAGCCGTGGCCGCGCAGGCCCGGCAGCGGGTAGGGCGCCGGCCGGCTCTTGGCCCCGAGGTAGTGGTCGTAGGCGGCGGCCGGGTACTTGTAGGGGTGGTGGTGCAGCGGCTCCGACGCGCCGGGCGCCTCCAGGCGCAGCTCGGGGTGCGGGGGGCTGGGCCGGCCTCCGGGCGCCCCGGGCAGCGGAACCAGGCCCCCGGCCCCGCCGGCCCCGGGCAACGCGGGGCTCAGCACCCGCGCCAGCAGCTGCGGCGGGTGCGCCGGGTCCCCGAGCACCGCCGGCCCGCCCGCGTCGCGCTCGAATTCCCGCCGGGCGTCGGCCGCGTCTGCGGGGAGGGCCGAGGGGTGAGCGCGGCCGGCCGGCCGGGGCCGCACAGGGGCCCCGCGAGGGCCCTGCCGACGCCGGCTGGGAAGAGGCGCTAGGCCTCGCTCGGGCGCTGCCCGCCCCCTACTCCCCGAACCTGCCCGAGACCCGGGCCCTCCCCCGGGGCCCGCGCCGCTCCGCGGGCCGCAGAGGCGGGCGAGACGGGCGGGGCGGGCGAAGCTCAGCCGTCGGGCCGGGCGGGCGAGTGCGCGCTTGCCCGCCGCCACGGCCGTGGTGCAGCCGGCGCGAAGGCCGCGAGCACCCCTGGGGTGCAGGCGAGGCCAGGCGCGGCCGCCTGCCCCGGGCGGAGCGCGTGCAGGGCCGTGGCCCGGATCCCACGACCCGGGCCCTACCTTTCTCCGCGCCGTTGGGCTGCGTGGGGGAGGCCACGGGGTTCCGCGAGCGCGCAAAGGCGCTCATGAGCGGCAGCGCGCCGGGCCGGTGGTTCCGAGGCCTGCGGGAGGGAGGCGGGCACCGGGTGAGGCGGCGCCGGGGCTCGGTGCCCGGAAGCTCGCTGCCTCCTGGGAGGATACTCACCAGTCCTCGGGGTCGCAGTCTCGGAAGCCTTTGGCGAAAGGGTTGCTGGCGATCTTGAGCTGCGTGATCTACGGGAAAGTGGGCACTGAGCAAGCTGCTAGAGACCCGAATCTCGGCGGGGAGGCGTAGCCCGGGGAAGGGAAGAGGAGGGGAGGGGAGTATTAGGAGGAGGACCCCCAGGAAGGAACCCTCTACACCCCACAGGCGGGAACAGCCCCACAACTGCTCGCCCTGCTGCAGAAGTGGTGACTCCCTCCCGTGGCATGAGGTCTGGGGAGCCCACTTTCTCTGGTAAGAATCCCTTCTCTGCGACCCCAAGCAATTGGAATGGAGACCCTGCGCCCCTGGCTGGGATGAGAATGCGGTCCTCCCGGCCCCCCACCCCACAGTGTGGGAGAGCAGGGGGTGCCCTAGGAGTCCGGGTGAACTGCAGATCAGGCCCCTGATGGGGAGTTTCCGGAATGGTTTGGAAAACAAACTTCCAGGCTGCGGTGACAGTTGCCGCTGGAGAAGTCAACCTGATACGAGGCTGGGCCAGCCTACCCCAAAGAGGAGGGGGCTGCCTGAGGCCCTTGGAGGTGGGGCGCCATCCTGCTTGTGATCCATAGGGACCAACAGCTTGCTGGTCCAAACCCCATGCAGCAACTGAAACCCGCGCCCCCCACCCAGAGGTGATGAATTGGCCAGTCCCCAGGGCCTCACCCGGTGGTTCTGATAGGCAGTGACCGCAGTGAAGCGCGTCTCCTCAAATACGAAGGTTTTGAAGTTCTCCTCGGCGTATTTCTCACTATCTTTGCGTGGGTCAACGTAGACAACATGGAAGCGAGGCTGGTATCTGTGCATGGAGTTGAGAATAATCTGGAAGACAAGGTAGTGGAAGAGGCTGAAACTAGGAAATGAGGCAAGGTCCACAGAGCCAGCGAACTTCCCAGAGAAAGTGCATGGGTAAAACCCTTAGTTCCCGAAATAAGGTCTGGCCATGGGGCCCAGGCAATGGTTGCCGCTTCTTGGGGACCACTGGGAGAGGCTCCCCAAGTGGCTAAATGCCCTAGGTTTAGACTTTCTACAGGTCCTTGACAACTGCTGCCAGCCTCAGCCCAACAGGAAAGTGGAATCACTGGCCTGGATTCTGCAGACTTGGGCCTCTGTCCCCATACATGGCCCCCCCTTTCCAGGTAAAAATTCTCATCAAAAAGTCAAGAATGTGGTGAGAGAAGCAGAGTGCTCCCCACTTCCAGGCCTGTGGCCTGCCAGGCTCTATGAAGCCCCTGACGGGACCAGCTGCCTATCCACACCCCGAGCTGCCAGAGATCTGGCTCTGGGCTCTGCTCAGCAGGGGCTCTGGGGGGACTGTGCCACGGACCGCCTGGAGGGGGTGGTCACTCACGTGGCCGTTGTCATCCAGCAGGTTGTTGGTCAGCTTGAGCTTGTCAAAGGACACAATTTGCTTCATCCACTGTGCACCCTTGGCAGGCGAGTCAGGATGGTAGTGGACGCGGCCTGGCGTGGCGGGGTCTGCCTTCCCAGCCACCAGCCAGGAAGAGCTGTGGAAGGCGTACCTGGGGCGGCAGGGGTCACACCGTGTTGGAGTGAACCCAGAGAGGCTTGCTGAGTGAACCCCGAAAGTGCCTGAGAAGTCTCCCCACCAGTGAAACTGGGCCTCTGCTGCCACATGGCCTGGGAGCTTCTCCAAGGGAGATTGTGGAAAAAACAGAAAGCGCCCTCCATCCCAATACAGGAGACAGCAGGAAGCCCGGCACTGGGAGGACGCCGGGCTCCCAGCGCCACATTTCGCTGTAAGCGGGTCCACCGGCTCTGGGCCTCCCTGCTGGCCTACAGTGTCACTGGCGGGAGCCTGGATTTGGCCACGCTGGTGGCCTCGGGCTCAGGGCGGACCACGTTCTCTTTATTTATTAATTGCTGTTAATTGTCTGGGCAGCTGAGGCCCGCCCTGCATAATCTCTCTGGGCCACCCCACCTTTCCTGCCCAGCTCCAGGGCCCAGCATTCTGGAGGAGGATGGGGGAAGGAGACGAGGTGCCCACGCTTACCTCCCGGGAGAGGGAGACACGAAGAGAAGCAGGGTCTGTGTGTAAGGGGCCTGCCCGCCTCTGGCTCAGCCAGCTCAGGGGCATGGGAGCTCTCCTGGCCTATGGCTGCTTGGGGAGCCCAGCCCGTCACCTCCTGAGGGGACTTGCTGAGAACTGCTGGGGCTGAGGTCCGACAGGGGTGGGGAAGGAGCAGGTCTCACAGGTTGGTGGGGCAGGTGGCACAGGTGCCTGGGACCACCCAGTCACTCATGTCCCGGGCCACCCTCAGAGACATCAGCAGGCAGGGCCCCCGCTGCTTCCCAGGGCACCCTCCCCAGTGCTGCTGGGCCCTCACCGGTAGCGCTTGTCGTCCACCGGCACGAAATCCATGAGGAGCATGTAGTCCGCCATGGGGTCCATGCCGAAGAGCTTCACTTGGAACGTGGGGAACATGCGCCTGGGGGCAGCGAGGCCTCCAGTCACGGGCAGGCGGGGGAGAGCAGGGCCACCCCACCCTGGACAGCCCAAACCGGGGGCCTCAGGCCGCAGCTGTGTTTGGCAGCCTGGCCCCCCTGTCTTGTCTCCCTTTACTCAGCTGCTCTAATCTGACTAGGCCCCTGCCCAGCCAAGAGCAAGTGGAGGGGTCCCCTTTTCTGAAACAAAAATGGCTGACTCAGTGCTAGAGCTCAGCTTGCACGCCCCAACCTTAGGGGACCGCGTCTGCCTGCCACCTCTGCGGGTGTAGAGCCAGCCTAGCCACTGCCGACCTGGCTGTCCCACTCGGAGGCAGCCTCAGCCAGCAACGCCCGAGCGGGACTGCTGAGAAGCGGCCCCAGGGATTCTCAGCCCTCAGCAGCGCCTTCCCCCAGCTCGACCATCTAGGCGATCGCTTTCAGCTTCCCGCTTGAACAAAGTGAAACCGGGAGGCGCGTGTGGTTCGGAGGAGTCCCAGGTGCTCTTCCCAGCTGGGGCTACGGCGGCTCCCCAACCCTCCAGCGAAGCCAAGGCCTTGGAGCCCACAGCCCCAACTCTGCCCAGCTCCCAGGCCTCCCAAAGCTGGAATAACCCCACCTTTCCCTGGGACACACGCAAGCACCCCCCCCACCCGAGGCAGCCACTCAGGGTACACTTGGCTTGTGCCCCTCTGATCCCCTAATTCTTCCTCCCCGGACTCCCGCTCGGAGACCCATCTGGGCTCTAGGAAAGGACATTTTGTGACTCCTGGATGGGCCATTGGCTGCGGGCCGGCCCTGTCCTGACGGCACCCAAGTGCCAGCCACCGGGTCCTGAAGGCCAGTGTGAGGGTTGGCCCCCAGCTGCCCTTCCTACTGCTTCCCCTCATGGACAAGTGTCTGCGGGCAGTGGGCAGAAAGCCCTCCCCGCCTCTGCCGGCCTCAGGGTGCTACAGAGTGGTGGCTTCTGAGGTGAAGCCCGGCCACTGAGAGGGCCCTGGCCGAGTTGGCCTGAGCTGGAGGCCAGGGCACAGTCCTCAGGGGGCCCCTGTACCCAGGGGCAGCACGGGGAACCTGGAGAAGACCCACGGCTGGGGCTGAGCACGGGCCCCGGGCTCCCCAGAGAGGACGGCCCTGGCAGGGAGAAGGAAACGGCGAGAAGGCTCTGCAAACAGGCCCGAACTCCCCCGGCTGTGTGGACTCGGAGCTGGTGTCTCCGTGTGTACATTAGACACAGCCCGGCACCCGCCTTTGTCTGCTGGTCAAATCGGTTGCATCGCAAAACTTGTTCCCCTTCTCTCTGGGCCCTTAAAGCAAATACAGGGTAATTGGAAGGCGGCAGGCCCCAGCCGCAGAGCCAGGCTCCATAATCCCCCGAAACGTAGGCCTGGGAAGCCAGTAGCAACCGCCACCGAACACAGCACCGTTTTTAGGGTGCTTAACTCTCCTGAAAACTTGCCCAGCTCCCCTCTTTGGCCCGGTAGCCTGAACTTGGGAGCCAGCGACTGGAGTTCCCGTTGCGGCGGAATCCGCTGGGAACCGGCTGGCTGGCGAGGCCCCGGGAGGCGACTGCCTTCTCCCAGCCCGGGGTGCTCGGAGCCTGCCCCTGCTCCCGGCGGCCCGGCGCTGCGGGTGGGGCGGGCCGGCCTGCCGCGCGGCCGTCGCTGGAGCCGGGACCGTGCTGAGCGAAGGGGCCGGCCGCGCCGAGGGCCCCGCAGGTGGCCGGGCCGCGCCCTCCGCCCCGCTCTCGGCCCCACTCGCGAGGGTCGGACCGGGCGGCGCCACGTGGGCAGGGTCGCGGGCAGGGAGGGGGGCGCCCTGACCTGCCGGCCTTGGTGACGATCATCTCGGTGCCCAGCTGGTTGAACTCGTCCCACAGCGCCTTCATCTCCAGCTGCGCGCCCACGCTGGCCACCTTGGCGTTCTTCTTCACCGGCGCCTTGGCGGCGGCCGCGCAGCCGGCCCCGGGGCCCGCGGGCTCGGCGGCGGCGCTGGTGGCGGCCCCGGCGGCCGGCGCGAACGGGTAGGCGTGCGGCGGCGGCGGCGGCGGCGGGCCCGGGGCGGCGGCGGCGGCGCACGGGTCGTAGCGCGGCGGCGGCGGCTCGCGCGGGCCGTACGGGTCGGCGCCCGGCGACGCTGCGCCCGGGAAGCCCCCCGCGGCCCCCAGGCTGCTCAGGCTGCTGGCCGCGAAGGCTGCAACGTCGCAGAAGTGCGAGAGCTGCGTGAGCCACGGGCTGGACACGGCGGAGAGCATGGCCCGCGGGCCGCCGCCGCCGCCGCCGAGGTGAGCGCTGCCCCGCGCCGCCGGCCGAGTGGCGGGCGCCGCGCTGCGTGCGCCCCGGGCCGCGCCGCCCCAGTCCGCGGCCCGGCCCCGAGGAGGCGCCCCGCCCCGCCCCGCCCCGCGCCCCCTCCCCCCGCGCCGCCCCTCCCCCGCCGGCCCCCCGCCCGCCCGGACCGGCTCCCCCGAGCGCCGGGCCGCCCGCCCGCGTCGCCGCCCGCCCGGTCCTCTCCCCGGGCGCTGCCTCCGCCTCGCCGCTGCTTCACCTTTGTCTCCGCGTTGGATTCTCCCTCCGACCGTCCCTCCCCCTTCCACGGTCTCTTTCGTTTCTCTGTATTTCTGCTTTATTTTCTGCCTCCCCTCTTTTTCCTGCTCTCTCCTTTCTTTCCACTTTAACTTTCTTCACTCTGTCTTTTTTCCAGCCTGCCTTTTGCCTCTTATTTCTGGGTGCCCTTCTCTGTTATTCACGCTTTTTCAAAAAAACAAAAACTGAAGTCTTTCGTTTTTTTTTTTCATGGCTTCATTTTCTGCCTTAAATTTTCTCCCACCTGCACCCCTTTCGTGGTCGCCCCCCTCTTCCCTGCCTTCCCCTCCGCCCCGCCGCCCTCGCGCCCTCTCTCTCCTCGCCCCGCGTGCCCTCTGGGCCCTCTCCTCGCCTACCGGCCCGCCGCCCACCGGGCCGTCTTTCCCCGGCGCTTCCCCGGGGCTCCCCGGCCTCGTCCGGGCCTGTCTAGTTGCGCGCGGCTCTGCAGCGGAGTCCCCACGCTGGAGGGTGCACAGGCTCCGGGGACGATGCCCGCGCTTCCTCCCCGCCCCGCAGTTGGAGCTGGACGCCCGAAGCCCACCCCGCCGGAGCTCCCTCCAACCCCTCCGCGCCCGGGCCCTGCCAGCCCTCTTCGCTGGGGCCCCACGGCTGCAGCGGCAGGGGGTCTGGCGGGCGGGTCCCCGCAGATGCGGCGGAAGAGGCTCACCTTCCATGTCTCTGGTGACGGTGCTGAAGTGCATCCCGGCTGGGGACCCCAGCAGCCGCAGAAGCTTCGCCTGGTCGGAGGACTCGGGGCCCGGGCGAGCGGTTCGCTCCGCGGCCTCTGCTGCAACCAGAGAGGCGATGCTGAACGCGCTGGCCCGGGGAGACAGCGGGCCCCGCGGGTCCATAGGCGCCCAGCGGCCTGGCCGGCGCTGCCCCCGACTGCGTGCACCCAGCCGCACGGGGGCCAGCCCAGCCCACGGGACCGGGGGCGGGGGCCCTGCGGTGCCACTCACAGCCGCCGGCCAGGGCCCCGGGGATTATGGTGTCACGGCCCCCCACTCTGGACCGGTGGCAGCCGAGGGGCCCCAGATTGGTGGAGCGCCCTGGGAGCCTGGGGCCCTCCTGCTTTTCAAGCTCCCTGCCCCTGGCTTCTGCTCCCAGGGACCCCCGTGACCAGCGCCCCTCAAAACATCCCGTTGCTCTCTCCAAGGCCGGGGTTGCCTCTGTCGAACGAAGCCTCTGCTGGATTCTACAGCACCAGAGGGGAGGCAGCTCTGCTGGGAGTGCCTAGCCCCAGCCTGGGCCAGTGGGGCATGGATGAAGCCCTGCAGGCCGCCAGGGTCCGGCCGTGTCCCTGCCCTCAGCCCCTCCCGCCGCCTCCTCCCTGGCTGCCCCTGCACCTGGGTGAGGAGAGGGCAGTTCGGGCTCCGACACTGGCCACAAGCAGACAACCCCAGGGCCGTGGCGTCGTCCGTCCCTCAGCGTGGCAGCAAAGTACCCAGCACAGCAAACCCCCCCAGACCCCGCCGGGCAGCTCACTGTTGTGGGGGCCCCAACAGAGGGACACCGCCCAGGCCGCACAGCCCGGGAGCCCGAGCGTCACGCGCACCGGCGCGCGCACCGCCCGCCCCTGTCCAGGACGCTTATACATCCGGAGGGTGGGCAGTGCCCGCTGCTCCGACCTCCCCGCGCACCGGCCGCCAGGCGCAGGGAGGGCCGGGGGCGGGGCCAGGCCTGGCCGAGGGAGCTGAGGACACATCGGAGTTCAGGCAGCCGGGTCGGATTGTCTACTGCCCCTTGCCACCCACCGGGACCCAGCCTGCCCGTCTGGGAAGACCCTGCTGCCTTGGTGCCCAACCAGGCCCTGCAGAGTGAGACCAGGGCCTCCCTGAAGCCTCAGGGCCTCCAGGCCTAGGCATCCCCATGCTAAGGCCTGACTTGGCTGGCGCCTTCCCCACTACTGCCTCTGGGACCTCCTCTGAGCGGTTCAGGGTATCCACGGCCTTCTTGTCCGGAGTCTTCCCAGCAGGGCATCAAGCCTACCTGCCCCCCAGAAGCTTCTCTGGCCCTGCCCTGAGACCCCGGCAGTTAGGGCCTCCGTTTCCAGGGGCTGTCCGCTTACAACCACGTTGCAAGCCTTTGCCTGCGCTTGCCTGGGATGGGGGTGGGAGGCAGGCAGCCTCTCCTGGGGCTTTTGCAATGCCTGGTCCTCAGACCCCAGACAGAAGAGCTGCTGGATAGGGGGCAGGGGAGGCCCAGGAACTGGGGACAGGGTAGTGTGCTCCAAGAACAGACTGGCTCTGGGGCCTAAGGCCTAGGACACAGCAGGAGGCCAGGTGTGCATGCGGGCAGTGCTGTGTGAGCCCCTCCCCACCTCCCAGGCCACAGCAGTTGTGGACTGTGGAGGGGAAGGGGGACTGTTGCCAGGGCAGCTCTCGGCCTTGAGTGACCGTGACAGTGACAGTGACCTGTGGGGCACAGGGCAGGTCTGGGGACGAGTGGGGGGCGTGACCATCTGGGCTCCAGGCCCCTGTCCCAGGAGGAGCTGCTGCAGCTGGGAGGTGGCACTGGGGGGGGCAGGTTGTGGTAGTTTTGCAGGAGGCATGCCCAGGTGCTGGCCATCCACACCCAGAGAGGCCCTGGGCCCTGCGGGCTATGCCTGGGGCCCTGGGAGGCATGGGAGGGGCTCCCCCATATGCTTGTGCATTATCTGGGGTGCATGTGGGGGTGCTGGTGGTTGTGTCCTATGCACCTGGGGCAGCCTGCCATGATACCAGGGCACACACCTTGAGGGCAGCTCCCAGATGTTGAGTCTGAGAGCAGTTCCAAAGTTGAGAAGAGAGAAGTGAAAGTGAAAAGCTCTGTGGCTCCTTGGATTGGCCTGGGCGCTGCCTTAAGGCACCCCCCGCTCACCCCCGGCCCTCTCTGTCTGGGGCCGTGGAGGGCGGAGCAGTGGTCCTCCCAGCCCCTCAGCAACCCTTCATGCTGGAGCTGGGACCCCAGCAGCCTGGCTGGTGGGCAGAGGCAGAGGGCTGTCTTTGGGGTGGGCAAGCCCCGATGGATGAGAGGGGCGCTCCGGAAGAGGTGAGGGGGCCCACCAGGCCGCTCCGATGCCGCAAGGCGACCCGGGCTCCATCCGCTGTGCATACTCACCCTGGCGATTGCAGCACCCCCCGACCCCACTGCTCAATGCCCGGGCCCTCCTGCAGCCCTCGACCGCTGAGGCTCAGGGCGGCCCGATGCCCTCGAAGCGCGGGGCTGCCCGAGCCTCCAGCCCGCAGCGGAGTCTCTGCCTTCACTGCCCAGCGGGACTGCGCTCCTGGGACCCTCCCCCAGACCCTGGGACGACGCCGCCTTCTCGCCCGACGCCTCGCAGCGCCCCGCCACCCCGCGACCGCCCGCCGCCGCCCCAGCCCGCCTGCCAGCCCGCGGCTCGGAGGGTGCGCGCCCGCCCGGCGGCCCGGCGCCCCGCACAGCCCGGCCCGCACGCGCCCGCCGCGCCGCAGCCCGCGGGAAGGCTTCCTGCCGCACCTGGACCCGGCGCGGCTCCCTTCCGCCTCGCTCCCCCTGCCGGCCGCGCCTCTGTTACCGCGAGGGAGGCGGCCTGGCTGGGCGGCGGCCTGCGCGGACCAGGAGGGCTGGGCACGGCCCGGGGCCTGGAGCCGCGCGGGCTCTGCTCCTCAGAGTGCGGGGCGCGGCCGGGGTCTGGGCTACGCGGTCCGCGCCTCTGCCTGGGGCGCAGAGAGACCAGACTCGCATTTTGCCGCGTCGGCCGGCTGCAAGCTGGGGGCCACAAGGGGACCATTTACAGCCCTAGAAACGAGGCTGGACGCTCATTGGCAGCGGTAGCCGGGCACAGGAGGGGGACCGAAGCCTGGCCGAGGGCAGGAGGTGGGAGGGGTGGGACGGGGCCGAGGCGCGGCCAGCCGTTGGCGGGGACACGGCCTCGCCCTCGGGACCCTGAGCGGGATACCACGCGGACGCGCACTGCACCCCGGCACCGTCGGGGGGAGCCTTGGGTGCCGGGGCTCACTCGCCCCGCCCCCCTTCTGCCGCTCCAGCACCTTGAATGTTCCGCTCGAGGAGCCCTATTTCTGACGTTTTCTCCCCTGACCGTGGAGGGCCGACGCTGCCTCGCTGCAGCCCCAGCTCCGCCCCACTAGAGCGCGCCTGCCCCCCACCAGGGGAGCCGTGGGGACGGGCCCCTCGCACTGTCTTGGACGGGCCGCGCCCCTCACCTTCCATCCACTGTGGAGGCGCATCCGCAGCGCTGCACCCACCGCTCAGAATTCACTCCGCTCGTCTCCGTTTTCAGCCCTGGAAGGCCCTGCACAACCTTGTGCTTCTCTGGCGGCACAAAGCCCACGGATTCTCGAGACAAGTAAGTGCTCTTCGAGGTGAGGTGCACACCCGGGAAACCCCCCTTTGGGGGCAAGTGTGCACACAGGTGGGTATGTACTGGAGGCCTACAGGATGCGAGTGTGTGCTCACTGGGGACCCCTCCCCTAGGACTCAGAGTAGGAGCCAGGCAGCACTCAGCAGCATCCCCCATGGGCCCAGAGGGGCTGGGCTTTTCTCGACCCCATTACCTCGTATCAGGATTGATTAACGGGGATCTGCCTCCAGCGTCTGCGTAGACGCGGCCTCAGTGGTGGAAGGTCCCATACCAGGCGCATCCTCCCTCCTGTCTTTCTGCCCCAGTCAGCAGCTCCGCCTGGACCTCGAGGCTGGAAGGCTGGCCTTCGGGGCCCAGCGGCGGGGGGTGGGTGGGAGGAAAGCCACCTTCCCTGGAGCCAGAGAGGCGGGCGAGCCACAGAGGCCCCGTCCTCCCCTCTCGGCTCCGCCCCACCTCTTGGCTTCAGCGCACTGCAGGGCCTTTGCACAGGACCCCGCCCCTTGGGAGTGCCCCGCCGTTCCTCCTCTGTTGAAGGTGCTTGGAACTATGATGCGGATGAACTCGACTTTCTGGATGGCCCTAGTGGATAAGCAGCAATCCCAGCCCTGGAGGCAGGCAGGTGGGGACCACTGTGCCATCATCACTGTCCTCTGGGTGGCTGAGCTGGGGCCCCCTTGCCTGGGTTGCCAGCTGCTGGGGCGGGAGAGAAACCGCACAGCATGGTGGAGCAGGCACGGTCCCTGCTGGGTCTGCATCAAAGCCAGGGTGGCACAATTTGCCAGCCCCACACGGGGCACCACTGGCCTGAACACAGTCTGTGCACACACTGGGTTTGCAAACCCTCGGTGGGAGCTGGGTGGGAACTGGGGGCTTGCAGGGGCCTTACCTGTGGCTAAAGGGGCAGAAGCAATTTCCCTGGCCTGGCACCTGCCACGCACATCTCATGATCTCTTGTGATGCTGCTCTGCAGGGGTTGAAGAAAGAGGGAACCCTTCTCCCCAGCTTGGGGGTTCAATGTGCCTGGGAGAGCAGTAGCTCTGTTGGCCCCTAATTGCCCCCTGGACCTCCTTTGCCATGACCTCCCCCCTACTGAAGCAGAAGCCCTTACTAGCACCCCCCAAGCCTCCTCCTCGGGGGCCAGGCCCTTACTCAAACCTCCTGCAGGCAGTGTCTGTGCTCAGCCCTGAGTTCTGTGGCTGTGGCAGACAGCAGGCAGGAACCCTGCCTGGGAGCCCCGGGCACACAGCAGGGTTCACATGAAGGGGACTAGAGGCTCTGAGAGGATGCCCCAGTGACCCCACCAAGCAGACCTGATGGAATTCTTGCAAAGGCCTGAGAGTGCACAACAGCCTGGTGTGTGCACTGCAGCGGCTTTGAGAGGACGCGGGGTGAGGCGAGCCGACACATGGCCAGGGAGGGGCCTGCCCCTCAGCTCTTGAGAGGCATCACCTGAGACCCCCCTTGTCCCAGCCCCACCTGCCTCCTGGTCCCAGAGCAGAGCCTGCTGCCTCTCTGGAGTGCTGGCGCCTGGCCCTGGTGGGTGCTGGCGACTACAGGATGGACAAAGGGAAACGGAGCTGCTGAGAGGGGTGGACACGCGAAGGGTGACAGAAGGGAGAGGGCAGGAAGAGGGGCATGTGAGCCCTGTGACACCGGCTCCTCAGAGCTGGCAGGGGAAGGGCCAGGGCCCAGGCAGCTGTGGGCGGCCAGGTCACAGCCTCCTGTCTGCCCCAGCTGAGCCACACCGCGTCACTGTGGGTGCCGGCCTCCAGGAGGACAGAGCAGGTCATGGTGAGAGGGATGGCTGGGCCGGATGGGGCTGTCAGCTCAGCCTGGGGGACAGCACCCCTGCCCCCACGCCAGGGCCCCCTGTGGGCTGGAAGTTCCCACAACTCCAGAACAAACAAACAGACAGACCAACTCACAGCCAGGCTCCAGGCCCCTCTCCGATTTCTGAGCCTGTTGATTTAGCTGCCCACTTGACAGGGGGACCCAGCCACATGGGGAGTCGCTGTCCATCTGTCTGTCTATCTACTGGTCACACTAGTCCGTCCACCCCACGTGCCATCAGGCAGAGGTGGGGCTCAAAGACCCAGGTGACCTACATTCAGGCTGCACACTGGGACCTAAGGAAACCAGCCCCACCGGTCCCCTAGCTTTTTCTTTGTGGCCAGGGCAGGAGGACCCACACTCTCCAGGGAGAGGGACAGACCCCAAAAGCTCTCGGGGTATGTTGACTGAGTGAGTGGCCAGAAGATGGACACCTGCAGACCTCTGCTAGGACCCTCTAGAGCAGGGGGCCCAGCTGGGTACTGGTGCCAGCTGCCATGAACCCATATGACACCCACACCATTGCACACTTGTGAGCATGGACATGAGTATACATGTGTGCACATCCACATGCATACACGAACACACAAACGAGTGTGCACACACATGAGCATACCTCACACATAAGTGTGGGCATGTGTATGCATGCACACACTGAACACAGATACACCTAGAAGCATGGGCATGCACACACATGCACACTGGACACACACATGATCAGGGGCACACAAGCTCACACTGTGCATGTACACAGACACTGGCATGGGCCAGAGTACACATACCAGCATGTGCAAAACACACATAAGGTCGTGCACGTGTCTGCAGGTACCTCCCTCACGTGGCCACTGTGACAAGTCTTCAGTGTCGATGACACTCATTTTAATAACTCAAGTGGACCTTAGATTTACTTGACTTAGATGAGGTCCCTGTGAAGCCTCAGGTGACACATGATGAAGGAAAAATAAAATATCTCAGTCCACTCTTGTTGGGTCATTTCCTGAAGGTGACAGACTCAGGTGATGTCCCGGGGTGGAGGCCTGATGGTTGGGTGGTGCCTGGACACTGGGTGCAGGAAGTCTCCCACACAAGGTTGCTCAACAGGGACCCCTCCTGGTGAAGTCACCTGGGAAGTCACTCTTTACGCTCAGACCCCCAATGCTGACTTGTGCTTGGTGGGTAAAATGAGCCCTGGGGAGCTCTGAGAAGTAAGGAACGAATGTCTGGCAGAAGCAATGACGAATGTCTGCCAAGCCAGTGAATCGCCACTGTTAGCAGGTCCCAGTGAGGGCGTGCTCCCCATAGTCACTGGATATGTGTGTTTCCCTTTGCAGATGCTTAGAGCATCTAGGATGACTGGGTATATCTGACTTGGAATTTTCATTAAATACTTAAGATAGCAGAGAAATTCAAGTTGTCCGTGGATTCACTGTGACAGCAAAGTGGGACCACAGGGAGCAGTTCTTATAAAAATCTGGTCCAAGTGTGGTGGAGGACTGGCTGCCCCAGGGTCCCTCTCCTGTCACTCTGCTCCCTGGCAGAGCCTCAGGGCTGCTGCATGGCCCCTGTTAGGCCAGGCACGGTGCTCCTGTGCTCACTGCCCCGGCAGGCCCACCTGGGCTCTCCTCTGCCTGCTGTGACCTGGGGCTGAGGACAGGAGGCAGGTGGCTGGGAAGCCGCTGTCACATCAGAGTCCGTGTGAATGCAGAATAGTGTGACAGGCAAGGCCCCAGCCTGGGAGTCTCCCGACGAAGGCCAGCATCCCATGGACAGATGTGAGGCTGAGGCTGGGGAGAGGCTGGGGAGACCAGGAGAGGCAGGCAGCCCTGCCAGGTGGACACCCCCCAGTGGGCCTTCTGACCCGCCTGGTCCCTTGCCTTCCAGAGGAAGGAGCCTCTGGGCAAAGGCGGGGCTAACACTTGGGAGGCCTTGATTCCTTCGGGCAGGCCTCCCTGTGCCCTCGGCCCTTGGTAGCAGGGCGGAACCAGGGGTGGCTCGGTTGCCGTGCGCTGGGACCAGCTGGGACCCTCACCCAGCGGTGTTCTGTGTCCGGGACAACCCTGGCCTCTCCGAGCCTCAGTGTTTCTGTCTGAGAAATAGGGGGACGCTAGAGGCCCCACAGAGCGGCATACGCCTGAGAGTCGACGTCAGCTCTTGAACACGGCCCCTCAGCTGATGCCACCATTGCTGCTGCTCGGGCCTCCTGGGCTGCCCCCGACCCCAGCTGGCTCTCCGGGACTGCGGGCAGGGCAGCTGTTGCTTTTGTGCTCCTGTGGAGCCCCCAGGTCTGGCCTGGGGTTCAGTGGGGCAGGGCCAGGGGTCCTGGCCGTGCCCCCGGGAAGCCCCGTTACACACACTCTGCCCAGCTTCCTTACCTGACCTGGGTGCCCAGACTCAGCCTCAGTTTCCCTGTGTCTGAAAGCACTGCCCGGCCCCACCACAGCTGGACAAATCCTGTCCCTTCTCCAGGGCTCTGCTGAACCAGGTTGGACTTTCTCAGAAGCAAACAAAAAGGCGAGTTCAGAGCTGCGGTTTTCAGAGCTCAGATTCCTCCTGTCCGTCTGTCTTAACCAGCATCAGGCCCATGGCAGCTGATCCCCAGGCCGCAGGCTGCAGGGCCAGAGGTGGGGGGCCCGTGCTCAGAGCCTGCCGTCCCTGAGGCACTGGCCCGCCCGTTCCTTCTGAGAACCCGAGAGGATGGCACGAGGCCTGCTCCCACCAGAAAAGATGCTGGGCCTGGTGGGGCAGGGCAGGACACGAGCAGGTCCTCCATGGGGATGGTGGCCGGTGACCCTGTCCTGCCCAGCTGTATCAGGCAGGGCTGGGGGGCTACAGCCCAGGAGGACTGAAGGGGTCGGAGGATCCTCCACTGGGGGGACCCCAGGCGGCCAGCACAGAGGCAGAGGCATGGGGGCCGCGTGGGAACGTGGGGGTGGCCAGGCAGCGGGAGGGCACCTCAAGGGGCCTGCGGGGCTAGGAGGGAGGGCCGGGGCGAGGGGAGGGGCTGGAGGGGGCTCTCGCCAGGTGGTCTTAATCTCCTCAGTGAAATAGGAGTCCTGGGGGCGGGCGGGGAGGCGGGAGCCTGAGACAGCTGTGGGGAGGGGAGGGGCCTGACAGCCCCGAGGGCCCCCAGGCCAGGAGCCCCTGCCTGCGGGCAGCTCCCTGAGTCGGTGCTGGGGCAACCAGGCCGAGGCCCCTCCCTCCCCCGTTCTTCCACCCACCCTTCCCCCGGCCCACTCGGCCGCCGGAGCCCAGGGGGGTCTGTCCCACTCTGTGTGTGCGGGAGAGGCTGGCCCTTCCTGCTGTCTAGGCGGCCACTGGGTCTGGGTGGGGCAGGGCTGGCTCAGTTCTGCCTCTCCTGAAGCCCCCTGACCTGTGCGCCCACTAACCCACTGGCTGTGGATGGCAATGCCAGCTGGGGGCAGAGAGGAGAAGAGAGGGGCCCTTGGCCGCAGACCCTCAGCTTCTCCTGGCCAGGCCAGCGCTAGAACCAGGAGGGAAGGGAGGCTCTGGGTGGCTCTTCTCTTCTGCCCACCAAGGGGCCCCCCAGAGATGGGGAAACTGAGGCTGAGACGGTGTGGGTGACCCTGGCCGCCAGGCAGGGGACAGGACGGGGCGTGGGTAGCATGGAGGCGCCGGCTGCCGCAGCCTGCTAAGTGGGTACTTGGCACCAGCTGTGCTGAGCGGACAGACAGACGGATGCGAGCTTTCCCTGGAGTCACAAAGCCAACCAACCCCTCCCTCCGGTGTTTGCCAGGACTAATGCACCCGGCAGCCCCGTGCTGGGAGGGGTGTGGGCGGGCGCCGGGCTGTCTAGGGCCTCCCCGGCACGGCCAGGCCCCAGGGCCGGTGTGTCTGAGGTGCCCACTGGAGAAGTCAAGGCAGCCCCCGGGCAAAGCCAGCGTGGAACGGGAGCACCTGGGGCTTCCTTGGGCCAGCCTGGCTCTCCTTCCAACTCCCTGGCAGGCCCCTCTCCTGACTGCCAGGCTGCCTGGATGCTGGCCCCCGACTGGGTCCCTCCTCCCTGGCTCTGTGCCACGGTTCTGCCCCCTAACAATCAGACCCATCTTCGGACTGCACCCCTTTGTGCCCTGCTGCGCTGCTGCTGCCCGGTGCTGAGGCCTGTCGGGGAGGCAGATAGCCCTCAGCCCACGGCATTTGCCGGGCCTGTCCCTGTTCCCTTCCTGGGCATCGGGGGGCAGGAAGGGAGTGAGGAGGCCAGCCTGGCTTGTGTGTGGGCGCGGCAGTGAGCAGCGAGGCAGGACCATGCCATCTGGGGGCGTGGCATCGAGTGTCCACGGGGAGGTGGCCCGTGAGTGGGGCCAGGCCAGCCCCTGGTGCTGGGGCCCGGAGCCTGCTTGCATCCGTGGGGGAAGGTGGGGCTGGTCCCGAAAGCTGCTCTTATGGCCTCAGCTGTCCTACACCCCAGAGCACCTCCCGCCCATCTCTGCACATTCAAGACAGGATTATATTAATCACTCACGCCTTCGAGGGGATCTGTGCAGGTCCTTTCCTGACATGGGGAAGCCCAGCCAGTCTTACCTCAGACGCCAGTACTTTTCAGTATAGGAAGATAGAATATGGTGACATCCTGCCCATGTGTGTGGGTTGTCCCGGGGCGGAGGAAGCAGCCCAGGTCTAAAGGAAGAGAGTTTGGAAAGGGAGGTGTTGCTCGCAGATGAGGAGCCATGCGATTGTCAGGCTGCCTGGGACGTAAGCAAAGGGGGTGGCCATCGGGGAAGGTAGGAGGGCAGCCATGTGTGTTGGCAGCGGCTGGTACAGGCCCTAGGGGTGCGCTCAGCAGCAGGGACTGAATCCTGGGGCATTTTGCTGACTCCAGCTTTGGGCTTTGGTTTTGCTTCCTGCCACGAGGCCCCTACAGATGCTCAGCCTGAATCTGTTCTCTGCGCAGTGTCCACTCTGGGAGCAGCGTCCAACCAGCTGTGGCGTGGATACTGTGGACTTCGGAGCTCGCTTCCCTTGTCCACACCCAGCAGCAGCCCAGGGCCCTCCTTGGTAGTAGGCCAGGATGGGGGCAGTGAGGAGGGACCACAGTATGGCTCAGGGGGCAAGAGCAGAGATCTGGGGCTGCACTGGTGAGGTACACCCCAGCCCCACCCACGGGGCCTCAGTGGGTGGGGGGGTTATGAGAAGCAGTCAGTGATTGTTGGGTGCCTAGCACCCTGTCAATAAATTATACCTGTTATGTACACACGTCACGAAGCAACAGCGGTCACTGTGCAGAAGCTGAGGACACTGCCCTGGGGTCTGGCCACTGCCCTCTTGGCATGGCATGTCACCTCCTCCATTCTACATATGCTGTCTCTCTTAATGTGGCCCCAGGTGTCCCTGGCTCTAATCTAATCTTGAGGCTGGACATCTCCAAATAGTGCCCAGGCCCTTCCAGACCTCCTGTCAGCCCCCTGACCCCCACCAGTTGGCCTGCGGCCTGGACCCAGCCCCAGAGCAGCTTCCCAAAGCCAGTATGGACAGCCAGCATCAAGCGTCTTGGATTTCTGACAAAGACCCCCCACCTGGTGGCAGCGGACACCTGAGTCCACCCCACCCAGTAGCAAGGGGCGGGGCTGAGCGACCTGGCTGGAGCCAGCTGCCATACGAACAGCCAGAAAATCCCAGCACCCTCTGCCGTGGCGCCAGGAGGGAGGCTGAGGCAGAGCAGGGCAAAGCTTCCAGCACCAGTGGGAGGCCTTGTCTGCCCAGGGGTCCTGCCACACCCCATCCTGGCCTCGCCCCTCATGCCCGCACACCTCTGCTGTCCACTCGCCCGCCCGCCCAGGCAGAAAATGGCTGTTTCCTCCAGCCCTTGCCCCAGGGAGCAACACGGAGCTGGCAAAACAAACAGGCCGCTCCTCCTGTGGCTGCTGGCTGGTGATGGATGGCCAGAGGGGCTGGCCTTGCTGACGGACGAGCGCCCATCATGTGTGGGCTGGGGCGGGGGCCCGAGGGGGCCTCGAACCCAGCACAGATTCACCCTTGGGAGCCCTGGTGACGTCCTGCTCCACCCTGAGACCCTCCTGGGCCATCGACCCAGGGAGGCTGAGACCTGAGCTCGTCAGTGCCCCCAGCCTCAGTCTCCCCATCCAAGTGGTGGGGATCATAGTCCAGGACCCCATTATGGGTGGCAGGTGAGCTAATGTACCTGAGGGTGGGGTCTTCCATGGCCCTCTGAGGCTCCTACTTATCGCCCAGAGGGCAAGAAACGCCCTCTCTCCAAAGCCTTCTGTGCTGAGAGACCTGAGGTCCTTCCTCAGCACGGGGGTGGGCAGGCATGGGTGCTGGGGCCTCTACAGCCCCAGCCACCCAGCAGAGCCCGAGCAGGCCATGTGGGGCCTGGCGCCCAGTCGAGAAAAAGCCCTGGAGGGACCAGGTTCCTGAGCTCAGGGCAGCATCAGGAGGGCACGCCAGGAGGAGCCGAGGTGTGGGCAAAGCTGGGCAGTAGGCCTGGCCTTGGGGGCCTGAAGGGGTCTGGACCCGCTGCGCTGACCCAGTGGGCCCCTGGGGTCCCCGGTGTGTCATCCCAGCTCCAGCCGTCACTGGCAGCGCCTCTGTCTGTCAGGGCAGGGAGTGTCCTGTGTGCGGACAGACTGGGGAGGGTCCTGGCTGAGGGGGTGCAGGCCCCGGCTGGGGTGGGCCCTGCTGGCCGCCGGACCCTGCCCCTGCCGCCTGATGGAGAATCCCGGCGGGCAGGGCCAGGCGTCCCAATGGTGCTGATGGGCCACAGCAGCCATGGCAGGCATGCCTCCCGCCCAGGCAGGCCCAGAGGCCTGACCGCCGGCCACCTGCAGGGCCTGAGGGACACCAGTTCCCAAACCCGAGTCCTGTAGCTCAGGCCACCCACCTGGTGACCGGCTGCAGGGGAAAGGGCACTGTGGCCAGGCCTCTGACCCCCCAGCCATCCAGCCCCACCAGGAACATGTCTGGCTGAGAGGAAGCTTCTGAGACCCCACTTCCTGAACCTCAGAGCAGGCTGGGCTGGGGCCACCCACTTCCCTCCAGAGCCGCCAGCCCTGCCCTCAAATACTCCAGGCCTGGGCCCACAGGCCCCAGCTGTGCGTTTCCTGGGGTGGAGGGAGGAGGTGGCCAGGAGACTTGCCCTGATCTGCGTGGGCAGGAAGCCCCACCAAATGGGCGTGAGGACCTGGAGGGTGGGGGCTGGGCAGAAGGTGGGGCAGGGCAGGCCCAGCCCTGGAGATGGGGCACGCACGGAGCAGGGTCATGGCCCTTCCATGAGACCCCATGGGGCCAGGCTACCCACTGGCTCAAGGCCGGCCCTGCAGTTGCCAGACGGGCCCACATCTGCTGTGGCCAGGGGGACGCTTTGATTTAGCCACCCGTTTCCAGCGCCACATTGAGGACAATTGAGGTCATGGTTCCCCACTGAGATGGACTGCGGGCACAGCAGGTGATGCCAGGGCTGGGCATCTGAGAGGTCAGTGGGCAGGGGCTCAGTGCTCCGGGTGGAGGAGCTCAGGCCCTCAAGTCCAGCAAGTTCGGGCCGTGCCTCCGGGGCTGCAGAGGCTGAGACCTCCCTGCCCCTCTGCACCGCTGGGGCAGGAAGTCTGGGTCTGCCTGGGCTGGCAGGATCAGGGGCAGGACCAGGGCTCACGAGGGGCAGGAAGTGGCCCTGGGCTCCAGTAGGGATGGGGCGGCCTCCGAGGGGCTGTTTCCTCCCTGGGAACATCCTGCCTGGGCAGCAGGGGGGAAGAGGGATCCAGTCTGGCAGGCAGGAAGGCCGGGGGCTCAGCACCCCCTCGGCAGGGTCCCAGGGAGTCCCGGGGGGGAATGACCTCACGGAGGCCTGCGCCTCTGGATCTGGAAGACTGGCTGGGCATCCCACCCCCGCCCTGGAGGTTCCAGCACCGGGAGCCTATCCTTCCGTGGCCAGGAGCGCCCACCCTCAGTTCCCCATGTGGACTGTGACCTGAGCCCACACCTCCAGCCTGAACGCAGCTATGAACAGAAGGCCAGGAGCCGAGGAAGGGGCCCCGAAGGCAGCAACCTGCACCTCAGAGCTCAACCCAAGCCCTCCAGCTGGACCCAGGCAGACGGCCCAGCCCCAGCTGCCCCTGCTCCGGGCCCCAGGAGGGGGTCAGCAGCCCAGTGCCCCGCCAACCCCATGGCCTAAATATAACCCGAGCAGGCGCCTGGCCGGGAATAGAGACCTCTGTCAGCCCCTGGCAGGTGTGGTGGGAGGAAGGTCAGCGTGATTGGCAGGGGTGCTGGCTGGGCGGGCAGCCAGACATGGGTCATGTGAGTGTCCGGTGGCAAGGCCCAAGGGTGGGCCAGTGTGTCCTTACAGGACAGCTGAGGGTCCAGCCCTGGGCCCTGCCCTCACTGCTGCTGCGGGTCTGAGGGTGCTTCCAGCGCCGGCCGTGTGGCTGAGGCCCCGCGTGGTCCCACCTGGCCCTGCAGCCGCGATCCATCTGGCCATCCGGGGTCCCTGAGTAGACGCCTGGAATGCTGTCTGACCCTGCCCACTGTCCCTCTCTCCCGTGCCTCTGCAAGGTTCTTCCGTCCCTCTGCTGCCCCATCCTGCCCCGTATGCTTATCCTTGTGCCACCCCTCAGAACCCTTCGACTCCAGGAGGTTCACAGACAAGTAGCCCAGCGGGTGGAGCCCGACCCCAGTGTCCCCCAGAGACCCTTCCAGACCTCACCTCCTGTCCCAGCCTCAAACTGCCCCCGAGCTGTCAGGTGAGGTCCCCCCCGGGCAGCACATCACTGGAGTCAGGGTTCTAAAGCAGGCAGGTGGGGCTCAGGTGAGGACAGAACCCCTGCTCCCCCCTGCCCCCCACTCAGCTGCCCTCCCAGCCTGAGGTCCCTAGTGCCGCCCCAGCCTGTCCCCAAGCCCAGCTCTGCATCCCCCTGCTGGGAGAGTCCTGGCCGCCCCTGTCTGTGGAAAGGAGACTGTTCAACTGAGAACCTGCAAACGTACTGACAGGCACCAAGCAGCGTGGCAGAGATGGGGCCTCCCCCGCCTTCCACTGGGGTGATTCCAGTTACTTGTATCCAAACCAACAGTTTGTCTCCGACCCACCTGATTAAGATCAGGTGCAAAGGGCTTGGGGCAGGACTGGCGGGGGCAGGGCTGGGGAGGTCAGGCGCCCCAGGGCTCCTGTGGTATGGCCTGACCCTCAGAGGGGCATGGAGAGGGCAGGGGCAGGTAGAGGGGAGAGTGGATATCCACCTGCCCCGCACACTGGGGTGTTTGTTGATTGGATAAGCAGATGTTTATTCAGCATCCACCACATGCCCAGCACATGCCCCATGACACACGCTGCCATCTCAGAGGTCAGAATCCCAGAACCCTGGGCTCTAGGAGGGAGTGTTGGGTCTGGGGACTCTGAAAAGGAAGTGGGGGAAGCAGCCATTCCCCCCAGCGCTTTCTCCCTGTAGCCCCCTGGCTGGGGTTTCTGGCCCAACTCACAAGCGCCTAGTGACAGGAAGCCCACTCCTCAGAGGTACCAGGACAGTGGGCCTTGCAGCCCCTGCTCTGCATGCTGGCAGCTAGGAAACCCATCCTGGGGGCGAGCAGGGCCCGTGAAGGGTGGGGGACAGGCAGGGGCCGCTGGGGGGTGCTGGGGGCCAGCTGCCCAGTGTGGGCTGTGCTCTTTAGCCCCTGCCCAGCCACCCTGACCATGACCCTCGGGACCCCAGGGAAGGGGGGCCGAGTTCCACGGCCTTGACTGGGATGAGGGTGGTGGAGGCTGCAGTGTGGGCTTGTTTGTTTTTCATCTAGTTTTTCTGGTTTGGAGCCTGGGTGCCCAAGCCAGCACGAAGGGACCCTGGCCGGCGTGTGGCTGAGCACAGCGATCAGGCCTGGGTGTGAGGCCCTCCCTGGGCCTGCCTCCCTGCCACTGCCCTTTCCAGACCTGCCCTCACCTGCGGACAGGTGGGTGAGCTCCCCCAGGGTGGCCCACATAGGCTTCCAGGAGGAGGCCTGGTCCTGACCTCACCTGCTTCCATCCTCCGGCCCCATCACAGGCCAGGGAGGGGACGCAGGTGCAACCTCAGTGGGCAGAATCAGGGGTGGGTGGGTTTCGGTTCCCAGGGACCATATGGCATTGGTCCTTGGCCCCTGACCTCCTTTGCAGGGGCCTGAGGAGCAGGCTCTGTGCGTGGACACAGCAGGGACAGCGGGAGGTGGGCAATGGCTCAAGGCCTTAGAGCACAGGGCTCTCGGGGGAGGCACCTGCCGGCCACACAGCATCTGCCCGCCTCTGGTTTAAAGCCAGGCTCCTCTGCCTCCTCGTGGCGCCCTGGACTCCTCTGTGCCTCTGAGGGTCTGCGGGGGTCTCCCTCCCCCTCCCTCCTCTCCCCTCTCACCCCAGCCACCCCAAATGCCTGGGGTGCCCTACCCTCTCCTCCAGTCCAGTTCTGCCCATGTGGCCTTCTCCCAGATCATCGTGGGGACCCTGAGCCCAAGGAACGGCTGAGTGTGATCTGAGTGCTAAGGGGCGGTGGGGGAAGTGGTGGGTGGGTGCTGGCTGTGACCACCAGGGCGGCGGGGGCTTCTGGGCAGCTTGGCTTCCTGTGAGGGGCTGCTCTGCAGCCCTCAGCCCCTGGTGGGCACTGTTTCTCAGCCCCCCAGCCTGATGGGGCCTGCAAGGCTGAGGCCCTGAGCCGCTGGCTGGATGAGGGGACTGGGGGTGCATCTGTGTACGTGAAGTGGTGTCCACCATGGGTGCCGCTCACAGCTGCTCCCAGAAGCTGCACTTCCTCTGGGCAGCCCACCCTCTTCTCCCTCTGATCATTCGGTCAGGGCATCCTGGGCTCCTTGCCTACCTGACACTCACTGTCCCCGTTTCAGAGTTGGGAAGACTGAGACACAGTATGAGTCCAGGCTTGGCAATGACAGCAGCCTCTCCAGTGAGATGAGAGGCAAGGCCAGATATGGAACTGCCCAACAGGATGGCAGGCAGACCCCCAGGGAGCACAAGGCACAGAGTTCCCTGTCAGAGGGGCGGGGGACCTGCAGCTGGTGATGGAGCTGAGGGTGTGTGCCATTCCAGGGTTCGTGGATAAGGCCCCAGTGGGTTTTGAGGGTTCATAGGAGTTCACCAGGGCAGAAAAGGCCATGAGAGGGGGGACACCCAGGCACCAGAGGCAGGATGCTGGGATTCACAACGGGCTGTCCAGAGCTCCATCACTCCCTCCCTGAGCCTGGAGGCTCTTGGGGGCTGCGGAAGGGTTCCCCAACTGTGCAGGGCAGAGCGGGCCGTGGGCTGGCTGTGTGACCCTGGAAGGGCTTCCCCTCTCTGGGCCTCAGTTGCCCATCTGTAGAAGGTTGGATATGGCCCCTGAGGAGGCTCTCAGCTCTGATAGGTTTGCTAGTTTGGGGGTGGGGTTATGTCCCAGCCCCACCAACTGAGGCCAGACCAGGGACTTAGCCACAGGCGCTTTGAGGTCTGGTGGCCCAGCTGGCTGGGGTCATTAGGATGGCCCGCCCTGGAAGAATCCCCAGAACACCTGCCCCCCGGCTCCCCTCACACTTCCAGCTGGGCCTGGGCTGGCCTAGCCCCCAAACATTTCTTAGAGATTAGGCCCTAATCCCTGTCTGCCCCAGCGGGACCCCAGCCTTCCTGCCCTGTGCTGTCCACCTGGTCCCTCTACCCATGGTGCTCTAGCCTTCAAGGCTCTGGGAAGCTCCCAGAAGGAAAATGGCTCCATTGAGACCCCATCCCTGGGGGGTGCCTGGTGCCTGGGCCTGGCCCCTGCCAGCCCTGCTCAGCTTGAGGCAAACTTCAGGCCTCTTTGTCCTTCGTGGGTAGGCAGTCCCTTCTGATGTTGAGGCGAAGAAACCCTGTCAGGTTGCTTTTTCATTAAGCTAGTTTCAGCACACAAAGCCCCATTCTCACACCTGCATCCCAGTCAGACATCGCCAATCCATCCCAGATCTCCTGCTCCACGGACTGGGAAGCTTCGGGCTCCTTGGCCCTGAGCTCCTGGTGGCCTCTGCACATGGGCTCACTCACCCTGATGGTGGCAGGGAGGGTGGCCCGGTAGCATTCTTGGGCTCCTGAATCAGTCCTAGAGGGGTTCAGGGCTCCCAATAGCCCTCACGTGGTGCTGGAGACGAGAGGGACCAGCAGTGTGGGAGCTGACATCAGCTGACACCCACCCTTGGTGCTGAAGCTGCTCCCGGCTCTAACCCCTTGAGGGGCTCCTGCCATGTTACCTCTGCTGTTACCAGAAACTTTGGCCCAGGGAGGGGCAGGGTGGGAGGGGCTGGCCCTACCCCCACGAGGCCTGGGCGGGCGCCTTGGCCCAGCCTGGGCTCCAGAAACATTTGCTTTAAGTCTTAAAATATCAGGTTCCTGCATCACAGGGTTTCCCTGGGGGCTGCCAGGCAGGCGGGAGGGATTTCAGGAGAAAGAAGACTCCCCGCGGCTCCCCCAGCCCCAGGAGGCTCGGCCTGCCCCTTGGCCTCAGATGAAGCCAGCCGAGTGTCTGGGGGCAGCTGGCCGGTCCCCTGCTCCCCTGCTCTGGGGGAACCCCCAGTTGGCCACACCAACCCCCACCTCTCCAGAGCCCCTCGGCCTCCTCAGAACCCTGGGGGGACGGAGGACAGGTCCTGACAGGAGGCCTACTCCCGGAGCTCGGACTTGCTCCGGGGGAGCCCGCGGAAGCTTTTAGCCAAGGACGGTTCAGGTGGGGAAGCCGAGGCCTGGGGGAGCAAGGCCTTCTCCAGCCACACAGCGAGCCTTTCGCACGTGACAGTGGGGCTGCGAACCCCACCCGGGTGTCCGGCCCTGCGGCAGATTCAGGAGGAACCTTGAAAAGACGACGATGCCGCCTTGGTGCTGGGCCCAGCATTCAGGGTGGCTTCCCAGGGACAAGAACACCTGCATGGGGCCTTGAAGAGTGAGAATTGAGTTTTAGGGTGGTCCTGGTGGGAAAGGCCTCCTGGACAGAAGGACCAGCCTGTGCAGAAGGGCCAGCCTGGTATAGGTTTGTGCTAGCATCATGGTTAGAGAGGAGGTTCCTTGGGGGTGGGGCCCTAAGAGGCCTCAAACAGGCCGGAGAGGTGGTTGGCCGGGCTGCCAGGGGAGGATGGGGTGGGTTTGGGTGACCCTGGTGCTCAGAGCAGGCTTTGGGACCTGCTGCTGGGGAGGCAGGACAGCCCTCCTGGACAGCCAGTTCTGCACTCACTATGAAGGTAGTTCCCTCCTGCTCTCTGCTGCCCTGGGGACCACCGCCCAGGCAGCCCCCACAGCCGCCTACTCCCCTACAGGCAGACCACCGGCCTTGGCCTGGGGGACCAGCCTCGGCGCAGAGCGGGAATTGGAGCCAGGCAGCAACAGCTGGCCCTGCTCGAGCGTCCCCCAGGGGCCACCGCCTTCATTCCCAGGCCCCCATCTCAGCCTGTTCCCAGGCTGCAACCCCCCTCCCAAAAACACGCTGCAAGGGATGTGGTCAGATGAGGCTCCGAGGAGACCACCGGCTGGGAGATCTCACCTACCCCCTGGCTACCGGGAAGCAGGACCTCGCGCTCCGGCTGGGCGCCCAGCACGGCCCCGTTTCCATCCCTCTGCTGGTGCGCAGGGGGGCTCAATCTCCCTGCAGGAATACAGACTCTGGGTGGGTGGAAAGTCGCCAGGGCACCTGTGCCAGCCAGCGGGGCTGCGAGACCCCCAGCAGCTCCCAGAGCCACTGCACGCACATCTGTGTAGGTACAGAAACCTGTTCCATGGCTGCCGGCCTTCCTGGTAGCGCCAGTGGGGTCAGCATGCTGCCTTGCCTCCCAGGCCGTGTCTCTGCCCTCACACCCCACTCCGGGCCCCGCACGGCCTTGGGCACCACTCCCTGCGGCTGAGGCAGTGAATGCCTGTGGGCCTGCGGTGCCCTCCAGAAGACTGGCGGGGGCACGGTCTCCCACTTTACAGGCAGTGACAGCAAGGCTCAGCCATGAGGGTGGGAGAGATGCCCTGTGGCTCATCGGCTGAGGCTGCCACGTGACCTGGAGCGGTGGGGGTGGCCAGGGATCCGCCCTGAGATGCACATGGCGGGGGCCAGAGGGCAGAGGCTGGCGCAGCCTCCACAGCCCCCGCAGCCCCGAGGCACCGCCGTGTGTCTCCGAGGGGCGGAGAGTGGCAGCCTGCAGGATGGGGAGGTCGTTGGCACCCTTGAAACCCAAACCGGCAGCAGCTCTGGGAATGGGCGTCTGACCCCTCTGCGGCCCCCAGGATCCCGGGGAAAATCCTCGAGGCCAAGTTAATACCAAGACCAATTTTTATTTCAACAAAGTTAATTCTCAACAATGTGACACTGAGGGAGAGGGATTTTCCTGCCTGGGGAGGAGGGGGCTGGGGTCCGGACGTGGCGCCGCCCCTCCCCTCCCCCAGCTGTCCCCACGCCCTGGGCAGGGGCTGGGCCGCCCTGGGGACACAACCAGGGACAGAGCTTCCGGCTCCCCCCAGGCACCCCCCCTATTCCAGCTCAGCTTCCTCAGGCTGCAGTGCCCTCCCTACCTCCCTGCCTCCCTGGCCCCCTGGCCCCTGAGGTGGGTGAAGGCACCAAGCCCACCACCTTCCTTATCTTCTCGCTAAGGGCTGGTGCAACCCCTGTGACCTGGGCAGGCAGGCTCCAGAAGGTTCTCTGAGGGACAAAGGAGCCCGTGTTCCTCGGGTCACACAAACCTAGTGAACCCCTGACTTGCACCCTTCCGACTGTGTGGCTGGCCCGGACTCGACTGGCCCAGGGTGCCACGGGGCTGTTGGGAGGAGCAGGGTCCTGGGGGCAGAGGGTGCCCCCGCTCGCCCCAACCTGTGCCCACCTCCAGGAGCCCCGAGGGGCGAGGAAGGGAGGGGCTAGGGCCTCAGGGGGCTTGGACCCATCCCGCTGCCCCTGGGGCCGGACCAGAACTGCTCCCCAGCAGGATAATCGATGGTCTGGGGGCCTCAGCTGCCGCAGGAGGGCTGGAAGCCCTGTCAGAAATGCCGTCGGATAAGGCCACGTGTGCTGCCCTGCCTTCCCTCTGAAGAGGCCGCTGTGTTGCCCTTACCCTGGCTCCTGGGCCTTCCAAGTGAGGCACCCACTACCCTGTGTTCCACAGAGGGGAGGCAGGCCTGCTTGGGCAAGCACCCCTTCACACGAAGCCCAGCCTGTGCCCAGTGCCTGGCACAGCAGAGGGAGGCCTGTGATTGGGCAGGCGGCACTGGCTGCAGGGCCAGGGCACTAGGGCACGGAGACCAGTGCGCACACAGGTTAGAGGTTCAGGGCTGCCTGGGGCTGCCTGCCCTGGCCCCTGGGCTTTACTCTGGGGATGCCGCCTCATGGCAGGGGTAGGGGCCCAAGGGCACCCTACGACAGGCCAAAGTCAAACCAGATGGGCTGGGGGCCCTGTGGGGCAGGCGGGCCATTCGTCACCGTTATCTGCCCCGCCGCCAAAATCACAAACACATTTTTAAGTGAAGGACTGGCTGCCATTGGCCTGCAGGCCCTGATGCTGCCCAGCTGTGGCCACACTGGGCGGGGGTTGGGGTGGGGAAAGGTACAGAGAGGGGATGTGGGGGGCCCACAAATGGATGGCCAGAGGGAGGGGTGCCTGCTGACCCTGAGGTGCCCCCCAAGGCTGCCCTGGAGGCTGAGCCAAAGCTGAGACCCCCACCGTCTGGTATCTCTGGCCTCCCTGCTGGAACCCTTCAGGGCCTGCAGGCCCCGGGCACCCCTGCCTCCTGCCTTCCTCCCAGGGCCTTGGCACCACAGAGCCACCCTCTTACCCACACACTGACCCCAAGCCATGCGCCAGGGCTCCAGGTCGGGGTGTGCCCCCTGCGTGGGGCTGGCCGCTCAGTGGTCGCTCCGTGGGATGGGTCAGGGGCAAGGCCAGGAGTGGCAGAGACAGAAAGAGCGGCAAGTGATGAGAGAGACGGGAGTGTGAGCCTGGTGCCTGTCACCAGAGCCCCACCGTCCATGTCACCACGAAGCCAGCCCAGCCTCGGTGGCACAGTCCTGCCTCCCTTGTGCCATGGCCTGGTCACAGGGCACAGCCAGGGCCTGTCCTCTAGGGTGTCAGGTGAGGGCAGGGCTGGGCTCCATCTGGCCACCACTCTGGGAGCCAATGCGGGTCCTACCCGGCACCCTGGACCCCTGGGCAGGCCCAGGGGGGTGGGGGGCGCCAGCAGAAATGGCCTGTGACGGGGGCGGGCGTCCCAGGCGGGAAAGCAAACAGTGTCAGCGGCTAATGAGCGGGAACCGGGTCTGGGGCTGAGGGCCGGGGAGGGGCAGGGCCATCGCTCATCCTGACAGGCGGGCGGCAAGGGGGGGCCTGGAGACCAGAGATGGGGGGAGCATGAGAGTCGGCAGAGGGTCCCCTGGAGACCCGACCCCACACACAGACAGACGGACAGACAGGGGGAGGCAGCCGGCCCGGCCCCTGGCTGGCTGCCATCCCAGCTGCGGCCCCAGGGGACCTGACTTGCTCCCTCGTGTCCCCTGTTGGACGGGGCGGCCGCCCTCTCCCCTGACAGACTTCACAGGATAAAGGAGGCTGTCCAGAAATGGGGGCGGGGCCTGGGACCCCCGTGCTGCACGCCAGGGAGCAGGAATCTGGGGTGTGAGGCCTGCCCTTCCCAGGGCCTTGTTGTCCCCATCTTTACAAGGCTGAGGGAGGCAGGTGGGTTCTGGGGTGCGTTGTCTGCTCTGACCGCCCGCCGCCAGTGTTCCCCCCGCTGTGTGCAGCCCCAGGTGCCTCAGGCGCCCACCACAAGAGGCCCCCCAAAGCCTCCCTGCCTCCAACAGGCCCGGCTGTGTGCACGGGAGGTGACTCAACACCCAGGGGATCGGCCCCTCCAGTCCCGCACATTAAAGCTGCTGCTCCACTTTGCAGCTGGGAAGACAGAGGGGCAGAGTGGGAGGGCAGTGATGGGTCAGACATAAGGCTGAGCGCTTGGCCTCCATGTCTCTGGCAGGTCAGAAGCCTGCGTCCCTAGCCCTCACCCAAGCGGAGCCCAGACTCCCCGCCTGCCGTCTGACCCAAGTGCCCTGAAATCGCAGGGCTTCTGAGCAGGTGGGAGCTCGGGGTCGCTCTGCAGTCCCTCGTGGTCCGGTCCTGGCCGGGGTGGCCTCACGACGGCCCTGCTGGCCAAGTGGCCTTTAGGCGTCTGCCTGTGGGGTGGGTGTCCAGGCCCCTGTCCTGCCTCAGCCGGGAGGGAGGGGCAGCCATAAATTCACACCGCCAGCCGCCTGTGGGATAAATGTGTCATCGGCTGCACGATTTACGAGCACACCCCTGGCCCGAAAGGCAGAGAAAACAAGCCTCTGTGTACACATGGCATGGCAGGCAGGGACGGGTGGCTGCTGGGGGCACGCAGGGGCACGGGGGGCCAGCAGGACACGTGCACATGGGAGGTGTGGGGACGTGGACGTGGGGGTATGGTATCACAGACACACAGATATGTGGGGACACACCCGCCCCCATACAGTGAGGTGTCTGTCGTCTCCGACATACCCACAAACACACATACATGCAGAGGTGTGATCACACACACATTGGAAGGTGGTGTGGCATGCTCAGGGCCACTCGATGTGTGTGCCACTCAGAAGCACGTGTGACTGGCCTCGTGTTGGACCCACCCTGGAGGTGTGCTCTCTCCCAGGACCTCGGAGGAATCAGACCCAGGGATAAGAAGATGGAAAGCTCTCGGGACTCGCATGTGCGTTTATGCATATGCGTGTGCGTGTGCCCGTGCGTGTGTGGGGGTGCAGTCTCCCTTATCTCCAGACAGCCCATGAGGAGGACTGTGGTGGAGGGGACCTGAGTGGTGGTGCCTCAGTTCCGTTTGGATCCCACCTGCTTTGAGGCAAGCCTGTCTCAGAGGTCCAGGAGCACCAGATGGCTGTGGCCCCACCAGTCCAGCCACTGAGCACAGCCAGACGCCAGAGCAAAGGGAGCAAGTCCCTGCGCACTGCCGTGCCCACTGCCCGTCTTCCCACAGGGACCCTGCGGGGCAGTCTCAGGCTTGCACCTCTGCAGGCACTAACTTCGGTCACTTGCCGGGACCAGTCCTGGGGCAGCAGCCCAGCTCTGAGAGCGCTGGGAGGACCGAGGGAGGATTCGGGAGGGGGGGCCAGGGAAGGGCCGGGGGAGGACTCTGGGAGACCCCAGGAGCAGAGGGAGGACTTGGGGGAAGAGTTGGGGAGGACTCAGTTGACTCTTCACGGCATCTGGGCTGGCAAGTCCCAGGGAGCTCCATGGGCCCGAGGCTGCAGGTTGGCTGTAGCTGTCGACGCCCTCGCAGTGCTGCACCCACAGGTGACCTGGACCCACTCATGCTCCAGCCACTTCTGTCGGACTCGCCGCAAGAGGCTCAGTACTGTGGCCCCTGAGAGGACTCTGGTGGCAGTGGGTCCCCAGCCCAGGCAGAAGGGGCTGACTGATGACCCAGAGACCACTGTGGCGGAACCACACACCCCAAATAAGGAGAGGCAGCCTCACTGACCCCGTCCCAGGGGTCAGAGCAGACACCCAGAGAGCTGAGCAGGGGCCTCCGAGACCGAGGGCTTCACAACGGGGACCCACCGTATAGACACCTCAGACTGGGGATCCCCAGCAGAGACCTAAGACCAGGGCCCCACAGAGAAGAGACCTGCAGAGCAGATACCCCACATGAAGACCTGCCGCAGACAGAGCCACACAGCAGGGAACCTCAGCAGGGACCCCCAGAACAGGGCGCACCCAGGTGGCATTTTGTGCCAGGAGAGACCCAGGGCTCCCACAAATAGGTCTGTCCCTGTGAAAACACCACTGGTCTCCTGCACTCCCCCCGACATGAATGTCTCGGGAAGGCGGCATCCGTGAGCTCTCACTGTTCCTGGTCTGTATCGCGAACACCCCCAGGGCCCTGCCCCCAGGCTGTGCTCCCACAGCTGGCAAGGCAGCCCAATCACTGGAGAGCCTTTAATGGGGACACAGGGGCGCAGGCAGGCATGCCAGGACAGGTGGCTGTCAGGGGTGCCCCCCGGCCCTGCCCACACAGAAGCCCTTTCCTCCGTATCTGCAAAGACTGGCTGGAATCCCTCAAGAGCATCTTTAAATAAACAAAGCACAGAGAAAAGCCAACTCCCAAATACAAGTCCCATCAACATAGATTTTCACGCAGACGCACGCAGAGCTTGGCCTTCGGGCCTCCCATGAGCACCTCCGCAAAGCCCTGCCCAGGTCCAGGAGTCCTTCACCCCATTTCCCCGGACCCCCAGCCCAGGCTGCAGCCTCCCTCTCAGGGCTCGGCACGCCAGGCCTGTCCACACATCTGGACAAGAGAAGCAGCTGCCACGGGGAGCCTCCCCTTCTCCTGGGACCTGTGCACCCACAGCCTGGGGGACGTCCAGCCGGTAAAGCTTGAAGGAGCCCTCAAGCTCCTCCCAGCTCTGAGGGTCCCTTTACCACACTGGGGGCACAGTGACCAGGCTGGCCCCATCAGAAGGGATGGGGGCTTCTGCTGGGTAGAGATCTGCGGACAAAGGAACCTGAATCCCCAACCCTCCCCCACGCAGCTGGTGGCCCCAGATCCGGATGCACACTTGTGGGAACAATGGTGAGAGTGCGTGGTCACCGGGTGGATATTCACGACGGATGGCAGCCCCCACCATGCCCTTGGCACCCTCCCTTGGCAACACAGTCTGTGCCTTCCCCTAGGAGGTGTCTTCTGGCAGCACAGTTCTATACCCCCAGTCTGGACTGTCCCCAGGAGGTCCTTCCAGAACCCCTTCAGCACACTGGTCAGTGTCCCAGGGCAAGGGTGGGCTCAGGAGGTGACAAGGTCCAGACCAGCCCACTGGACACTCAGTGCTTCTTGCAGACACACTTCCAAGAGCTCAGAAGATCTTCCAAGACAAGGAAGGCCCATCCCTGCCCCTGCCCCTGCCCCTGCTCTAGAGATTTCATGGTGGGTATTTGTTTCCTTGTGGACAGGTGGCCTTATTGGACAGCCTGAGGAGTTGTCTGTGGGACAGACCTCTGGGGCAGGGATTGGGGTCTGGGCATGTGGAAGCTGAGTGTATCCTAAAGGTCCTGGGGGTAGTCCCCTGGGCTCTCTCCAGCCTTGCCCACCAAGTACTGCTCCCACCCAAGGTGATCCTTACACCTGTGAAGGGGTCCCCACCTGGCCCATCTCTCAGCATCCTGTGGGGGAGGGGCGTGGTGGCAGGAAAGCAGGGTGGATGGAGGGGCAGATAGCATTTCCCCTGGGGCAGAAGGGACCACCCCCCTGTGGGGCTTCACTGTGGAGGACCACTGAGCCAGTTCCTGCGGGGTGAGCCCATGGGGTCTCCTGACGGGATGGGACATAACTCCCTGCAGACGTTTCCTGTCTGTGAACAGAGAAAACGAGGGCGGCAAGGGTGTGCATCCAGTGTAGATGGCCCTGGGTGTGGATGGGCTATGGGCATGTGCCTGTGCTGGGGAGAAACAGAGGTGGGGGCCGGGCTATCCCCCAAGGGCTGCTTAAGGAGGGAGGGACACAGCTAAGGCCAGGCCCAATCACCGGGACCAGTGACCCCAAAGGCCCCCTTCAGCCTGGGGGGGAGTAGGGGAGTGCTCCGAGAGAGACCCCTGCTGATTTACGGGCCTCGGGAGACAGGAGTCAGGACTGCCGGCCATGCTCCCTCCCGCCTCCTCCTCCCTGTCGGGGGTCGGTAGGGTGCGGTGGCTCTCAGCCGGTTTCCAGATGGGCCTGGTGGAGACCCTGAGCGGAGGGCCATGGTGGGGGTCAGCTGGCCGGGCACAGCTGCCTGGTCCCTTTGGTTGTCTCTGGGTCTGCAGGCAGTCTCTGTTCATCTCGGGCACTGTCTCTGTCACACGCAGCCCCCCTTTCCCATGGCGGCCTGGCTGGGTGGGGGTGGGGGCTGGTGATTTATCACCCGCTGCCTGTCTTCCATCGGAAACGCCGGGGGTGGGCGCAGACGGTGCGGTGAGCTATGGGCCCCCAGGGCCCCGCCACCCACCCCAATGTTGTTGCTCTGTCTGGGCGGCCCCCCGCCCCCCAACACGGCCAGGGCCTCGGACCCCCAGACCTTCCCAGGGCCTCGTCCCCGCCAGTAAGGGGTCGGCCCCCACCCAGGCTTCCCCTCACCTCCCCGGGCCGTTGGGAAGGTGGCGGAGCCTCTGCCCCACTTCGCCGGGGAGCCCCCCTCCGCCCCTCCGTCCTCGGCCCGCCGCCCGCGCGGGAGCGGCCGCGGCGCACACAGCAGGGGCTCAATAAGTGTTTACGGAGCAAACAGGCGGCGGGAGGGCGGAGGGCACACCTGGGCTGACCCCGTGTCCGCCGGGCGGAAGGGGTCCCTTATCTTCCCGGTTGACGGGCTGTCAGCGAGCCGGGCAAGGAGGGGAGAAGAGCGGAGGAGTGTCTGTCAGCGGCCGCCCGCGAGGAGGGGTGCGTCTGCCCGGCCCCGCGGCCACCCACCCCCGCCCCCGCCCCCGCCCCCGCCAGGCCGGGCCTCCGCAGCCCGGCGCCCCCCTCGGCCGCGCCCCGCCCCGTGAGGCCTTTCCCGCAGGCCGCGAGCGCCCTCTGGTGTCCCCTCGCGGTCGCGGCGCTCCGGGGAGAACGGGCGCGGGCCGGGGCGGCAGGTTCAGAGCCCGCAGCGCCCACCCATTTCACAGATGAGGACACGGAGCCTCCCGGTGGGAGGTCGCGGCCGTGCGGCTCTGCCCAGCCTCGCTCTATGCAACCTTTTGACCAGTCACCCACTCAAAGCTGCGGGTGTAGCTGGAGCCGCGGGGCGGGCCTCAGGGGCACAGGCCTGGACACGATCTTGCACCTTGTGTCGGTCAGAGCAGGGCCGGGAAGCTGCCCGCGGAGGACACTCTTGAGTGAGGGCTTGAGTGGTGAGGACACAGTTACCAGGAAGGGCGTGCCCAGCGGGGACCCGGCAGGGTGAAGGGGGGTGCACCGGGTGCTGGGCCTCGATGGAAGGCTGAGGGTCCTGAGAGCCCAGGGAGGCTGGGTAGCAGCGTGGTCAGAGGAGCCCTGAACCAGCCAGTCTGGGGGCTGGGCAGAGCCCCCTGTCCCCTCCCCCAACCTGTGCCCAGCCGGAAGGAGTCTGAAGCCCCCCGAGGGGAAGAGCTATCCTTAGGGAACGGCCGCTGGGGCAGGTGAGTTGTCCAGGAGGTGGAGGACAACTCCGGGCGGAGGGGCCCAGTAGGCCCCTGAGCTGGGGGGAGGGGTGTACCCTCCGCCTCCCGCACAGGGCCATTCAGGGGCACTGAGCTGGGACTGTCCACTTCCCCACGCTCCTTGGAGGCTGAGACCCCAGGGTCAGTGCAGGGCAGGTCAGCTCAGGGTCAGGAGTTGGAACTGGGGGCTCCCAGGCAGCCCCAAAATGGCCAGCCAGTGAGGACAGTCCCGCACCCCCGCTATGGTCTGTACCTTAGCAGGCACCAGACTAAACAACGTAAGAGGCGGAAGGGAAGAGGGCTTCCTGGAACAACCATGGGGTTCAGCTGCTGCACCCTCTCATGAGCAGGAAGTCCTTTTTTAGGTTTAACCACACTGTGGTGCCAGTCTCTTTCCTCCACCAGAGAAGCTCCAGCTGCTTCCACAGCTCCAGCCCTATAGAGCTGCCATGCCCACCTTTCTCAGCTGGACGTGGGCCCGCATGCCCTCCAGCCTGTGGGCAGGGGTGGTGGACCTGGGCTCCTGCTGACCACTCCCCACAGCCCCTACTGGGGCCTCATCCCACTGCCCAGGGGGCCTCCTTCTCTTAAGTTGTAGTCACCTGGGACCCCCAGAATGTTTCTCTCTGGCCCTGCGTTTGTCTCCCAAAAGCCTCAACGAGGAGGAGCAGAGAGTGGGTCACAGGAGCCTGGTCTAGGCTCAGCTCCCAGTGTAGCTATGGAGTCAGTTCAGGCCAGCAGGGAGACCCCTCTCTGGTAACTGGTTTCCTCTTCTGAAAAGTAGAGGGAACACCCCCTTTCTGCACCACACTGGGATAGAGTTGGGGGGTTGCCTGTATGCCCTGCTGACAATGACCATTACCTTGGACCCACACCAGGGGTCCTGGGGGGCCTGGGCCGTCTGCTGGGGAGGACAGGGTGGCCGCTTATTTGTGCATCCCGATGTGGTAGTAAGGCTGGACAGTCGGCCTGAGTCTACAATGGGCCGGATGCCCCTTACCTGCCCACAAAGGAGGGGGTGGCCCCTGCCTCATGTCTGACCGGCAGCCCTGAGATAGCATCAGCCCAAGCGGACGGCCATCCATCTTATTCCACAAAGGCCAGGACAAAGGCTGTGTCAGCAGCAGCCTCCCCGACCCGGTCAGTGGGGGCCAGGGCCTTCCTGTGCCAGGCGGCCAGGGCCCAAGCCTGAGGGTCCTGTTTGGGGCCTATAGAGAGCAGCCTTCATTGTTCATGGGGCCACACTTAGGGCTGGAGCAGGACCCCAGTGGCGAGGAGGGCATCGGCCTCTCATTCAGGCACCCCGGGGCTCTCGTTGGCAGCCTGTGCTGCGCTGGGCACCAGGGAGGGGTTCCATGCCCTGGGTGCTGAGGGTGGGATGGGGAGGACCTAGAGACACAGGGCCCAGAGGAGTGCCTGGCCCATCTGGACAGCCAGAGGTGTCTTCCCCCCTGGGAGTGGTGGCTGATGGAGGACAGGCACCCCTGAGACCCACTCACCCCTGCAGGGACCTTCTCCGGACCTCCCCTCACAGGGCTAGTGTCTCTGCACCCCATAGCCCCCTGCGGGCTGAGCTTCTCACTCAGATGCCCAGGGAGTTCCAGGTGCTCATCCCCAGTTCATCCTTGGTGGCCCTGCCAACATGGCATAGTCCTGCCACCGGGGAAACCTCACACTCTGAACTGGCCTCAGGGCCACTTCACGGCCCCTTGCTAACCCGGAAGCTGCCATGCCCGGCATCCTCTCTCTTAAGTGCACTGCTCTGCCGTGTCCTCTGTCTCCACATTGCCTTCACTATACACAGGGCCCTCACTTCCCTTGCGGCGTCCCGCCCCTGTGTCTTCATTGTCCCGTATCCCCTCCCCCCAGTGTCCTTGCTGACCCCACAGCATCCTCACCACCCTACAGTGTGGGTACTATCCTTTGGGTTCCTCTCTGTCTTCACACTTAACTTCCATGAGTCAAGGGGAGTTGACTCCCTGACTTTATGTGCCTGGAGGTTATTTTGGGTGTGTATGAATGTGTGCCCGTGTCCCCTTGAACCGTCTCCCAGGGCTTTGCAAGCTTGGGGAGGGAAATCCCAGGTCTCGTGCTGCAGAGGCCGGTCAGATGGGGAGAAGGGTTTATTCCGCGCTGGAGTTTGGCGTGGGCGGCTCCGCAGGGTGTGGGCGGCAGTTGGCCCCCGGACCTGCCGGAGCGTCTGGGGCGTCAGCTGGCCTGGCTAGCGGTGGGCGTGCAGCAAGCAGCCGGGCCCACATGCACCGGGGCCTGCAGAGGGTGGCGTGGTCTGGGGGATTGTGCCTGGGCGGCGGATGAGAACGGTCCAGTTAGGGCGAGGGCTCCTCGGGGCGGGGACCTGCAGAGTTGGCCGGCCCGTGTCGCCCAGCGCCAGTCGGCTCCTCTCACGACTCGCTGGCTCCGGCCGGCTCCCCCACCAGCGGGGAGGTCAGCGACAACGAATGCGCGGCGCGGGCGCGGAGCCTCCGCAGGCGGCACAGCAGCAGCGCCAGGAGCAGGGCGTGCAGCAGCCCGAGGCCGAGCAGCAGGAGCTGCGCCCCCAGCGCCCCCCAGCAGAGCGCGCCGTGCGCACACGCGGCGCGCAGCTCGTCCTCCGCCAGGTAGGGCAGCAGGCGGCCGCGCAGCGCGGGGGGCGCGGCGCAGCGCAGGTCGCGGTAGGGCGCTCGCTCGGGCCGGCCGGCCAGCCAGGCGCGAAGCGGCACCAGGTGGCAGTCGCAGCGCCAGGGGTTGGCGCCCAGGTGCGCGGCGCGCAGTACGGGCAGCGCGTCCAGCAGCCCGGGCGGCAGCGCCGTCAGGTTGTTTCCCGTCAGCACCAGCTCGGTAGTGTCCGGCGGGAAGGCGGCCGGCAGCGTGGCCCACGTGAGCCCGCGGCGCCCGCAGTCCACGCGTGTCCCCGCGCAGTCACACGGCGTGGGGCAGCCCTCGGCCGGGCGGCTCGGCGGCGCGAGCAGAAGGAGCAGCAGGCTCAGCGCCGCTCGCGGCCCTGGAAGAGCGTCGCCGTGAGCCCGCAGGCCTGCGGAGCACCTCGAGGGGCGCCTGGACGCCTAGCGCGCCGGACCCCACTGCCCTCCACCCGCACCCCCCACCCCCCGCACAATGCGGGACGTGCTCTGCGCGGCTCCTCCTCCCGCAGCCCAAACGACTGCGGCGCCCTCCAGCCCAACAGCTCGGGGCGCGGCCCGGGCCCGGCGGCACCCCAGACTCACCGGGGCCCATGGCGACAGGATGGTGGCCGTGGTTGCTCTGGAGCGCCAGGCGTCGGCCAGAGAGCCGGGCAGCAAGGCGGCCCGCCCCGCCCCCGCCAGGCCCCCGCGCGCCGGCGGGCCGACCGCAGCGCAGCCGCCTGCCAGAAATAACCCCGAGGCCGAGCGGAGCCGCGCTGCGGCCGCAGATAGCGCGCTATCATCCGCGCCGGCCAGCCGGCCAGGCTTCCGCCCCGCGCGCTCCCAGGGACACTCGGACACCGCGGCGACGTTCACCAACACTGTTCTCCTGTCACCGGGACAGGAGGCGGCATTCACAACTGAACAAAACTGGAGAATGGGGTTTGGGGAAAGGGATCATGCGGGTGGAGAGATGGGGCCAAGGGCTAGGGAACCCAGGGCGACCGTCCTGCCTGGGGGAGGGACACAGGGACCTCCAGAGACAGGCAGGGAGTGGCAGTCTATGGGTAAGAGTTTGCCAAGTTGCCCACTGCCCGCTGTCCTGGAGCCCTCAGGCCAGGCCATCGCCATGGGGGAGGAGCATGGGCAGTCACAGGCCTCCCGGCTTTAGAGGTCCTCACTGCCCACAGCCAGCCGGCCTCCTTAGGTCTAGAGGGCCCCAAAGTGCTTCGGCTGCCCACCCAGCCTGCTGAGCTACGCAGTGGTGACAGGGTGGAGGGGTGAGGAGGTAAGGAAGGGCTGGGCCTACCTCCCACAAAGTAAGGTCCCCGCATATGCTGGGCGGCCCGTGGAGGCAGGCACATGAGGGCTGCCAGGCCTGCTCAGCAGCACTGGGGTGGGGTCTAAGCCCGGGGTCCTGGGGGGCTGCTCCTCTCCTCTGCCTTGGTGCACCCACCCTCCCCGAGTAGGGACTGGAGTCTAAGCATGTGAACTTCTGGGGTAGGGGTAGATCTCAGAAGTCACACCCAGCCCAGCCACTGCCCCCCAAGGCCAGAGGGCCCAGCTGTGCGTGCTGTTGTCAGGCCCCCAGGAAGCAGGTACAAATGAGGGAGGAATTGGTGCTGAGAATAAATTAGGGTTGGCTGGGGGCTGTGACCCTGCGTTTCCAGGTCAGGTCAGGAACAGTCTGGGTCTGGACCATTCTGGGATTGGGGCTCTGTCCAGGCCTGTAGGGGATCCAGATGAATCCAGGGTTGAGTCCAGGCCAGTTAGGGTCCAGGGGTGGGAAGGGCCAGCCTGCAAACTGGCAGTGTATCCATGGCAACATGGAGCTGGGGCGGAGTCACTGGTCCTGCATCTGCTGCTTCATCTTCTGCAACATCTCCTGCATGCGCCTTAGCTGGGGGGGGGTGGAGGGGGGGTGGGGACAAGGGAGAGATGAGAAACGCCACAGGAGGGGCCTGTCCCCCTGCGCCTCCCCCAGGCCCCACCCACCTCCTCGTCCTTCATCCTGATGAGCTTCTCCGTCTCAGCGTCCGGGGTGGGCAGTGGCAGGATGGGGATGGGGCTCTCCATACGGCTGTCCTGTGTCAGTTTGCTGAGGGGTGGACAAGAGGGACGGGGCTGCTGGGAGGCTCAGCTGACGCTAGCAAGGCCCTGCCCTCCTGAGCTCCCACACGTCTGGGCTGGCTCTGGGTAGAAAGGTACTACTAGGCACTGATTTGGGGGATTGGAGCAAGGTTCAGGTCTGGGTGGGTGGAGACGGGGCTGGGGCGACATGGTGCATGATGGGGGCCTGGGGCAGGCAGCTCACCTGGTCATCTGCTGGATGCAATGTGCGCGGTAGTTCTCGTAGTGCACGTCGCACGTCACATCCTTGAGGTCGTGCATGTGCGTTCGGATAAGCATGTTGCGCAGCTTCACAAAGTCGCAGTGCGCCTGGTTCTCCACTGTGGGGCAGGAGCGGGGCGGTGGGTGGGGTGTGGGTCCTGGGGAGCCTTCCCAGCTGCTGGCCATGCCACACCCCATTCCGGAACTCACCCTCCACGATCCCCCAGGGGTACAGTCGCCCCCGGACCCGCTGCCCCTTGGCCTCCACCACCGTGTTGCTGCCGATAACAGCGAAGGGTGCGCTCTCCTGGGGAGGGGCAGGTGCAAGGGCTCAGGCTTGGGCACTATGAGTGCTGCTTGGTGGTTGGAAAGGGGCGTGGGCACTGAGCACCTGGTTAGCCTCTCCCCAAAGAGATTCTGGTGGCTCCCTCTGCCCCCTTCTTGTCCCTGTGGTGCCCCTGAAGCCACGACCGGTAAACCTTACCCCCTAGTGCCCTTGCAAGGCTGTGCCCAACCAGGCACACCCTCCCCTTCTGATACCCCCCACCAAGAGCTGCTCTGTCTAGCTACCTGGCCCTTCCCCTCCCCAAGGCTGAGCCCTGCTTCCTGCTAGCGATGCCCCTGCTGACTGGTTGGGGCCAGGGGCCCCACTCTGCTCCTTGCCTGGTGGCACATGTCCAGTGGCTTGGTCACCACCACTTTAGCCTCCAGGGCACCCCAACCACCAACAGAATTCTGGGATCCAGGATATGCCTGTGGCCAATAGGCCGGGCCCTTCTGCTGGTGACCCATGGGGAGAACAATGGGGAGCAGAGCTGGGGGGAGCCCTGGCCGGCAGCTGTGCCTTTGGGTCCTGCCAAGGGCTCCATGACCCATGGGAACCATGTGAGGCCCAACTACACGAGCCTGCTGGGAACAGGGCAGCCCTAGCTCCCTGAGGGGGCTCTACTGCCCAGACACAAGACCCTTGGCCCCCACCAAGCTGGACCTGGGCACTTGGCCCTCTGGGCCCATATGAACTGGCCCCCAGTTCCCTCCCCTGCCCACTGGGCTGCATGTACACCTTCAGTTCCCGATCCTGCTGCTTGAAGTCCTCGTCCTCGTCTGAGTCACACTCAGGAAACTGGTACACGTGGATCCCAAACTTGTCAATCTCCTCCCGAATCTGCGGCAGAAAAAGAGCCATTAGGTTGGAGGGCTGGCAGACCCCCCGGGCGCGGCACGGTGGCACCCGGGGTCCGCACACCTGGTGCTCTCGGCCCCAGAGCCCTGGGCCAGGCTCACCCGCTCCTTCAGCTTCCGGATCTCGCTGGGGACGAGACAGTCCGCTTTGGCAATGAGGGGAACAATGTTCACCTTCTCGTGCAGAGCCTTCATGAAGCCCACGTCCACGGGCCGCAGCCTACCAAGGTGTGGTGAGGGCATGATGGGTGGTGGGGTGCAGGGAGAGGCTGGGGATGGGCTGGGGGGTGGCTGTGTGGCCGTGGTGGAGACCCGCGGGAGGGCAGCCCCAGGACAGCCACGTACCCGTGCCCGAAGGGGGAGATGAAGTACAGGCAGCAGTGCACCCTGTTGTCTTGGATGTTCTTGCGGTTGAGGCCACTCTCATCCCGAAAGTACTGCTCAAACTGCTGGTCCACATAGTCGGTGATGGGCTTCCAGCTGCAGGCAGGAGGGTGCATGAGGCCAGGCCTCGAGGGCGGCCCGCCAGCCTGCGGCAGGTCCGATCAGCCTGGGCAGAGATCATTCCCCAGCTGGGCCTCGCTCACCACTGAGAGTTGTTGACAGCATCCCCAAAGCCGGGCGTGTCCACAATGGTGAGCTTCAGCTTGACCCCCTTCTCCTCGATGTCCACAGTGTGCTTCAGGATCTCTACGGTCTGGCTGATGCGCTCTGTGGGGTGGGGGGCCTTGTTTGGAGAGGTCTCTCTGACCCTCACCCCTACCAGGCAGCCAGGACCCTGAGTCTCCTTCATCCTACTGTTTTGGCCCTGGCCGTGAGGCCTGACTGTGGTTTGGGCCGCTCCTCCGGGACCGTAAACAGGAGCCCCATGCTATGGGGAGAGAGGAGCAGGGCCTGGACCTGGAAGGGCACCCTGTGAGGGGGGTCACACCGCAGGGGATGAGGAAGCTGTGCCAGGGCTGCATGGGGCCCACTCACCCTCAGCACTAAGCAGCTTCCGGTCCTTGTACAAGTCGGTCAGGAAGAGGCTGTGGACCAGTGTGGACTTCCCCAGGCCCGACTCACCTGCCCATAGGAAAGTGAAAGCTGGGTTAAGGCCGAGGCCCCTAAAACAGAGCCTGGCCAGCCAGTGGCCCCAGCCACCCACCTGGGAGCCCGGCCCACTCACCAGCTACCATGAGTGTGAAATCAAAGCCCTTCTTCACGGACTTTCGGTGCACCTGGTTGGGCAGTGTGGCGAAGCCCACGTATTGCTTGTCGATATCCTGGAGGCAGGGGCAGGACAGGTCAGGGGCCTGCCAAGGCCCTTGGGGCAGCCTGATGCCCTATCTCCTACCCAGCAGAGGACAGAGTCCTCCAAGTAGCATGTTTCAATGGCAGGAACTGGGTGAGGGCCCGTGGGCAAAGGTCTGGTGGTGGGAAGGCAGGTCAGAGGTGGCAGGTGAAGGCACGCAAGCCCCAGCCTCCGCGAGGAGCTCTGCAGCGACCCGCGGGTGTGTGGAGGGGGATGTCAGGCCTGAGCAGGTACACGTGGGCCCTCTCCTGGCTGGTGAGCAGTGGGCACCAGATCCCTTAGACACGCCCAAGGCCCTACATAGGCTGGAGAAGCCCCAGGGCCTCAATACTCACCCTTCCAGAGGGTGGGAGGCCCCATCTGGCCCAGATCCAGCCGCGGGGGTGGCTGGCTCCAGCAACGAGCAGGAGCAGCGGCTATTTATAGACAGCTGTGCTGAGTCGCCCCGCCAACCCACCCCGCAGCCCCTGCCCCGAGGCCCTCCTCACAGCCCCGCAGCCCTCTGAGGCCCCGCCCCCGCGGGCGCACACACTCTGACCCACATTCCACTCCCCCCTCCACACACACCTTAAGCCTCCTCTGGGCTTGGGTCCGAGGGGACAACAGCTGCTCCACCAGGCGGTCCTGGGGTGCTGCCAGCGAGTCCATGGCAGAGAACCCCTAGACTCTGCCTGCTGCGTGGGGGCCTCAGACCCCGTCAGGCTCCAAAGCCAGGCGTTCTCCAGGGACTTACGCGCGGTAGTGCCTTGAAGCCCTGTTCTAGCCCCGATTTACGGATGTGGGAACTGACTGGCGAGGGGACGTTGCCCACCCGGGATGCCACCGACCCGGGAGGCCTTGCAAGCCATCCTCCTGCCGCTGCGGACCGGCCCGCGGCGCGTGTCGCAGCCACAGGCAGGCCCTGCTCCCACCGAACCGGAGGCGGGGCTTCGCCGGCGCTCGCGGGGTGGGGCAGAGACCGCCCTGCCCGCGCTGTCGCCGGGAAACAGTCGCCTGGAAATTGGGCCGCGGGCGGAGCCACTGGAAAGCTGCTGCGGAGGGCCGGGCTGAGCACAGGCGCGGGGGCTGGTGCGCCGCTGCACGGACGGGGACCCCCGCCGCCCGACCTGCGGCCTCGGCCCAGGCATCCCGACGCCCCGAGTGGCCGCTGCGGGGAGGCCGCTGCCTCCCGCGGGCCCCGGGTCTGTAACTGCGGCGCGTCCCACTCCCCAGAGGCGTGGCGCGGCTTCCGCCCGCCAGGGGGCGCCGGAGGACGCTCCCGGGACCCACACGGGAGCCCGCCGGGTTCACCCCTTCTCTCCTTACAGACTCCGCCCGAAAATCTGGCGGTGTCACGCCGCCCCCAGCTGCCCACGGACGCACCCCCACCTCGTGTGTGTGTTTGGAGGACTCGTGGTCCCCGAGACAAGTGGGAACGAGGCGGGGAACAGCCCCCTCCCAGGCCTGGACCATCCCCAGGCCCGCGGAGCCTTCCGTGGGGCGGGGGCGGGGGGCTGCGGTCAGAGCACCGGACACTCGCCCACCCCACCCGCCCTGCCTCTGGAAACTTGGAAGCTGCGGCCAGCGCTCTGCCCCACACACCAACCCGCCATCTGTGCGTCCCCACCGCTGTCTCCAGACAGCCATTGCCAGCAGAAGGGGGCACCGAGTGGGCCCCCCTTCCCATCAGGTGCTCGCTCTCTGAGCTCCCCAGCGCTTACTCCGACCCACAGGGCTGGGTGCGGGGAATGGAGAGCTCCAGCCATCTTAGCTCTGACCCCCTGGGACGACAAACTCTTCCTGCCCCTCCCCCTGCCCCGCCCCCAGAATCAACAAGACAGAGCCGGTGGGGCAGGGGGAGGCCTGGAAAGGAGCCGGGGAGTGTGGGGGGGGGTGTATGAAAAGATGCACACCCTGCATTGTGTGTGTCAGTAGGGATAGGCAGCCCCCCAGCTGCCTGGGGGACAGGGGGTCCCCACCTAGACGCCCCTCCTGGCTCCCCTGGTTATTATGCGGCCTCCATCCACACTCCCGATGCTGCCTGTGGGGCCTGGAGGCTGCTGGCACCTGGAGCGGAGGGGTGGGCCCACGGCTGGGAACAGGAGAAACCTTCATCCAGAGGAGAGTGTGGGGAGCAGGGGGAAGCCCCCAGGCCCCCAGCTTTCCAGGCCCCCCCTAGTCCTTTCTTGGGGAAAGCGTCTTCTTGACCCAGCCCTCTGCCCTGCTGACCTGCAGGAGGCCTCTGCTGAGTCCAGCCCAAACTCCACCAGTGGGTCCACTGTAGGTACAGCCCCTCAGCCCAGCTGCCGCGCAGACAGGCTGGCATCTCAGGCCCAGGACACCTCCAGGAAGACAGATGGACCCAGACCTGGGTCTCGGGCTGAGGAGCCTCGGCGTTCCACAGCCCGGTGTCTGAACGAGCCTGCGGCCCACAGATGGCCTCGGTCTCCTCATTGGTTAAGGCACAGCCTCTAGGGAGGCCCAGGTCAGGAGGGCAAGTCTCCCTCCCAGCCCCCAATCTGCCTGCCCTATCACCAGCCTCCACCAGACAGGGCCTGTGTATTCCCTGGGGGAGCCCCAAGAAAGGGGCCCTGCCACCCCCTTTCCCTGGCTCCTGCAGCAAAACAAATACTCCTCAGGGCTTTCCGAGCCCCAGACACAGCTGTGCCCGCCTCCTCCCAGCGCCTGAGACTCTCGAGGCACGTCCGTTCTTAGAATCACCAGAGTCAGCTCGGGAAGCAGCCTCCAGAGTCAAGAGAGCCCCCCTCACCCCCTCAGCCAGGAAGAGGGTCACAAAAGGAGGGCGCAGAGGGCCACCAGAGCTCTCCCACCCCCTTTCGTCCAGGGCCGACAGGCTGAAGCTCAGTGACACCAACAATGGGAGCAGCGCAGCCACCATGTGCAGATAAAGCCACCATGTGTGCACACCCAGCTTCCGGTCCCCCAGACCCATGGGGAGCCCACCCCAAACACCTGGCTTCCTGGCCCTGCACCCAGGGTTCTCCCCTCTGCTGTACAATGCCCTGTCCCTCTGGTCCTAGGGGCAGGGGAGGGTGAGGCTGGCTCCAAGCTAACCTGGAAAGATGGGCAGGCACAGGCCTGAAGGGGCTTACACCCCTGGAGGGTTCCCTGGGTGGTGCTGGGCAGCCAGCTGCCTGGCCCAGTGACTCCAGGTGCCTGCAGGCCCCTGAGAAGCTGTGGGGCTGCTCTCCTAGCCTGTGCTCCCTCTTTCCCTCAAACAATAGCCTGGCAGCGCGTGTCCCTGAAGCTCAGGCATTGTCTGACCAGCCTCGGTGGACCGGGAGGCAGCTCTGGTCCGGCCTCCCGTAGGAGCCCTCCCTGCTCAGGTGAAGTTGATGGGCTCCTCCCCATCAGTCTCACCTATCCCAGTGTAGGGCGCATCCCTGCTGGGAGAGTGGCCCCCTTCTGGGCCACTAATGGCCTGCTTGCTACACGGCAGACAGGAACTTTGGGTTCCACCCAGCATCCACCCTGTGTGTGAGCCTCCATCCCCAAGGGCTGCCAAGGGCACCCTGGTGCCAAAGTGGGGCCCTCTTTTGGTCCCCAGACAAGGCTGTGCTCAAGCCAGAGAGGATACCAGCAGAGATGCCCAGAACCGCCAGCCCACCTGGTTACCCACCCCCACCGCACTCTTGGGGTCTCCCAGCTCTGTTTAACCCCAACCCCAGGTGAGTTTCACAGCAAATGTCCAAACCAGTCTCCTGTGGGGTCCTGCATTCCCAGAGGGTGGTGACCACACCTGCTCCTTTGGGAAGCCACAAGCCTATTTGTCCCCACTAGGTTGGAAGACCTGTGCTGGGCACGCGGATGACTCAGACCAGGCCCTAGAAGGTCCCAGTCTGGGAAGCAGACCTGGCCACAGAGCCACCCGCTCAAGTCGGTGCGCAGAAAGAGGGGATGTAAGAGATGGAGGGTGGGGTGGGGCTGCTCAGGGTCTCTGTGCCGGCTGGCGGATGCAGACCCCTGGCCCAGCTTGTGGCCTGCTGTGACCGTGGCCACACTCAGGACCCCCTCAGCACACGGCACAAGGCCAGGTCAGCAAGGAGATGCTGGCGCTGGACCGGTGGGAAAGTGGCACTCAGCCCAGGCCCCGTCCTGGGAGGGGTGCACGGCCGTGCCGTGAGGGTCAGGCGGGAGGCGGCAGGGCGCCCACCCCTCCCTTCGCAGCCCAGGCGCGGCGGCACTGCCCGGGCTGACAGTCGGTGATCGCGACAGGGCAGGATGACGGCCGGCGGGGGCGGGGTCGCGCCTGGGCCGCAGCGGTGACAGCGGCCGGCGAGCGGCGGCGCGCACGTACCTGCTTGTCCTCTGCGGGGTCGGGGCGGGGCGGGTCGGGGGCCAGATCGCGGCGGGCGGGCGGGGGAGAGACGGAGAGACACGGTGAGAGGCGGGCGGGCGGGCGGCGGGGACAAAGGCGCGCGGGCGGGCGCCGGGCTCACCTGGGGTGGCCAGCTGGCTCCTGTACCGCAGGCCGGTGCTCATGGTGGCCGCCGGCGGGGGCCGTGCGCGCGGGGCGCGGAGACGAGCGGCGGAGGCCGAGGCCGGGCTGCGGGGTGACCGGCCCTCCGCGCCGCCGCCGCCCGCCCCGCCCGCGCGCCCGACAGCCAATCGGCGCCCGCCGCGCCCACGCGCGACCCGGCGCGGCCGGCGGGGGCGGGGGCGGAGACCGAGACGCCCCCGAGGCCCCCGCGCCCGCCGCCGGCCGCGCCCGAGACCCGGGCGACGTCCGCGCCGCCCTCGCTCACCGCGCCCACTGCCTGGCGGGCGCCCTTGCTCTCTCGCCCTGCCCAGTCCAGGACCCTTACTCCCGCGCCCCGGAGGACCCACGGTCCGTGCCTGGGCCTCTGCATCATTCCGCGGGGCGCCTCTGTAAGGCCTGCCCCTGGGGGTCTCGCTGCCTCGCAGGCCCCTGCACGCTCCGCCTGCTCGAAGTCGGTGGCTGCCCCCTCCTCACCTCCTCACCACGGCCGTGGGAAGCGCCCGCCTGGGGAGTCTTGCGCCTGACCAGGGCAGGGAAGGTGGTGGTCACTGCCCGGAAGGGCGGGAGGGCCCGCGCCCCAGCACCCTTCCTGCAGCCTGCCCAGTGTCGTGCACACGCTCCCTGGAGGGAGACACACCTGGGCAAGCGGCAGGGTCCCAGCCCCTGGGCGGTTGTCCCACCTGTCTTATCTGGCTTTATTTTCCTGGGCTTCTGTGTGAGGAGTAACTGGGCTAGCATCTGGGACAGGACTGGCCCGCCCTGCGAGGCCTGCCAGCCCCCTGCTCCCCTCCTCCCATCCTGGCGCTGCAGACCCCCAGGCAGACCTCTTACCACCTGGCGAGGGCAGCAGGGGGAAGGCCTCCAGTGCTGGCACTGTGAGAGCAGGGCCGGGGCCTGCACCCCATTCACAGATGGGGAAGCTGAGGCCCCAGACGTCTGGTGAGCTGGCAGGGCTCACAAGCATGAGTGTCTCCAGTCCTCTGTGTTGCTAGCATGCTTCCAGGTCCCCTCAGCCTGAACCTACTGGGACTGTGCCCAGGTGGCATATCTGGAGTCTTCAGTCCCTCTGAAAGGGACAGTCGGGTCTGGGGTCATCAGTTCTTCAGGCATCAGCCCCCTTGGAGGGCCTGCTGCAGTCCCCACAGGCCGGAAACGCCCATCTCTCCCCAGCCCTTGGCCTGTCCTCTGGCCTTCGGGCTCCTCCGTCTCAGGATCCCCAGCACCTGGCGCATGTGAGACAGGCAGGCGAGCAGTTCCATGGCTCTGCCAAATCCTGGCTCCCTCTCTCTTGGCGCCTCTGCTGGTCCGGAACTATGACGAGTGTGGGGACCCTGCCCTTCTCTAAACCCTCACCCAAAGCCTCAGGACCAGATGTGCTTGGAATTCAGAGTTCTCTCTATATCTCATGCATTATGTGACACCTCATTCGAGTCTGGGCTGCACCTCCTCATCAAACTCAAGATTTTTGTAGTGAAACACCACTGTTCACATGAACTGAATAAATAAAGACCATAATAATTGGCTGCACATCAGTTTAGGGCTGGAATTACCATCAAGGTCTGAAACCCTTTAAGTTTCAGAGCTTTTGGGGAATTTGGAATCTAGGAGAAAGGCAGGGAGGGGACACTAGAAGTGACAGGCAGGATTTCTGACCCTCTCAGCCCCCAGGCACTTGGTGGGAATCCTGTCTTGGGGACCTTGAGCTTTGCAAAATGACACTTGGGTGTTTAGCATGCACTGACCCATGCAAGCCTGTGCTCTGGACACAGGAGGAGAGACAGGAACCTGTCCTCAATGGGGCAGACACTGCAAAGGGCCAGGACAGCACTGGCCTACTTGGAGCTTGGGGGGAGGGGGCTCCAAGCTGTCCTGGGTCAGGCCTTGAGGGGCGTGGACTGCAGGTCAAGGGCATAGCTCCAGTAGGGGGTGGGAGGTGCATGTGTACAAGAATCATGTTTTAAAACAATTCTGGAAATGGGAGGCAAAAAGGATGAAGTGTATCATGTAAGTGTGATCATTTTTATTCAGGTAAGTGCACTTCAAAAGATTGTATACAGAAACGCTGGATCAGAAACCAGAGTTTTAGGTCTGCATAGCCAGCATGGAGCTGATGGGAAGAGGACTGGAGCCACTCCCCGGAAGGAGAAGCCGAGGGCAGGCTGGTCAGTGCCTCCTGTGAAGTGCCTGAGGGTCACCAGAGGCTGCTGGCCTGGGACAGGGATGCAGGGGCTGTGTCTCCAACTGGGGCTTTGGGCACTCATGACCTTACGTTCATGAGACGGCCCTGAACCCTCCCAGACACACAGCTGCTGCCCACCGTCCAGCTGGGAGATCGGTGGGTTGACAGCGCCCACTGCCTAACAGACAAAGCATCTGGGACATTTCTGAAGCCAGGAAAATGGGCAAGGGCACCGGCCAGCAGCTTCGTAGGATGTGCCCCAAGTTCTCCCAGGTGACACCCCTGGAATGGCCCAGGCCAAACCCTCATGCTCCTGTCCCTCGAACAGCACAGCTCTGGGGGACGTGTGACATTGGGAAGGGGCCAGGTTGGCAGGGCCTGGCTGGACATACCATGTCCACCTACGTAAGGGGCTGTGGCCTCCCGGAGTGGGATCGAAGTCTGCTTCCCGGCAGGCAGAGGACGTGTGGCTGTGCTGCAGAAGTACACGAGACACTCCGGGGTGGAAAGAAGCACTACTTTTTAATTCATAAGAAAGAGAAGTTAATGAGTGAAAAATAAATTACACCCAGAAAAATCTGTTCAACCAACTTGGGCTACAAATAGCTTGTTGCTTTCCAGAAAAAAAACCTTTTAGTTAAGGAATTCTCAGAGGGCTTGCTTACCCCTGCTGTGTCTCCCTCCCTGTCACCACAGACTCGGGGGCGTCTCTGTGGTCACACAGGACAGGGGATGGAAGGCGCCTGTGGGGAGACAGCCTCAGAGTAAACCACAGTGACGGTGACGGAGGTGGGTGTCAGCTGGCGCGGGTACTGCGGTTCCAAGATCTCCAGGTGGATGCCGGGTGCAGCAGGAGCTGCCAACGACAGTGTCCATCCCAGGGTGGCACAGAGGCTGAGCTGGGTGCAGTCGGTTAGATGCCCAAGACCCTCTTGCAGGGGAATCGGCGGGGGGGGCCTGCCATGTCACACAGGACCATGGAGTTCAGACCGTGTCCCTGAGGCAAGGGTCACCAGGGGAAGACAAGGGATGCACGTCCCTTTATCTGCACGGGAACACCACAAAGAAGGGCCAAATGCATTGCTCAAAACGCCTGTTTAATCCACGGGAGAAAGATCCCTAACATGAAATGAAAACTTTATCTGCCTTCCTACATCAGGACAGCACACCGCAGACTGCGGGTGGCTGGAGACAGTGGTGTCACCACGGCCCAGCACTCAGCAGCAGCCGGGAAGGACACAGACCCAGTCTTCCCTTCATGGCGTAAGGCGGCCCAGAAGCCAGGAGCCCTGAGATGCCTGCCCTGCAGAAGCCCTGACTATGCCCAGGCCGGCAGCTCCTGGGACCCTCCCTTTGGGGAACGTTGGAGGCCCAAAGTCAGCTTCAAGGCTGTGATTCACGCAGTTTACCCGACTGGCTACTAGAGGCCACTCCCGGGCATCTGCCGCTGGGTACGGGACCAGTGTCTGCAGCAGGCCAGATCAGGCTGGGGAAGCACCAGGGAGGGCCCGCTGCTCAGGGCTGCTCCCGGGAGCACCCCGCCCCGACCTGCTCCGCCAGCTTCCACACCCAGCCTCCCCTGCTCCCTCCTGCGCCGTGTCCCCCAGCTTCTGGCTTGGGGGACTGTATCCCAGTGTCCCGTGTCTCCCTCCTGAGGCCCCTGCCCCTCAGTGTGCAATTCAGGGGACACCGAGAGGGCCTGGGCCCAGGGTCAGGTGGTCTCTCCTTTCCTGCCGGCCAAGCCTCAGCTTCCCCGTCTCAGAGGGTAGTTCCCTGGTCTGCCCAGAGGCGAGTCACTTCCCGGAAGCTGAGCAGGACACTGGACTCTCTGCCAGCGCTCTGCAGACGCAGCCTCTCTGGGGCAGCCCTGTAGCGTGCTGGCAAGGGGGGCGCTGTGCTGCACACACACCAGGAGGCGGTGGTTCCCGGTGTGCTGAGACTGAATGGCGGAGCCCAGGACTGCTGGGCCCAGGCCTCACTCTGCAGAGGGGTGTGCCCTGCTCCCGGCCCGGCCAGGCAGCTCTCACCTGAGCTCCAGGGGCCCGCCCAACGCCTGCCTTTGTCTGCTTCGGGCATTGCCCGTCCATTGCCCTGGCTCCGTCGAAACCGTCCCCAGTGCTGGGGACTCCCAGTCGGGGGGACAGCTCTGTACGCCAGCTTGCCACTCCTACCCTGCCCTTGCCTCTGTCCTGCAGCCCTGGGCCTCCGTGTGCCTCTGCCAGGATTGCCCTTCCCTATGCTGGTGACCCTGGGGAGCCTCTGGCCACCCACTGAGGGGCAGCCGGCTCTGGGGCATCAGTCTCGCCTGCATGGGAAATGTGTGCGCAGGGAAGACCTTTTGGAGCACGTTTCTCCTTATTCCCCTGTCGGCAAATATAAGGAGGGAGTCACCGTGTGCAGCCGTCCTCACCGACCGGAGACAGGCTGGGTAAAGCGCGGGGGAACAGAGTCGAGAATAATGTGGTATCTGTATGCGGCAGCTGGTGACTACGCTTAGCAGCGTTAGCATCTTGTGGTAACTGCTGAATCACTATGTTGTGTACCTGGAACCAGTGTAATATTGGATATCAACTCTACTTCAATTAAAAAACAAAACGGAATCGCCAGCAGCTGCCCCTGCCAGGAGGGCGCTGCCTGGCCCATTAAGGCCACCTGTGTTACAGGGAACAGAGCACGGTTCCAAACGGGGCAGAGCCAGGGACCACATCGCATCTCCCATTCACTGGGCAGCTGGAGGAGGGCTACAAAGGCCGCCTGTGCTCAGAGGCAGTGAGCCGGCCGGGGGCCCAGTGCAGCGGGTGCCCCTCCCCAGCGAGGTCAGTGTGGGGGGCAGCACAAGCCTCCAGTCCCGTGGGAGGAGGCAGTGCCCGGAAGGGGTCTGGGAGGGGACGCAGAGAGCAGGCCAGGGGAGCGGGGAGCAGGGAGCGGCAGGGTGCAGCAAGGCTGGGGTGTCAGAGCTGCCTGACCGCACCTGGGAGTCAAAGGGGTGCGCGTGGGGCGAGGGGGAGGGGCTGGGCAGGACCCCTCCCCCAAAGTGCCCTGGCACCTCTGAGACTCTGCTCTCGACCGCACCTCTGTGAGTTCATGAAAGGTCAAAGGTGGGGACAGGAAGTGGTGCCCACACTGAGATTCTCCCAGAGGCATGCATGCATTTCAGAAATCCCACGGGGACCTGCACTTGCGAAAGGCAGAGCGTGGGGCTGCCGCACCAGTGAGCCGGAGCAAGCAGGCAGGCAGCCCAGAGAAGCTCACACCCCTGCCCGTGACCTGGTATTCTCTTTGCCAGAGAAGGTTGGGCCCCAAGGCCGACTCCAGCTCCCTACCGCACCCCCGCAGCCCTGCTCTCTGGTCGGCCATGTACGCATCAGGCCAGAGACAGATCAGGAAATGACCCCAGAACAGATGGGATGCGGTGAGAGCGCTGGCCCCATGGCCCAGCCACGCAGGCTAGGCCCCTTGGTGGCCTGGGCACCTGCCCTGCCCCTGGGCCCACCCAGAGAGGGTACGGTAGGTTGGCAGTGCAACCTCCAGTTAATTGCCCATCACACCCAGGTGAGAAGGTGGCCAGAGCCCACAGCAGGCATCCTTCATCTGGCTCCAAGGCCTCTGGTAACTGGTCACGCCTGGCGAGGGCAAGGAGGGGGTCTCCTTCCCACCCCTCTTTGTGGTGCGGGCCACTGGAGATTTCTCTGCCTACCCCGGGGCACACGTGCCACTGAGGCAGGGGCCGAGCGGGTGGGTAAGGGTTGAGGGGTCCATTGTGATGCCTGGGTGAAGGCTTCTGCTCCCTCCTCCACAGCAAGGGCAGAGGCTCTGCCCTTCTCTCTGCTCCTAGGCGGCCTCAGCCCCCATCGGGCATTTGCTGCACATCATTTGTGCAGCCATGACTCTTTACAGCCACCCACAGGTGCCAGCATGTTCCGGGGTGGGTCATGGCCCATGTGCTCGCCTGCGTGTGGCCTCCTTGGCAGGCCACACTACTGAAGTGCTAAACTGGTCCTCTCTCTGGAGCTTCCCAGGCAGCTGCAGGCCGCAGGCACAGGGCAGGCACTGTGTAGGCACCTCTTGTCTGCACCGCGGCTGCCAGCTCTGCTCAGCGACATCACGGGAGCACAGGGAGAAGAAAGTGCTGGGTCCCACCCTCCTTCCCTGGTTTCACACGCCATAGGCCCCCAGGAAATTCTGACCACAGGCCAGGAGAGAGGGGCTGGGCCATGAGCACTGGGCACAGGGCCAGAGACAGATCGGAAAATGCCCCCAGAATAGATGACACCAGGCCAGATGCTCCAGGGGCCCCTGGAGCAGGACAGAGGGGCCCGGGCAGGTGCTGGCCAAGTCAGGACCCAGGAAGGCAAAGGGCGACATGCACTCTGGGCTGCCGTGGGGCTGTCTCCCCGCTTGCAGGCTGCTGGTAGCAGGGCCGGAATGGCAGGTTCGGGCCTTGCTGCTGGGACGGCCTCAGAGGCTCTGCCACACCCCTGCCTAGGGACTGGGTCCATAATACCCGTAACAGACACCAGTCTAAGCAGGGGTCCAGCCAGAGCACCTCTGAGTCCTGGGGACCCCTGCTCGAGGTCAAGGGCCCAGCCCTCCTGAGGTCTGGAGCAGTCCTGCCTCAGTTTCCCCATATGTGCCCAGGGGTACTGTTTAGCCCACACCTAGTCCTGGAGATTATTTTGAGGATCAAAAAGAGAGACTGTCAACAATGAGAAGACAACCTAATTCAAAAATGGGCAAAGACATTGAACTGACGTATCTCCCAAGAGAAGCTGGCCAGAGATGGGAGCTGAGGATTCCTGAGATGCCAGGCTCACCACCCCCGGCCACGTGCCAGCCTCCCGTGGGCCTCCCCGCGTCCGGCCTGGGCCTCAGGCTACAGTCCTATCTGCTGAGCCCCAGCACCACCTGCCACCTCTCTCCTCTCCGGTGCTTGGCAAGAGCCTTTGCCCCCTCCCACCTGGAGACCCACTTCGGCGGGGACCCCCTGGTGGAGGGCCACGTGCACCTCACCTCCCGCCCTGGCATAGCAAGTGTCCCCAGCGGGCCGAGGGGGAGAGCCAAGGTGAGGGCCTTTCACAGACAGGAAGGCCAGGATGGAGACCGTCAGACACCGAGACCTGTCAGGGACCCTGTTTGAGGGAGGGACACAGGCGGGGGCTCCTGGAACCCCAGAGGAGACAAGTGTGACAGGAGGCAGGGAGGCCACAGAGGGAGAGGCACTGGCAGCGGTGGTCTTGGTGCTGGAGTGGAGACCAGGGGTGGCATTCCAGGCCTTTCTAAATAACACCCAGAGCTCAAGGATGTTCCGGAGGGGGGATGGGCGGCGGCCCAGAGGAGGGTTGTGAGAACAAGGACCCCCGAGTGTCGGCTGATTGCGTCGGTACCTAGGAGATGAAGAACAGCGGCCAGAGTTAGGGGGACGCCGTGAGTGAAGTCCCCGCGGCCTCCTCCTGGGCCCAGGGCTGTGCCTCCTCTGGTCTGAAGGGCGCTGCTGTGGAGAGGGTGCTTTTGGGGATCAGACATGCCACCTGGGATCTTCCCCATCCACACGCAGCCACTGGAGAAGTGCCCTGGGGGCAGCAAATGGGACAGTAGCTTCTGCCCTCTTGCAGGACTACAGCCACCTGGCCACTTGGCCTTGTCCCAGGCGCAGAGAGTGTCTCTGATAAACGAAGCCTTTTAAGACTCAGGTAACAGAGAGGCACACAGACACTGCACACGTGAGGTGGGGGACAGACAAAGGCTGCCTGTAGCATGTCAGAGCCTTGGACCCCGAGGCTCTGCTGGGAGGGCCAAATCTTTGTTTGGACATATATGTCTTTTTCTTCTGGGCACATGATCAGGAGTAGAACGGCTGAATCATGTAGGTGTATGTTTGACTTCACAAGAGACCACCCAGCTCTTTCCGCAGTGGTTTCAGCATTTGACTCCCTCCCCGGGGTGTGACGACTCCGCTTGCTCTGCATCCTTGTCACCACTTATTAGTGTCCTTTTTGTTTTAGCCATTCTAATGGCTGTATACAGGTATCTTACTGCTGTTTTCATTTGTATTTCCCTGAGGACCATCTAGTCAGTGTTTATGGGCCATTTGATCGTCTTTTGTGAAACATCTATTTGAATAGTTTGCCTGTTTTTAAATTGGATTATTGACATACGGGAGTGTCTTTTCTTGTGGTCAGGGTACAAGTCCATGTCCAGTGATATGTTCATTGCAAGTATTTTTTCCCAGATGATGGCTTTTCATTTTCTTAATGGTATCTTTTGGGAAACACATGCCGATAATTTTGATACATTCTAATTTATCAGATTTTTATATTTCATGCTTTTTTTTTTTTTGTCCTTTCCAAGAAGTTATTGCCTGCTTACTCCAAGGTCATGAATATAGTTTCCTCTATTTCTTCCAGAATCTTTATGGTTTCAGTGATATGTTTAGGCCTCTATGATCCATCTTGAACTAATTTTCATGTATGGTGTTTGGTGGAAGTCCAAGTTCATTCTGTCCCTCCCCCAGTTTATCCAATAGTCCTAGCAGCATTTGTTAATAAAATTTGGCATTCCCCATTGAATTGTCATGACACCTTTGATGAAAATCAAGGCTTTGGCTACATATTGTGGCTCTCTCCCAACTCCCAATTCTGTTCTAAAATGATTACCTGTTGCTTCATAATTTAGGGGCTTAAATACCCAATTTATCCATTTTATTATCTGTGATAGTTTCTGTGGGTCACAAATCTAGGAGGGCTCATACGACGTTCTGTGACCACAGGCAGAGAATGCCTGGACCCGGAGTGGCTGGCTGGGCACCTCCCTTTCCATGAAGGGCTTCTTCATATCATCCTGCAGGGGGCTAGCCTGGAATCCGTAAAACATGGGGCTTCCAGGCTCCAAGCACAAGTGTTCCAGACCCAGGGCAGGTGCTGCCGAGTCTTTTGTGACCCAGCCTTAGAAGTTGTGCAACATGATTTTTGCTGTAATGTATCACATATAGCCTTCCATGTGGGATGGAAGACAATGTCTTGGCCATCTTTGAAAAATGCCATCTGTAAAATGTCATCTTCTTTGGTCGATCTTTTATCTCCCTGTTCTGCAGACTGGATAATCTATAGTGACCTGTCTCTGGCCAGCAGTACGGGGTGGACTGGAGTGGGCGGCGGGGAGAGGCCCCCACTGAGGTGACAGCGGAGGCCTGCGGGACCAGGGCGGTGGAGGGGAGTGGAGCCACTGAGGTGTGTGGTCAGAGGGAGGGGCAGGGGGTGTGTGTCTTGACCCCAGTGTGCCTCTGAGATGTCGTGCTGAGTACATGAGCCTGGACCCCACTGGAGATGCGTCCGGGGGTGAAGGCTGTGGAGTGGGTGAGTGATGGGCTCGGACAGAGGAGGAAAGCCCGGCAGCGTGCTGCCTATAGATCCGGGTGGCTGTGCTGAAACCCTAGCCTGCGGCCTGCCCTGCTCTGACTCAGGAAGAAAGCCCCACACGAGCGTGTTTGACTTGGCCAGGGTTCACATGGGGGACGTCAGAGCTGCATGCGGCTGGCTCCGGCTCCAGGGAGGTGCTGAGCACGCCTGTGCATTGCATGCTGCCTGCTGCCCGCTGCCCGCTGCACCAGCCAGCCGTGGGGCGGGAGGCCGGGCTGCGTCTGCATGTCTGGCTGGTTCTCTCCAAGGCATCAGCACCTGTGGGGCTTACAGAGTCTGACCACCTCAGGGATTTTCCTGCCTCGACAGCCCCCTTCCCTACTCACGGATCCAAGGAGACCCCTATGAAATCATGCTGACAGAAGGTCAAGCTGCTCCGAACTGGCCCGGCTGCCTTCAGTGAACTCCCAGCACCTTGGGTCCAATCCAGGGGTAGAGAGCGGGTCTGGGACCACTGGGCCCTGGACCTCCAGCAGCCCCTTGGCTGCACCATCCCCTGCTTCTCTTGTGCTGCCTGCCCCCCGTCTCCCGGAAGCTGGCTCCCCTTGCCCCCTCAGCCCACTGGCCCTCCTGCGTGCTCTGCTGTGTCACGGCTTGTTTTTTGGTATGTGTCAGTGTCCCCCTCACATGAATCACCCCCAAGAGCAGGACGCTGGCTGTATTGCTTATGTGGCTTCCCCGGGCACAGTGCACCGACCCACGGTGGAGGGGAGAGACCTGTCTCCCAGACACCCAGCCAAGGGGCCTCTTGATCTTTGTTTGCACTTCCTGCATCGCGAGGAGGCGAGTCTGGTGTGGAGTGACACCTGTAGCAAAGCAGCCTGAGGGAGGCTGCAGCCCCCCGGCTCGGGCAAGAGCTGGCGCTCCCGGGTCCTTGCCCACAGTTGCAGACCCCCGTGCTAGCGGAGGAGGCGTCGTGTGGTCACCGGGCCCCCGGAGGACAGCCCAGCGCCTGCCCCGGGCTTTCTTGCCTGACAGGTAAATAAAACCTCTCAGTCACACTGTCTGTCCGTCTCCCTCACCCTCTGTATCCTGTCTGTCAGCACGTCCTGCTGCTCCCACTCCCCACACGTGGTCAGGATGGGCTCACCTTGCCCCTTTACCGACTGCGTGATCTGCTCAGGCCACTGTAACAAATACCGCAGACGTGGCAGCGTAGACGGCACCGTTCATCGCCACCATCCATCTCCAGGATCCTTTCACCATGTGAAACTGAAACCCTGTCCCCACTGAGCAGTGACTCCCCATTCCCCGCCACCCCCGGCAGTCCCTGGCACCCACCATTCTGCTTTCTGCCTATGAACTCGGTGACTCCAGAGACCCCATATCAGTCGAATCAGACGGTACCTGCCCTTCTGTGTCCGGCTAGTCTTGCTGAGGGTCCTAATGTCCTCAGGATCCGTCCTGGGAGCATCTCCTCCCTTTTCAAGGCTGAATGATTTCCCCGGGTATGTACGCATCATGTTTGTTCACCGGGAGTAGCTGTTGTGGTCCTTGTGCACTTCTTGACCCAGGGCCCTTGTGGACCTGTCACTGAGCGAGGTTCCAGGGAACAAGATGCACCCCTAAAGAAAGTTCCACCATTCACGGAGCTTCCCTAAGCAGGGGAGACAGTTGACGATCAAAATAAAGTCCGCCCTGCAGTGTGTACCGAGGTAAGGAGGGCCATCGGAGGGCGGCAGGCCCGGGGTGGGGGGCAAGGTGTGTGTGGAAGGCCGAGGGCTGTGTGTGGGAGGGTGGGCACTCCAGTTCTCACTCTGGCTGAGCCACCTGGGGCATTCTGAGGGCAGAAGGGGATGTGTTCTTAATTTCAAAAAAAAATTCAGGACTATCACTCAGGCTTAAACAGGAAGGGCATCCTGACACCTGCTCAGCACTGGGGAGCCTGGGGGATGTGGTGCTTGGTGAGCTAAGCCAGACACAGATGGCCGCTGCCATCTGGTTCCTCTAACATGAGGCCCTGGGAGCCGTCAGTCCCCTGGAGGTCAGGGTGGGCTGGTGGGCACCGGGCGGGCGAGGGCTGTGGGCAGGGAGGGCTTAATGGGAGGAGGAGAAGTTCTAGAGATAGACGGGAGTGATGGCTGCACAATGTGAACGTGCTTCATGCCAATGAACTGTACCCTTAAAGATGGTTAGAATGGTGAACTTTGTTATTATTCATATTGTGCTACAATTAAACATCAGTAAATAATAAAAAACAGTCCAACAAGTATAGTCCCAGTTCTGCAGGATGATGGAGCTTGGCTGTGCAACACTGTACCCGTAGTTAACAGGACTGTAGAAGATTTGTTAAGAGGGTAGATGTCATGTTAAGTGTTCTTGCAACAAGAAAAAATAAACAGGAAGTGGCCGGCCTGTGGGCACAGCCTGCTGCTGTGTGTATGATAAACCGGCAGGCAAGGAAAGAGTATGTTTGCTCCTGCATACATGTGCTCGGACATGCATAAAATATCCTGGAAGGACACCAAGAAGCTGCCCCATCCGAGGGGATCCGAGGGCGTTGGGTGGGCAGATGGGATTTTCCACAAATGAACCCTTTTATGTTTCTGGAAACTTGAATCTTGGGACTCTATAACCTACTGGAAAAAGTTAAAAAAACAGATTGCCGAAGGAGGCCAAGCCGAAGAAAACAGCCAAAGCCCCAGGAAGGAACCAGGCCTCCCCACCCACTGCAGGGCCCTCGCCGGGCAGGGAGGAGCCAGCCTGCCGGGGACCAAAGCTGGCTGCTTATGAGGACACAGCAGTCTTGCCCTGCACAGAACCTGCGGGTGAACACTGGAAGCTCCTGTCCTGTAAGCAGCTGAGTAATGTCTGCATACTGAGCCAGGTCAGTGGCCACGGAGGCCACTTGTTTATTCTCCTTCACTTCCAACCTCGAGTACCTTCTGCTCAAGTCCAGCAGTGTGGTCAGCCTGGCCCCAGTGGTTAGACCAAAGGGACCAAACACATTTACTTAGACTAAGGAATTCCGAGCAGCAGACCATGCAGGAAAAACCCAGGAGTCATCCCGCCACTCCCACCCCGGCCCCTCTGGTGACGCGCAGAGCCAGGGCACAAACGCCCAGCAAAAAGCCGTGTCCGTCCGGGGCATGGCTGGGCCAGAGCCTCCACACAGGGGATTCCACAGCGGGGGAGGGAAATGCAAGGAGCAGAAAAGCCAGGGTTCGACGAAAGGCAATTGAAATCCATTTAGAGTAAAGTCAGGGATGTTAGCAAAGGCACAGCATCTTGAAAAGAACGCAGGCCACTTTATTTAGAATCTATAGCCCAGCAGCCCCAGCAGCCAGGCACTTACCTAATGAAGGAGCGATAATAAGGTATATTACTGGCTCCTATTTTTATTTTCACATTTGGGAACTTTCCAAATACAATGCTGCTTGGAGGGTTAGAATCAGGAGAAAATTCAGTATTCAAACTAAGGAGTTGTTTTACAGCATCTGACAGATGAGCAGACAGACCTCCACTAGCAAAATGAAGGGGAGATGAATTTTCCTAGACTGGGTTTCCCACAAGGTAGAATTTCTCACGTTTCCTCACCCAAACGTCAGCCGCCCCTGGTGCTTCAATGAGACAATTCCTTCTGGAGAATGAGTGGATTCTCAGGGGACAGAGGGACCAGCGCTGAGCAAGGTCAGCCTTCAGGTGGGAAGGACGCACAGGCACCCCCAACGCCCTTATAATCACCAGAGCAGGGCTGGCCCCGGCCGGCTGAGCAGGGACAGGATGGACAGGGTGGAACCGCCCAACCTGTGCACACCTGGCTGCTGAGCCCTTGGGCGTGGCTGGTCCTGGTGCAGACGGACGGCGGGAACCACACACACTCAACCTTGTGAGCAACAGGGCGCAGGCATCACCAGTCATTTGCTTCTGTGGGCTGACTGTTGAAATGATATTTTGGAGATATTAAGTTAAAAAGTATTAAAATTAATTGCACCTGTTTCTTTTTATTTTTTAAATGGGCTCCTAGAAAATTTAACATTATGTGCATGCCTGGCATTTCATTTCTACTGGATGGTATTGGTATAGAAAGTTCAGATACAGACCCAGGCTCATTTGGAGATTCAGTATGTGACAAAGGCAGGGGAAAGGTGGGCTTTTAAAAATAAGTGACACGGGGTCAACTGGGAAGCCGTTTAGAAAAAGGTAAAATTAGATGCGTGCCTCACACCTTTACAAAGCTGAACTACAAATGGACCCAAGATCTCAGTGCAACAAAGGAGAGAGACCAGATTCTAGGGGAAAACATGGGTGGCTTCCTCTGCACGCCAGGCGCGCAGACTCAAAACCCCACAGGCAGTAAAAGAAAACATTCAATGACTTGATGGTCAAGGGAAGAAATATAGAACAAGGGTCAAAGGGTACAGATGATAAGCAACATGAAATATAAAAATGGCCTTAAACATAGGGCGAGGTGCTGAGGTTCAGCTGGGAAGCAGAAGAGCTCTCCGCCCGCCCCGAGACGGATGGCCCGCACGCAGGTCACGGATCGCGGCGGGCTGGTGGCGATGGGTGGGTGCAGCTCTGCTGGCGCTGTTCTGTGTTTGGAGGACTAAGGAGGTGACAAACACAGTGGTGGCAGAAGCGAGGGCCCTCCGGTGGGGGAGGGACGTGCTGCTGGGGGCCAGGAGGGGGTCACAGTGTGACCCAGGAGGCCATTCATTAGAGATCTGTTGAGGACCTAGCGACCCTGGTGAAAATGAGCACACCTCCTAGATCTTGGTGTCAAAGAAACACTCTGCTCTGAAGGAAGCCAGGGGAAGTGGCTGACTTCCAGGGCTGGGGAGGCCACAGGCTAAGCTCAGCCTGGAGCGAGGTGCCATGGCAGAGGGCAGGGGGCTCTCAGGACAGAAGGGACGTGTCAGAGGACACGGGAGCCGGCTTCACGGACTCAAAGTGAGCAAAGACAGTGATGGGCATAACTCACGGAAAATGAAACCTTGCAAGCCCACACTCATAGCGGAGAAATAAACAGGTGGGGGCGCCGACGGTTCTCCCTTGCAATAGAATGCTGGCCAATAAATGAGGAAAGAGTGAAGGAGTTAGAGAACTGTCACCTGCAATGTAATAAAAGACTCTAGTAATAAAAGACTCAGGCAGGAATCTCTGACAGGCGCTAGAAAATGGTGGGGCCGGAGGGCCCGGGGGCAGAGGTGTTTGCCCCGCCTCAGGGGTCCAGGAGGTCGTCTATCGCTGACACGGCGGGGACATCTGGCAGACACCACCCAAGCCCAGGCGCATCCTGGGCTTTGGGGAAGGACTCAGTGTTGCCCATAATGCACGGCTGTACACAGCTCATCTGGAACAAATGGTCAGACACCAACGAGGGACGTGCCGGAGAGCAGGTGGCCTGTGATCACAGGTGCCCATGTAGGGGACACAGGCAAGCCAAGGGGCTGCTCCAGACACCTGAGTGCCAAACGCAGTGCATGGTCCTGGGAAGGGGAAAACGACTAGAAAGAACATAGGATGGCTAGTGTGAAAAAGACAGGAAATAACAGATGTTGACAAGGATGTGGAGAAGAGACAACCTTGTGCACCAGCTGGTGGGGACGGAAATGGAGGCAGCCCCTGTGGAAAGCAGTACAGAGGGTCCTCAGAAAATTAAAACAGAACTAGCATAGGATTTGGCAATCCCATTTCCAGTATTTATCTTGAAAAGCTATCTGCACCCCCATGTTCACTGCAACATTATTTACAACAGCCAGGCTACAGAAGTAACCGAAGGGTCCATCAACAGATGAATGGACAAAGAAGAGGCGGAGCATATACACAATGGAAAGTTACTCAGTCATGAAAAAGAATGCACTCTTTGTGACAACATGGGTAGACCTAGAGGGCATTATGCTAAATGAAATAAGTCATAGAAAGAAAAATACTGTATGCTCTCTCTTCCCTGTGGAATCTTAAAAAAACAAGCTGAACTCATCGACACAGAGAAGAGATTGGTGGTTGCCCAGAGGCAGGGAGTTGGCAGGGGCAAAACAGGAGCCAAAGAAAAAAAAAGTACTCGAGCTGTATGTCCTTGTCCTGTATGTACACTGAAGGTTCAGAGTGGAGAGAACGGATCCCCAAAAGGGTCTGTTGTTAGTAGTCATCACAGTGGTGGCCATGGGGCTATGCGTACTTAGACAGAGAGCAAGAAAGAAAATGAGAGAAAAGATAAGCAGTTGGCAAATTGAGGGCAAGGGTTTAAGCAGCTCATCGTACTTTCCTTTTCTGTATGTTCCAGAACACCCCAGAGAGAGCCCGTGGCCACCAAGTGGGGAGGTCGTGGCCCCAGGAGAGCAGAAGGGGCTGTTGGGAGGGAGCACCGCGTCTGCCACACCCCTCCTGGTCATCGGGGAGACACCCAGTCCTCTGCACACAGGCAACGGGCAGGAAGGGGTGGAATCCTGAGGTCAGGGAGGGGCAGGGTGAGACTCAGCTCCGAGCTGCTTCCCAGAGCCCTCCCTAGCCTGGCACCTCTCCTGGGCCATGTCCCACAGCCACGTTTCCACTCTGACCCTGAAGACATGGTGCTCCGGCTCCAAACACCATGCTTAAGGACCAGGACTTGACAGGACAAGACTGACCACAAGCTCCCACGCACACGTGTCAGGCTGTGCTCGGCTGGGAATCAGCAGTTAACCAGGATCAGCCCATGTGACACAGTGAGGGGTGTCCCACCTGCATCTCAGCCACATCTGTATGTCCACCTCTGGCACCTGGAGGAGCAGGGTGGGACATGTACCTCCCACATGACAGTGGGATCTATCCCCTGTCCTGGGGGATAAGCCCCGTCTGACCTCATGTCTTGCCGGTGTCTCCTGACCCCTTGCCCCACCAACAGAGCAATGTCACTGACCGCTCCATGGCCCGGTCCTTCCTGCACGCTCTAATACACTGGCCGCACTTCCCAGTGAGCTGGCAAAGCCTGCCTCCCAGCCAGAGGCCAAAGCCTGCAGGCAGAGCCATTGGGGACCTAGCACTGAGCCCAGAAGGGCGGTTTGAGAAGCAGCTGCTGAGAGCAGGGCCACAGGGAGCCAAGCCGTCAGCATCAGGGGCTGCCTGATGCCTCGCACCCAGAAGGCTGCAGGTGGCTGCACCCGAGGGGCCAGTTAAAGGGAGTGACGGCTGCTGGGCCTGGCGGAGGGCGGGAAGGCAGCGCTGGGATGGACAGCGTGCTGCAGCATGAGGGCAGAGGTGAAGCAGCTCCAGCAGCCGTCCCCACTGAAGCTGGTCCTGCCGGGTTTCCACACCCCCGGCTGTGACCCCAAATTGAAAGGCAAACTGCAGACTGAAGGGCACTGTCGCTGTGACACCCGAGCCCTTCGGTCTCCTGCCAGGTGCCGGCCCACCTAGCAAGCCCTAGCAGAGGTGCCGCTCCTGGGCCCGTCGTCCACCCAGCTCCTTGGGAGGGCGGCACTCAGGGTCACTAACAGGTCATGGCTGCAATTCTAACCCAGCCAGTGGGAGGGCCAGCCGGAGAGGCGGCCTGTCATGCTGCACAGGACCGGGCTGCAAAGAACCTGCCACCTCCCCAGATCCTGTGCCTAGGGCCAGCCACTTCCCCAGATGTGTGGACATACACAGTGTTGTGTCACAATCCATTTCTTTAGCAGGTGTGACACAAGAGGGGCCTGGCCTGAATCAAGGGCAGAAGATAAACTGCTGGTTGACTAGGACGTCCTTGTCCCAGGGGTGGGAGGGAGGGAGGTGCACAGGCTGCTGTGCCTCACCTGACCCCCTGTGCACCTGTGGGGAGCCCACGGGCCACACCACTGTGCGGCCCCGAGAAGGGCAGACCCTGCCTTCAGGTCAGTCCTGCCAGGGGACCTGCTGGCAGAGGCGAGCTTCATGGGGGCAGGTATGTCACAGAGAGGAGGGGGCAGAAAGCAGAGCCCTGAGGGGGCTGCCGGGCGGTGGGAGGAAGGAGGAGAGCTGCTCACAAGGATGTAAGTCCCTGGCCCCGGCCCCAGACGGCGGCTTAAACGCTTACAAGATGCAATGTTTGGGTTCTGCACAAGAGCTCCTAATGGGGTCTCTGAGGGTGGTCCCAGACTCTGATTTTTTAAATGCAGATTCTGGCTTATTGATGGACATGCAGTCAGGTGAACACCAGCCTTACAGTCCGCATGACTGAGATTTGTGCTGCATGATCCAAACTACACTTTACTATCTATTCTGTACTTAAACATTTTTTTAAGATAATTGTAGATTCACGTGGTGTTGTAAGAAATAACGCAGAGAGGAATGTTGCACCCTGTACCCGGTTACTCCTAACGGTGGCATCTTGCAAAACTGCACTGTAACATTGCAACCCGTAAACCTTCACCGCACGGTCAGGACACAGGATGTCGTCGTCACCACAAGGACCCCCCCGCCCTGGCCCGTTTATTACCGTGCCCAGTTCCCTCCTGCCCCTTACTCCTGGCAACCACTAATCTGTTCTCTATTTTTATAATTTTGCCATTTCAACAATGCCTTGTAAGTGGGAATGGAATCATGCCGTATGTTACCTTTCAGGGCTGGATTTTCCCTCCTGGCAGAATTCTCTAGACTGTTGTGCATCTTTTTTTTTCTGCCACCAGCATTGTGCAGTTTCCTGTGTCCAAATTCTGTATATGTTGTGTTAGATTTACACTGAAGTATTTCACCTTTTGAGCAATTTTAAATGGTATATTCTTTTTAACTTCAGCATCTATGTGTTTATTGTTGGCATAAAGAAATAGTTACTTTTTTTGAATGTTTATACTGGGTGACCTTGCTAAACTCCCTTGTTACTTCTAGATGAGTTTTTTAGTAGATTCCTTGGGATTTTCTATGCAAACAACCATGTCATTTGCAAACAGGGGCATTTTTATGTCTTCTTTTCCTATCTGTGTGCCTTTTATTTCCTTTTCTTGCTTTATTACACTGGCTAGAACTTCCAGCACTATGTTGAATAAGCGTGGTGAGAGCAGACATCATTGCCTTAGTTCCAACTTTGGAGGAAGAACATTAAGTCTTTCACCATTAAGTATATTGTCAACTATAAGTATTTTGTAGATGCTCTTTATCAAGCTGAAGAAATTACCCTTTTTTTCCTATTTTTAGGATTTTTATCATTAATGAGTGTTGAATTTTTTCAAGTGCTGTTTCTGCATCAACTGACACGATCATGTAAGTTTTCTTTAGCCTGTCAATATGGTCAGTTACGTTGATTGCTTTTTGAATACTAAATCTGCCCGGCATCCCAGGAATAAACCCCACTTGGTGAATAATTATTTTTATGTATTGTGAGGTTATATTTGTTAATTTTGTCAAGTATCCGTGGGTCTGTATTCATGAGGGATATTGGTCTGCGTTTCTCTTTTCTGCACTGTCTTTGTCTGTTTTTGATATCAGGGTAATTCTAGCAGCGTAACACAAACTGGGAAGCGTTTCCTACTCTCTTCTTTCCTGAAAGAGATTGTATAGAGGTGTTGTTAATTCTTCTTTAAAGGTTTTTTTAGAATTCTCCATTGAAACTGTATGGACCTGGAGATTTCACATTGAAGTTTGAAAATTATGAACTCAATTTTCTTGGTAGAGTTATTCATACTATCTATTTCATATTGGGTAAGTTGTGGTAATTTGTGTTTTTCAAAGGGTTTATTCATTTCATCTAAATTGTCAAATTTGTGAGTATGGATTATTTGTAGTACTCCCTTATCGTAGCTTCGATGTCTGCAGGTTCCTAGTCATGTCCCCTGTTTAATGCCTGATATGGGTAACTGGTGCTAGAGCTTTGTCAATTTTTAAAATCTTTTCAAAGTACCAGCTCTTTCTTTGTTTTCTCTGTTATTTTTGTTTTCAGTGTCATTGATTTCTGCTCTTATCTTCATTATTTTCCTTCTGTTTGTGTTGGGTTTATTTTGTTCTTTTCCTAGCACCTTGAGGTTTGAGCTTAGATTATTGCTTTGAGATTTTAATGCATACATTTAGTGCCGTGAATTCCCCCTTTCAGTCCTACATCTGTCCACGAGTTTTGACATGCTGTATTTCACTCTCATTCAGTTCAATGTGTTTTTGTTTTTTTTTTACTTCCCTTGAGACTTCTACTCCATACATTATTTATGTGTGTATTTAGTTTCCAAGTGTTTGGAGACTTTCCTATTAGTTTTTCTTTCTGTTATTGATTTCTAGCTTGGATCCATTGTGGTTGGAGGACCCACTCAGTATGATATCACTTTTGAGAAGATCATTGAGATTTGTTCCATGGCGCAGGGTGTGGTTTACCTTGGTGTGTCCTCCATGGACACTTGGCAAGAATGTATATTCCGCTGTTGTCGGGACAAAATGTTCAGTAAGTGATAATTAGCTCTGTTTGGGTGATGGTGTTGAGTTCTTCTATTTCCTTGCTGATTTTCTTTCTAGGTCTTCTGTCAACTGTTAAGAGAGGAGTATTGACATCTCCAACTATAATTGTGGATTTTACTATTTCTCCTTTTAGTTGTATCAGTTTTTGTTTTACATATCTTGCAGTTCTGTCATTTGGTGCATACGTATTTAGGATCGCCGTATGTTTTTGGTGGATGACCCTTTTATTATAATATGATGTCAGTCCCTGGTTCTGGTAATTTTCTTTGTCCTGAAGCCTACCTTACCTGATGTGAGTATAGCCACCTGTGTTTTCCTTTGACAAATGTTTGTATGAAGTATATTGGGATGAATTTCTTTTGCATAACATATAATTGAGGCATGTTTTTAAAATCAATCCTGCCAATCTCTGTCTTTTAATTGGTGAATTTATACCATTCACATTTAATGTAATTTATTGTTATGTTAGGGCTTAATTCTGCTATTTCTCTCTGCTTTGTTTTCTGTTTGTTCTCTCTATCTTTTGTTTCTGTTTTTTTCTTTCCTGCCTTCCTGTGAGTTAAACATTTATTTTTAGCATCCACTTGGATTTATCAGTAGTGTTTATGAGTGTATCATTTCTTTGATAAGCTTTTAAAAGTAGATGCTCTACATTATACATAACTTACAAGAGTCTATTGTTACTGTCATTTTACCAATTTAAGTGAAATATAGGAAACTTACCTCTCTTTACATCCCTTTCCATTCTATTTGTAATTGTCTTAAATCTTTCCTTTATCTGCATTTACAGCCTAGCCTAGCCAAATTGTTAATTGTCTTCTATCACCTCACAACTAGTTTAGATCCTCCTTTAGTTTTATTGAGAGAAAATAGAAAGCCCTGATTTGAAAAAGTATTTATACCCAGTGATTGACTCATTTACTTTCTTAACAGCAGTGTAAATTGCTCAGCCTAGCCTAGCCTGAACTTGAGAACTAAGTGCTATTTCAGCCGCCCAGGTTCTGTTACTATGCAGCAGCCTGAGCTAAAACGCTAACGGAGAAATCAAGGGAAACATCGGCTAGTGAGAAGACGCCCCGACGTGTGCCCTGACAGGGTAACTAGGAGGAGCACGCACCCCCACCGCGCGGCGTGGTCCTGACCCTGAGACCACGAACAGAGGGCATCCTGCAAAACCCCGGAGCAGCTCGCTCCACGGTCACGGGCACGGGAGGGCCCAGCCTCGTCAGAGACTGAAGAGCACAGAGGGACCGATCTGCGTCCGGGGCAGAAAAGGGACATGAGTGCCAATGGTGAAAGGTGAGCCAAGTCTGCAGTGAACAGCGCGGAACCTGCGAGCATGTCTGAGGTTTGAGAAATACGCTGTGGCCGGGCCCAGGAGCAGCTGGGGTGGGAATTCTCTCACTGTTTCCAGCTCTTCCCCAAGTCTAAAATTATCTCAGAATAATGAGGTTTCAAAAAATAAAATAAAATAAAATTACTAATTATTATTATTATTATTATTTTGACTGTCATAAAGCAAATTTTTTATACTCACTGATCTCTAGAAACAGGAGCTGCCATGCCATGCTGGGGACTTATGGGGAAGCACCAGGGTTGGTCGGGAAGCAGAAAGATCGAGGGAAAAGCATGGGCAGGGCCTTACTGTGGTTTCCATGGCAGAGGGCCAGGCAGGGCAGGGCAGGCAGGCTTAGGATTAGCTAGTTCGAATCATTTTAGCAGGCTCGGGGTAGAGGTTCTGTCTCTAGTTACCTGGGACTTGGCCCTGGGGGTGATCAGGGCAGAGGGCTGAGAGAGCCAGATGGAGTTGTTCACAGCCCTGGGGTCCGGACTGGTTGGTTTCTATCTGAAAGGTGTGCCCCCGGATGAGTAGCTTGCATTGCTAAGAACTGGCTAGCCCAGCAATTCTGGTTGCAGTGCAATAGACCCTGGGGATTTTGCTGAGAATCACCGCCTCTAATATCCACTGTCTCTTTCTTCTTATTAGCATAATCCTAGTTTGCTTGGGATAGATTTTCAGCTAAAAATCTTAATTTGTTAGGCTTCCTTGCAAGTAGGAGTGGCCGTGGACATCTCTGGACAAGGAGATATAAGTGGAAGTCTACATGGTGGGACTTCCAAGAAGGGGACTTCCTGAGACAAGCTCAGTGCCATGTGTCTCCTGCCCTTTGTCCTTCCTCCTCGGTCTTGTCTCGAACGTGGATACACTGGAGCTGCAGGAGCCAAATGGCAGCCTTGGAGAAGTCAGTCACCTGCGGGCATGGACTAGGCTTAGCCTAGCCTAGTCTAGCAAAATAAATAAATAATAAGCATAAAACTAATGTGAAAAATTTTAGTGAGGAAGCATCTCTTTAAGAGATGTGAAAGGCTTTATTTTCTCAACTACTCAGATATCTATACGTTAAATTAGTTATTGCTAGAAGAAATTAGTTCACATTAAAAAGTAGATTCAGATAAAAGTAGAATTGATTTTAACAGTGGCACTTAATACTTTACTTCCGAGTTACAAAAACAATGGGAAAGACTTGATAATTACCAAATTATTGTTAATTATCTTCTATCACCTCACAACTAGTTTAGATCCTCCTTTAGGTTTATTGAAAGAAAACAGAAACCCCTGATTTGAGCAAGAATTTATACCCATTGATTAGACTCATTTACTTTCTTAACAGCTGGGTGAACTGCCCAGCCTAGCGCAGCCTTGCCTAGTCGAGCCTCAGCTAGGAGCTCGGGCACATGTGGGCACGGAAAACGCGGAGGAAACTCACAGAAAGAAAGCCTAGGCTAGCTTCTGAGTTCCCAGCTTCTATGGCTCCAGGGACGCAAAAAGACCCTCCAGGGGACCCACCCCTGTGTTGTTTCTCACGTTCCGAGGTCCCCAGCCAGTCTGTCTTTTCTCTCCACCTCCGAGCAGGAGGTGTCATACATGTTTCTTGTGTTTGTTATACATGTGACGTCCAGGGGATTCAGTTGTACTCAGTGGGAAGAATAAGCAAAAGCACATCTATTCCATCTTCCCAGAAATGCAAGTCCCTGTATTTTTTTTAAAGCAACTTCCCCTGGCGACTTACAGAGCCAGCTCAGCAAGGCTCTGCAGGTGGGCTTGGGGACTGTGACCTGGCCTGCTCTGGCTGCCTCCCCATCAGCACACCTGGGGGTCCCCGGTCCCTTAGGCAAGTGGGACAACAGAGAGCTGCTTCTAGATCTGAGCTGAAAGTGCCCGCCAGGGCCTCAGGGATGGTCGGCCTAGGGGCTCCGCTCTGGACTGGGAGGCAGGGCTCCTGGTCAGCAGCCTCCTGCAGGCCACACTGCCCCCTGCTGGCAGGGTCTGACCAGAACCGGGCTGGGGCCTGGTCAGGACTCTGCGTGCCCAGGGCCTGTGGGCCCGGGGGCCTCTGGAGAGCACCTGGGGTGGAGATGTGCGCAAAGCAAGTGTATGTACTTCCTAGGCACTCCCCACGGTTTCGTGGCACCCGGAGGACCCCCAGACTCTCTTAGAGATGAGCGGTCCAGATCTCCCCAGAACCTTCTCAAAACACGGAGTAGAGCTGAGGGCACCTCGCTGGGCATGCAGTGCAGCTGGGCCCAGAGAGAGGCGGCCGACCCCAGAGGCCGGATACCTGGGTGCTCTGTGACCACCCTCGGGGGCAGGGCCCCTCTCAGAGAGGGGCTCCTCCTCAGCAGCGTCCCCACCCCGGAGGTGGTGAGGCCGGGCCTGAGGAAGCCCACCTGCTCTGGGACCTGTGCAGATACCCGAGGGAGGCCCAAGATCGCTCAGAAGGCCCCCTCACTGGTCCAGACAACTAGGAGCTCGGGCACCTGTGGGCACGGAAAATGCGGAGAGAACTCACAGAAAACAGGACTGGCTGAATCACCATCGGAGGAAATGTTCCTCTCACTGATGTTTTTTGACCATCCTGGCCGTTCTTAAGTGTCCAGTCATTGGCACCGAGCACATCACGTCGCTGTACAATCATCACCACCTTCTATCTCCAGATGAAAACCCATTTCTTCCTCCCAAGCTGACACTCTGTCCCCACTAACACCTCACGGCTCTCATCCCCGGCCCCTGACGACCCCCACTCTGCCCCTGTGGGTCTGACTGTTCCGGGGGCCTCGTGTAGGTGGGACCAGACGGTATCTGTCCTGTGTCTGGCTTATCTCACCGAGCCTGATGCCCTCAAGGTCCATCCACGCTGCCGTGTGTCCTGTAATGTCCTTCCCTTCCAAGGCTAATACGCATTGTGCGGCTCTAACACATTTTGCTTATCCACTTATATGTCAGCGGACACATGGCGTATCTCCACCTTTTGGTTATTATGAATAATGTCAGCATGAATGGGATGTACAAGCATCTGTTTCAGTCCCTGCTTTCAGTTCTTCCGTGCATATATCCAGAAGTGGGATTGCTGATCAAGTGGCAATTTTATGTTTAATTCTTTAAGGGGCGACCATACCGTTTCCCACAGAAGCTTTGTATTCCCACCAGCAACGCACAAGAATTCCAATTTCTCCAATTCCCACCAACACTCACGGTTATTCTTTTTTATAACAGCTGTCCTAATGGGTATGAAATGGCCTCTCACTAACTCTTGAAGGTATCTTGATTTAAACAGTGTTGAGATTCTGGGCCTAACCACATTAGAAGAGTTTATTCCTTACAATCAGATCGCCCAAGGACGGGCACTCTTTCCGCTGGATGTGGTCCTTTTGAGGACTGGTCGGTGCCTTGTCTGTGCCCCACTAAAGGCTTGTGCTTTTGACCTAGTAACTCCAGTTCAGGGATTCTAAGCCCAGAAAAATGACCCCACATGAACAAAGAGATGCCTGGGCTTGATAGTCTCTGAGGTGTTTTTCATGTGAACAGAGAAATGGTCATAACGGCCAGTCAAATTGGGACAACTGGCTCGCCATTTGGAAAAAATAAAAGTTCCAACCATTTGTCCCATAAAAACATGAATTGCAGACTGAGTGAGGAGGAGCTCTGGGCCCACACAAAACTGTTTGAACTATTAGATGAAATGATTGGAACTTTGGGTTTCAACATAGCCGGGTTTATGCAGGCTCCATCCTTCATCCTCAGTAAGAGGACAGCAAAGAAATGCAGAAGGCAGACGGTCTGGGTGGGAGGGAGTGGGAGGCAGGGTGAGGGTGGGTGCAGCACCTGGGAGCTGTGGCCCCCGGGGAGGCGGCGCCCCCATGGACCGGGGCCCCTGAGCAGGGGATGGCATGAAGAATGCTGCTGCCCCCTGCTGCAGCTTCTCTGTGCCATCTCATGCTTTACTTTCTTGCCCCCTCCCTGTCCCTGCAGACTCAGGGGGCACATTGCCAGGGGACAGCCCTGTTGTTTAGTAACAGTGAGCCCAGGACCCAAACCTTGGACAGTCACCAGTTGTAACTAATTCTTCAAACTCTAGCAAAGCCAAACAAACTATACCCAGACCAAAGGGTCGTCTGAGAAAGAACCCCATCGGTCACGGGACATACCCAACGTGTTTCCTGCATTAATAGAAACCCTTGTCTCATCCTGTGTTGCGGCTCAAGTGTGTGAACTCCAGGTTCTGGCAGCTGCTGTCCCCCCATGTGACCCAACAAGAGCAAGGGGCCCATGTAGCAGGCATCAGGGCGGCCACCGCGGGCCTGACACACAACTGGCCACCAGTGAGCAGTTTTGGACTGATGGCGTGCCCAGAAGACAATGGCCTGCCCTTCATCCGAGGGTGACCTGGGAGTGGCCAGGGGAGGGATGGCGCCGGTCCTGCTGGTATCCAGCTGTTAGGGGAACTGAGAATTGAAACAGAAGCCATGACTTGCAACGTACCCTGACTCCCAAAACAGGTGAACCGTGCCAGACCACGCCACGAGGGATCACCTTTCAAGGCCAGATCATTCAGAATCATGTCCTAAGATAAGCTGTTCCAGAGGTGTGAACGTTAGTGGCAAAATTCATACGTTGAAACCCCAATGCCTAGTGCGGTGGTGTCAGGAGGGGGGCCGTGCGATGTGCTCAGGTCATGAGGATGGAGCCCTCACGGCGGGATCACTGCCCTCATAAAGGCCGGAGGGCCACCTCGCCCCTCCCACCCTGTGAGGACGCCGCCAGGAGGCACAGCCGTGAGCCAGGAAGGGGGCCCGCATCGAAGGCCGCCATGCTGGCATCTTGACCTCGGCCTTCCCGGCCTCCAGAGCTGAGAAATGACCTTCTGTTGTTTATCAGCCATTCTCTCGCTCTGTTTCAGCGGCCTGCACAGATGGACACAGCCCTGGGGGAACAAACAGGGACCCCACATGAGCACACGTGTCCTAAAGCTAGGAGCACCCACTCAGCGTTCCTGCACCCCGCAGTGCACGAGCCATTCAGTCCCTACCTAGACATCCTATGAGCACGTCACTGCCGCACCCTGAGCGTGTCCCTGTCCCTGTCCCTGTCCCTGGGGATGCCCCGTGGCGCTGCACAGTGCGCAGGCTCCCCGGGACTAGAGCCTGTCCCTGCTGGTCTTGTCTGAGGGACATCAGTGCTGGGGAGCGACAACAGAAAAATAAGAAAACACAGGAAAGTGGGTTAATGAACATAGCTTTGGAAAGCCATAAAGAAAATACCCACACATTTTGATTACTCAAATACTTAAACTTCTCTGTGCCAGAAAACACCAAAACCAGTGTTACAGGAGACTTGATGGGATGGCAGAAAACGCATGGAATGTCCACAGCGGGCAAAGCATTGGCACCAGAATCCATAAAGAATCTTTCCTGGGTAGCAAGAAGTACCTAAACAAGACAATTCACACAACGAAGGAAGCACGAATGACCAATGAACATATTGCGAGAAAGTCCAGACTCAGCGGAACTAAACTGAAGTGACGTGTTGGTCATACATCAGAATATCGATCGTCAGCAAGTTTGAGGATATCAAGCAATAGCAAGGATGATGAGACGGCACCCAGATTCCCCGCTGGTAAGAGGGTAATCAGTACAGATGCGTTAGAGAGTGACACAGCGTTATTATTATTATTTTTTCCCCAAATGAATGTACCATTTTACCAGCACTATCTATTGAAAACAGCATTGTCTCCATTGAATTACCTGGGCCCTTTAACTGAAAACCATTGACCTTATGTGTGTGTGTGTGTGTGTGTGTGTGTGTGTGTGTACACGCACTTACACACATATGTACATATTTGCAGACTTATTATTCTGTTGATTTCTCTTTCTAAAATTACAGCAATCTACTTGATTACTATATATTTCTATTAAGTCTTAAATCTAGGCAGATCAGCCCAATTTTGTTTTTTTTCAAAATATTTTTTGGTTATTCTATGACTTCGAATTTCTGTATCAATTTTAGCATCAGCTCATCAGTTTCAAAAAAAACCCAAGACAAATAAGCCTGGTGAGATTTTGATGGAAACTGCATCAAATGCGTAACTGAGCATGGGGAGAAGTGCCATCATCTCATGATATTGAGTCTTCCAATATATGAATCTGGTATATATCTCTGTTTATTTTCTCTCAGCATTGTTTTTTTTTTATTACTCAAATTTTAAAAACAGATTTTAAAAATAACAAAGTATGGCAATTTATTTCTGACAAAGGTGAGTTCCATGTAGAATATTAAACAGGACAAAGACTGGAATTTTATATCAATAAAGATAAAATCAAAATGCTAACAATAACAAATATTTTCTCAGCATTGTTTTATAGTTTTCATTGTACATGTTTTTCACATACTTCATTAAAACTTCCTCATGTATGTATATTTTAGATGCTTTTATAAATGGTATTTTTAAATTCCCTTGTCCAATCGTTCACTGCTAATATATAGAAATATAACTCATTTTCCATATTCACCCTGTATTTTGTGACTTAGTTTGATAAATAGTCTCGTAGATTGTTTTAAAGATGCCTTAGCCGGTCACATCATCTGCAAATCGAGTCTCGCCCTTCCTTTCTGACCTGCCTGCCTTTCTGCACTGGCTGAGGCCTCAGCGTGGTGTTCAATAAAGCTGGAGGGCCCGGGCGTCGCCACCTTGCTTCTGTTACTCAGGAGAAAAGCCAGCCTTTCCTTAGAATCACTCAGTAGTTCTAAGTCTCAGTGACTATACTTAAGATTAAAGATCTCGATCATTTTCCCTCAAAGAAGCTGGCATGCACTCATGAAATTTTGTATAGATTTCAGTGGGTTGACCCCCTTAAAGGCCATATGTGTACTTTATTTACTTCTATGGACCCCAATTTATTTACTTATTTATTTAACACAGCATTATTAATATGACTAAAATGTTAACTATGCATCTCCTGGGACCCAGCAGTTCCGCTTCCTGACTTTGCCCTACATGAAGACGCAGTGTGTGAAGAAACACACTGACCATGGTTGCTTTTAAGCACCAAATCTCCCTGGATGCAATCTGAATGCCCATGAACAGAGCGAGGCAAATGGAAGACAGTATGTCCACAGCCTCAACACCACGAAGCAACGGAAAGAATGGGTGTCAGCAACGTGCCAGCCATGGGAAGATACCAAAACATACTACTGAGTAGACCAGTGAGCCACAGGTTGCCATCTGTAGTGGGATGCTGTTTATATAAAAAAAAAAACCAAACTGTATTATTATTAAATACATAAGGGTAGAAACGTAGAGAAAAAGACCTAGAAGGACCGAGCTGATGGTAGCCTGCAGGGGCACCGGTTGGAGCGCCCTGTGTCACAGGAAAATGGTGTTGACACAATGTCACCTGTGGAAAAGCAGGCACAGAAAAAACCACACCCAGGACGCGGCCTCGCCCACGGGAGAGGATGCGCTCAGACCAGGGTGCACCTCACAATCACCCGTGAGCCGCCCCGGCCCCTCCCACCCAGCTCTGCCCAGGGAAGCCCCAGCGGGGCAGGTCTGGGTGGGCCCTGGTGTGCCTGGGGACGCTCACCCCACCCACGGTCTGACTCACCCAGGCCGGCCCGTGGGCAGGGAGCCCGTGCCCTCTGGCTCCCCTCTGAGAGTTCTGCCGCTGGTGAGCTTCACTTTCATAATCAGATTGTAAAATGTTCTTTTAAAAGAGAAGCCAGAGACGTGTGCCCCTCCCTCCCCTCAGCTGTCCCTCTGCTCTGGGCAGTGCCTGCGTGCTGGCTGCCAGGCCCTCGTCCCCACCCATGAGAGGCCCGGCTCCAGGAGAGGGGCCCTGATCCGCCTGCACCTGGGGGCTGGGGTGGGGGGCACCTCCTCAGGAATCTAAGTACTCTGAAGGAATCCGCACATGTTTTTGGTACCAAAGTCTTGAAATAGGACTTTGCCCGCATCCTGTCAACAGGAAGCTCCTTTGCTCTTTCAACAAGAATGCCTGGGTGCCTACTATGCACCACGCGCCCTGACCAGCTTTTTAATACTAAACCTGTCCAATCTAAAAATGTCGCAGAAGCACTGTGGTCACCGTGATCCCCATATAGAAGAAGAGGATGCGGAGGCGAGAGAGGTTAAAGGGGCCCCTGGAGGGCCCTGTGTCAGGACCTCCCCCCACCCCTGAAAGTGCACTGCCACACCCGTGAGGTGAAGGTTCACATCAGCAGCGGGCAGGACCTTGTCACCTCCTGCAGTAGGTGCACCTGCCGTGGCCCCGCGGCCACGACCCCTGGCCAGTGTGAGCCCAGCCCTCACATGACCTTCTCACGGGCAGGATAACCAGCAGAAGGCAGCACCACCGAGGATGCCGCTCTGGAGCCAGGCCACAGGAGACCTGGGTCTCCACCCTGTCGGCTCTGATGAAGCAAAGCTGTGCTGGGGACCCCCATGTGGCCTGGGACTGAGGGTGGCCCGGGTCGGCGGCCCCAGGCACGGGTGCCGTCAAACACCGCGTGGTGGGCTTGGAAGGGGATGCCGAGGAGCTTCTGGTCGGCCCCGCAGACACGCGACTGCAGCCTTGGGGGGGTCACTGGGCAGAGCACCCGAGTAAGTGGATTCCTGGCCTGTGGAAACTGAGATCATAAATGTGGGCGGTTCTAAGCTGTTACATTTGTGGTGACGTGTTCCGCAGCACTCAGCAGTGAGTAACCAGTGCACCTCCCGGGTCAGTGATGGTCGGGGTGCCTCGCCTGTGTCTTGCTGCATCCAGCTCCAGCATGCGGAGGGGGGACACCCTCCAGCCGGGAGGGGCAGGGTCACGGACCCCCTTGCCCCACCTGGATCAGCCACCAAGTTTGGCCCTTTTAACCTTTCTCTTCTCTCTCACAGAGCAAGAGCGGGAGGAAGAAGAAATAATGGGAGGGGAAAGCCTGTTTCCTCGGTCTGTCCGTGCTTCTGTTTGAGACTTAAATGACAAAAATAGACGTCCCATTCAGTGTCCTGGACACGCTGGGGAGGAAGGCTGGGGGTGGGACAGAGTTCGTGTTAGGCTGCAGACACGCCGGCCGCGGCAGGATGTTCCCACGGAGCTGGCTGCGTTTGTTAGAAATACCTTCAATTCCAAAAATTACAAAGAGTGCAACTAATCCTGTTCATCAAAGCCAAGAAAAACACACCCAAGTCAAACACAATGTATGGCTGAAAGAGAGGGATTTCCACTAAGAGGGGGTGCATGCTGCTGCCCTGCAGGCCAGTTTGGCCCTCCAAGCCACACGCTCCACGTCTGTGTCAGGACAGCGGGGCCCAGCTCTTCACTGGAAACCAGGCTCACAGCCCCCCAGGCTCGGCTACCTCCAGGGGCTTCTCAGAGGCCCCAGGCCCTCCACCCTCCAAACTCCAAGCCAGACAGGCTGTTTCTACGCTCAGCAGACCCCTCACCAGGCGCCAGGAACACCCAGGGCCAAGGCCGGGCCTCTTGACGCTCTTCCTGGAGATGAAAGCACATCACTGCTGCAGCACGGGTGCTCCCCACGCCCACCCAACAAACGCTGCCGGGGGACTGGCAGCTGCAGAATCACATCAGCATCTCGCTCCGGAGGGGGTCATCAGTGCAACTGAGGGAACTCCTGGACCATCAGTAGCGCCCAGAGTCCCCAGTCCACATCAGGGTTCATCTTGGCCGTGTGTGTCGGACACGTAGCGTCACACAGAGTTGTCTCACTGCCCTCCAAGTCCTCTGTGCGCCGTCCGTCCGTCTCCACCCGACTGACCCCCTGGCCTCCTCTGATCCTTCTACCATCTCCGCAGCTCTGCCTTTCCTGGAATGTCGTACAGTCAGAAGCATATGATCCGCAGCCTTTTCAGATGGGCTTCTTTCACTCAGGAACAGGCACTTAAGGTTCCTCCACGTCTTTCCCTGGCTTGATAGTCCGTTCCTTTCTAGCGCTGATGAGACCCCACTGCCTGGACGAAGCACAGTTTATCCAGCCATCCACCTACTGAGGGACATCTCGGTCGCCTCCACGTCTTGGCCATTATGAATGCAGCCGCTCGGCACGTGTGTGCGGGTTCCCGTGAGGACATACGTGTCCCGCCCCTTTGGGTAAATGCCAAGGAGTGTGACTCCCATATCACATAAACACATGTTTAATTTTGTAAGAAAATGTCGAACTGCCTCCTAAAGCGGCTGGAGCACTTTGTATTCCCACCAACACTAAATGCAAGTTTCTGTCGCTCCACACCCATTTACTTTTTATGGCAACATTTATTACTGTTTAAGGATAAAATGTCTCCTTTATAGAAAATTTGAAAACCAAAAGGAAAATATAAAAAATAAAATGAAAATCACCAGTGATTCCATGACCTTCACTAATTCAGCAAATAAATGAATGCAGCCGTGTCCAGGGTCAGCTGCCAGGAGAGGGGGTGCGGGCGGACACGGGGGGCCCAGCATGTTCAGTGAACAGGCCGCCATGCTCCTGGCTGGTCCTGCCCTCAGCCCATCCCCCAGGCTGCAGGGGGACCTGTATGGTGGCCCCGCAGTCCCTGGGCTTCAGCCAGTCCCCCTGTGAGAGGTGTGGGTGGTGGTCTCCAAGCTCTGACCCTGGGCAATGCCAGGGATTACCCTGTTCACAGCCTCTCATTCACTCACACTACTGCCCTAGCCGCTGGGGCGTTCGGTGTACATTATGTTTATATTCATCTAACAATCTATAGGGATTCTAAATCTCATTATACTATTTCCTTTCTGAAGTGCTAAGATCATAATATCCTGCATTTTTGTTCAAAGAGAACAAAATCATTAGAAGTGAATTAAGTGGAGAAAACACCTTTGTGCACTTCTACTTGGCCACATTTTTAATGAAAAATCTTCATAGATATGTGGGAAAATATTTTCTATAGATATATCCATCTAATATCTATATAACCACATATATCCAGTCTGTATATGTAAGTGTGAGAGAATATGAAATGCAGCCCATATATCCATCAGCTAGATTTTAAATTATTGCACATTGTCATATCTGCTTTCTCTCTATTTTTCCTTTGCTACAGTTTTTCCAGCATGGCCCAAACATATGTTACCCTTAACTATTCTGGGAGATACCTAGAGATAAGAATTTAAAAATACTGTCCCATACCGTCATCCCCTCTGACAACCTGAAAAACAATGGCACGGAATTCCGGGCAGCCGTCCCCGCGCTCCCGCTGGCCTCTCCCGGAGGGCTCCCTGGGTGCGGACGCCGGGCTCGGGCAGTGGGGCTACGGGGCCGAGAGCGCCCCCGTGTGGCTCGCTCTGCTCCCCGGAGAGAGGGTCCGGGGACAGACGCAGTCCAGCAGAGCCACTCATAATCAAAAGACATTTATTTTACTTTGGAAGAATAGTTTAGAAAGAAGTACGGAGTACCTAGAACAAACTGTTTGTTGCTGATGTTTTATTTATAAGGAAAATGGTCCGAACGGACTCTTTAGAATCCTCCCCCTCTGCAAGGTGCACCTCACATGGGCTCCCTGATGAACAGGGTCTCTCCCCTCCTCCAGGGCGCCCCCACAACATGCCAATGCCCCCCACCCCCACCCAGCAACAGGATCAAGGCTCTCTACCTCTCTCTTTTTGGGTTGAATTTTCATGGGTTGTTTTAATCACATGTAATTTATACACCATAAGATTCACCCTTTTAAAGTGTACAATCCAATGGTTGCTAGTATATTTAAAAAGTTGTGCCACATCATAAACTAATATTTTCATAAAACAGAGTATTTTCATCACCTCCCCCAAAAGCTCTGTATCCATCAGCGATCGCAGCACCCCCACCCACCGCCTCAGGCCCCGGCAACCACCAATCTACTTTCTGCTTTGCTTGCTCTGGACATTTGTGTAAATGAAATCATAGAGTCTGTGGCCTTTTGTGTCTGGCTTCTTCTACTTAACATAATGTTCTCAAGGTTCATCCATGTAGCATGAATTAGGACATAATTCCTTTTTATGACCAAAAAAATATTCCATTGTGTATATGTAAAAATATATGCAACATTTTGTTTTAGCTATTCTTCAGTTGATTGACATTTGGGTTATTCCCACCTTTGTCTAACATGAATAATGCTGGTATGAACATTTGCGTACAGTTTTTTGTGTGGACATATGTCACATGTTTTGGGTCCTTTATTCCATTAACATGGTTGATTGTGTTGATTTAGTATTGAACCAACCTTTTGTTCCTGATATAAATACTACTTGGTCATGGTATATAATCCTTCTTATATGTTGCTGGATTTGGTTTCCTGCTATTTTTTTAGGATTTTTTTATCTGTATTCATAAGGGATACTGGCTTAATCTTTTTTTCTTGTGATGCTGTCTGGTTTTGCTACTGGGGTAATTCTGGCCTCACAGAATAAGCTGGGATGTGTTCCCCCTCTTTATTTATCTGGGAGAGTTTCTAAAGGACCGATGTTAAATCTTCCTTACACATTTGGGGGGATTCATCCGTTTCAACATCTGGCCCTGGGAACATCTCTTAAGGGAAGGTTTTTTTTTTTATTACTAGTTCAACGTCTTTATTTGTAAGTCTCTTCACATTTTCTATTTCTTCTTGTCTGAGAAGTTTGTAGAAATGTGTCTACTTCATCCAGGTAATCTAATGTTGCTATATGCCTCATTTCGTTTCACACTGTAACAAGTTATCCCAAATTAAGTGGCTTTAAATACACAAATTTAATATCAGACAGTTCCTGAGGTCAGATGTCTGGCATGGATTTCATGGGGCTAAAGCCAAGGTGCCAGCAGGGCTGCGTACCTTCTGGAGGCTCCAGGGAGAATCTGCCCTGCCTTTTACAGCTGCTAAGGCCGCTTCCCTTCCTGGGTCTGTAGCCCGTTTCTCCATCTTCAAAGCCAGCGGTATATTGGCTTCGAATCTCTGACTCTAACCTTTCTGCTCCCTTTTTCTCATAAGGGCCCTGTGGTTACATCGGCTCATCCAGATAGCCCGAATTAAAGACACTATGATAAGATCATTAACTTAATAATATGTTCAGAACCCCGTTTGCCAGGGGAGGTAACATATTCTTGTGTTCCAGGGATTAGGACGTTGACGTGTACGCGAACATTACTCTGTCACCACCATATATGATTGTTCATAGTAGTCCCTTGTAATCTTTTTAATTTCTGTAATATTGGTAACGACGGCCCCTCTTTTAATCCTGATTTTCATAATTTGAGTCTTCCTTTTTTTTCCCGGTCAGTCTAGCAAAAGATTATCAACTTTATCGGTCTTTTTAAAAAAAATCAACTAATTTCTCTATTGTTTTTCTATTCTCTTTTTATTTCCAGTCTAATCTTTATGTCCGTTCTTTTGCTTGCATGAGGTTTAGTTTGTCCTTCATTTTCTAGTTTCTTAACATTCTTAAGGTTTTTAGGTTATTTTAGGAAATTTAAGTTATTGATTCAGAAATTTTCTTCTTTCCTAATATAGGTGCTTACAACTTTCAATTCCCCTTTGAGTACTGTTTAAGGTACATCAAATACGTTTTGATTCATTGTGGGTTTTGTTTTCTTTCATCTCAAAATATTTCCTAATTTCCTGTATAATTTCTTCTTTGACCAGTTGGTTTTTAGTACTGTGTTGTTTAACTTCCACATACTTGTGAATTTCCCAAATTTCCTTCTGTTATTGATTTCTCATTTTATCCCACTGTGGTCAGAGATAATAATGTGTATGATTCCATTCCTTTAAAATTTATTGAGACTTGTCTTATGGCCTAACAATGATCTATCCCGACGGTTCCATGTGAACTTGAGAAGAATGTAATTACTTCTTTAAAGGTCCCATCCCCCCGTAACAGTCATATTCTGAGGTACTGGGGGTTAAGACAGGAATTTTCAGAGAACACAACTCAGCTTGTAGCAACGTGTAATGCATCTCATATGACCATAGCACCTGACACACAACATGTGCAGAATCATGCATGTCCCGGAACAGTGTGCGAGTTACAGTCGGTGTCAGGCGCGGAACCTCAGTGGCCAGGACCTTCACAGGCGAACGCGAATGAAACACAGTTGTGTCCTGCCCCCATCTCACCACCAGGGGGCAGCGGGCGCTCACTGACGCAGGCCCGGCCCTGCCGGGGACTGTGGAGCCGGGCCGTTCTGCGTTCTCTTCTCTCCTGTTCCCTGCCGTGCTGACGTGGCTGGGGGTCCCTGCAGACCCGGCAGCACTACAGGCTCCTGTCTCGTCCTCGGCGAGGGGAGAGGACGGTCTGTCCCAGGCTCCTCCTGTGTAGGATGCCTGCTGGGCGTAGGGTCTGCAGGACAGTCCCGTGTCCTCAGCCGGACCGTGCGTACGGGAGACTCAGGGTTCTGGGGCTCGTAGAGCCAGTGCGTTCACGTGGTGATGCTGACGAGGAACCCCCGGCAGTACACAGAGGAAGGGGGTCACTATCTCGAAGCTCCTGTCCCAACTCTCCGGGGCCCCCAGCTGCCCTTCCCGCCGACAGAGGCCTCCTGGATGCCCCCTCTTTTTCAATGACCACACTTCCAAGGCACGGAACCCTTAGCTCAGCTTTCTGCCAGGCGGGCAAGAGTGGCCAGTGCCTAGTGACATGGGGGTTGGGCAGAAATGCGTTGAGTCCCAGTTTCCTACAGGAGACCACCTTCCCCCTGCATTCTCGGGGAGCAGGCTACTCCCACAAGAGGGGGAGTATCTGCAGGGCCTGGGATTTAGGGCCCCCACGCATCCCGATCTGGCCAGCCTCTGCCTCATGAGCTGGTTACCCCTGGTTGCAGATAGAGCACTGGCCTGAGTGAGCACAAAGGTGACAGGTCACCGCATCAGTGCCCCAGGCAACCACCTGTACTGGGAGCTTGAGGAAAACCGAATGGAACCTTGCAGGTAAAATGACTCAGGATTACTGCCCATCTTCTTTCAAGCGTAAAGAAACTTTAAATACTAACATTCATAAAGTAGGAACCTTTCAAACTTCTAAAAGCACCCCTCTTTACACACAGGTTCGTAGCAGCATCGTTCACAGTAACCAAAAGGTGGAAGCCACCCAGGTGCCCACTGGCAGAGGAGCGGATAACAAACTGTGGCCCGGCCAATCAGAGAAACATTACTCAGTCTCACAAAGGAAGGCCATTCCGACACATGCTGCAGCAGGGATGAACTTGAGGACTTCATGCTCAGTGGAAGCACCAGACACAAAAGAGAAACATTGAATGGCTCCACTTACAAGGTCCCTAGAGTCATGAGGTTCAGAGACACAGAAAGTAGGGTGGGGGCACCAGGGGCTGGGGAGGGGTTCGGGGGGTGTTTAATGGAGATAGTTTCGGTTTTGCAAGCGAGGAAGAGGGAGGTGGACAGTGGTGATTGCACAATGTGGATGCACTGAAGGCCATTGAACTGTATAGACACTTAGAAATGCTTAAAATGGTAAATTTTATGTTATATACATTTTATAATAATAATAAAGTGACCACACATAAAAGGTGCCCCTCTGAAGGTGATATTCTGTCAGGAAGGAACCACAAGACCGAGGGGCTGGTGTCATCCTTCCCAGCTGCAGGGGCACTCTGCCGGCCCGGGGGGAAGGTGTGTGGCCAGAAGCGGAGGCCCTGATGTGTGTCGCCCTCAGGGAGGGTCACGCGCACTTCCTGAGCGAGAGCAGAGTCTTCTGCCACTCCGGGCCAGACTCATCCTCTCCCTGCAGAGAAGGGTGAAGGCTGTCGTGGGCCCTCCCTGGGGTGCCCTCATGCAGCCTTGGCCTTCTCAGCTTAGCCTCCCACCCCCAGGGCGTGGCCCCTGCTATGCCCCCTCCCCCAGCCAAAGGTCAACCGCCAGCCCGGGGCCGTGTGATCTGCAGTCCTACTGACCCCTGGGCTGACACAGAGGCTGAGACAGCAACGTGGAGGGGGCGGTGGGCTTGGGAAGGAGGAGGCAGGCCCCCGTTTGCAGAGCTCTCTCTCCCCTGGGCGGCTTCTTAGCTGGGCGCATGATTCCCCAAGGTCCTCATAGAGAGAGGGAATCCACGAACTTGGAGGGGAAAAAACTGTGTATTTCACTAACTCTAAGATTCAGCATTTTCTCCATCTATGAGTATAGGGCACCAATGACAATGGTTTTTAGGGGTCCATAGGGCTCACCAAGCCACACAAGGTGTCCATGGCCCCCTAAAGGGCTGAAGGACTGCTCTGTCCTAGAACATTGGCCGGGAACCACGAGGCCAGAGAGGGACCATCACCCCAGGACACCGGGGTAGGAGGCCAGCTGTGTGTGCACCCCCTCAGGGTCAGTTGGTATGTCATGCACAGCCTGCATGCAAGCTGGGGGAGTGTCTGGGGGGCTTCCCCCTCCTCCTGCAAACATGCCCCCAGCCAGGCCTTGGGGACGAGGAGAGGAGGAAGCCAGGTGGTGGAAATGGGACGTCTCATCTGTACTGAGTTTGACGGCCAGGGCAGTCCTGCTGGGCACTGGGGCAGGAGGTGCCCCTCAGCACCAGGACCCTCCCCTAGCTGCTCAGCCCGCCCGGTGGCCCCCAGAGCTTCCCGTGAGACTCTTGGTCCTGGCCCAGCTGGAAGAAGCGCTATGAGCAAAGAGAGGGGAGCAGTGAGGAGACGTGGCCCCTGAACCCAGTTCTCCTGTGCTGCCCAGAGGGTCACAGCAAGACCCCCGCCTGCTACCACCTGGCACGGTCTCTGAGCAGCTACACGCACCCTGTCTTTAGAAGGAAAAAGGACTGGACAAGAGACCCCAGCCATCCCTGCAGGACCCTGGTCTGCTGTTCCCAGCGTTGCCTGGCCCGGTGAGGACAGGAGAGGCCCCATCCCCGCCAGGTTGTGCTTCTGCCAGGCCCACGCCAGGGGTGACATCCAGGCCCCCAGGTGCTGGTCCAGTGCAGCAGGGCCCTGCGAATGCTGCCTGGTGCCTCCCACCCTCCCACCCGGAGTCCGCGGGGCTGGGGGCCAGCTGGCACCCACCTGTGTGGCCCGAGTGCCAAGCCCGGCTCTGGTGGAGGGCCCAGGTGGCCCCTGGGCACCTGCCGCTGCCTCCACCCACTGCGGTCTTGTTTGACCTCGGGCCAGTGACCTGCTCTCTCTACTTCACAGGCGAAGACCAGCAGTGCCGTCTGGAGGTCCTGAGTGCGAGAAGGCTGCAGCGAGGCTCATGGAGGAAAGCCCGTGTTGGATGAGCTATACTCGAGCCTCTCAGCGCAGCAGGTCACAGACGCCCCTTCCTGAGCACGGCGTCTCTGGATAAGAGGTGGCCTCCTCAGGAGCCCACCCTGCGGGACACACCAACTCCACGGGCGCTGTGGCACCATGCCCTCCTGGCCTCCTGAACCCCCAAGAACCCAAAATGACAGAAGTGACTTGCAGCAGGTCTGTACCCCAGCCTGCCAGCCAGGTGGAACTCGGGGTCTCCCCTCTCCTGGGATAAAGGACAATCCCGTTAACAAAAGCAGGGCATCTGTGACACCAAACTACACGGACAAGGGTAGCGTTTTCTTGTGCAAAAATGTTCCTTCCAGACACATTCAACTCCCGTATAGTTTAGAGGGCATGTCAGAGTTGACCCCCAGGCAGACTGTGGGTGGGGCTGCTGCCCAGACCCCATCTAGGAAGCGCTGCGGGTGCTGACACACACACACACACACACACACACACACACACACACACACACACACACACCAGGGTTGCGGACTGAGGTGCCAGGCAGGCGCAGGAGGGGGCTTTCTGGCTCCTGGATGACACAGTTAGGGCCACAGAGGGATTTCTGGGAGGTTAGAGAGGGAGTCAAATGCTGACTCCCCCAGAATGACTCACCCAGGCATCTGTTTGTGATTCCCTCTCCTCTGGTTTAGACTTGAAACCTCCCCAGGCCTCAGGAAGCAGGAAGGCAGGCTCTCCTGCCGGCCTGGCGGGTGCATGTTAGGGTGGAGGACTCAGTGATGGGTCCCTGCACCCACATAACTGGGCAGCTTCCTTTGGACCCCACATCTCCCCCTCCCAAGTTGGGCCCTTCACCCCTTTTCCTTGCCTAAACTCCCCCCTGTCTAACTTGACTCCTGAGACAAACAGCATCTAACCCACACGTTTCACATCAAGTGCTTCGGTCCCATAGATGCACTCTCAGCACCCAAGCCTACCCAGCATGCAAGGGGAGGGGCCGAGCCCACCACGCTGTGACTTTTGCCCCTGGGTTGCATGTTTCTGCATAACAAACACTCGTCGAGATACAGGGTGCCACCCAAGCGCCCACAGCAGGCCGGGTCTGTGCTGAGCACCCCCACCAGGCGCCCGAACAAGGGGAGGCTTTTGGCCCAAGGAGGATGCCCACTGCCTGCTGCCGGGCTGGGAAATGCCCAGAGGACTGTCCCTAGAGGCTGCCATCCTGCCCACACCCTGAGCTGGTTTTGGGGACCCTTAAGGTGGTTTGCAACATGAAAGGGTGGCAACCTGGCCCCACACCACCGCCCTTGGGAACCTGGGCAGAGGCGGGCAGGAACAAGTATGTGAAACTAGACCAGCATTGAACTTGACAGAGATCTGGGTGATAAAAAGGCAACTGGAACAATGGGGGGAAAGCCAGAACCAGGGGTGCAAGAATAATCTACCAGGGCTCTTAACCCAGGGCTTTCCTGAAGGGAAAAAGAAACGCAATAAAAACAAACTCAAGTTCATGGTGGCAACAATGAAACAATCTGGCTTCTCTTGTGCTCCATTTTATTGGCCTCCAGAGGTTCTATGTTTCTAAAGATTAGCCTTCCCCTGGGAAATGAGAAAAAAAGAAGAAACAGCAAGGATTAGTTCCCCTGTCATGAAGTCATTCTTGTGCGAGCTCCCCTGGGAGGCCTGCGCCCCACGGCTTCTGAAACTGCGTCCCGGGCCCCCTCAGCTCAACTGGGGAAAATGCTAGACACATCTCGGGATCACAGCAGGACAAACAGGAACGGCCCCAAGCCGCGCTTCCTTCTGAAGAGAGCCTTCTGCCTGGCCCCAAAGAATGGCCCTGGGGCGCCCGCCCCATGGCGGCCACCGGGCAGCCACATCTTAAGGCAGCAGATGGTCCCGGCCGGGCCAGCAGGACAAATACTGATTTTTATTCCTGATTAGTAATTGTGTGCCTGAGATGTTTTGAGCTGAAAAAATATACAAGAGTTTCCCTAGAGAAAATATCCACACTCATTTTTTGGAACCACTTAACACAACCTTGCACCCAGTAAACGCACGTTTGGAACGACATGACACATTTCTTGACTTGGAAGAACTGCTGGTACAAATTGATGTCATCACAATAGAGATTAATGTGCCTGTTTTATTAGCCTCCCGGACCGCAGGTGGGTGGTGAGCCATTGTTATTTGGCTAGTTAATATTATTTTTACATAAATCAAGGTAACGCCTAACAAAGTCTGAGTCTTTAAATCAACCCGCCTTTTCCTATTTGGAACGTGAAGCTGGGCTGTGGCCAAGAGCACCGGGAAACAGAGGGCTCCAAGTGGCATTTCAATAAGGACCGTGCCCGTTCACGACAGGATGCCGGGCTCACAGCTCACAGCTACTTGCCAATATTACAAGCAAGTCTTGGGAGAGCCTCACATTAATACTGACAGACATCCTGCTACCGCAGTTACTAAGTGGCTCATGCTGTTACACTGGGAGAAAGAAGGACGGAATGGGGCGGGTGTATCAGCTTGCTGGGGCAGCCGTAACAAAGGGCCGCAGGCTGGGGGCTTAAACAACAGAAATGCATTTCCTCCCAGTTCTGGGGGCTGGAAGCTGAGATCAAAATGTCAAGAGGGCTGGTTTCTCCCGAGGTCTCTCTCCTTGGCTGGCAGATGGCTGTCATCTCCCAAGGGTCCTCACAGGGCCGTCCGCTGTGTGTCTGTGTCCTTGTCTCTTCTTACAAGGACACAATCATATTGTATTAGGGCCACCCTAGTGACCTCATTTTAACTTACCTCTTTAAAGGCCCCATCTCCAAATACAGTCACATTCTCAGGTACTGGGAGTTAGGACTTCAACACATGAATTTGGGGGTAGGGACACAAATCAGCCCATGGCAGGAGGGGTGGGGGGTGGTGAACAGAAGAATTGGGGCATATTTTTGCTGTTGTGGAAGGAAATGGAAAGGAAGAAAGAGAAAAAAAAGAAAAATGGACGATCCCCAATCCTCTGCTATTCTTTCCAAGAAGGGCAGCTCAGCAGGGGTGGCCTGACTTGGAGGGACAGATGAGAGGGACCACGGGCCAGGGGGTCTGCCTCCAGGGCCCTCCACAGAGGTGCTCTGACGGCAGCCATGACAGTGGCACGCGGGGCGGGGTGCGGTTCTGTGTCTGTGGCGTTCCTTGCAGAGACAGGCGAAGGACCCAGGGAGGATGCCTGTGCGGGCAGGCGGGGGTGGAGGACCTCAGAGTGAGCTGCTCCCTGCCCACTGCCCTGGGCTCTGTGCCCACTGCCCGGAGCTCCCTGCCCACTGCCTTGGGCTCTCTGCCCACTGCCCTGGGCTCCCTGCCCACTGCCCAGAGGTCCCTGCCCAGGACTCAGGACATCGGGGCCTCCAAACGCCCTTTGAGTGCTAAGCAAAGATGGTCGGCAACTTCAGGAGAGGATCTCTGACTAGTCAACATTTTTTGATTTTTACTTTTTATTTTTAGAAAACCAATAATGCTTACTCTTTCAGAGGGGTTTTGCTCTTTTTTGAATTGACACTGAGATCTGGCTCTCTCTGCTCTGCCCGCGTGGATCCCAAGGAAGACGTCCAGGACCATCTGGGGACAGCACTATCGTTGCCATGAAGGACTCTGACGAGTTCCAAGTCTAAGAGCTTCAGAGCAGGGGGAAATCAAGAAATGCAGATCAGATGTGATCAGAGAATGCCCCAGCTTGTGACGCATCACCAGAAATAAGAGAATCCCCGACAGAGTTTTGGACCCGCACAAGTACATGGTCAACAAAAACCAAGCCAGGAGGGACTGCGTCAAATTCAATTACTTTTCTTTATCAAATGACACATTCAGCAGAGTGAAAAGGAATGAGCAAGAATAATTACAAACCACGTATCTGATAAGGGATTAATATCCAGAGTATATTAAGAACTCCTGCATCTCAACAACAAAAAAACCAAATAGCCCGATAAAAAACAGGCAGAGGACTTGACTAGGCATTTCCCCAAAGAAGATGGAACAGATGCCCGCAAGCACAGGAAAAGATATTAGCATCACTAACCATCAGAGAAAGGCAGATCAAAACCACAGTGAGACAGTAGCACACCCGCCGGGACGGCTCTCAGAGGCAGAAAGAACAAGTGCGCGCAAGGACGTGGCGACCCCAGAACCCTTGTTCCGCTGGTGCGGCTCCTGTGGAAAAGAATGCGGAGTTTCTTCAGACATTTTAAAATAGAAATACTCTATGTCCCAGCAATACCACTTCTGGGTATGTATCCAAAAGAATTGAAAGCAGGGTCATGAAGAGAGATTTGTACATGCACAGCAGCATTATTCACAACAGACAAAAGGTGGAAGCCACCCCAGTGTCCATGGACGGATGAAAGGGCGAACAGATGTGGTCCATCCAGATGATGGAATATTATTCAGCCTTGAGAAGGATGAACCTTGAGGACATAATGTAGGAGAAGACAGTCAGAAAAACACAGATGCGATATGATTGCACTGAAATGAGGTCTCTAGAGTGTCAAATTCACGGAAACAGAAAGTAGGATGGCGGTACGAGGGGCTGGGGAGCAGGGACTCGGGAGTTACTGTTTAATGGGGTCAGTTCTGGCTCTGCAGGATACAAACGCTCCTGGAGATCTGTGAGCAGACTTAACACCACTGCACCGTACCTCACACACATCCAGGACGGTGAGTTTTATGATGCTTGTGTTTTAGCTCGCACACCATCACACCTCAGTGACCACACACCCACTGTTCCAGCACCTCCCCACTCTGAGCTCTATCTGGGAGAACAACACAGCTCCTTCCTACTTTTCCACTTTTTGGTAAAATGACAGAAACCCGTTCCTTCCAAATGCTGTATTCCTCCAGGAATGAGGATGAAGTGGACAAGAGTGTTTATCCCAAAGACCTCTGCGACTGAGGCAGCCATGTGATGGTTTGGGAAGGTCCCCTTTCAGTGGAGCTCCCGGTGTGATCGGGGACGGCTTTCCTCCAGCAGGTCGACTCCTGACCACCGTGGGCCGCCATGCAGGCGGTGGCCCAGGCAGGCACTGCAAAGGTGCAGCATGGACGGTGGTCCTGGGGCAGCATGGAAGGACAGACTATGTCTGCTCGGCCCGCCTGTCTCTGCACACGGAGCAGCAGAGAGGAAAGACGGCAACCAGAAGCTGCCCGGTGAGCACCTGGTGAGTCTCAGTCGTGTGAAATGACAGTGGTGACAACATGTGAGACGACAGGTGCCGTGTGACTTTATGGAAGATCTTTGCATCCAGGCATGGCGGGCAAAGGTAACCTCACGCTGAGAGATGGCAAAGAGACAGACATGGGAACGCGAGGTCTAAAAATTTTAAAGCTTTGACGGGGCAGACCCAGGACGCCCTCCCATGGTTGGCTCCGTGGCTGCCCGGCTGGCAAACCGGCTCCAGAATTCTGGAGCTGCTCGGGCTGTCGTGGGAGATGTGCCACTCAGGTGTGCCAGCTACTGGATCCTTTTTTGGCTGCTCTACATTATTTTCCCTTGTAAAAGGGAAAAAGAGATGATGAAAATCATTGTAAAAGATACATCAAAGAAACGATAAAAAGTCTACTTGTTTCTTTCAGATCCAGATTTTGAAAATTTTACTTTTCCTGGGAAACTGTCCATTTCAATGAAATGTTCAAAGGTGCTAGCACATCGGTGTGCGTGGCACTCTCTTATTACTTTACAACTTCTCCTCTGTCATGCCTGCCTTCACTCCTCATCTTCAACATGTCAGTGAAGATCCCAGGCCGTGCCAAACATGGGCTAAAGGGCCAGAAGGAGGCAGGTGGCGGGGCTCGGGTGGCGGGTCATGGCTGAGGGGTGGTCGGAGGAAGTGAAAGACGGGTCAGAAGGCTGGAATAACCGAAGGCCATCCTGGCACGGGGAGAGCAGCCCAGGGACTGAGAAGAGAGCCTAGGGCCAGACTCTAGTAACGTGGAAATGTGGCAGGTGGCCACGTGGCGTGGCATGTGTACGGAAGCAAAGGGATTTCCACTCACATCCTGGGGTAGTGCGCTGTCCACGTGGGGAGGAAAATGGAACTGAATCCCTACCTCACACTGTACCCCCAAACACCTAACATACAAAGTCACTCTGCAGAGGAAAATCCAGAAAGCTATCATGACAACTGAGTACGAAATATTAACTTGTGAATTAAAGCACCGAAAATATGAAGCAGGTTGAGAAAGCAGCCTTCAAGCAAATGTAAAACTTCTGTATATTAAAAGCCCCTACAAAGTAGTGCAAAGACAGGCCACAAGGGGGAGGAAATATTTTCAGGGAACAGAGCTGACCCAGTAGCAGGAGTCGGCGCGCTCAGAGGATCCTTACAGATGAATCGGGAGACCTATACCCCACAGGAAGAGGGGGAAATAGGAAGTGGCGGTTCACAATTGGAAACGGAATGGCCAATAAATACAGGAAGAAGCTGCTCTCCTGCCTGCCGGTGGGAGGCCACCGGGGCAGCTGAGGTGGAAAGAGCTGTGGGGACAGAACTTCGTAGTCCACATGGAGTGATGTGGCGAGTGCGTTCTCAGACCCGTACCTCCGGGAGCACGCCTGCCCGCCCGAGAGGGTGGAGTAGCTGACTGTGCAGGGAAAACTGGAAGCCACCTCTGGCCAGTGAACAGGGAAGGGGGCGAACAAGAGAGTGGCCCAGCCCGGAGGTGGCATTCCTGTTGAAGAGCAAAATTCAGCCCCGTGCATTTTAAAGATCTTATTGACTTCATTCAGCAACTCACGAATTGGGCACAGACAGCAGGTAAAAAGGAGTCTGAGCAGGTGAACAAAATTAGAGATTTTTACAGGCAGAAGGGAGCTGGAAAGGCGGGGTGGTTCCTGCGGGGTCACCGTCCTTCAGGGGACGGCAAGGCGTGTCAGGCAGGCGGCGTCCCCGTGCTGCTCAGCGATCCCTGCCTGGCGGTTTAAGACTCCATTTCCAGCCGAGTCCAGACTCTCAGCACGTGAAGTCTCAGTTGGCTGACATGGGACTTAGCATCAGTGACTCCATTTGGGGCCTGTTTTCCTGTGTTTAACATTGCTGTACTCTGCTCGGAATGGCCCCCGCCATGCACCCTGGGGCGGTGCATCCGGTGGCCCCAGAGTTGCATGCAAATGACTGAGAGTGACATGTGTCAGCAGTGACTGTGAGGTGTTACACTCTGGGGGTGAGGAAAGGCGGCTGCAGAAAGATAGATGAGGGTGCAGACCACCCAGATACACAGGCATGTGGTGAGCTTCTGTAGACAGTGGTACGTGTGTGTCAATTGGTATTAAAAGTGCACACACACACGCACACACAGAGTGTTAACATCAATTCAGGACAAACTCTATCTTTTCAGGGATTCTGGAACATAGACTCTATTTGGAATAATTTCCTTAAGCTGGATGGGGGCCCCCAGGGTGTTTGTGATATAAGCTCTTTGTATTCTTTTTCTTTTTGGTCTCAACTACTTCATCAAAGAAATGGTTTTTAAAGACTGTAGCACGAGAGCTGCCCCTCAACTTCACTCCTAAACATGACCCTCGTCGGCCACACTGGGACCTCAGCCAGCCAGCGGTGAGGAAGGACAGGAGGCGGGGGGCTGTGCGGGGCAGGGCCAGGGCACCAGGCTCAGCCCCCAGAGGTCGGCCAGTGGGCAAGGCTGTGGGAGGGGGAGCCCGTGGGGCGAGGAGGCCGAGAGGAGAGCCCTGCAGGGAGAGAGCACGGACAGCCAGGCGCAGGCAGGAGCCGCCCCTGGGCCAGAGGCTGAGGGTGGGCAGAGCCGCGGCACAGCCCCCGAGGACAGCAGACCCTTGGGCCCCGTAAGCCACCTGGGCCAAGACCCCCCCTTCCCAGGCGCCTCTCACCCGGGAGTCCAGCTCTCCCCAGACTGGCAGGTCACATCAGACGGCTCATGACCCTGGGGACAAGCGGTCTCCGTGCCCACTGTGTCCCTGGGAGCCAGTCCGCCACCTGGGGGCCAGCATCTCGTTTCCCTCCCGTGTCACCGGTTCCTGAAGTCTGAGGCCTACAGTGTTTTTCTGTTTGTATTGGTTGCTGCTTTTTGGGAAGTTTATTTTACTAGTTTTTGTTCATTTTTCTAAATATTAGGAAAGAGATTCTATATTGCCCTCTGCTATCTTAACCTGAAAATCCTTTTTTTCTTAATGCATAGGTAATTCCTAACCTTTTACACTTGTCTAGCAAACGCATCCTACCTTCACACAGTAGGCGTCACCCCTGACCTGTGAGCTGGGTGCGTGGGCCCCCCTGCAGGGCACCCCCGATGTCAGTGTGGTGGGGAACCTGCCCCTGCCCTCTCTGTGATGTGCCTGTGAGGTTCAGCATGAGATTGAAAGTGGGCTTCGAAGCTCAGGAGGCTCAGGAACGTGGGCCCTGGGGTGGGGGCACCTGGGCAGGGGGGGGCACCCCAGGCCAGTGAAGCAGAGAACGTTCACTTGTTTCTCCTGTGACCCTGCTGGGAGAGATTTCACTGGAAGAAACAGTTTTATTATTAAATAGCAAGACCACCTGACAGCTGTTTGTACTGCGTTTCCCGTCTGTTTGATAAGGAGTGGAAAACCATGGAATGGAAGCCCTGATGTGGAGAAACACAGGGCTCAGATCTCCGTGCTCGCAGCCGGAGGTGGCCGAGCTGCCCCGGGGAAGTGAGCTGTGTAGCTGGAGTGGGGTGCGGGTACGGGGCCCCGCTGTAGGCCAAGCCTTCCCAAGGGCAGGTGCTGCTAGAGTGTGTGGGTCCCCTGGCCCTCCCATCACCCGGCTGTCTATTTCCAGGGCATCAGCCACTTGCTCAGAAGCAGGCAGGGGCAGCCCCTGCTCAGCAATCACCAGGCTGCGTCTCTGGCCCTGTGGAAGCCCCGTGGCTGTGACAGGTCACCACGGTGGGCGTGAGGAGGGGCGGGAGGTGGCTGGGAGAGGCAATGACCGAGGAGAATAAACACTGGCTTCTGGCAGCTGATTTTTCTTTTTTGGTATCATTAATCTACAATTACATGAGGACCATTACGTTTACTAGGCCCACCCCATCACCAAGTCCCCCCAACAAACCCCATTACAGTCACTGTCCATCAGCGTAGTAAGATGCCACAGAGTCACTACTTGTCTTCTCTGTGTTGCACAGCCCTCCCCGTGTCCCCACCACAGTATGTGTGCTGATCATAATGCCCCATTTCCCCCTTCTCCCTCCCTTCCCACCCACCCTCCCCAGTCTTTTTCCCTTTGACAACTGTCAGTCCATTCTTGGGTTCTGTGAGTCTGGCAGCTGATTTTTGAAGACAGCGTTACTCCATTTATTTCATTTCATTTCACTTTGTTTTTTAAAAGATGCCTAACATTCTTGCAAGATTAAAAAGAGTTTTGGAGATTTGGTTGCAAAACAATGCAAAAAACACTAAGCATTATTGAATTGTACACTTAGGGTTAAGATGCCAAAGTTCATGTTACGTATATTTTACCACGATTAGCAAGGAAAAAAGGGGGAGGATGCCCAGGACTTAAAGGAGAGCCCTGGGAAGCTGTGGTTTCCGCATCTGCCCCTTTTCCATTTGCTTCTGCACACTTCAATTCACTGACCATTGATTTAAGAATGAGGCCTACGAGGAAGGCAGGGTCACCAGCCCCCACCTGAGGACATGAGGTGGCCCCAAGCCGCGCTGGGGGGCCCCAGGCACCGGAGGGATGTTGCAGGCGACGGGGTGGAGGGGGCGGCGCGGGCGTGCGAGTGAGGACGGAGTGATCAGCACGGCCGCTGCCCTCTGGGGTCTGGGACCGCACGGAGACCATGACCCCAGTGCCTCGAGGGGACCAGGCTTGAGTCTGACCCTGCATTTTTCAAGGAAAGGAGCCATAAACCCCAGCAAAAGCATCAATACTGGTGTTAGAAAAGCAGATTTTAGGGACGAGAAATGGAAACTAGTTTCTTCCCAGCCAAGCCACGGAAGCCCTGAAATCTAGCCCCTGAGGCTTGAAAGGCCAGTTGTGGCTCTGGGCCAGGGCGCGGTCGCCTGCACTCCCTCGGGCCAGCAGGAGTGGCCAGCGCAGGGTGGCACCCCCTCCAGTCCTGCCCCACACGTCCCCCTGGAGACGGCTGCAGCCTGACCCCCACCCAGCTCAGCCCATCTCAGCCCCGGGGCCCTGGGAAGCCCCACCCACCCTGCAGGTCCGCCTTCCTCAGAGGGACCCTCCCTGGGCCCCAGCTCCCAACGCGCGGTCACCACACTTAGTAAATGTTTATAGATTGTGCTGTCACCTGCTCACGTCTCTCCCCGACTCTCTGGCCTGCTTGGTTGTGTATCCCAAGCGCCTGGCAGGAAGAATCGCTTGTTGAAAGACAAGTGAAAAAGCAAGGCTCTGAAAAAAGGAAAAATCTCCTCCAGTCACTCAGCAAATCCACGGGGCTGGTGAGCCCCAGCCCACCCCGGGCAGGCTTTCCCTGGCACCAGCCCAGACTCACAAAATGCGCTGCTCATAAAAACTGCACTGTTTTCGAGGTTGAGCATATTACTGGGGAAGAGCCATTGTAAGCATCACGGACACGTGGTTGGTTCCGCGTCCAGGCTCCTCTTCGGGAACCTTCCCCCAGCCCTGCCCGGGAAGCACCTGGGCTGACCTCATTCCCATGTCTTCCAGCAGAGGACACACATCCTGTGCCGGGCTCTCCAAACGCAGATGCAGCCCGGCTCGGGGGAGGCCAGGAGCTGGGCCACAGTGTTGTGCTGAGAGAAGCTGCACATTGCAAAGACCCTCTCCTTGCTCCCGACCGGCATGGGAGCCTCATTCCCAACAGGGAGAGCCGCCCTGACCCCGCCACGCACAGGGAGGCGTACTCGGGTCCGCAAAACTGTCCCGGGCCCCCCGTGTGGGCCGGCTGCCACAAGCGCAAGGTCTGGCACTGCTCTTCTGTGAGGGCAGCAATCTGTTGGCAGGTGGGAAGACTGACGGGAAAGGTGGAGGGGGCACCTTCCGAGTGTGGGGCTACGTCTGTCTCTTGTGGGCTGCGGGGTTTCATGAGGCTGTTCATCTGTCAAAACCCGTCTGATGGGAAACACGATCTGTGCATTTCACTGGATGAAAATTATGCCTAATTAAAAAACAAAGAAAAATGAAGTCACCCACACCCATTAGGATGGTTACTATTAAAAAAGAAACAGAACATAGCAAGTGTTGGGAAGGGTACGGAAAAGTTAGAACCCTTGTGCGCAGAATAAAAATTGGTGGGAATGTAAAATGGTGCAGCTGCTGTGAAAAGCAGTCCGACTGTTCCTCAAATATTAAAAATACCAATTGCCTCTGATCCAGCAATCTTACTTCTTGTCATACATTTAAAAATGATTGAAAGCAGGGTCTCCAGGAGATATTTGTACAGCCATGCTCATAACAGCATTACTCACCATAACCAAGAGTGGAAGCAACCCAAGTGCCCATGGGTGGGTGGAGGGGTCAGCAAAATGCAGCAATGCAGTGCGCCGAATGCACATACCCTGGGAGGTCACTCGGCCTTGGAAGGGAAGCACGCTGTGGCATGACCCTCAAGGACGTGATGCTCAGTGAAAAAGCCAATCACAAAAAGACAAATACTGTATGATTCCACTTACATGCGGTCTCCAGAGCAGACAAATTCATACAGACGGAACACAGAATGGTGGGTGCCAGGGGCTGCGGTGTGGGAAACGGGAGTTGTCACTTAAAGAGGACACAGTGTCAGAGTGCAAGATGAAGAGAATTCTGGAGAGGAAGGTGGTGGCGGTGGTGCGGCCATGTGAACGTGCTTAAGGCCACTGAGCTGCACATGGTACATTTTATATTATGTGTATTTTGTAATGAAAAAGTGGAAAAAAATACAAAGAACCAAAAGCAAACAAAGAAAACCACAGAGATGGCGGAAAGACGTCCATGAGCCACGTAGACAGCCAGCTCGGCCGCCAAGGAGCAGCCCCATGAATTAGGTTTTCAAGTGCGGGACACAGTTTTGGAGAAAGGATATTTTAACAGCATCCAGGCAGACGGATGGCAAAGCCTGAGAGTCTGACTGGACTTCAGGGTGGCCCCTGGCAAGTGTGCACTTCAATGCATTAAGCCACTACTGCAGCTTCTGAAATAAATTGACTTCTAAATAGACTTTTCTACTGAGGAGATGATTCCACAACCAACCTGGGCTCTCCGTGACTTAATAAGCTTGCATCATGAGTTTTTGCTCTATTTAAGATTTCAGATATTCTGAGCTGGAAACAATTAAGTTGCTAGTTTTCAGAGCTGAAGAAGAGCAGAGTCCTCACCCTTAATTTTTACCTGAATGCCGGGGGTTGGGGGCAGAAGTGTCACTCGGCCGTAGCTTTCCCTGATGAGCCCTGCTTCCAGAGGAAATGCCAGCTGTGGGCCAGAGAGACCCCGCGAGCGAGAACCAGCCCCAGGCCTGCATGCCCACCATACCTTGGGCCTTGCCAGCCCGTCAGTGGCTTCTCAGCTCTTCCCGCATCCCATGGGTCGCTTCCCAGGGCAAACCTGCTACCCTTGGAGCAGCTGGTGCTGCCAGGGGCCAGGGAGCCGCTGCCGGGATGGATGTCGTCACACCCATGGGCTGCCGGCCCAGACTGCCCGGGACAGGCATGCCTCCTGGCGTCCCTCTGGCAGCAGAGGGAGTGTCCCCAGCCAGTGTCCCTTTGAAGAGAGTCTGTGAGCCCTGGGTAGAGACCTGACTGCCCGCTGGGGGCCCACAGTGGGCCCCGCCCTCTCATGACATCCAGGGATCCTCAGAAGGGCCTCCGGCAGCCACAGGTGCTAGACGGGTCAGTTCACCTGTGGCCAGTGCCCTCTCTCCACAAATCATGAGGAGCGGACCCCCTGGCCCAGGGCTCCTTCCAGCCTGATTAAGACCTGAAGGTCTGGGCTGACTGTGTGAAATGCTGCTGCCAACCCAAAATTTTGCCATCACAGAAAGGGACGCCTGACTTGAGGCTGGCAAACCTCTCCAGGAGGGGCCAAGCAGGAAATATTTTTGGCTCTGTGGGCCACATGATCTCTAGTTGTATGAAGAAAACAGCCACAGATAATCCATAAGCAAATGCACGTGACCGTGGCCAAAAAAAGTTTTACTGTGGATGCTGACACGGCAACTTCATAGAATTTGCACCAGTCATGAAACAGTCTTTTAATTTTTTTCAACCATTTAACAATCCAACGACCATTTTTATCTCCAGAGCCACTGGATCAGGTGGCAGCATGTGAGGGGGGCGGCCCTGGCCCACAAGGGGCCTGCAGGTGGCCCTCAACAGCCCTCTCCCCTGGGATCAGCCTTGGGCAAAATGCGAAGCCACCGTGACACGGCTGCAGAGGAAGCAGAGTGGACAGAGACAGGGGCAGCAGGGCCATGGGTCAAAGCGCACCCGTGCTGTGCCCCGGACCTACGCCCGGCCCTGAGACCAGCATGCCTCCCTCCCCTTTCCTGAGCGGCCTGCAAAACACACGTGATGCGGCTCCTGTCCCCGCAGACCTGTGGTGGACCTTTGCACTAGAAAATTAGCCCAGAAATGGTACAAGCCACCCTCCCCAGTGGGGAAAGCCCCACCGAGCACCCGCTCCAGGGCCTGACGCAGGTGCCTATGTGACCACACAGGGCCACCAAGGCCCAGACATGCAGCGCCACCCACAGGCGCCGCAGGCCTCAGGGCAGCCAGCCCGCAGTCCCGCACTTGCCTCCCAGCCTGCCGTCAGCCATGCACACCTGCGGCAGGTGCAGCAGGGCCCTGGGACCCCACCACAGCCACCGGCTCGCAGCTTGCACCCATCCACAAATGTGGCAGCATCTCAGCTCTGACCCGAGTCCTGGTTGGGATCCAGAAACACGCCCTTAGTTTTAGCTTCTCTGTGACTGTTCCCTGCTCTGCAAAATGGGCATGAAATATTGAATGGCTCTCATGGGTTGTTGTGTGGGTTGAGACAAAACAGAATAAAATAAAGCCCAGCCCAGCCTCAGAGAGCCCCCGACCCCGTCAAGCATATCAGTTGATTAAACCGGCTCCCTGGCGGCTGGCTGACCACAGGTGACCGGCAGACGAGGACTGCACACAGCCCTTAACCCATGTCGGCTGTCCTCAGACGTGCCATCCAGGGCCAGGACGACAGTGGGTGCTGCCCTGGGCCTCCCTGCCTCTCCCACACCAGGACCCTGGCACCCCACAGTGCATGCCCTGGGTCAGGGGGAGGGAAGCAGCCACAGGCAGGCCCCCAAGAGGGAAAAGGGGATGGAGGGGACAGTGCGTGACAGGCAGCACTTCTGTAGGGGAAGATGAGAAACTTCTGGAAACGACTGCAACCTGCACAGCAATGCAAATGAGCTCATGCCGCTGGCAGTGCATTTAGGAATGGTGAGAACGGCCGATTTTATGTTATGTGTGTTTTGCCACAATAAAAAATGAGAAGGAAAAGTCACCTTGGGGAAAAACATTCCAAAGAGAACAGCATCCGGGAGCATTTCCAAGGTCATACTTAGATTTGTGCTTCCCCAGTCAGGAATTTGATTTATGACATTTGATTTATTCTGTTCCCACCTTATCAGCACTTCCAAAGATGTGAAAACAGAACTGGAGCTCCTCCAGTCACTCAGCAACGACAGGCCCAGGATTAAAGGGCGGCCACATGGGGCGCTGACTGCTCCCTGGCTGCCTGCCAGGCTGCCCCACCCGGCCTGGGCCCAGGTCTCCAGGTCACTGATGGGAGCCCGGGTTTTGCAGCCTCTGCTCAGGGGTCTCATGGCCTGTCTTCACCTCACATCAGGTCAGAGGGCAGCCCCTGGGCAAAAGTCCCTCCAAACGTGCTCTGTGCAGCGCGTGACACACATGCTCTGCCAAGCCTGCACATCCAGGGGCTCCTCGTGGGTGACCCCCCAGCCCCGAGTCCACCCCCGTCGTGATGCTGGGCAACTCCTCCAGCCCAGAGGCATGACGTGCATGTGCCCTGCACCCCAGGAAATGGCTGGAGTCTGGTTGGCTCCAAGCGACCCTCCGGCTCTCACATGCTTTCCCTGTGTCCTTCAGACCCCACACCCAGCAGGGGAGGAGAGAAGGGCTTCCCCCAGTGTGCCGGCACAGTGGCCACATGTGCACAAATCTGCCTCTATCCCTGGCACATCGTGCCAAGCGATGGCAGAGTGCACGGGTAACATCAAAGCCCAGGGGAGACAGGGCGGCAGCACAGGCTGGACACAGAGGCTGTGTGGTCCAAGCAAAGAACTCAGGGAACCGTTTTTAAACAAGTGAACTTGCTTCGGGAATCAGGGTATGGTAACATCTTTGCTCTGACAAGCTGGGTATTGGGGATCTGCCCTGTGCAGCCCCAAGAACACTGGGTTCTGAAGCCCCCATGCCTGCAGCCCCAGGAATTCTGGGTCTGGAGAAAGCCCCGTCCGAAATAAGCTGCTGATCTAGGTGGAGTTTCCTAAACCCAATGAACCTGTAAGAAAACCAACTGATTAATAAGTATTTAGTTTTCTTTCCACCGCCTGAACAACAACCTGCCATTGTGATAAACATTCAGGGACCAAGTTAAGCAGTGTGAGAAAACAGGAAAAATAAACTCTGAGTCTTTACATAAATATATACTCTACCAAAATCTAAATTTAATCTATGAACTAGCACAAGACAAATGCAAAGGTCATGCAGAGTTCTCTGCCTCTGCTCCCACACAAAAATCTCTGTCATTCCCGTTGCTCTTATACAATACAAAACTTTGAACTGTTTATAAAATAATACAACAGACGCACAATCACTCAAGAACACAGTTATTCTGCCCTTTGAAGCTGTCTGCAGCTCAAGTATTACACAGGCAGGAAGCAGAAATTGGTGCTTTGATTTGTTTAAAATAAATTAAACACAACTGGCAACCATATTTCCTCTTATTCAGAGGAAGTTACAAAAGGTTCAGAAGGTACAGAAGACCAAAAATACCAGGTGACTTTGAAATAAAGAGCCAGTCTCTTTATCAGCAAAAAACTGCAAATACTGGCCCTCAGTGTACCTTTGAAGACCTTGCAAGCAGAAATTTTAGAGATGTTTCTGCTGTTCAAAATAGCTTGGAATTAACTCCGTGTTTCTTTCAAATTGAAGAGTAAGTCATTCGAATACATGTGCATCAACATTTTAGAATCCGGACTTTTTTTCCCTTTGAAATCCAAGCCTACACTTACGCTTGTTGAGCCACTCCCTTCCCCAGTAGACTTAACTGTTTCAAAACCTGCCCACCAGGGACACTGTTCCAGTTTGGTGCTGAAGGCAGCCGCGTGGTGCCGCGGCCGGTCTCCAAGGGCCGCATTGCGGGACACCCGCGTGCGTCTGTTCCTGAGCAGCAGAGCCAGCAGGGCAGAGGGCAGAGGCCTGGGCCCAGGGTACATGGGGCCCTCCTGCACTCTGTCTGCAGAGGGAAGCACACGCTCGTCCACGCTGGGTGCGGGTGGCGTGGTAGGCTGTGCCAGGGCCCGGCCTCAGACCTACCTGCTCCAGATGTGCAGCGGTGCCAAGCCCAGCATCACTGCTCAGAATTCGGCCTCAGTTCCCTCATCTGTAAAATGGGGATAATTGCACCTACTTCAGAGAGTTGTGAGGGAGAAGCGATTTAACATTTACGAGGAATTTAGAGCAGCACTTGGCACCTAGGAGGCACTCCAAATGGGTGTTGTGTTCTAAAAGGCTACTGTTAAGGAAAATGGCCACTGTCGGCGTCCCCCTGGTGCCTTGCATGCAGAACGGAAGGTGACACCAGTATGGGGCGCAGCAGCCTCTGTCTGTACTTATGCGTGTGTGTCGTCTGGACGGTTTGGTCCCTGCCCACCTGTTTCCCCTTTACTTCTGGGTCCCTTGCTCCTTCCCACACCATGTTGACCCCACTTGTGCCCATGGGCAGCTTCTGCACCAAAAGGTGTGCCACTAAGAAAGTGCCTGTGTGTCTCTGCCTTCTATCCCTGTCTCAGCCTGATCACTGTCCCATTCCAGACAGAAAGCCGTTCCCTGGCATCTTTCATCCAACCCGGGCTGTTCTCATCAACCCATGGTTTCTACCTACACCTGCAATTCAGTAACTCCCCAAACCGTGTCTCTGGGGCCCAGGAGCTCTCCCTGAGCTGCAGTCTCTCTATCTGTCCGACTGCCCTTTCGCTGTCTTGCAAGGACTCTCAACCCAAAACAATCCGTTGTCCACTAAACCGGCATTATGCTTTGTCAAAAATCGATCGAACACATTCGCATGGGGCTATTTCTGGTCTCTGTTCTGTTCCATTGATCTGTGTGCCGCCCCTTCTCCAATACCACCCAGTCTTGGTGATGGTAGCTTTGTTGTGAGTTTTGAACTTAGGTGGTGTGTGTCCTTGGACCAGTCTTCTCCTTCGAATTGGTCTTATTTTAGTACCTTCCCGTGTGAATTTTAGAATCAGCTCATCAGTTTCAACAACAAAGCCTTTTGGGATATTGACTGAGACTGAGTTTCATCTCTACCTCAATTTCGGGACACCTGACCTTTTGACAATATTGACGACTCCAGTGCCTGAGCACAATATATCGCTCCATTTATTTAGGGATTCAATTCTTTGATTTCTATCATTGGTGTTTTGTAATTTTCAACCAAAAGTTGTTGCACATATTTTCTAGGATTTATTCTGAAGTATTTCATGGTTTTTGGTGCAACTGTAAATGGAAATGTTTCAAATTTCAATTCCTAATGGTTTTTCGCTAGTACGCAGCAAAACTGACCTGTTAGTCTCAGCTTTCTGCATCATAGAAAATCATGTCGTCTGCAAATAAAGATGATTTTATTTCTTTCTTTCCAATCTGTGTGACTTTTACTTCTTTTTCTTACCTTTTACACTTGCTAGAGCCTCCAGGACAGTGGTGAATGGAAGTGATGAAGTGGGACACCCTTGCCTCTTTCCTGGTCTTAGGGAAAAAGCTTTCACCCTTAAGCATGAGCCTAGCTAAAGGGGCTTTGTAGATACTTTTACCAGATTAAGGAAAATCTTAAATCCTGGCTTGCTGATTTTGTCACAAATGGATGTTGATTTTTGCTAAACGCTATTTCTGAACTGATTGAGATAATCATAAAATTTTCCTTCTTGAATCTATTGCTATGATGAATCATGCTGATCAGCTCCCAAATGCCGACCCGGCCTTTGCTCCTGGGGTGAGCTCGCCCACCTTGCTGCGTCGTCCTCTTGACACAAGGCTGAGCCAGAGGCCGTGATACCGCGCTGAGGATTTTCATGTCAGTGCTCACGGGGACCTTGGCCCATCATTTCCCTTCCTTCTAAGTCTGTTCAGGCAGCAATACACGGCCCAGCAGGCCAGCTCGGGGCCTGCAGGTTTGTTTGTGCGCTTTGTTGGGGAGCTCTATCGTACACTCACCCCACTAAGGGGGGACCTTGGGGTCACTGGGAACTGCCCACTGTGGCTGAGCTCTTGGGGTCGGCTCCCTCACAGCCCCCGGCAGTGGTCCTGGCCCATCACCACAGCTCAGTGGCCCACAAATGCTCAGGCACCCGGGGAGGACGTGCGGAGCTCCCTCCCCAGAGTCCCCTTCCCTCCAGGACCCCACGCCACACGTCATGGCTGAGTCCCCACACTCCCATCTCTGCTCTTCAGTGCCCCCAGGCCACCATGCGCCCCGGAGGTCACCGTTGCCCAGGCTGCGGTCTGTGATACGGTAGCACTAGCCCTGTTCGCTCCCCTCTTCTCAGGAATCACAGCTCTGCACAGCCCATTGTTCCATGTCTGGAAATAGTTGATTCATATATTTTGTCCAGGTTTCCAGTAGCTTGGGCAACAGGGTACATGCAGTACAGTTACCCTATCCTGTTGACTTGACCTTGGTATTTATGTCCCACACCAGGACAGTCCAGCCATGTACCTGTGCTTGGCCAGCCTCCCGGCAAACACCACTGCAGAGAGCCAGGTGCCCAAGCTCTCTCCAAGGGGCTTGTTCCAACACGCTGCCGCCAGGGCATTCTCTCCCCCGAAGTCTGATACAAGAGGGACAAAGAAGGACGGCGCCACCCAGGCTAAAATTCTGGGATATGATATCCTCGGAAAAGTTCTGAAGGATAAGCTACAAAAATTATTTTTGCTACACAAAGTAGATGCCAGTAGAAGAATTACTTCAGTCTTTTGAATGCGATTGAGTCTGGGCTCATTTTAATTATAGTTTTAACAATTTAAACTTCAACCTATACTTTTCACTGCATACAACCAAGAATAGCTGATAAAATAAAATTCATGCTGGTGAAAGATTGGGGAAAATTAAATGCCCATCATACAATGTCTAAATAAATTGATATATTAACCTGACAGATTGTCATATGGCTATTAAAAAAAATAAGGTCACATAAAAAGATGTTTATGAGCAAAGCTGAGCAGAAAGCACCTAAAATGACCATATACAATGGTTACGACAACGTCAAGTACAGGCCGACATGTGAAAAGTCTAGAAGAAAGTCTGGAGAAATGAAGCAGCTATTATGCTAGAATGTTCTTATTTCCTTTTTCCAGATGTTGTTGCAATAACCTTTTAGAAATTAAAAAAGCAGTTTTAGAAAAACCAACGAATGCCCAGTCATCAGTACTATTCAAACTTAACAATAATAATAGGAAAGAACAAGGAAGTGACCCGCCAGCTCCCACGAGGGCGAGGGCACAGGCCTTCTTGGCAGAGTTCCTGTGCCCGTGTCCCCATGGCCTCGGGGGCCTGGAAAGGACGGCTGACACATTAGCCATGAAGAGCTGCAAAGGTACCGCCAGACTCCCACAACACAGGTTTCTGCCTCGTAAATACCAGTTCAAAAGGAGTGGAAATCTATCCTGCCTCAGACTTGGAAGTTTATCATTTGAGGGCTTTCTGCTTCCTATGACCAGGCCACACATCCTCGCCGTGAACAAGCCTGCCGGAATCACAGTGACGATCGGGTGACAGCGCCAGGCAACGGGGAGCATTTGCTCTGGGCTCCCCTCCTGGTCGAGGCGACTTGCGGGGCATATGCATGTCCTACCACTACAGTCACCAAGTTGGTGGAAACAATCCTGGGGGAACCCAGGCCTGTGAACCCCACCCTCGGGTCCCATCAGGGACACCTGCGGCTTCGTCCTGGGATCGCTGTCACTCTTCAGGGCTTCCACCAGGCCCTTGGCATGCTCCTGGCACACAAGGAGTGGCGCTGCCCGCCACACTTCTGAAAGCCCGTGAGAGGAGAAGGGCAGGAAGGGGACACTCCCAAGTCCTGGCAGCACCGTCGCGGGATGTCAGTGAAGGGAGGTGCTGTCACACCCGGGCTATGCGGCCCCCACCACGCCGCCCACCCCTCAGGCCTGTTCACTGCACACATACCTGTGCGCGCATCTCCAGGGGCTTGTTCCACTGGGCCCAGTGTCTGGCCACAGTCACCCTTCTACAGCCTCTTCAGAGCCCACGGAGGCCTAGGTGAGGGGCGCGATTGCAAAGCTTGCAGATTTCAGACACAATGGTTATTAGTAACGGTGATGACAGCGACGATGCCACCCCACACTTAGGAGCATTCGCGTTTGCCAGGCCCAAGTCACACATATGTATTTGCTCATTTAAAACTTCACAGCCACCCTTAGAGTGACAGTATCATGACCTGTATTTTAGAGAAGAGGAAACTGAGGCACAGGGAGCTTAAGTTGCCCAAAATTGTTGTTCACAACATCAGAGATTCTGGACAAACTGGAACCCACGTGCACTGCCGGTGGGAATGTAAAATGGAGCAGCTGCCATGGAACACAGTTTGGTAGGTCCTCAAAAAGCCAAGCAATTGCTGTGCCATCCAGTCATTCCACTTTCTACATTTATATACAATAGAGTGTCCTTATTTTGAGTGAGGTCAGTGAGTTTTGACAAATGTGTATAGCTGTGTATGAAGCCGCCGTCACAGTCAAGGCACAGAACATTTCCATCGCCCGCAAAGTCCCCGTGCGGCTCCTCCGCGCAGCCCCCTCACACACTGGTCTGCCCCAGGTTAATGGACATTTAAGGTGTTTTCAGTTTGGGGCTGTCAGAAAACAGCATAAAACTAAATGTGATTTATTCCCAGAGGAATTAACCTTTAAATGAAAAGGTATTGACAAGAGGCCTACGTGTCAGAACCCGCACCAGGGAGTCACCCCGGCTGGGAGGGGGAGGGAGACTGAGAAAGAGCGGCCTGTGCTTCACTTCAGAAAAATGCAGAAAAATTTTGAACCAGCCAATAAAATTAAGACAAATGTAAAGAAAGCCTAAAATGGATATAACGTGCTTAGGTGATGTCCGGGAAAGGATGTGAACCTGTAGTTCTCAGCCAATGAGGAACCAAGGGAGGGACTTGTGTGCCAGGGAATAAACTGCCCGTGGTAACCCCCTGAGCGTGCTGCTCCCAGACACCCCACCCTGCAAGACCACCACTAAAGCCTCGCTCCGCTGTTCTCTGCCTCTGGGTCCATTTATTGAGTTTGGACCAGAGAGCACGATTCTCACAGGCTATTATTAAATAAAGCTGCTGTGAACATTCTTGTATGAGTCTTAGTGTGGTCAGAGGTTTCCCATTGTATATTATGTAGCTGTGGAATTGTGGGGTTGTAAATGTTAAATAAATATTTAAGAGTCAAGAAAACGGCCCAGCTTTCCCCAACTTGTACCATTTTATATTCTCACCAGTGATGGATGAGAGTTCTAGGGCTCTGTGTCCTTGACAACACTTGATATTGTCAGTTTTTTACATTTTGGTCATTCTAATGGATGTCTAGTGGTATCCCGTTATGATTTTAACTTGCATTTCCCTTATAACTAGAAATACTGAACATGTTTTCATGTGCTCATTGGTCATTCACATATCTCCTGTGAAATGTGTGCTCAAATCTTTTGCCTAATTCTTAATGAGGTTTTACTTGTCTTCCGACTTTTGACTTAAGAGCTCTTTGTATATTCTGCATAAAAGCTCTTTGTCAGATATACAGTTTTTGCATTATCTTTCCTTTTCTTAAGAGTGCTTTTAAAAGAAGTTTTTAATTTGAAGTTCAATGAATCAATTTCTTTTCTTTTATGGTTTATGATTTTCATGTCCTAAGAAATCTGCCAAGGTAGCAAATATTTCCTTCATGTTTTCTTCTTTCAGTTTTATAGTTTCAGCTTTTATATTTAGGTTTATGATACATTTCAAGTTAATTTTTGTATATTTTTTCAGATAAGGATTGAGGTTCATTTCTTTCCATGTGGGTATCCAGTGGTTCCAGTACCTTATGCTGAAAACACTAGCCTTTCCCCATTGAACCCGTCAGCAACTTTGTTAAAATCAATTAACAATATAGCTGTGGGTTTATTTATACACTTTCTATTCTGTTCCATCGATCTGTATGTCTACCGTAGTGCCAGTACCACACTGTGTTGATTACTATAGCTTTGTAGTTAAGTTTTGAAATCAAATACTGTAAGTCTTCCAATTTTGTTTTTCACTTTTAAAGTTGTTTTGACTTTTAAAAAAAAACTTGGCTTCAGTCCTTTGCATTTCCACATAAATTTTAGAATCAACCTGCTGTTTTTTACAAAAAGGCTGCTGGGGTTTTTATTTGGATTGCATTGAATCTATAGATTAATATGAGGGAAATAGAAATTTGGACAATATTAAATCTTCTGATTCATGAACTTGGCATATCTTTCCACTTACTTAGGTCTTTAATTTCTCTCAGCAATGTTTTGTAGTTTCAGTGTACCTCCCTTGAACATATTTTGCTATAGTTATATCTAAGTATTTTGTGTTTTTTTATGGTATTTTTTTAAACATTGTGTTTCCAATTGCTTATTGCCAGTCTTTGGAAGTACAATTGATTCTCGAATGTTAGCTTTGTATCCTGAGACCTTGCTAAATCACTTATGAGGTCTAGTAGCTTTTTTTGTAGAGTTGATATTTTCATGGTACATGATCATGTCCTATAGAAGATGGACATGACATCTATAAATAAAAAGTTTTACTTCTTTCCAGTTTGCATGTCTTTCTTTTTCTTGCCTTATTCCACTGGTGAGGATTGCTAGTAAAATGTTGAATAAAAATGACAAGAGCAGGCATGCTTATCTTGTTACTGACTTAGAAACAAAGAATTCATTTAGTCTTTCATCTTTATGTGTGATGTCAGCTCTAGGTTTTTAGTACTTTTGCCTTTTATGAGGTTATGGAAATTCTCTTTGTTTTCTGAGAGGGTTTATTTTTGGTTTTGGGTTTTTGTTTTTCATATCATGAATAGGTGTTGGATTTTGTCAATGCTTTTTTTTCTTTTTTCTTTTTTGCATCTATTGAGATGATCATTTTTTTCTTTTTTATTCTGTTAATGTGCTGAACTACATTGATTTTTTCCTGTTAAACCAATCTTGCATTACTGGGATAAGTGTCACTTGTCATGGTGTATTACCCTTTTTTTTTTTTTGAGAGGGCATCTCTCATATTTATTGATCAAATGGTTGTTAACAACAATAAAATTCTGTATAGGGGGGTCGATGCTCAATGCACAATCATTAATCCATCTCAAGCCTAATTCTCGTCAGTCTCCAATCTTCTGAAGCATAACGAACAAGTTCTTACATGGTGAACGAATTCTTACATAGTGAATAAGTTCTTACATGGTGAACAGTGCAAGGGCAGTCATCACAGAAACTTTCGGTTTTGATCACGCATTATGAACTATAAACAATCAGGTCAAATATGAATATTCATTGATTTTTATACTTGATTTATATGTGGATCCCACATTTCTCCCTTTATTATTATTATTATTTTTATTTTTAATAAACTGCTGAAGTAGTAGGTAGATGCAAGATAAAGGTAGAAAACATAGTTTAGTGTTGTAAGAGGGCAAATGTAGATGATCAGGTGTGTGCCTGTAGACTATGTGCTAATCCGAGCTAGACAAGGGCAATAAAACATCCACGGATGCAGAAGATTTCTCTCAGAACAGGGGGGGTGAGGTTCTAAGCCTCACCTCTGTTGATCCCCAATTTCTCACCTGATGGCCCCCCTGCGACTGTGCCTGTCTTAGGTTGTTCCTCCCTTGAGGAATCTTACCCGTCTCTGGCTAACCAGTCATCTTCCGGGACCATACAGGGAAATGTAAAGTTGGTAAGTGAGAGAGAAGCCATAAAGTTTGAAAAGGTTAGCTTTTAACTTCTTTGCAGATTTATGCCCTGTGGCTTCTATGCCCAGACTTGTCTTGAGGTATCTTTACCACCTGGAGGAATTATGATGCTCGGTAAATTCGATATGAGGCACGAATTCTGTTTAAGGGTTGTAATTAGGAAGGAAGAAGAAAAGCTAGAGAGGTAGCAGATGGAAGGAAACATGGGAGGATTGATTATTTCTTTGACATATCTTCTTGTAGAGTACCTTAAGTATGTATAGGTTTTAAACTACTAACTTGCGCACACATATTAACATAATAGGAATACGGTGACATAAACAAAGCAAATCTATAATTACCAGCCATCTCCAGTGAAGCCAAGAAAACCATTTAGGCACCCTAGGCATTTGTGAAAATTTGTCTATGATATGATGGATATTGTCCAACTGTACTTGAACAGTTTGAGAGAAATCAGACAAATTAAAGCAACCCATTCCTGGGATCTGTTCACATCCCATATGTTCTTTTAACCGTAAATAGTCTATAGTCATAAGATTTTGGAGCGCTACAACTTGCACCCCTCCCAACTCCTGATTGAGTTCCAACAGTACAGATCCGGTCAAATTCGTTGTCTCACTGTAAGCACATGCCAGCCTAGACATCTCCCTCCTCATTCCTATGGCAAGTCCAGGAAACGGTGGGCTGGATGCAGCCACAACCGCAGCATCGTCCGGATCCCTGTGGAGGCTTTTTGATGATCATCCCCCGGCACAAGTCCTCCAGAGAGTGCTGATGCCGGAAGCTCCTCCTCATATCGTATCTTAGTTCATTTTCTGGGTAGCCAAGCTAGGCCTTGATCTTCTGCATAAAAACAAACAGACCCTTTGCCCACACTTTGACATGCCCTCTATACCACTGTGTAGAACTCATTGGAGGTCAGCACACAGGGACTGCTTTTTTTTATTTTTTTATTTATTTTATTTTTATTAAGAGAAAGGAATATTATCAGAAAAGGGTACCTCCATAGCCGATCATCTGACACCCTTTAAGTGATCAATATTAAGGATATTTAAAGCATACGTTAATCTTTGATTTACCAAAAGTTTTATCCTATCAAGGAGTAATCCCCCTTTTCTTTCTTTCTTTCTTTCTTTCTTTTTTTTTTAATCTTTAATCTACACTTACATGAAGAATACTATGTTTACTATGCTCTCCCCTATACCAGGTCCCCCCTAAAAACCACATTACAGTCACTGTCCATCAGCTTAGCAAAATGTTGTAGAGTCACTACTTGTCCTCTCTGTGTTGTGCAGCCCACCCTCCCCTTTCTCCCTCCCCCCCATGCATGTTAACCTGTATTATCCTTTTTTATATATTACTGGATTCAACTGACTAACATTTTGAGAGAATTTTACATCTATCTTCATGAGAGATACTTGCCTGTAGCTTTATTTTCTTATAATATCTTCGTTAGGTTTCGGTATTAGGATTGTGCCGGCTCATAGAATGACTTGGGAAGTATGCCTCCTCCTTCGTTTTCTGAAAGATCTCGTGTAAGATCGGCATTATTTCTTTCGCGAATGTTGGCTAGCACTCACCGCTGAAGCCACATGGGCTCGGATTTTTTCCCGCAGGAAGGTTTTTAAATACAATTCCTTTAGTCCCTACAGGGCTGCTCAGATTTCCTCTTTCTTCTTGAGCCTATTTGGTAATTTAGTATTTCAGGTAGTTTAGTTCATCCCAGTTTTTGGATTTAGTAACATACAGTTGTTCAAAATGTTCCCCTATTTTCCCTTTAATGTTTGTGGAATCTGTTCTGTTATTTCCTATATCATTGCCCACACTGGTCATTTTTATCCTCTCTTTTTATGAATCAGTCTAACTAGAGGTTTATCAATTGTATTGACTTTTTCAAAGAATTGGCTGTTGGCCTTGCTGATTTTTACCTATTACTTGTCAGTTTTCTTTTTCATTCATTTAAGTTCTTTATTATTTTCTTCTATTTGGGGTTTTTGAACTTCTTAAAATGTGAAGCTTAGGTCATTGGTTTTTTAAGGCCTTTCTTCTTTCCTAATACAAATATTTAAAGTTATAAATTTCCCTCTAACCCCTGCCTTAGCTACATCCTAGAAACTTTTTCATTTTTTTTCATTATTACTCAATTCAAAATATCTTCTAATTTATTTTATGACTTCTTTAACTTATGGGGTATTTGAGAGTATATTAATTTCCAAATATTTAGGGATTTTTTCCCAGATGTCTGTTATTGATTTTTAATTTAATTTGCATTGTGGTCAGAGAATATACTCTGTATGTCAATTACGTTGTTTGACAGGGTTGCTCAGGTGTTCTGTATCCTCAAGCTGATTTCTCGCCTACTTGTTTTATCATTTACTGAGAGAGGCACTGAAATCTCTAATCACAAGTGTGCATTCATCTCTTCAACCTTTGGGTGTGTATGTCAGTCTTGTTTCGTGCATTGAGAAGCCCTGTATTGGGTGTGTATATACATATTTAGGATAATTACGTCTTCTTCATGAATTGCCCCTTTATCAGTATGAAATATCCTTCTGTCTCTAGTAATAGTCCTTGCTCAGAAATCTACTTTGTCATGTATTAATATAGCCACTTCAGATGTCTTATAATTCATATTTATGTGATCTACCTTATTCCATTACTTACCTTTTTTTGCATTTTTGAAATTGTGGTAAAGTATACATAAAACTTATCATTTTAACCATCTTTAAAAGTATACAGTTCAGCGTCATTAAGCACATTCACATTGTTGTGCAACCATCCCCACCATTCATCTCCAAACCTTTGTCATCTTCCAAAACTGACACTCTGTCCCCATTAAACAATAACTCCCCATTCCCCCTCCCCCAACCCTGGCACCCATCATTCTACTTTGTGTCTCTATGAATCTGACTGCTCCAAGGACCTCATATAAGTAGAATCACACAATTTTTGTCATTTTGTGCCTGGCTGTGTTCCCTTAGTGTAATGTCTTCAAGGTTCATGCACGTAGCCCGTGTCAGAGTGCCTTCCCACTGCGTGTACACACCACATTTTCTTATCCATCCATCTGTTGGTAGACATTGGCGTTGCTTCCATTTTTTGGCTATTGTGAGTAATGCTGCTATGAACAAGGGTGCACAGGTATTTGAGTCCCTGCTTTAATTTCTTTTTGGTACAAACCTAGAAGTGGAATGGCTGGGTCATATGGTGATCCTATGTCTGACTTTTAGAGGAGCTGTCAAACTGTTTTCATCAGCGGTTGCACCGTTTTACATTCCTACCAGCAACGCACAAAGGTTCCAGTTTATCCACAGCCATCAAACGCTGTTCTGATAGTAGCCATCCTAAGGGGTGTGTGGGGGCATCTCGTGGTTCTCATTTGCATTTCCCGATGACTAGGAATGCTTACTACCCCCTTGTATGTCCTCGTTGGAGAAATATCCATTCAAGTCCTTTATCCATTTTTCAGTTTGGTTGTTTGGGATTTTGTTGTTGAGTAACATTCTGTTTTTTTTAAACACACTTGATCTCTTCATTTGTTTTGCATGCTGAGATGTACTTTATTTTGATCAGAAGCTGAAGGAAAAAAATTAGTAAGTGGTATTCAAATCCGCATTCTTTCTTCCATTCAGCACCATCATCTTTAACAAGAATTGACATTCCATTTAAGTGACTGAAAGTGTAGAATATGAGATTTACATGTGTCTCCATAATTCACGTAATAATCCACATTTAGCAATGTGGCAGAAAACATCTTGTACATAATCACAAAATGAAACTCTTTATTCCTACCCTACTGGAATGCTAGCATCCTTTAAATCGCTGATATTCATAATGCTGACCACACTTTCTAATAGGCATGTGGTACCCACCCTGATAGTAAATGAATGGTCACCACACTGGGGTACCTTTCTTCTTCCGTTTCAAAACAGTGACAGGAAATAGAAAAAGGGAAACACCTCAGGGTTTACAGGTTGATCATAGTGCCCCCGGCCAGTCCAGGAAGGAAATGACCACAGGAACACCTGTGTGGCGGCCGTAGCCCGGCTAAGCTTGTTGGGATGACATGCGAATGGTGCGCACACCTGCTCAGGCGGCAGCCCGCCTGGCCAGCCGGCAGGTCTTGGGGACCAGCAGCCGCCTCTCCCTCGGCCTTTCCTCCCAGAAGCCTCATTTTGGATGCAACCGAAGTGCCTGCAGACGGCACGCTGTGGGAGCTGCGGTGTGCTTCTCACTCACCCAGGACTGGGGGCGGGTTGGAGGAAAGGGGACGGGTGTGAATGGGGACCTGTTTGGACGAGGGCAGGTGACAAGGGGTCACTACTCTATTCTATTTGTGCATATATTTGTATTTCTAACATAAAGTTCTTTTATGAAAAAGAAACTTCCTCTCTCCTGGTTTTCTCCTTGGTATTTTTTAAACATCCAAATGTTAGTAATTCTCTTTAAACAAAATGGAAGAGTGGTCATCTCTGCAGAAATGACTCACCCCGGCTCTAGCTGAACTAACCAGAAAAAGTCTAACAAATAAACTATACACTTGCTCACACAACACGCATTTTCTGGGAAGCTGTGCTATGCCAGGTCCTCTTTGGTGGCCCAGGAGTGCCAGGGAGCAGGCGTCCTGCAGGGGAGAGGTGGGGCACAGAGAGCAGAGGAAGCGAGGGTGTGCACAGGCAGGCGCCGGGGCCTCCGTAGTGGCCGGCGGGCAGGAAGCCCTGTGGCCCTGCATGGACTGCGGTTTGCACCCAGGAGACGTGGCCACCCACCTTCACACAGGCCTGACTAACCACTAACCACATCCCAGCCACAGTTCGCTATTTTACCAAGGGACAAAGAGGGACCCCACCCAACTGGGGCCTCGAGACCCCAACTGGAGGGCAGCAAGAACCCAGCCCAGGCCCTCTCTGCAGCCCAGCAGCCAACAGGCGCCACACCGGCCCAAGGAAGGCAGTGGTGTGGGTCGCCCTCAGTGCACAGTGCTGGTGGTGGGGAGGGCAATTGGCTCCAGCCCCTGACAAGGTTCACAGCCCCCCACAGGCTCCAGAGGCCAATTCCCAGGGCCCCTTTGCTCCTGGACTCAGCAGTGCCAGCTGTCGGGTGGGTGGAGGAGCCAAGCAGCCCTCTTGGCGACAGAAATCTGAGGCCCGGTAAGGCCAGAGACTGTCCTGCCGGGACCCTGGCTCCCCACATGCAGGCCAGAATTGTCCACTCCTCCCGCCAGCGATCCTTACCTGGGCCCACTCACCACTAGGCCCTGTGCCGGAAACGGAGAGGCAGCATCTGAGGTCCCTGAGGGGCATGTAAGGGGGGCAGGGCCCAGGGCAGACGGGGGCCAGTCTGCACAGAGGCCCTGCAGCAGGAGCGTGCCTGTCTGTTGGGACCAAGGCAGCCGGGGTGAGAAAGCAGCAGGCCACACAGTCACGGCCACTCCGGGGCAGCTATCTGCCACTGAGTGAGTGGGGGCCACAGGGTGACTCTAAGCAAAGAGCAACGTGGTGTGCAGACACACACCTAGAGAGAAGGCCAGGGGTGAACCATGCTCCTGACTTTGCCCAGATTTCCCACAGGGCCCCCAGCACCGCCCCTGACATGCCAGCTGCCAGGGAGCCAGGTTCTCACTAGGCTCTGAGGCCAGTTACCTGAACTAAGGTGACTGGGGATTTCCAGGCTCATTAAACTGATTTCTTTGAGGTGTTGAGAGAAAAATACCCAAATGAAGACAATTTACCCTAAGATGTGAATGAATGAAAATGATGTCAAACTCTCTAGAGAAGCCTAAGAAGGTGCTTGTTCGCCCAGCATCTAACTGGTGAAATTCCAGCTGAGTAAATGTCAGGCCATGGAGAGCATCAAAGGGGTGTGTCCAGGTTCCAGCAAAGGCACAGGGGCATTTGCAGTCCAGAGGCCCCCCAGAGCTCCCGTCTCTGACACCCTTGTCCCCTGACGGGTTCCCATCTGACCCAGGCCAGGGCGGCTGGGACCCAGCTCACGGGCCCTCCAGGCAGGACTGACTCACACGCCCCAGGCCCAGCACTCACTGTTCGGATGTTCAGCAGCCTGGCATCTACTCACAACTTTAAAAACAAGTAGACACAAATTATCTGATTCCACGGACATGAAATGTCTGTAAAAGGCAAACTGATGGAGACAGAGAGGGGACCTGCAGTTGCTAGGCGCCGGGGGACCTGGGGGGGAATGAGAATGACTGCTTGATGGGTCCGAAGTTTCTTCTGGGGTGATGAACATGTTCTAAAATTAATGTGGTGACGGCCGCACAACTCTGTGAATACACTAAAAACCACTGGATCGTCTGTGTTAGATGGGCGGAGCGTATGGTATGTGAATGATATCTCAGTAAAGCTGCTATAACACAAAACAGACGGAGCTGGGAGGGACTGGCAGGGCCAGAGCTGTCCGTGTGCATACTGGGAACCAGCTTCGGAGAGCAGGATGCAGGGGGCCAGACCAAGACTGCGGGCAGGTGGGCACAGGGGCAGGTGGCCCTGACAAGTCCCAGGGCCTGGGGGCTGTTTGGCAGGATCACGGGGTCAGGAGCCAGTCTGGCCATGGCCTGGGCCCCAGACGCCCCTCCCCCAAACAAAACCCAGAGAGGAGGTACAAGCAGGACAGCCACTCCCATGTCTGGTCTCCCACTGCAGAGCCAGCAAGCCCAGCCCAGCTCCCAGGGATGCCTCGGGCAACGCCTCGCCCTCCCACGGTCATCAGCCTTGCACCCACGTCTGGTGGGACTGAGTCACCCGGGGCCCAGGCACACATGCCTGCATTCTGCACTTTCAGCTCCGACACCCTTGTGAGATACTGATGGCCACTCTTCACCGTCTGGTCACCTGGAAACTGAACTGACCGCTCCCCAGGGTGAGGCTGGGGGCAGCAATGCAGAGGGTCCTGGAGGCTTGCCAGTGGCGGCCCAGTGGAGTCTGACCCGGAGGCCTTGCTGACACCCACTGTCACATCACTGGAAGCCGAGGCCAGGACCCCACCTGTGTGACCCCAGGGCAGGTCACCTCTCCCCGAGGGACACTGCAGAGCATGTCCCCAACCTTAAAGGGCTGAGGATGAGATGATTCTGAGGAAAAATAGGGCCTGGTGATGATGGACAAAGGACACCGGGGGTGCCACGGACGAAGGGGAATGTGTCAGACCGTCTGAAGCTGGGCGTCCTTAGGCTCAAGCTGTTAACAGTTAGTATCTGTGAAATATCGATGACTGTTCTGACTCAATTAAAGGAAAGTGACAGCAAAGAAAAATAGGCAAAAGACAGAATTTTCTCATTGAACTGATTATAGCCAATAAACATTAAAAACAATGCTTAAAACCGCAAGAGATCGACAGAACATAAATTAAGCATCAATGAGACAAGGTTTTTCCATGAAACAAATTAGGAAAAAACTAAGAAAGGTAAAATGCAGGGCTGGGGAAAGTGTGCAGAACATGTGTCCCGTGGCAGGGGGACCGTATCTGTTAAAACCAACAAACTGTACACGCTGCTGTTGGCCCAGGGATTCCACATGGAGGACTCGGCCAGTACGGATGCTCACAGATGCACCCCAGGGACGCACAGTCAAGGATATTCATGGCAGCACGGTTCTTAACAGCAGGAAAGCTACAGACGACCTGAAGGTCCATCAACAGAGGTGCAATGGAGAAATGATGCACCCATGCACCAAGATGCTACTCAGGTAGGGAAGAAGCCACAGGAACACGTTAACATAATACCAAATGGAGGCTGGGATTTGGGGAGATTTCCATTCTAACTGTGTTAAGTACAGAAACATCAGAAAAAAAGTTTGCAAGGCAAACACACTGCTGAGCTGATGGCAGGAATGCGTTTAGGTCAGATGCAAAACCATGTATACACGCACCTGCGTACATACGTGTAACAATACACGGGCCTGTAAGGGTGTGTGTCTGTGCGCACTCGCTGTGGTTTGGCACTGCTGACTACACAAGCATTCAGCGTGCTTATGCATAACGTGTATAAGCTTAAAAAGGGAAGAAATCCAAGCTGGACAGGAGTGCACACTGGTGCCAGCCAAAGCAGCCTGGTCCCGATTCCCCGGGGCCACCTCTTCTCAGCCAGGCCCACCGGCTGTCCCCGTCACCCGGGTGCTTTGGCCGCCCAGGTCCCTGCGCAGAGCATCACCTCCATGCCACCAGTCACCTTGGCGGTAGCTGCCTCCAACCCCACCAGACCAGGCCCCCCTCCCGGGGTCCCCTCTCAGCCCATGACAGCTTGCCACCATAGGGCAACGCTCAGCCTCCCACCCACAGCCACACTGCCACCAAGTCTAAGTCTCTCCCAGACACACCCTCGCCCCACCTCTGCCCCCACCACAGGCTGCCTGTCCCTCGCCTGTACTTTGCCTCCTGCCGCCCATCCACCCTACACGTCGCAGTCAATGGAAGCTGCTTCCTGCCTCCCCTCTCCCTGGGCTGCCCATCGCCCCGAGACGGAGGCCATTCCCCACAAGGCCTGGCAGCACACTCCGGCCCCCAGTCAGCCAGCCTCCCTTCCCTCTGGGCTCCATTACGCTGGGCAGCCTCTGGTCCTGACACCTCCTTCTCGGACACCTCCCCCGACCCCTGTCCCCTGCCCCGCGGCCCCCTGAGTTCCTGTTCAGGCCTCAGATCTCAGCTCGGTCTCCCGCCTGCCCTCAGGTGTAGCTGCCCCTAGCGGGGCTTCCACCACTCAGGGTTTTCATAAAACCCCATCGCTGTGCTTCAGAGACTTCTGTTTGAAACTCAGTATCTGCATGATGTCAGATTAATGTGTGCCCCCAGCAATGAGTGCCCCAAACGTGGAAAACCGTCACTGCACCCAAACCACGTCTGCTTAAAGCCGGGTCCAGGGAGGACTGTGTGCGACACACACCTACACAAATGCTTGAATACCATACATATGCTTAAGCTTTATTTTGGGATTTTCAACTATACACAAAAGCAAAGAGAAGAATGTGACAAGGCCCATGTGGCCACCAGCCGGCCTCAGGAACTATCAATGTGCCATGTATTTATCCACCCTTCACACCGCCTCCTTTCTTCTTTGTTGTGTTCTCACATACACCTCAGTCTGTACGCAGCTACACTGTCGCACACATTAGTGCGTGGACAGGAGCGAGTGGCCTCCAGGAAGCTCCCTGTGCCGGGCAGGCTCCTGGCTTCTCAGCAGCCCAGGCTGGACCCCTCGGAACAGCCGCCTCGTCCTTCAGGTGGAAAAGCTATTTGGCTGCGGGCCGAGTCTCTCCCAGCACCGTCACACCCTTCCCGACAGGACGAACACAAAGAGACGCGTCCCGTCGAGTCGCCTACTTGGCTGACCCGTGCACCTGGTCCCCCTCCGAGGAGCCTCCTCCGCTGCGCTCTTCTCCCCACACAAAGCAGGCCTGCAGAGTCAACTGGGAAGGACGAAAACAGGAAAGCCCCATCCTCAGAGGCCGAGGAGCTGGGCCCAGCGAGGACTCGGGTCCCGGGGAAAACAAAGGAGCCACCCCTGTGTCCACCTCTACACTGAGAAATGCAGCGGGGACAGTTCATCACAGTCACACACGGGAGCGGCGAGCGCAGGCGATGGCATGGAACAGGTACGTTTGCCTTCGCCCGTCACAGACGCTTTCTCGGCTGCTCCTCTGGCGGCCTCCACTCCGGAGGCAGGACCAGCTCGTGCCGCCACCTCCAGCAAAACCCCAGATGCCAAAGGCACTGACTGTCCGAAGGGCCAACAGCTTTAAGTCGTATGATTTTTAATAGTCAATATTTAAAAGCACATGAAAGTTATTTCTTTTAAGTCCTGGTGTTTCTTTTTTCATATAATAGTAATGTATTGTACACAGCAGCAATAGTGTAATTCTTTTCAGATACCTGGACCCCATTCCATGTGTATCTGTGGGAGGGAGGGGTCTTCCCACACACAACACCAAGCAAGTCTCCAATGCCAGCAGGGAGTCCGAGGGACTCAACGCCGTCTGCCCAGACGCACCACCAGATTCCCCGGGTGACTGCCCCCCACCGCCCACTCCAGACGCAGGTCCCAAGCCCCAGGCAGTTCCGCGCTTCTCTCCTACTGGCTGCAGACTGGAGGTTCCCACGACCTCCCCCTTAGGCTCCATTAATTTGCTAGGGGGGCTCACAGAGCTCAGGAAAACACTTAGTTTACCAGTTTAATAAAGGACACAAGATTGCCAGAGGCTATGACATCAGGGAGGACCTTGGAGAAGGACCAGTCCCAAACCGTCCTCTCCGAGATGGCCTGGCCCCGGCTGTCAGCCATTCACCAGCGCTCACCGGCAGTGCCCTATCACCAGCCCTGCAGTGGGGGCATCTTGCACACTCTGTGTCATCTGCCTTGTTGTTGGGCACATACTGTGCGTGACGCCCAATCTGCGCTGGGCCCACCACTTTCCGCTTCACCGGGAGGTCCTGTGTATTCTACACTGTGGCCATCCAGCTGCATTCTGGGCACCTGAACGCCGGGAGGGCTCAGTAAATATTTGTCTTGTTGAGTGAGCCCCTCCCGCATTATGAGGTAGCGGCCGCCACCCCCACTTTGCACACGAGGAGACAAGCTTACGGAGGTTGAGTGAACTGCCATTCTGCTTAGCTTGTAAACTGCCATTGGGTATCTGCAGCGGGCTGTCCCCAGGGCTCCACGTGCCCCACCCCTGTCCTCCACTTCCCTCCCTGCTGCCCCCACCAGCCTTTTTCCCTCATCCCCCACGCCAGGCCAGCTCCCCCTGCCACTGCTCAGGCCCAGCCCCCACCCTCACCCCCCAGCACTTCCTGAAACAGCCTCTCCGGTGTGCAGCTGCTCCTGGAGAAGGCCTGGCCTGGGGTAAGCCGTCCCAAACGGAATCTGAGCGAGCCCTCCAGACAACAGGCCCTGGATGGCTCCCCAGCCCCTGGAAAATAAAACTCCAGCCCACCACCCATTTCACACTCCAGCATCTCCTTCTAGTGCTCTGAGCGTATCGCAAACGAGCCGGCCTTCCCACCTTGGATGCCCTGCTGCCTGGGGACTCCTGCTTCCCTGGAGCTCAGCCTCCGTCCCCCAGGATGCCCTCCCGGCCCCCAGCCCCACTTCAGGCTCGGGCAGGGAGGCCTGTCGTGCTCTACAGCTAGAGCATTCATGGGTGAAGGCAGAATCATCTTGTCATGTGTTCTCCATTCAACTGCAAACACCTAGGTGTCTGTTATCTTGGATGCTGAGCACCTGGCACTGGGTAGAAAGGTCTGCACTGGGTGGAAATTCAAATGTCTAATGACTCAGTCTCCCTGGTTTTCAGCTGTGATGGGGAGCCAGTGAAGCCTGTCATTATTATCTCCAAGGTCTCCTGAAACCCTACTTCTATCTCCATCGCAGGCTCAGGACCTCACTACTCCTGGGACTGAGATCACCCTCTGTGCGTAAAGTGAAGGTTCCTGTGGCCAGGATTCTCACCTGGCCCTGGTTGGCTGGCTCACTGTACACGTGTGGGCTATGCATCGTTATTGACTCTATATAAACAGCTCTGCCCAGTAGTCTGGGTGACACGGTGGCATGGCTGCAAGGCTGAGGAGAATGGAGACAAGACTGGCATGGTGACAGCACCGAGGACAGAGATTGAGATGGCTGTGGGGGCAGAGAGGCCCGGAGGCAGAGACCGGCTTGCTGCTGCAGACTCCCTCTCAGTGAACAGGATTCTACTGATTGACCTGCTACCATGGGAATAAAGTTGGGTATAAACCCTTTCACCCCAAGAATGTTCCATTGTCATTTCTTTGGTCTCGTTGAATCCATAGTGAACTTGCCTGGGGCTGAAACCCATTGGCAGGACACCCTCCTTCTCCCAATACCCCATTTGCACAATTACAGTTCCCGCCTGGTTCCTGCCGTAGCTGCTTTCCTGAATCACACATCTGAGGTTCGCTCCATGCTTAAAGAGCCTCCCCCCGCTTTCCCCACCTGCAGGGCCTTTCAAGGCCCTGGGCACACTTTCCCCACCTCCCCCTCCAAGCCCACCTGCTGCTGCCCCAACACCCCGAGCTGGCCGGACAGCCATTCCCAGCACTCTCCGGACTCACGCATGGCTTTGCAAGCTTCCAGGCACCCCCTTGGTAGGGGCCCCCACTGCCATCTCATCTTCCAAGGGTCAGTTCAGAGGTCACCTCCTGGGTGAGTCCTGGGCTGACTCCCCCTCCCCCACGCAGAACTCCTGCCTGGCCTCCGCCCTGTCCTCGAGGGTATTTCACCGCTCACGTCACCCCGAGGTCCGGGCTGGCCCACCCCTCGCGCATCCCCCCCGGTGAGCCAGGCCGGGCACGTGCACGACTCAGCCAACCTGCCCTCCCGTTTCCTTCGGTTTAGTAACTTGCAGCGCTGAACTGCGGCGCGCCCTCCTCCCTTTAACAATAGGATGAAGAGCTCCGGGAAAATGACGCGCCTGGCCCAGAGCCCTGGGGCCTGCCGAGTGGACCCAGACCGTCCGATGAGAAATCTTCCCCACCAGCGGTTCAGCAAAGCCCCGCAGTGAGGGCGCTGGTCGGGCGGCGGGAGCCTGGGGCTCCGGGGGGGCGCCCGCGGCTCGTCCTCCGGTGCAGCTCGGCCGGCGCGGAGCTGTGCTCGGTTCCCCCCAACCCCCCAAGACTGACAGCCGCGCTCTCCTTCCCGCCGAGGCGAGAACCGGGCGAGCTGCGGTCCCCGGAGCCCGGCCTGCGGCGCGCCCCCTGCGCGGCCGACTCGCGGGAAACGGCCCCCGGCCGCAGGGGGCAGAAGGGCCGGGTGGGCCTCCCCGCGGACGGGCGCGCGGGGCTCGGTGCCCGCGGCCGGCCGGAGCGAGCGGCGAAGGCCTGGGCCCCGCAGCAGGGAGCAGGGGGCGCCCAGGGGTGCGGGCGCACCCCCCCACCCCCCACCGCGGTGAGATGGTGAGCGAGGCTGCCCCCTCTCTGAGCCCTGGCCGTGGACTTCCTTATTCACATGTAGGTTCGGTAGATAAATTCTGAAACGTCCTAAATCACATGCCATGAGGGCCAAAGAACGAGGCTGGCAGACAAGGGGAGGTAATCAGCCGCCGCCAAGTGTGCCCCTCGCGTGCCAGGGTCCGACCGTCATCAACTACCACCCACAAGCCCCCTGCAGGCCCGACCCCCTGCACTGGCAGCAGCCCAGCGTCCGTATCTGCACAGCCAGCTTCCTCGCCCTGAGACCCCTCATGAAGTGCCCTGTTTCTTGAGTCTGGAGGACAAGCTGTGTCCGTGAACTGGCCTTGCGGCTCGTAAAGCAGAACTTCCCGTCCCGGCCCCCTGTCCTTCCTCGGGCCGCATCTGTAGGGATTCAGTGCACCCCGCCGGCTCAGCGATCTCCCCCGCCCTGGGGTCTGGGATTCGTCGGTTTCAACCAGCCGCACAGGCCAAAAGGGTGGCAGTGCGGGTGCAGCTTCCCCTCGCCCTGCGGGCCAGGAAGGCCAACACGTGGTGCCTGGCAGCGCAGACCCCAGCCGGACCTCCCGCGTCTGTGTTGCAGCCATGGGCTCCCTGGCCCTGGGAGCTTGGCGGTGCACCTCCCCTCTTCTGTGCCTCAGTTTCCTCAGTTGGAAAAGGGTTGGCGACCACAGTTCCCAAGGCGGGCTGTTCTGAGGAACAAATGAGCTAGCACATGCAGAACATGAGGTTGGTGCCTGGCAAGGACTTTATGAGCCTTTTGGTGTTATTATGACTGTTTTATTAGAGCTGTGTGTAACAGGATGTTTAATGGGCCTTTTCCTGTTACCCTAGAATTTATGAGTCAGGGCACAAAGGTGGCCCAGAGGCATTTAGTATTTCGCACGGCAAAGAGAACCCCAGACATATAAACACCCAGAGCTTGTTAACGGGTTGAGGGAGGATGATGGAAACATTTCGTAGCTTGATTGTGGTGGTAGATTTTGTGGGACTCTAATCTAAAAAGGGTGAATGTTACTTATGCAAATTATACTTCAATAAACCTGAAGAAAATTAATTTTCATAAAGACCCTGTTAAGAAAACAAGAGGGAAGCCATGGGCCAGGAGGAAATCAGAACACATGTCTGATAAAGGACTTCTATCCAGAATATAACAAGAACTTACTCAACCCTGTAATAAAACTATGAACAGAACAGATACTTCACCAAAGAAGATGGCACGGGTGGCACATAAGCACGCGAGAGATGCTCAGCCACCATCTGTCATCAGGGAAACACAAAGCCATGGTGAGACACCACCAAACCACAAGTGCACTTAAATGGCCAAAATTTAAAACACTGACAACAGCAACTGTTGATGAGGACGTGAAGCAACTGGAATTCTCATTCATTATTAGTAAGAGTGCAAAATGGTACAAACAACTGGAAACATTTTGGTAGATTCTTAGGAAGTTGCCACACACTTACCATTCAACCCAGCAATCCCCTTATTTACTTATCCAACAGAAATGAAAACGTGTCCACGCTAGACTCACTAAAATGTACTGAAATGTTCATAGCATTATTAGTAATAGTCAAAAACTAACAATCTAGATGTCTATCAGTTAGCGATTAGGTAAACAAATTATGATAGATCCATACAATGAAATGTATTATTCAGCAAAAACAGGAACAACCTACCGATACATGCACCAATATGATGAATCTGAATACTGTTGGGCTGGGTGGAAGAAACCGGATGCCAGAGGCTGCCTGCTGTGAAATTCCATTGATAATGATACTCTAAAAAGACAAAGCATTGTGACAGAAAGCGAATCAGTAGTGAGGGGTCACGGGTTGCAGAAGGAGAATTGACTGCAAAGGAGACCAACGTGAACTCAGGGTGGAGGTGGGAATATTCTAGATCAAAATTGTGGTGGTGGTGGTGTTTACAGAACTATAGATTTGTCAAAACTCACTGAATTGTACACTTAAAACTGGTGAGCTTTGTTATAAGTAAATATACCTTACTTTTTAGAAAAGCCAATTGGTGTTGGTCTGAGAGGAAATGACAAGCAGTGGCCCTTTAGGTAGAGAAATCTTAGCTCTTTTCCCTAATTCCTCTCACAACCCAGCATGAGAGGTGTGAGATCCCAAAGAGGTGGAAGGTGGTGATCCAGAGGTGGCCACACACACCCCTTCCTATGAAGTGTCCTGTGGCTAACCACAGCTGGCCATGGGAGTGGGCAACGGTTTACCTTGTATCTGAACTGTCTGGACTCTGAGTACCTGCTAGGCATTGGAAAATTATAGGAGGTGTGGGAAATTTGACAGGGACTGACTGAAGGCAGCAATTAGAAAGCAATTTACACCTCTTGAGATGAGAGAGTTCAATCATTTGAATGCGGTTGTCATTAACTTACTGTAATAAACAAATCACCTTCAGAGGATATAATGTGTCACCCATATGTATATACTGTATTGTTAAATAACAAAAATTCAACCAAGTAAATGTTAAAATCTAATTAGCTGCATTAAGTGATTCATGAATCGGGCAGCCTGCTGTCGAGGAAGCAGAGGGGAGCTCAGAAGCTTTAGAAAGCGAAAGGGTTTTAAAGGCAGGACAAGGAATTCATACAGAAAAAATGACTTATTTCCGGTGAGATCACCTTCCTTTGGGGAAACGAGGGTCCTATTAAGAGGATTACCTCATCTTCCTTTGCAGAGTGGAGAGGGCCCGCATGACAGATTACCTTAGTGGTGTTGATGGGCTGGTTAAGACTACATTTCTGAGAAGTTGAAACTGGTTGAAAGAGGTTAATACTGGTTAGGTATAGGCCTGCTTTGGTGATGTGACCTAAGTGACTCCATTTTGGGCTTGTGGTTTTCTTTTTAACAGCCCTTTTCAAGTGTATATAGGTCCTGTTGCACTTAATAAAATGCAGAATCACTTAAAATAGGACTGAAATTATAATATACATTTTCCTGATTATGTATTTTCCTAATCAAAAGATATGGAAAGTGTAACTGCTATAGATGGGGGTGGGCGGGCCACCCACATTTTTGTCTGTAAAAAGGAGTCTCTGATCTCCAAGGGATGTTCATACAAGATGAGCCATCACAGCCCTTTGGGACCCAGAGTGGGAGTGGCTCCTGCTGGGGCCTGGAGGTGCCAGGAAGGAAAGTAGGGCCAGGACACTGCCACGCTGTAGACACTAAGAGTGAAGAGGTTTTCAAGAAACAGGGAATTTGGGAGACTGGCCCTGATTCTGAGCACAGCCAGACATGCTGACCTCCCCATGGGCCCCAGATGGGCTGACCAGCACTGCAGTAGCCCTGCTGTGTCCCCCACACCTAGGCCGCTGGAAGGTGCTCAGTATTTGTAGGGTGAAGCACTCCAATGCCAGGAAATGGGTACTGCCTTCCCCATTTTGCATATAAGGAAACAAACTCCTGTCTTGTCTGAGGGTTTGAGCCCTGGGCAAGTTCACTATGGATTCGGTAAGACTGAGAAATGACAGTGGAACTTCTTGGGGTACAAGGGTTTATACCTGCCTCTATTCTCCCAGCGGGAGACTGAGCACTAGGATCATGTCTGCACCCAGCATCTGCAGGTCTGAGATCCACCTCCTTCTGTGCCTCCTCCCGGAGCGCTGGGCAGAGCTCTTCATGCAGTGACTCAGTGACAGCTCATTGCCCATGGGTGCGGGAGCAGTAGCCCAGCACTAGGCAGTTCCATCATCAAATAGTTTAGGGTCAGGTGAGCACCCTGGCCACGGGACCTTCCATTTTCCCCACACTCAGTAAGGTAAAGAAAATTGCACTTAGCTACCAAATAGTAGAACTTGGAGGGGGCTGTGTGTGAACCTAGGCCTGCTGAACCGAGAGCCCACGCTCATAACCACTGTGCCAGCAGCCTCTTGGCCGTGCCAGGTGACCCGGGTGAGCAGCAGCAGGCCTGCGGCTGCAGCTCTGGTGCTGAGTGGGGATGTGCTTAATGCAGCAGGGCCAGGGCCAGGGCGCCCTTCCAGCAGGCTTTTGTGGGCAGCCACATGGCGATGGCCAGTGTCGGGGACCAGGATCAGGAAGGGAAGGCCACGTGCCATTGCCAGAGCCACACACGAGCTTGGAGAGGGGCAGTGAGTGGCAGAGGGGCGCAGTCATCAGTGTTTACAGAAATGCACATCTGTACTGGACGAGGACTTCGGGGGGAAATCAAGGCTGCATGCCCATCACCGCAGCGTGGGACAGAAGCTGGCTCCCCTCTGTGCCGTGAGGACCACTCCCCAGCCAGTCCCTGGCCTCCCTGTTGTCTGTGTGGCTGGGTACCCCACTTAGAGGCCACTGTGGAGCCCCACAGATCAGCACACATTCCACTTTTCAAATGAGGTGAAAAGCTAAGCCGTGACCTCAGCCCTGCAGTCCTAACGTGTCCTAGGACACTCTTCCAGAGAATTATTTGAGAAACAAAAGTAGACAATTATAAAAATATGATTTTCCTTCTATTTTCTTTACTAATTCTCCAGGACATGGTTTGCCAAAACAGATTTTTTAAATTTTCTGAAACTGAAAATGTTCAAAATGAAGATTTCAAACTATGATCCAGCAGAGCCTAGAAACCTAGAATCTGAAAGCACTCGTTTTTTGCCCGTATTTTTCTACCACTTCCCCTTTCCTCTCTATCTGGGATTCTGTTCTGCACTCTCCCTGGAGCCGGCAGCCCCTCAGGGGAGTTTCCCCCTCTGTCCTGAGTGACAGGCTGCTGGTGGAGGTTTCAGCCAGGCCCCGCCTCCCTCTGCAGATCACCCCCTCTAAACACCCTGCCCTTTCCCACTGCTGCAAAAGGCCTCCACCACGGCTGTAGCCAGAGCCGGGCTTCCCTGCGAGGGGGCAGTAACAAGCTTGTTGCTGACAGCTCTCTCTGCATTAGCTGGTTTTATCAGCCATTTTTCGTATTCTTTAGGTTTATGTTCCTGAAGACCTACCACGATAAACAGAATGCTAAAGGTAGGCCCTCAAGATGCCTGACCCTGGGTCACTCGGTCAGACGATACTCTTGCTACGGCTGTGAAAGGCCTCTGCACATGGAGAAGCTATCGCCAGCTGGCCTTAGGCGAGAAGCTCATTCCCACGGCCTGGGTGTGGAGTCATCTGAGCCCTTGCGAGCGGCAGCAGGAGGCGGGTGGGGGCCGGAGGGCTGAAGTGGGGGCCAGGCCCAAGCTTCGCTCTGGGCTTTGAAGGGCCGCGAGCCAGGGAATCTGGGCAGCTCTGGAAATGGGAGTGACCTCTCTAGTACACAGGCAGCAAGGGGGCCAGGGCCTCTGCCCTGCGACCTCACAGCACCGAATTTTGCCAATAACCTGAATGCATGTGCAAGTGGATTCATCCCAGAGCTTCTGGAAGAGAAGGTGGCCCTGCCAACACCTTGGTTTCAGCCTCAACCTGATGCTGAGAACCAGCTGTGCCTCTGAGTGTCACAGGGGAGCCCAACATGCCACCCTGAAATGTACCTCTTTGGTGCGTAGATTATTTTGAGCTAAAGTCAGCAGGCTCAAGAAAACCCTTTACTTCTCCTTTAACTGCCTGAAAGAATCTCGATGGGGTCTGGCCCAAAAGAGAGCTGTTACCAGAGATAACTTCTTATCTGAAAGACCTACAGGTTTGGCAGAGCCAATGATAATTGCCAGACATCTGCTCTTCTTATCCTGTGAAGCCCCTCTTCCCCTGGAAGCCCCAGACCCCTACCCCATTCATTCCTTAGCTCAGGGCGGCATATAAGGCTCAACCTGCCCCCGAGTCTTGTCTGTGGGGCTCCTGTCTGTATGGAATTAGGTTTTTCCCCTATTAATCATCTTATATCATTTTAACTATTAGACCAGCCAACAAATCTAGGTGGGAAGAAGGGAAACTTTCTCTGCCCCCACAGGGAGTGAGTGCAGGGACTCCAGATGTCTCACACCTTCCTTCAGACCTCCAGTCACACTGTGAAGGTTGGAGCTGGTCGAGCCGACTCAAGCCCTTGTCACCGGTCATTTTACCGCAGCTCCTGGGGACATGGTGATATCTTTCTATTAAATTCACCTGTACCCCCTGCAGCTACAGTGACAGTCCTGGAGGCCTGTGGGTCCCATTTCCATTCTTTGGCTGAGGGAACACTTACTGGGGCAAAGTGCCTGGTGCTTTGCTGGATCTGTGGCCACTGTGGTGTCCGGCCCCGTCCTTGTGGACTCACAGCTAGTGGCCTGGGCAGATCCTGACGGCCATTCCCTAGCCCGTGACGTGTCACGGTCCTCTGAACGCCGATGCACTGACGGCTGAGCCCGTGATACTATGACTTATCATAAGAACCATCGGTCTGGCCTTCCTCCTGTTCCCGGCAGAGAGCTTCTGAGCCCCTTGGAATTTCCTAAGTGAAGAGAACCACACAGGTGTCTTTCGTCATGTTACTGAGGTGACTTGGAAATCACCTACGGAAGGAAGCGGGAGAACCGACCACAAGATCACAGGCCTGGAACTTTTAGTCCCCCCCCCCCCGACCGCAGGCTAATGATTTAATCAAATGCTTTAATAATAAAACCTCCATACAAATCCACAAGGCTGGGATCCAGGGAGCTTCTGGGTTGGTGAACACATGCTGTTCAGGGAGGGTGGTGCGCTCCTGAGGCAGAATGCCCGGCCCTGTTACGTATTCCGCAACGATCGGGAGCCCTTCTGGCCGGCTGTGTCTGGAAACTTTCCGTCATCCGCCTCCCTGCACACGCCCCTTGTGTCCTCGCCAGGCAGTCCCAGTGCGTCTCAGATTCACCCCTGGTGTCGCCTGGCGCGGTTTTCCAAGGTGGCGCGTCGGTTTTCCAAGGAGAGCACGGATTCTCGCGTCACTCCTGTTTGGTGATGATCTTGGCGTCAGTATTAGCGGCTGCACGACCTTTGAAAAACCCTCCCCTGCCTCTTCTCGGGAGAGCCAGCCTGAGGATTCTTTCCTCTGTTCTCTCTTCTGCTCGAGCACAAGCTCTGATAAAGCCTTGTCCAGGCCAAAGTTTGAGTCTGGTGCCAATTCTTCAGCATGCGGCTCCCAAGGACCCGAGGCTGGCGGCACTCACAGGGCCGGGAATCTTGGCGTCCTTTCTCAAATACTGAGCCCTGTGTGTGCATCTCTTCGTCTGTCGATTCCTGAGTATTATCCTTCTATAATAAACTGGTAATCCAGTAACTAAGATGTTTTCTGAGTTCTGTGAACCAATCTGGCAAATTAATCGAACCCAAGGAGCGGGTCGTGGCAACCTCTGATTTACAGCCAGTGGGTCGGAAGCGCAGGTCACAGCCTGGACTTGGTGATTGGCATCTGAAGAGACAGGGGTGGGGCAGTCTTGTAGGACTCAGCCCACCACCTGCGTAATCCCATGCTACCTCCAGGCAGAGAGCATCAGAACTGAGTTAAGTTGTGGGGCACCCAGCTGGTGTCAGAATTGTTTGGTGGTGGGGAAAAAGACACATACCAAAACTGGGAGCAGAATCAGAGTCACATCTGTGAGCTGCTGTCTGTGACAGCACCCGACACACCACGGGTGCTGGGCGGATCCGCCTGCTGCAGCCTTCTTAGCTGCTGGCCAGGCAGCTTCGTGGCTTGGGCACTGAGCTGATGATCCCTAGACCCGCCTATCAGGCCAGATGGCAGGAAGGGACAAAAACTGAAGGTGCGAGATGCCAACCCACACTTGGCAGAGACTCGGGGAAAAGCCAGTGCTGGTTCTCACCACTCCCGACGCTGGAGGGGAACGCGAGAGACCCCCACAGCACAGCGTGGGCCCCGTGGGTTGGGGCCAGAGGGCCATATCCGGTGTCACCCGTGGGGTTCCCCTGGCCTCCCCTAGCTCGCTTCAGGAGGCCACATCATATGGCAGGGCCCTCCTGCGTCAGAGCTGGTCCCAGTGCAGGCCCAGCTCCTGGGCTGGTCCCTCTGCAAAGCATCTCTGCTAAGGGCCCCTCCCCCAAGGAGATGCCGCCAGCCACTCACTCTCCAGTCTGTCACTCAGCTCGGCAGGGCACAGCAGCTCCGCTCCCCATGTCTCCTCCCGCGGACCCTCCATCCCTTCCCTGCCCCTGCCAGGAAGGACCCCGGGCTCCATGCAGATGAGGGGCCTTTTTGCCTTCCCTGTGTGGAGGCACTTGCCTTACAGCACAGGATGTTGGGGAGGGAGAAGCACATCTGCTGTGGGAAGGACCACGAGTCTCTGGCATCTGCTTCGGCAGGATGGCCGATAACCTTCGCCCTGAAATTGGTCCTGCAGAGCCAGGGGCCGGGGACCCACATCCCTCCACCTAGGGGCACAGCTGTCATTGCCCAGCCCCCCAGGCCAGCCTCCCCACCTGGCTCCCAGCACATCCTGTCCGTGGCCCCTGCCCAACCCCCGGTAGCAGTTGGCTGCTGAGCCCATGGTGTGAGCTAAGCCAACTGCCCACAGCCGGCTTCCAAGCAAAGCTTGTTTTTTATTTTATGTCTATGTTTTTAGGCCCCAAAAACTACCGGTTCTGGGAAGGTGTTTGACACACTGTGACCGTGGGAAGGTCCCTTGCAGCCTTTGTGGCCCCAGGTTGCAGCTCTGGGCTCCTCACAATCTTGTTGGAGCTCAGTTGCCGGTGCCCACGTCTCTGGAGGCAGGTGGCCAGGGCATGGTCTGTGCTAAAGGAGAGGCCCCGCTCTGTGGCACCCTCTCCAAGGAGGTGCCACACCTCCCTGAGGTAAAGCTGCAGCCACTGGCCGACTGATGGCCGATGGGTGGCAGAGGAACGGAGGAGGCAGGTGCTGTCGGCTCGCGGCCCTTCTATTGCGTCTCCCATTGCTTTTGTTTGTATTTCTTATAAAGGCGACAGCTGCATCCAAGAAACTGTAAAGGAAGTCAAGTCCTGCCTGGAGCCTGTCCCCTTCACCACTTCACTACAGTCACCTCCATGACCCTAAAGCCTACGCCCCATGCCTTGATTTCTCAGCTGTAGACAGTTTCTCCTGGTTCTGTTCTGTGAAAAATGTGAAGCGGACACATTTATATGAGCTCTCTTCCTCTCGACTTCCCACCATATTTGTTTTTACTTTTTGTTCTTTGAATCCAGTATTTCCAAAGAAGGACCTCTGAGCAGATTCCCCAAATCGACAGAATTTGTGGTGAGACCTAGAAACATGCACTTAGGGTCATCATCTCTAGTTACTTCTTATGCGCACCCCAGTTTGACAGCCATCACCCCAGTGTCTGCCTCTATAGCTAAGTGTCTTGTATGTTGGGATGCTTTTCTCTACTCGAAACCTGACTAAGGAGGGACATCAGCAAAAATGGAAAAGGAGCTCCACATTCTACCGCCCCATGAAAACAATGGAAATGTGAGCAAAAGCTGTCAGGATCAACACTTTTCGAAACTCTGGAAACTAACCAAAGGTTTGCAGCAACTTGGGGAAAATTACTTCAAGAAATAGGGCTAATTCTCAGTAACAAATAAAGGCTGAAATCTTCCCAACTTTGATGAATTTTGAGTTAGTAATAAAAAATCTCAACAAAGAAAATCTCAACAAAGAGAATTCCAGGACTAGATGGTTGCACTGGTGAATTCCACCCGATGTTTAAAGAATTAATGCTAACCCTTCTCAAATTCTTCCAAAAATAGAAGAGGAGGGGACGCTTCTGAACTCAGTCTATGGAGCCAAAGTTACCTTGAAACCAAAGACAGACAAAGACGTCACAAGAAAAATATAGATCAAGGTCCCTTATGCAAAATACCTGAACAAAATGCTAGCAAACAAGTCCAGCAGCCAATTAAAAAGGATCATACACTGTGACTAAGTGTACTTTATCCCAGGAATTAAAGGGTGCCTTAACATACAAAAATCAATCAACGTAATACACCATATTAATAGAGATACTGGGGAAAAACACACAGTCACCTCAATAGACACAGAAAAGACAACTGACAAAGTCAAACACCCTGTCATGGTCTGTTAAAGGGGATCTATGGAAAACCCACAGCCAACATTAGTGGGGAAAGACTGAATACTTGCCCCCTTGATAAATTGAACTTCACCAAAATGTGAGCCTTGTACATCAAAGGACATTACCAAAAAGTGAAAAGACAATTCACAGGATGGGAGAAAACATTTATAAATCATATATCTGATAAGATTCGAGTATATATATAAAGAACTCTTACACCTCAGCTAAAAAAGACAACTCAAGAAAGTATACAAATGGCCAATAAGCACATGAAGAGATGCTCAACATCTTTTTAGGAAAGTGCAAACCTAAGCCATGAGACAGCATTTCACGCCCACCAGGATGGACATAATTTTAAAAAAATCAACAATAACAGGGTTGATGGTGATATGGAGAAACTGGAACCCTAGTACATTGCTGGTGGGGATGCAAAATGGTCCGGCTGCTGTGGAAAAGCTGAGCAGTTCCTGAAAATATTAAACATAGAATTACCATATGACCCAGTAATTCCTCATCTACTGGAGAGAAATGAAAATATATGTCCCCACAAAACTTGTACGCAAATGTTCACAGCAGCATTATTTACAATAGCCAAAAAGTGGAAACAAATTAAATGTCCATCAGCTGATGAAACAGATAAACAAAGTGGTATATCCATACAATGGAATATTATTCAGCCACGAAAAGGAATGACATACTGACACAGGCTACATTGTGGATGAACCTAGGAAACATTATGCTGAGCGGAGGAAGCCAGACACAAAAGGCCAGGGATGACGCCACATACATGAAGCATTCAGAACAGGCAGATTCACGGAGACGGAAAAGCGGCTAGTGGTTGTCAAGGTTCCTGCTGTTGGTCTGTCTTCTTGTCAGCCAGCTTCAATCTGGGACTCCCAGTTTGGCTGCACAGTCGTCGCTGCTGTGGCCGGCACGGGCTCCCCTTGGGGCCAGGCGGCCTGCTGCTCCCAGAGCTCGGCCCTGCCCAAGAGGGAGGGTCTGCCTCTGCAGGAGGTGTGCTGGGGGCTGCTGGCAGGTGCTGTGCCCCACCGTGATCCAAGGCCAGGGCACTTTACCTTCTTTTTAGCTTTCCTTAAAAAAAAAATACTCTTTTATTGTGAAAGATAACATTAAACATAAACAGCTTCACAAATTATTATAAAGCCGGCATTCACGTAGGCGCTGCTTGGTACCACCTTGTGGTCTCCGCACGCCCCTCCACTCCCTTCTCACCAGAGGTAAAGGCCAGCCCCACTTTTGTGGTACTTACTTCTTTGTTCTTCTTTATAGCTTAGCCGCCTGTATACACGTTCCTAAACACCAAGGTTTCCTGAGCCTAATTTTCAACTTATAGAAACGAAATCTGGTTATCTGCATAGCCAACACCCCAAACCTCAGAGCCTGAAACAAGGATCTTTCTACTATTCTCTCCAGTGCTGGACTTGACCTGGGTGGCTTCTGCTCAGGGACCCCCATGTGGTCCTGGGTGGGGGTCCACTGGTGACCCCTTCTTCCATCTCTGTTGTTAGCTCAGCACCCATACGTGATCTTCACGTCAGGCCTGCTCACTGCGTGGTACCTGGGCCCCAGAGGGAGCTGCTGAAGGTTCCTTCAACCCTTTGAGAGAACGGCAGACTGTTTCCAAAGTGGAGGTACCACCCTGCACCACCAGGTGTGAGAGGGCCTGCTTCTTCTCAGACTCGCTAGAGGCCAGGAAGTCTCTAACGGATCCGCTTAGGTTTCTCTCCGGGCAGGGCCACCTTTCTTCCCTGAAGCTGCTCCGAGGAGGGCTGGCGTTTGCAAGATACGCTTGTCTGCCTCCTCCCTGGCCGCAGCCCCCGGGGAGTCCCTCCTGGGACCAAGAGGCTTCTGGGAAACGTTTACTCCGCAGCAACCTGGGCCCCCTGCTTTGCTGCCGTGACCTCTCCTCCCGCACCCCCCAGGCAGGGCCCAGCCGCACTGGGCCTCCCAGGGCTCTGTGCTGGTCCCCCCTGCCTCCCACCCCACCCCCAGGGCTTAGACTTCTCCTGCCCAGGGTCTCCCTTTCCCAGATGCTTGTTCCCACCCCCACCCTGGTGAACTGCTCGTTCCTCTAAACCCACATGCGGGGTCATTCCCCTCCACAGCCTCCCAGGCTGGTGGGTAGGTGGCTGTGTCCCCTCTGCTCAGCCCTCCCCCACCGCTCAGGCTGTGAGCTTTGCAGTGAGAGCAGAAGGGCTCAATCTGAGACAGCTTCCTCGCACTGTGGACATTGATTCGCAGTCCACATTTGCTGCAGGGGTTGCCCCAGCCCAGGCCACTCATAAGACGAAGCACCCCCAGCCCTGCCTCTTTGGGAAAGTGTGAAGAGAAGGGGTGTCTGCAGGGGCAAACAAGGGCACCTGAGGGTGATTCTGCACACTCCAGGCCCTGCCAGCCTCCCCGGGTGAGCAGGCAGGCTGGGAGGCGCCGCATCCTCCCCATCCTGGGAAGGGCTTCAGGCCCGGAGAGCGTCCTTACAGCCTCGGCGTGGCTGGCCTGGCCCTGGGTGTGCGGCTCTGACCCACTCCTTGTTTGGGTAAACACTGGCCTGGGTGCCAGGTCCCAAGGGCTTGACAAAGGCAGGGTGAGTGCGCAGGGTCCTGGGACCGGGGTGGGGGCCTGGCCTGTGTTTATAGCGCTTCCGCGCCCGCCTCTCCGTCTGGCAAGCGGGGTGTGGCCGCCGTCTGAGGAGGCGGGGGACCCTCTCCCTGCCCTCTGGGTGGGCCCCACACGCCAGTCCTGAGTGTGTGAAACAATCACAGGGCACGGGGAACAACAGACTGGGAGCTGGCAGCAGGTGGCCGGGTTAAAACGTTCTGGGGTTTTGGTGTGGCGTGACAGGAGGGCCAAGACATTCAAGCTGGAGGCTGTCCACTTGAGAATGTGGCCCCTGAAATAGGCACAGAAGGTATAATTTCCAAACAGGTAAAAGGAAAAAAAAAAGGGAATAAGAAAAGGAGAAAAAAAAATTAAATTCAAAAGAAGACAGAAAGGAGGAGTGGGGAGGAGCTGGACAGAAGCTGTTAGAAATAAATCCAAATATACCTGTAATCGCCAAAAATGTGAAGGTACCAAATGCCTCGGATACAGGAAAAGACGGTCACGTAGTATGAAAAACAACCCAGCTTTCTGCAGTTACCGGAGACCCGCCTGCCTGGACCACAAAGGAACGTGAGAGTGAAGGTCAAGGGGGAACGGCAGCCGTGCGCAGGGCCACCAAGCGCGGCCATGGGCGGTGTCAGTGTCAGGCGGAACGCCACCCAGGGCCGCAAGGCCCAGCGTCCACTTGTTGGAAATACAAATATACAGCTTCTGGCAATATGAACAAGGGGAAGAGGACGCACAGGCCAAGAACTCCAGGGCAGGAAAGGAGATGGCACCGCCGGTGCGCCAGCAAGTGAACAGAAATAAAGAGGCCATTTGTCAGCTTTATGCCGACCGATTTGAAAACAACAACAAACGGATGATTTGTTGGAAAAACCGTTTTCCAGAATGGAGTCCAAAAAAAGAAAACATAAGAAAACCTGAATTGTCTTACATTAAAGTACTGAAATCACTGATTTAAAATCTACCCTTTCCTCTCACAAATGCTCAAATAGCTTTTGTAAGCAAATTCCCCCTTTGCAGAAACAGATGGTGCCAATCTCGTACAAATTATTTCAGAGAATAGAAAAATAGAAAACACTCGTCTTATTTTCACACGGCTATCACCACCTTGACACGCAAACTGAACAAGAACAGGACAAGACGTCGGACCACCGGTGAAATCTCCCTCGCAAGCACAGACGCAGGCTGCATTCAGGGACGCACGGCAAAGATAAACCATCGCGGCCACGTTGGGTTTCTCCCAAAAATGCAAAGTTGGTGTAAGATTATAAAATCACAGAACATAAACCACCGCATTAACAGAATAAAGGAGAAAAAGCACAGTAATATGTCAATAGGTACGCAACTATCCAATGAAATTAAATTCATTCATAAGAAAAAAATTGAGAAGAATGAAAATATAAATATAAGCTAATAGAATAAAGGGCATCTACCAGGAAACTATGGCAGACGGCGTGGTGCAAGCATTCCCCGAAAGATCAGAGACCTGACACGGGACTCAGAAAGGAAAACACAAAACTCCTGTTATTTGCAGATGATACGATTATGTGGAAAGCAAAGGCATCTACCAATAAATTACTAGAATTAGATGAGGTTGCCAGATTCAAAGCGGAATTCATTTGCATTTCTATATATCAGCCAAAACCAGTGAGAAAATGCAATTTAAAAAAGATACAATCTAAAATAGCAACAACAAATTTAAAGAATCCAGGAATAAGCCTAATAAAAGAAGTGCAACCCTATAACAGAGTAAAAACCGTCTCTGTGGCACTAACCCAGGAGCTGGTTTGAGTGGCCGTAGCCCCAGGGGAAGCTTCCTGACCTTTGCACCTTGTGGCTGAGTGTCCTGGTCTACCCACCCGGGGTTTGGGCACCTGGAGGGAGGAGTCAGGGGCGGGCAGCCCCGCCCCAGAACCCGGGCTCTAACCACTGTGCCCACGGTCACTTGTTAGTATTTGTTGCCTAAGTATAAACAAAATACGCATGGATATGAGAAATGTTAATAGAAGAGAAAAAAATTAAAGAAGAAAATAAAATCAGCCCACTTTGACCACAAACAGTCCCCGTTCCAGTCCATCCCCACGGGGCGTGGGCCCCCCCAGCTGTAGGGCCCCAGCCCCTCTTCATAGCCCTGCACGTGCCCCCGCAGCCTCCACCCTAACTCCTCTCAGGTCTGCTGATGAGACGATGGCTGGTGACTTTTTCTTTTGCTTGGTGGTGAACAAATTTTCTCTGCTTTTCTAATATAAAACATACTCCGTGCCCATGCTTGCTGCTGGGGAGAACCCTTCGCCACTGCCCCCAGCCCCTGGCATCTTCCTTTGGAGACGGAAAGCCCTTCCCCTGACTGATCCCCTTTGCTGGTGATGTGAGTGCGCCGGGGGTTGTGAGGGCCTCCCATGGGGCCCGGGGACTGAGCTGCCCTGCACTGTCTTCTGTCGCTATGGGGGGGGGGGCACCTGGTGTGTGTCACCATTCTGTCTTGTGGGGGGCACGTACGATTCCCCGCCTTCAGAGTGTCCCCCAGGCCTAGAGCCCCCAGACCAGAAGCATCCTTTTGCTTTCACTCTATTTTGTACCTTTCTATTTATTTATTTTATTTTATTTTATTTTTATTTTTTTTGAGAGGGCATCTCTCATATTTATTGATCAAATGGTTGTTAACAACAATAAAATTCTGTATAGAGGGGTCAATGCTCAATGCACAGTCATTAATCCACCCCCAGCCTAATTCTCGTCAGTCTCCAATCTTCTGAAGCATAACGAACAAGTTCTTACATGGAGAACAAGTTCTTACATGGTGAACGAATTCTTACATAGTGAATAAGTTCTTACATGGTGAACAGTACAAGGGCAGTCATCACAGAAACTTTCGGTTTTGATCACGCATCATGAACTATAAACAATCAGGTCAAATATGAATATTCGTTTGTTTTTTATAGTTGATTTATATGTGGATCCCACATTTCTCCCTTTATTATTATTATTATTTTTATTTTTAATAAAATGCTGAAGTGGTAGGTAGATGCAAGATAAAGGTAGAAAACATAGTTTAGTGCTGTAAGAGAGCAATTGTAGATGATCAGGTGTGTGCCTGTAGACTATGTGCTAATCCGAGCTAGACAAGGGCAATAAAACATCCACGGATGCAGAAGATTTCTCTCAGAACAGGGGGGGGGGCAGGTTCTAAGCCTCACCTCTGTTGATCCCCAATTTCTCACCTGATGGCCCCCCTGCGACTGTGCCTGTCTTAGGTTGTTCCTCCCTTGAGGAATCTTACCCGTCTCTGGCTAACCAGTCATCTTCCGGGGCCATACAGGGAGATGTAAAGTTGGTAAGTGAGAGAGAAGCCGTATTGTTTGAAATGTACCTTTCTATTTAGAATGAGTTCTTGTAGGCCGCATGTTGGGTCTTGCTTTTTAAATCCAATTTAACAATCTTTTAATCCATATGTTTGGATTGTTAACGTTTAATGTGATTATGGAGATGGTTGAGTTTATATCCACCAGCTTGCTATATGGTTTTTATTTGTCTCGCCTCCTATTTGTTCCCCCTTGGTTTTGTTTTGTTTGGGTTGGGATTTTTTTTGGTCTTTTTTGGGTTAATTAATTCTTTTAAGATTCCATTTTATCTCCTTTGTTTGCTTATTAGCTACACTTCTTTGTCCTGTTTGTTTTTTTTTCAGTGGTTGCTTTACTGTATAAAGTATAGATTTTTGACTTATCAGTCTACTTTCAGGCAGTATCATATAATTTCACATATCATAAAAACCTTAGTGATAAATCAAGCCTTTGTGCAAATATTGCCATCCATCTTACCTGTACATCCCCACAATACATTTTATAATTTTTCTGTTAAACAATAAAGTATATCTAAAGAGTTTTAGAAATAATTTAGAATTTGTTCAAGTGACTCCCATATTTGCCATTTCTGGTGCCGTTTATTCCTCTGTGTACATTCCCTTTCTCACTCCTTGTGTTCAGTTGGTGCTGGTGATGAATTTTTTCAGCCCTTACATGTTTGGAAAAAGTCTACTTTGCTTTTAGAAACTTACAATATATAGTATAGAAAGGTCCTGTATACGCTTCCCCCAGTTATCCCGTGATTACATCTTACACACTGTAGTGCGCTGTCAAACCCGGAATCTGACACTGGTACAATGTGTGTGTGCAATTGTATATATATGTGTATAACTTACCACATTTGTGGATTCACATAACCACTGCTGAAGTCAAGATACAGACTACTCCATCACCACAAAGATCTGCCTCAAACTATCCCTTTATAAGCCAACACACTCTCTCCCTCTGCCACAATCCTTAACCCCTTAGAAATATTAATCTGTTTGCATCTCTATAATTTTTTCATTCTGTAGAAATGGAATCATACAGGATGTACTCATTTGAGACCAGCTTTTCCTCACTTAATGCCCTTGAGATCCATCCAAGCTGTGTGTGTCAGTAGTTCATTCCTTTTTATTGCTGAGTGGTAGTCCACGTTATGGGTGTAACATGGTATGTTTAACCACCAACCTGTCAGGGAAAGTTTTGGTTATTTCCAGTTTGGGGAAATTACAAGTAAAACTGCTATGGACAATCATGTACAGGTTTTTGTGTGATTGTAAGTTTTCATTTCTCTAGGATAAATGCCCAAAAGTGCAACTGCTGAATCACATGTAGTCGTGTATATGTGGTTTTTAGGAAACTGCCAAGCTATTTGCAGGGATAGCTGTATGATTTTACATTCCCACTAGCCATGTATGAGATATTCAGTTTCTCTGCATACTTGCCTGCATTTGATGTTTTCATTATTTTTCATTTTAGCTATTCTAATAGATGCAACTATATCTCATCATTATATATGTAATGATCATGTCATACTTAAAATCTTAATATTAATTTCCCTAATTAATAGTATGCTGAACATCTTTTCATTTGCTTCCTTGCCAGCCTCTTTGGTGAATGTCTCTGCATATCTTTTGACCAATTTCTAATCGGATTGCTTGCTTTTTTAATGCTAAATTTTGAGAGTTCTTGATATTCTCTGGATACTAGTCCTTTTTGGATATGTGGACTACAAATATTTTTCCCCTAGTCTGTGGCTTGTTTTTTTATCCCTTTAAAGTATCTTTCACAAGGCAAAAGTTAACTTAGATGAAGTTAATCATTTTCTCCTTTTATGAGTGTGCTCTTGGTATTATGTCTACGTCCCAAAGATTTTCTCCTGAGTTATCTTCTAAAATCTTGATAGTTTCATATTTTTCATATAAGTCTAGGATTTATTTTTAGATTTTTTTATGGTGTGAGGCTTAGACTGAGGTTGATTTTTCAATTATTGATATCCAGTTGCTTTTGCAAATTTGTTGAAAAGATTTTCAACCTTCCATTGAGTTGATTTTTTTATTATGGCAAAATATACATCACATAACATTTATCATTTAAACCAACTTCACAGTTCAGCGGCATCAGGAACATTCCCAGTGCTGGGCAAGCGTCCCCACCACCGACCTCCAGAACATTTCACCATCCCAAACCGAAATTCTGTACCCATTAAACAATAACTCCCCATCGCCTCCTCCCCTTTCCCCTGCGACCACTGCTCTACTTAATGTCCCTATGGAATTTGACTATTTTAGGTATGTCCTATTAGTGGAACCATATATAATATTTGTCCTTTTGTATCTGGCTTATTTCACTTAGCATAACGTTTTCAAGGTTTATCCATGGTTGTAGCATGTGTCAGAATTGCATCCTGTTTAAAAACTGAATGGTATTCCATTCATCTATTGGTTGTCAGTGTGTCTGTTTCTTCACTGAGTTTTATCACTTTGTCCTTCACACATTTTCCAGCTGCGTTGTTTGGTGCTCACACATTTAGGATTGCCCCCTCTTTTTGTCATTTTTTAATGTCTTTGTCTCTGGTAATTTTCTTAACAAGGTCTACTTTATGTGATATTAATATAGCCACTCCTCCATTTATTTAATTAATGTTTACATATTATATCTTTTTCTATCCTTTTGCTTTCAACCTACACACCATTATATTTGAAAAGAGATTCTTTTAAATAGCATATATTTGGGTCATTTTTTTGGTGTATTCCACCAAACTGTTAATTGTTGTATGTAGACCATTTACATTTAATGCAATTATTGATAGGGTAAGGCTTAAGTCTGCCACTTTATTTTTGTTTTCTGTTTATTCTCTTTGTTTCTCTGTTTACCTTTTCCTTTTCTTTTTTTTCCTGTTTTCCTGTGGTTTACTTGAACATCTTTTAGAATTCCATTTAAAATTATACACAGTGTCTTGAAATGTATCTATTTGCATAGCTTTTTAGTGGTTGCTCTAGGATTATACTCCATACATATTATTCATCAAAATCTAGTGGTGTCAGTATTTTTCCAGTTGGAATGAAGTAAAAGAACTTTTATCTCCCTTCATCTCATTACCCTCCCCTATTTATAATATAATTATCTTAGATATTTCCTCTACATACACTGAGAACCACTTTAGGCAGCATAATAATTTTTGCTTCAAACATAATTTGGAAAACTCAAGAGGAGAAGGAAAGTTTATTATATTTACCAAGATTTTTCTTGTCATGTTCTTTCATCCTTCCTGGTACTCCAAGGTCCCTCCTTTTATCACTTCCTTTCTGTTTCAAGAATATCCTTGAGCCATTCTTTAAGGGTATACCTGAAAGTGACACATTTTCTTAGTTTTCCTTCTTCTGAGAATATATTTATTTCTCCCTCATTCCTGAAGAATATATTCACTAGATATAGAATTCTGGCTTGACAGTTTTTCTTCTTCCAGCACTTAAAAAGAAGTGCTACTTTCTCTAGTCTCCATGGTTTCTTAATGAAAACCCTTGGTCACTTGATTTGTCTTTCCCCTATAGGTGAGATGTCTTTTTCCTCTGGTTCCTTTCAATATTTTTCTTTGTCTTTAGTTTTCAGAAGTTTAATTATGATGTGTCTTGGTGTGGATTTCTTTGGGTTTATCCTATTTGGGATTCAGGCAACATCTTGAATTTATAGGTTTCTTCGGTTTTGCTTTTTCTTTTCTTTTTGCTAAATTTAGGAAATTTCCAGCTATTATTTCTTTGAATACTTTTTATCCCCATCCTTTTTCTCTTCTCTTTTCAGGACTCCAATGACATGGATGTTAAATTTCTTATGATCCCACATTTCCTTGAGGCTCATTCTTTCTTTCTCTTCAGTCCACATTCTCAGTCTTGTTCAGAAGACTGAAGATTGGAATAATCCTATCATTCTGTCTTCAAATGTATTGATTCTTTCCTCTTTCCCCCTCTATTTTGCTGTCTAGCAAAACTCTAGTCCCATCCATCTTGGTCAGAACCGGAAGCCCTCCTTAGCATGATGAGAAGTAGAAGAAAACTATATGAAAATATAACTTAATTTGTACTTTCTGGATCTAGAAGGAATTTTTGGTGGTTAGAAATAAAGAGAAGTCACATAGGTAAAACCTTAATAGATTCACATACTCAAAAATTTGAACTTCTATAACATCCTGAAAAACATCATTATTAGATTAAGTAGCAAACATCAAAAGGTATGTGTCACATGTTAGACGGCAAGGAATGTTTCTGACACATAGCCTGAGAAAAACACCAACATAGACAATTCATCAAAGAAGAAATAAAAATGAGCAATATAAGTTGAAAAAATATTTTAACCACATTACTCTACCAAGAAATGCAAATGAAAGATTTTCTGCCTATCCAATTAGTAAACTTTTGAAACTGTGAATACCCAGTGCTGGTGGTGACAGGCAGTGAAAACACATACTCAGATAAGAGGTCTAAGTGATAAAAACCCCCTGGATGTGAGCCAGAAATTCTACTTTGAGGATTTTTTCCTGAGGAAATCATCCAAAATACCAAGGCTTATGAATAAAGACGTTCATAGCAGAATTATTTATAATAGAAAAATCATTTATAAAACTGTCTTGAGGAATGTTGCATAATTACCAGAACCATCATCACCATTAATGTTTACCCAGTGTCCATCTGTAGCCAGGAAGTGCTGCCCACTGTGACCCTTGACAACCTTCCATGTGAGCCCAGTGTCACCCCCGCCTTACAGACCCTCAGAGCAGACTGCCCTGGCCGCATCCTGCCCTCAGAGTGGCAGGGAATCCATCCTGGCTCCTCCTAACCCCCAAGGCCCTCTTCCAAGCAGTTAGAAACAATGATAATCATGAAGGTGTTTTTAACAAAGTATAGACATGTTTACAATATGATGTCAAATAAAAATGGAGAATCCAAAATTATTCTATGAGTTTAAGTAGAAAGAGTATAAAATTGTGGCAAAATGCAACATGCAGAGGAGGAAAGAATTAGAAAAAGAAGGGGTTAGGGGAGAGAAAGTGGACAGAGAGTCCATGGATGCAGTGCAGTAGTGAGGGGTGAGGGATGAAAGGGTGGGGGCTGCTTTGGGGCCCTGGGGACACCATTGCCACTTCATACAGACTTGGCTGGCCTCCTCTGGGGGGCCTGGACTGTGCAGAGACTGTCATCTGGTATAGTCCATGAAGGCAGGGTTGGGGGGGTCTGTCAACCCCCCAGGGTCTGTGCTCCCCAGCCCCCACACCTTACCCGTGGGGGTGGTAAAGCCCTAGTGCCTTCCAGATTTGACAAATAGCCAGTGGTGCCTGCTCTGAGGGTTGGGACTGAAGTCAGATGAGCCATGAAGGTCAAGAGACGGGGGAGGCATCTCAGGACCCCATAGGGCATTCAGGAATGGCAGTAGAGGACCCAGGATAGGCGACTGCCTTCCCTCCAAACTTGCGGCCTCCACTGTGGAGGACTTTGTTACCAACAGGGAAACTAAGGCAAGGAGAGGCCAGTTCAGTAGTCTGCATTGTTAATTCCCTGGCTGTTTGTCAAAGGGTGCTCTGCAGGTTGCCTCAAACCCCCAGAGCAGGGCCCAGTGACCCTGGGGACCCGCCCTGCCTCCGGGACACCATGAAAGGGCAGCCAGCATCGCTCTGCGCTCAGAGGCTCCCCAAACATCTGCTGCACTGGAGGAAACCTCCTTAACTGTTTCAAAGCCAAAAGGTAGAAAGAACTTTTTTTCACTTCCTCTGAAATGAAATCCATTTATTAGGAGCTTCCCAAACCCCAGTCCCCAGGAATCTGGAGCCTAAATTTAGGTTGTCCTTGGAAGGTCAGTGGATCACCCTGGCGCAGGGTCAGCCGGCAGCTGCTCAAGATAAACTCTGCTTTTCTGCTGACTCAGGCCTTTCCCTCCCACAATTAGTGAGATCCTGCTGCACTTCCCCTGGGAAGGCAGAACAATAGCCATAAATGAGCAGGTGGCCTTGGCAGGTCTGCTGCTCTGAGCCCCTCACCAGACAGCAGGGCTTCGCAACCCTGTCCAGCCCTGGGCCCCTTCTGACCTCAGCCTGCAGACCCTGGCCCACCACACTGCCCTAGCCTCGCCGGCCCCGCCTGCTCTGGGTCGCCTTGCCCCCTTCCTGCCTCTGGGCTCTTGCACAGAACTTCTTCCCGAGATCTTGGCTGACCTGTGGCCTCCTTGGAGAGGCCTCCTCATGCTGCACAGCCTGTGGGCACACCTGGAAGGGCCCTGCCCAGGACTGGTGGGGGCAGGAGCTCCCTGGGTGTGTGCTCCACCCAGAGATGGTGCCCAGCGTGCAGCAGGTGGTCAGATCTCCACGAGGGGAAGGAAGGCAGTGCGCCCTCAGGCCCCTCCTGGATCTGGGCTGGGCCTCTCCGTGGTGGCCTGGTTCCACTGAGGGCCTGGGCCACAGCCAACACAGTGGTGTTGGGGCAGAAATTAGATTGTGGTATGTGGAGGGTAAGGCTTCTCCAGCAGGTCCCCAGGATATGGTAAGGCTGTCCCTAAAGAGATGTGGGCTCACTGGGGCCACTCCAGGGGACCAGGTTGAGAGTGTGCCCTGGGATGGGTCCAGGAGGGTGGAGGGAAGAAGGCAGGTGGCCAGGCAAAGCACAAGAGCCTCTTGCTGGCTGCAACACCGAGGGGCCAGAGGTATGCCATGGGCCACAGGCAGCCCCTTGGCAGGGACAAATGCATGAAGACAGTGTGTTGAGACTCATTCCTGGATCCTGGTGAGGAAAACCAAGAGCAGACAGGCAGTTCCAGCCTGGGCCTCTGGGAGGAAGGCTGGGGGACAGGGCCAGGAAGGTGTCCCAGAGGAAGTGACCTCAGCAACACAACTCAGAAGATGAACAGACCCTCACTTGTGGGACAAGCACAGCAGGAAGAAAAGGCTAGACCAGTCTGAGGGCTCAGAGGGAGGCAGGTCTGGATGGAGCACAGAATAGGTCTCGCTAGACTGGCCAGGCCCCGTGCAGGCATACATGCCACTGTGGGACACTCCCAGGAGTCAGTGCTTTGTCCATGGGTAGCACGCGCTGTGGAGGGTTTCAGGCAAAGTGTGATCCAGGAGATGAGCCTGCCAGGATGGCCCAATTGCCCTGAGCAGCAGCCTGAGTGAACAAGGGCCGAGCCCAGATGGCCTGAGGTGGCCACAGCAGTTGCCCTGGGAGGACAGTGTGGAGCATGGTGGGGAGAACCTGGGCAAGGTCCCTGGCCTGGGGCCAGGGGGAGCATGAATGAGAGGGGGAGTGAGAGGTTTGGCTGGGCCCCTGGAGTAGACAAGAGGGGGTGACGTCAGGAGGGTCTGCAGGGTGGAGGGTGCGTGGCTCACGGGTTTGCAGCAGAGGAGAAGCAGCAGGTGACTGGTGGCTGAGAGGAGGTCCTCAGAGCCCCACCCTGTGCAGGGAGCAAGGCAGGGAGGGGCGAGGAAGGTGATGACAACCCCCCTCACACACACACCCTCCACCCCCCCCTCCTACCCCACGGCCAGGTGAACTTGGCCTGGGCTCCTCCCCATGCTGGCTGAACAGGGTATTGGCCTGGAGGGAGAAGGGGCCAAGGCCCAGGAGGGAAGGTTTGTCCAAGTCCCCTGGCTGAGGCTGGCCTCGGGGTCAGGCCTTCTCTGACACGCGTGCTGTCCAGCAGAGCCACGCACCTCGGGCCAGAGGAGAGAATGGGGCGTCCTGGCAGTCTCAGTCCAGGCAGGGCTGGGAACAAGGGAGCCCACCGCGGGTGGGGAGGGGGCTGCCAGAAGGTGGCCAGTGCCTACATGGTGCTGCAGTGAGCCTCCCGGGGGCCCAGTGTCCACCCCAGCAGGCTTTTTGAGAAATGGCTGGGCCATTGTGCAGAAGAATGCCCGGAAATCCCGTGCCTCCCGCCTCTGGCGGGGATGGGGGCTCTTCCTCCCGGCCAGGAAACTCCAAGTTGGCTTCCGGAGGGCGGCCTGGAGCCGGGGGCCGGGGCGCCTCTGCCGCTGGGATGAAGGCAGAGCGCAGCCCCTCGTCCCCTCCGAGGGCCAGAGCAGGCGCTGCAGCCCGGCCCCTGGTCGCTCCTGGGAGCAGGGCCCGCTGGGAACTTCCCCAGGTGGCGTCGCCGAAGCCGAGCCTCAAGGACGGGGGGTGGGCGGCACCCCCGGAAGGGGAGCAGACGGCCAAGGCCGGGGGTCTGGGAAGCTCCGGCTGCAGGAACAGTGAGGGTCTCCGGGGGCTGTGGAAAGGTCCCCGCTTCCTGCTGGGGCCTCAGGCCCCAGGGAGGCGGTGATCTGTGGGCGGTGGCACCGGGCAAGACCTTGGACGAGGCTGGAGCCCCGGGCCTGACCCACACAGGCCTGACCGGCCTCCCGGACTGTGGGGGAGACATTCCAGGAATCCGAGGGGAGCCGCGCAGCAGAGGCGCGCAGGAGGGCCGGGGTTGGGCTTGGACTCCAGGGCGAGCATCCCGAGGAACAGGCCGAGCAGCGCCTGGCTGACCTGGGAGATGGGGCCGCGGGAGGCCCCCACGCAGGCCTCTGCTCGTTGGTGATGTTGGGGGTTGGGGATGGGGTACCCGCGGACCTTGGCCCACGTAAGATTGGAGCTGGCCAGGTTGGTAAAGACCACTAGGTTCATTCAGGGATGTGGCTGAAGTTGGTCCAGGGTTATTCAGCTCCCGAAGCGGCCAGGCTGGGACCTACAAGGAGGCGGTCCGCGGGGCGCGCGCGCAGGCTCCCAGGACGGGCCGTATCGCACGGGGCTGCGACTGGAACGGCTGCGGACGCGGGCTTCGGGGGAGCGGCAGGGCGGGGAACTGACCCCTCACCCTCCGCTACCCGCAAGCGCATCTTCCCTAACCCCCCCGCTGTTGGGGGCGCCTGTGATTGGCTGCAGGCCGATGGTCGGCGCGTGGATTGGCGGCTCGGGGCCTGGGGGCCGGACCCGAGGGGCAGAGTCCGCCCCCGAACCTACAAATGGGAAGCCCCCCGTAGGCGTCCGCAGATTCAAGGCTGTGCTGCAGACCTCCGGGTCAGCGGGCCAGCGGACCGGGGGCGGTGAGCCGAGCGCGCGGGCGCAGAGGCACCGAGGCCTGTGCAGGGCGCTGAGCCGCTCGGCCGAGGCACTGCCGCGCCAGCCCGGACGCCCCGGGGCCGTCGGGCGCGCGTCTCGATTCCAGCTATGGGGTCGGCGGCACTGGAGATCCTCGGCTTGGTCCTGTGCCTGGTGGGCTGGGTGGGCCTGATCCTGGCGTGCGGGCTGCCCATGTGGCAGGTTACCGCCTTCCTGGACCACAACATCGTGACGGCGCAGACCACTTGGAAGGGGCTGTGGATGTCGTGCGTGGTGCAGAGCACGGGGCACATGCAGTGCAAGGTGTACGACTCGGTGCTGGCGCTGAGCACCGAGGTGCAGGCGGCGCGGGCGCTCACCGTGGGCGCAGTGCTGCTGGCGCTCGTCGCGCTCTTCGTGACCCTGGCGGGCGCGCAGTGCACCACCTGCGTGGCCCCCGGCCCGGGCAAGGCGCGCGTGGCCCTCACCGGGGGCGCGCTCTACGCGCTCTGCGGGCTGCTGGCGCTCGTGCCGCTCTGCTGGTTCGCCAACATCGTGGTCCGCGATTTCTACGACCGCACCGTGCCCATGTCGCAGAAGTACGAGCTGGGCGCGGCGCTGTACATCGGCTGGGCGGCCTCGGCGCTGCTCATGTGCGGCGGCGGCCTCGTGTGCTGTGGCGCCTGGGTGTGCGTCGGCCGCCCGGACTTCAGCTTCCCGGTCAAGTACTCAGCACCGCGGCGGTCCACGGCTGGGGGCGACTACGACAAGAAGAACTACGTCTGAGGACGCGGGGCACGGCGGGGCCCCTTGCAGCAGCCATGCCAGTGAGCCGGAGGGCGGGCCAGGGGAGCCCCGCGTGGAAGGCCGCCCCCGCTGGGGTACGCGGCGCACAGGCTACGCGGAACGCCGGATTCTGCACCCGGACGCGACCCAGCGACCGGCCCCTGCCCGCGCTCCGCTCTCAGCTGGCGATGTGCACTTGGACCTGCGGGGTTGTCTTCGCCCCGGACTGGCTCCGACGCGGGTGGGGCGCAGGTTCTTCGACTGTGTGGACACTGGACTGGAGGTGCCGCTCCCCTCCCAGACCCTCAGGTTTTGGGTGCCGCCGTACTCCCAGCGGCCCCTGCTGATTCCAGCGGGGCAGACGGAGAGCCTCAGCTCCCAGCCTGGGCTGCTGGAGGGGGTGTGTACAGCTGGTCTTTACCCCATCAGTGGGGCCTGAGCCCAGTGGTACCGAGAGACTTGGTCTGGACCTCCCTGCCTCACCCCAGCAGCTCCCCAGGCGAGGCTTATGGGCACCAGATCTAGTGTGGGGCTAGGGCCCGCCCTCCTTCACCGCTTGGGGGGAGGGTAAAATTTTGCTTAGTAAATGGTTTAAATACCCTCCCACCTGTGTCCTGTTCTCTGTCCAGCACTGCCTGTGCCCAGCAGCCCTGACACATCCACCTCCGACTCTGACTCCTCTGGGAACCTCCCAGGGCTGGGCGCTAAGATCCAGAAGATCCCATGGCCTTTTCTTGGGTCCCCTCTGCTACGTGGTCACCTTCCCACTGAATGGGAAACAGCCACAGCTCACTGTGCCCCAGGAAAGTGAGGTCTATAGTCAGAAGAGCCAGCCTCCGCTGAGTCGTGGGACCCAGGGGCAGGGGAGAGGGAGGCAAGCAGGTTGGGACCCCCTGAACCAGCCGGTGTGCAGTGGTCTTGGGATGCAGGAAGTGCGAAGGGCGGGCTGCCAGGCTGTCGGCTTTGCCTGGGAGAAGCTGGGCTCTATGCACTACTGGGAGGTGTTTTGCACCTGCCCTCCCAGAGCCTGCCTAGCCCTGGATCACATCAAATGGCCAGACACGTGTCCAACACTGACTGGGCCCTTCCTGCCCACAGTGCCATGGGAACAGGGGTGAGTCCAAAATGTGTGCTTGGCTCCAGCAGAGCTGCAGGGCGACAAGCACATTACCGTGGGGAGGAGGCCCCCACCGCCTGGTGCCCATAGAGGGCCCGGGCCCAGCTCCAGCCAGCCCATCCTGGCAGTCTCAGTGTTTCTCTGCAGGGCCTGTGCCCACCCTGCCAACCTGGCAGCCAGCCCAGACTTGTGCCAACCATAAGCACCTCACCGCAAGCCCCTGCTGGGAGTACTGTGTGACCTTTCTCCTGTGATGGGACCTCTGGGAGCTAGTGCTGGTCCTGGCCGGGCAGCTGGAGTGGGGGTCCCAGGAAAACAGGGCACAGCAGAGCTATCTCTTACAGCTACCGAGAGAGCTACTGGGCACAGGAGAACAGTGGAGGGGAGCAGGGACTGCAGGGAGGAACTCCAAACCCAGACAGCAGGAAGGCTTGGCATCTGCCCCACCCCCAGACTCAGGGCCTTGTTCAGGATCCCCACTGTGGGACAGGAAGAGGGCCCGTGCTTGCTCCCCTGAATCCCAGGAGTTGCAGGAGAGCCAGAGGGGGCCTTCCAGGGAGGCTGGGCTACCCAGTGGCCAGAGCGCACGATGCTGCATGAGCTGCAGAGACGGGCTCCGAGGCACAGCGACCCTCAGCAGCCCACCACGGCAGCCCACCTGGGCCTGGGCCGCAAGGACCAAGAGCAGTCCTGGGCACAGGAGTGTGTGACCCTGCAGCCTCAGCTCCTGGCAGGGCCTGAACAAAGGTCCCCATTGATGCTCCTGGCCCCTGGGGCTGCCCAGTGTCAATGTCTGGGCAGGAGCAGGGCCCGAGGCTGCAACCCACACAAGCCCAGAGCTCTCCAGTTCCTTCAGGCCCCAGGCATCAGCTGGGACTCTGAGGGGCAGCTGCAGAGCCCCAGCTTCTGCAAATGGCCAGGGTGGGCAGCTTGAGGGCCCTAGGGAGCCAGGCTGCTGCCACCTGACCCATGCCAGGGAGGCAGAGCAAACTCCACCCACCAGAGGCCAGGTGAGGGGAGGCAACCTCCAACGCCACCGGCCCCACCGTGCCCAGCACCCATTCCCAAGGGCCACCTGAGGCCTGGCCCCATCTGCCCGTTCCTCACTTCCAGGCCACTCTTTATGGACTTTTTCCCACCAACTTAAAGCCTGCCCAGACCATTCAGCCTCCTGCTGGCCATCCGAAATATCACCCCAGGTGGCCGTGTGCCCCCAGGCTGCCTGCCTCCCTGCACCGGTGTTCTAGGTGCTGGCCACAGATGGCCTCAGCTTGAGTGGGCAGCTCTCTCCTCCCAGGAGGGCAGGAATGCATCCTCCTTGCCTCTGGCATCCCTCAACCCTGGCAGGTGCTCTGGGGACATCTGGATGGGTGGGGCAAGCTGACCCCACAACTCCCCTGAGCTTGCTGCTCTGAAGAATTTGGAGGCCACGAAGGTCCTGTCCAGCTCTGGCTTTCTGTGATCAGGGCATAGTGATGCTGACCTGGGGCCACGGCGTCTCCATCTGGGGCCCCTCAATCAGCCCGGCCCTTCCCGCTGGAGGCCTTGTCCTTTCTATCCCTGTCTGACTCGGCCAGCAGCCTGCCAGTGCCCGCTGTGTGCCTGTGAGGATGGGGGTGCTGGACAGGCAGGTGCTGGAAGGTGAGATGCTGGCCGTAGGGGAGCAGGCCCAGAACAAGGGCATAGTCAAGAGGGTGGACTCAAGACGCTGCTGAGGCCAGGAAGGCAGGAGGAAGTGGTGGGAGGGTGGACAGAGTCAGGTCCTGGCCAACCTGCTGGGCAGTGGTCATCGCAGAAGCCATGTGGGCGCCCAGGTGCTCGGGGGCCCAGCCTCTGCCGACTGCTGCCCAGGGAGACTGGAGGCCACACCCAGGGCTGACTTCCTGAGGGGCCTCCTGGGCGCCCAGGGCACAGGATCAAGGTTCCCCTGGACCCACCGAAGGCTCAGAGTACAACCAAGCCTTGGCCCTGTGACCAGAGCCAAAACTGGGCCACCAAACCTAAAATAAGGATTTTATTTCATTAAAAACTGACTGTCGTGCATCTAAAACGATGTTCATAACTTACAGTCCAAATAAAAGCCAACTAATATAAATAAGGAAGAGGGTATTTCTGAAGAAATCATACTCTGGAAAAAAAAAAGAGAAAAAAAATGAATTTCAAATAATTCTGATGTTTCCCCAAATTAAACAAAGTGCCCAGGCCTTCCCTCTGACATGCTGGGCTGTTGCCTCTGAGAAGCCTCCACCACTCACAGGGATGAGGGGTGGGTATGCCTGGGCAGAGGGCCACCCCAGAACTACCAGGTGCCCTCCATCCTCACTGCACCCCCCTGGCCAGGTCCCAGCTGCTGTCTGCACGAGAACCCCTGAAGGCCTCGTGGCCCCGGCACCTTCTCACCTCACAGACCCTGCCCAGCAGCTGGTTGAGCTTCACCCTGGTGGTGCCCCACAAGGCTTCTCCCTGCACCTCTGGCACACCGCTCTTTGCCCTTCCTGCCTGACTCACTCTGCACCCTGCCCAGCAGTGCTGGCTTACCATTGAGACTGCAGAGAAGGGCTATGTCTCAATGCCAGCCCATCTGCCTGAGAACCCCACTTGTAACCTTGAATTTGGGTTCTAAGCTTACACCCCTGTCCAACCTAAGGCCCTATTCTGAGCTTGGCACTTGCTGTCCAAGGAATGTCAGCCCCACTGTAGATGTAGGAGTGGGCACACCTGCTGAGGTACCTGGAAGACCTCGCTTAAGACCCAAAGGGTTGGACCAGAACTGCTCCCCAACATGGGCCCTGTGTGCCCCAGCCCACCCCAAGGGGGAGGGGCACCTGCTTCCAGCTCACCACAGATGGGGACCCTGGGCTGGCACGAGGAGACCTCTATGTCAGAGCGTTGGCAGGTCCCATCTGCCATAGCAGTGGCTCCAGACCAGGGTAAACGTGGTCAGGAGAGGGCAAATGCTGGCACTTTCTGAAGGGATCCCAGGAGATTGATGAAATTAGCTCCCTCAAAAATGCCCCATTGTGGCACTGCCGCCAGTCCAGGGACAGACATGCCTGGGAAAATTGTGTTGGCCCCACATCTCCCCAGGAGCCCTGCTTGGTCTGAGAGCCATGTAGAAGCCTGGCCTGAGGAGGGAAAAGGCCAGATCGAAGCAGGGAATCGGGGAGGGCCCTCAGTCTGTGTCACCAGGGCTGACTCTGTGGCAGGGACCCCCGCCTCCTCAGAGGATCTCCCCCCAGCTCCCCTGCATCCGTCCCTCCCCCACGGCTCACCCTCAGGACAGGAGGGACACAAGCGCATCCAGAAACTTGCTGCGATCCTCTGCTTTCAGTTCAATTACTGAAGTAATGAAAGAAAAACATCTTGTGAGATGGGAGGAGCAGGGCGGGGCGTGAGGGAGAAGAGAGAAAAACAAGTCAGGGCGCGCGGCCTCCCCATTCCTGGTCATCCAGGGCATTCCAGGATATGCTCGGGCCCTTGGCGACCTGGAATATTCTGGACTGAGAGGTGCTATTTCTCTGTCCCTCTGTAGAGACTCCTGACAGCCCTGTTGGAGAGGCTGGTGCTGTGGTCTGGGGGGTAGACCCTCCAAGCAGCCAGGGGACCAGCAGTGACAGCCAGCAGAGTGAGCACAGGAGATGTGATGGTTCAGAACATTGAGCTAGGCAGAAGGGCCTTCCCACCACAGGACATAGAGCCCTGTCCCACAGCGGGTTGTGGGAGGCCTGTCTCGGGTCTCCTTCCAGCGGGTCTCTCAGTGTGTCCTCTTCTATAAAAGGGGACATGCTGCAAACTGCCTACATCTCTGGGGGCCCATTAGGCCGAAACAAGCATGCCCTCGTTAGGGCAAAACCAGGCAGCCTGGTCCCGCCAGCCATTTGCCTTAGGCCATGGCTGCCTCCCTACTCACAGAAGCCAAGCTGCTCCTGCAGGCTGGCCAGTGCCAACCTCTCCCCACTCGGGGGCATGAGACGTGAAATGGGGGCTGCTGCTGAACATGTACCTGCCCAAGAGCTACAGCACCCATTGGCCCAGCACAAAGATACTGGCGCCAGACCACAGAGGGGGCAGGGTGGGAGGCGGCACCGGGCCTCTGACCACAGTCATTGCTGTGGAGGCACGTTGTGCTGATTCAAAACACCCTTTCTGAGGCATCTTGTCCTCCCCAAATCCCGGTGTTGAAGGCCTAAGCCAGCACCTCAGAATGTGTCTGTGTTTAGAGATAGGGCTTTTAAAGAAGTGATAAGTCAAAAAGCCATTCAGGTGGGCCCTAATCCAATCTGCTGGGATCTTTATTGGGATCCAGTGAGAACACAGAGATGAGTGTCTACAAACCAGGGATGGAGGCCTCCGGAGAAACTGCCCCTCCTGATACCTTGATCAGACTTCCAGTCTCCAGACTGAGAATAACGTCTCTGCTGTTCAAGGCCCAAAGTCTCTGATGCTTTGTTTCAGCCCAAGCTGATTAATACATGGGGTGAAGTGTTGATATGTTTTACTTTAAAATATGTCATCAAAATTAAAAGGCAAATATGGGCAAATGTGAACTATGTTCCAGGCTGGCAACTGGAGAAGCTGTGATGTTGGGGTGCCGACTTGCAAGGATGGCCCTCTCAAGCCACAGGCCAGGGGGCTCCTCCGGCGCAGTGGGGCCAGTCACTCAGGACCCGCAGCAGCCTTGGGGAGGCCCTTCACCACAATGCACACAAAGCTGCTGGCCAGCACAGCAGCTGTATCCTGCTGTATCCGCTCCCACGGGAGGGGCGGAGACCCTGGGGGTACCGTGGGGCCCTGTGGGCCAGTCCTCCAGGCTGGCTGGTGATGTGGTCCAAAGGGCTGGATTGTAAGGCTGGAGCCAGGCCTACGGTTCCCTGAGCAGTACCTGCTCCCTGCCCAAAGGCCTGCCCAGGAGCCTCAAAGAGCCCAGATGGGGCAGGCCAGACCCCCCTGGGCCCCCTGAGCTGCCTGGAACAGCCTGGCCCGGGCTGGGTCCCAGAGGACAGGAGGGCTGCTGGCAGGGAACCTCTGACAACCAGCTTCCCTGCACTGATGTCCAGGGGCCCCAGAGCAGTGGACTCTCACCTGAGAAGTCAAAACGGTTGTGCAGGGTCCGGGAGTTGGTGCCCTCTGCTGCCTTCTCAAATGCCTGCCCAAAGAAGCTGTGGACACACAAGAGGCACACTGGGGGCCCGTCCACTGCAGTGGGCCCTTCCCACAATGCCTGGATGGACACTGGAATCAGCTCAGACTCCTGCCCGCCCACAGGGGACCCTCCCTGGGCTACAGCCCTGTGAGGCCTCACCCCTCTTTGGACAGTCACACCTCACTGCGCTTCCACCCTGCATCCTGCCGTGCCCTCCTCCACCCTCCAGGTCTGTGGGTCCTCTGCACCTCCCCAGGCTTCACACCCACTGCTCTGACTATAACCCCTCTTGTGCCCAGAACTGGGCTGGCAGCTGGGGCAGAGTGAGAGGCAGAGGCTTGCTGGGAGCTGGGATGGGGTCTTAGACAAGCCCAAGTCACACATAGCAGGGTGGGCCTGGGAGGAGCATGTGGGGCCAGGCTGCAGTGCGCTGCTGGAACGCGGGCCAGTGAGGGTCAGGGGACAGGAGTACCCTGAAATGCCCAGCTGGAGCTGCCACAAGTGCAGGTAGGCAGCGAGACAGCCAGGGGCACAGAGCCACCCCCTGGGGGCTCAGGGCCACTACAGGTAAGGTGCCTCCACAACAGCTCTCACACGAAACCGCATACTGGTGAGAGCTGACTGCTAACCAGCACGGCCACGCACAAGGACAAACCAGTGACCAGAGTGAGAACGCAAGTGGCTGTGCTGGCCCATGGGAAAATGCTCCATGTCCACCTTGGGAAGCCAGCCCAGAAGCCCCTGGCCAGTTCCAACCACGTGATTGCAAATCCAAGACCGACTGTGGAGTTTTGGAAAACAGCCCGCAACTTGGGAGCACTTGTCTTAAAAGTCCATTGTCCCTCCCAACTTGTTACTAAATGGCCTTTGCAGACACAGAAGTAGGTCAAAGCTCGCAGCAGTGGGGCTCGGATTGATCCAGACCCAGGACCAGTGTCCTCCATGGTGGAGGCTGACAGGCTAACTGGAAGACCAGGAGGCACAGGACGCTGTGTGGTCCTTGCCCCCAAGCTGCCCCACTAGGCACTGAGGTCACCTCTTGGGATGTGGTGGGGAGCATGGGGCCCGAGCCCAAGCCAGTGACAGGCAGCTCCCGGGAGAGTCACCAGGCCCTCCAGCCATGAAGAACATGGCGTGGGCAGCAGGGAGACAGGGGAGGTCCCAGGCCAAGGCTGCTGGCCGACACCAGGCTGTCCCCTTGGCCCTTCCTGCCTCTCCAGGGCTGGGTTCTGCCCCACCTCCTGCAGCAGGAGTGGGCAGAACCCAGCCCTGGAGAGGCAGGAAGGGCCAAGGGGACGTTTAGAAGAGGGGGGAGATGCTTCTCCAAAGTGCAAGAAGACAACCTGTGTGCTCACAGCCCCTGGGGACGCCGTCTCTACTAACAAAACTTAGGAGCAGCCTGAATGTCCAGCAGATGACAGGCGACCGCCACTCCCATTTAGCAGGCTACCTACTGTCAGAACTTAGTAAACATTCTCATTTAGGAATGTACACTAAAAGCAATCAGAAGTCCAGTCAAGGGGGCAGACAGAGGCTTGGTGGCTAACCTGCAGCCGGTGGATTTAAGCACTCACAGCCCCACTCCTTGGAAAAGGCTGCCCTGGGTTGTCCGTGGTGTTAAGGGCAAATATCATCTGACTCAGCAGGACCCATGGGCCAATGACCCTGGTGGCTCCCAACCCCCCAAGCAAGTGGCACTTAGCTCACTTCTTTCTGTCTGAGCTGTCAGTCTCTGGGGGGATGCCCACCACGGTCACCGTGCCCTGCTCCGCACTCAGGGGGGCAGCCATCACCAAGGGCAGCAGCTTGCAGCGCCGGTTCTTGGTCTGCAGAGGCAAGGTGCGTCCTCGGTCACAGAGCCCCACCTGAACGCGGCAGCGTCAGGGCGGCGCCTGGGCCAGAGCGAGGAAGGGTGCGAGGGCATGCAGAAGGCAGAACGAAGCAGGGGAAACGCAGCCCGCTGAAAAGAAACTTCTGCTGGGTGGCATGTCTGCCACGACAAACCTCAGCTTTCCGTGTTCTGCCACAGCTGAGCACAAGCTCTGGCCTCCCAGATTCCATGCAGCCCCTCCCTACCTGTCCAAGTGACCAGGACAGGGAGGGATAGAATCAGAGACTGTGAGAATGGAAGGTTCCCAAGGGTCAGCTAAGAAAAACACAGCTCAGAGAAAGGAGGGATGTGTCCAGACCCTACAGCTGGTAAAAGGTCACTGGTACCCAAGGCCAGCTTCTGATGCCCAGTCTGCGTTCTGCTCTGAGCATCTGCCTTCTGGCACCCACCCACCCAGCTCCTCACCGAGCACACAAAGGACTTGAGCAGGTGTCTGCTGAGCAGGTTCAGGGATGCTGGCTTGGAGAACAGCATGATGTCTGGAGTCCCCTACAGGGGAGGACACAAAGATGGTTTAGAGGGGGCAGCTGGCAGGTGTGGCCCAGTGCCTGTGCATCCATGGGGAGCCTGACCTCCACGAGGGCGCAGTAGAGGAAGGGCCCCTGGGAGACGACGAGGTTGGTGCAGAGGCAGCTGGCGACAGTCTGCTGTATGGCTCGCAGCCGCTGCTTGGCAAGTTCTAAGCCACGGTAGAGCTTGTCCAGGTTACTCCTGTAACGTGAGAGGTGCACGGCTTTGGCACAGAGTCATTAATGCACTTGGTTCCTGGGTGGGGCGGGGCAGTGGTTAAGGGGGTGGGTGTGTTTCCCTGCCTCCTGAGTTCCTTTCATGTGAAAGGAAGGAATAAATGTATAAACCAGTGATGGACATGAGAGGTGGGAAGGGGTGCTGGCGTCAGAAGATGGGGAGACCGAAAGCCAACAGAGAGGAGACTGTGCCCAGCAGGTTCTGGAAGGTGCCTGGAGGGCTGTGACAGAGAGAAGAGACGCCTGGGCAAGGACACACCCCCTGACAGGTAGAATCTTACCCTTCCCCGCCAAAAAGGAGAGTTCCCTTCCGAGGACATTAAAATGAACCCTCTGTGGAGATGTGATGGCCTCAAGCAAGGATTGTGGACCCCAGCAAGCAAGGGTCCTGCCCACCAAGATGAAGGGATGCCTTCCAGCCAACAGGCTGTGCCCAGAGACCTAGGGCTCAAGAGGCTTCCACAGCCTCCCTTGTGAATGTGAAGGACCACCAGACATTTGAGAAGTAACTGTGACCTGAAAAAATGACCCAAGAGGAAACAGAGACCTTGAAGAACAAAAGAAAACTTAAATGAACTCTAATTACTATCTTTGGAGAGATCTGGGCAATGAATACATTCATAAACCAAGATCAGGATGCTATGAAAAAGGACCTACCAGAAATGGGGAGTGTTTATGAAAAGCAAAAATGATTGCAAAAAACAAAAAACTGACTCAAAGCATAGAGGATAAAGTCAAGAAAAAGCTTCCTTAACATCAATAAGAAGACTTGCATTCTATTTTCTAACCCATGGAAAATAATAAGGCAAAAATCAGAGACAGAGTATTGTTCAAGGAAGCCTGGAAAAACAAACAAACAAAAACCCCCCAAAAAGTAAAGAATAATAAACTCTGACACACATGTGGGGAAATAGTAAAGGAACAGTACAAAAGCATTCCCAAGTGGAGGGCCTCGGATTCAAACAGCTCACCTGAGAGCCTAGTACAATACAGGAAACAAGAGCGCTAAATACATCAGTATGAAATTCCAGAACACTGAGAATCAGAGGATCCTGTAAGCTTCTTCAGGTGGGGTGCTGGTACATTTACAAAGAATCAAGAGCCAAAATGGCTCAGACTTCTCGTTTGCACCACTGGCTACTGGAAGACAGGGTAGTAATGCAACAGGAAATTGTCTTCCACCTTGAATTCTCTACAGGCTAAACTAGCCATCAGATGAGGGTAGAATAAAGATATTATCAAACATTAAGAACTAAGAACGTAACTTTAAAAGTACTTGAGAATTGTGCTCTAGCCAAATGAGGGAGTAAAAAAAACCCCACAGATGAGAATCCTAGGTGCACTGGCTCTAACCCAGGGGTACAGTCAAGGGCCATCAGTGGTGGTAGTGGGCAGAAGCCTAAAGAGCTGAGGTTCAAGCTGGAGTCAGAAGACAGAGCCTCAGGCTCTCTGGTACAGAAGGGGCTCAGGGAATACCTGCTGGATGGACAGCCTAGAAAAAACTGGATGCGATAAAGGAGGCAATGAAGAGTTCCAGGAAAAACAAAGAGGTATACCAGAAAGTAATGTAATCACTGCACATCGTTGACTCGGGAATATTTTATTAGCACAATGAAGTAACACTACTGATTTTCTTCTTTTACAATCAACTGATAGCCAAAGATGAGATAACTTGCATTCTATTTTCTAACCCAAGATTGTGTTATCAATCTTGAAAATGTAAAAGCACACAATTCAGAAATTGGGAGGTATGGGAAAGGAGAAAGGTAGGGATGCTAATATCCTTTTCTTATAAAGTAGGGAGACAAGGGACACTGGTGATAGAACAAGATCCTATCTTATGTAATTATGTTAAAAGTTACAAAGGAGTTAAAAATAACTGTAAAAATAACTATGGCATAACTGTACAAACAGCAGGGGGAAGGAGCACAAAGGTGGAATAAATGCTCTTTTGTCACAGCAGGAAGTCAGCAGACAATGTCTGAAGCTGATCCATCAATTCTAGAGTGACAGTGGTAGCCTGGTAGTATAGTTTTTGGATTTCCCCATATTTCTAGATAAAAACAGAGCAATCACATCACAAAACCAAAAACCTGGGACCATTACAAGCAACACAAGGAAAGGAAGGAACATCACAGACCTCAAACTATAAACAGGTGGGAACAGACTCCCAACTGGCCCAGAGACCGGCTCTTGCTGACGTCGGTGTGGGAGGGAGCAGAGGAACAGCAGGACCTAAGAATCATGAAACACTCAAGGCAACTGGGGAACAGGAGCCAAAACGGAGAGGAGTTTTGCCGTTTCTGAGAACAGGTGAGTCCAAGGGGCCATGGTGAAGTACAAGAGGCCACAGAAGGGGAAGAGGTGCAGTAAAGAGTGGGGGTCAGCATGGTCCAGCCCCTGGGAGTCTCACCTGACCCTCTTTCTATGCTGGGCCCCTCACTGAGGAGAAGTTCTGAGAATGGAATCAGCATTGAGTAAGACTGAGATGATAGAAAAGGGAAAAAGAAAGTACAGATAAAAATATCCTGGGACTGTAGTGGAGATGCTAGCAGACTGAAAAGGAGGAAGTAAAACCATCTCCATTTGCAGATGACATGATTTAGTATATAGAAAAATCTAAGGAATCCACTAAAAAACTACCAGAAGCAATAAATGAGTTCAGCAATGTCACAGAATACAAAACCAATATACAAATATCAACTGTATTTCTATACAGTAGCGATGAGCAAGCCAAAAATAAAGCTATGAAAAGTCCATTTACAACGTCCAAAAAAATAGTTACGAATAAATTTAACAAAAAGAAGTACAGAGCTTATTCCAAGAAAACTGCAAATACTGTTGAAAGAAATTAAAAATGATCAAAATAAATGGAAAAACAGCCCACATTCATGGATTGGAAGACTTAATATTGTTAAGATAACAATACTCCCCAGACCAACCTGAAGAGTCAATGCAATCTGACACTTCTTTGCATAAACTGACAAGCTGATCTTAAAATTCATATGGAAATTCAAGGAGCCTAGAATAGCCAAAACAAGCTTCAAAGCTGCAGTGATCACACCCACGTGGTACTGTCACAATGAGAGATGTATCAATTGATGGAACAGAATTTGAATCCAGAAATAAATTTCCCACATTTATGGTCAACTGACTTTCAACATGAGTGCCAAAATAATTCAGAAGGGGAAAGAAATCTTTTCAACAAATGGTGCTGGAACAATTGCACATCCACTTGCAAAAGAATTAAGTCGGGCCCTTTCCTTACATCAGACATAAAAATTAACCTCAAATCAATCGTACACCTAATGTAAGGGCCAAAACTATAAAACTCTTATAGAAAACAAATGTATATTTTCATGACCTTGGATTAGGCAATGCGTCTTAGATATAACACCAAAAAAAAAAAAATCAAAACCAAGAACAAAAGGAGCAATCATCATCAAATAGATATCATCAAAATTAAAACCTTTTGTGATTCAACAAATAATATCAAGGAAGTGAAAGGAAACTCACAGGAAAGGAGAAAATATTTGCAAAACATTTACCTGGTAAGGGATTTGTATTTAGAATATGTATTTCTTCCAACTCAATAATAAAAAGACAAATAACCCAGTTTCAAAATAGACAAAGGACTTGAACAGACAATTTTCCAAACAATATATATGAATGGCCAATAAATATATGAAAAGCTGCCCAACATCATTAGCCATCAGGAAAGGCAGATCAAAACCACAATGGGATACAACTTCATATCCACTGGGTGGCTATAATAATAAGACTGACAATAACAAGTGTTGACAAGATAGATAAGTCCAAACTCTCACACACAGCTGGTAATAACGCAAAATTATACAGTCATTCTGGAAAACAGTCTGTCAAAGTTAATCAAAAGGTTAAATATAGTCACCATATGACCCAGCAATTCCACTTTAGGCATAAATGCAAGAGAAATGAAAACATGTCCACACAATTATGCGTATGTTTATGGCAGCATTATTCATAATAGTCAAAAGGTAGAAGCTACTCAAATGCCCATCAACTGATAAACAGATGAAGTGTGGTATATCCATACTGTAGAATATTATTTTCAATAAAAAGAAAGGACATTCTGACAGATCACAGGTGAACTACAACATAGGCGAACCTTGGAAACATTATTCTAAGTGAGAGAAGCCAGTCCCAGGGGAGCACATCATGTCGATTCCATTTATATGAAATGACCAGAATGTCAAATCTATGAGACAGAAGTACACTAGTGGCTGCCTGGGGCTGGGAGAGATGGAGGACTTGGGAGGTGATGTGAAGGGAGCAGGATTTCTTTTGGGGGCAATGGAAATGCTCTAAAATTGGATAGTGATGATGTTTGCACAGCCTTGTGAAACCACCACAAAACAGAATTGTGAACTTCAAATGGGTGAATTATTTGATGTGTGAATTATAGCTCAGTAAAGCTGCTTTAAAAAAAACTGCGCTAGGGAAAGGGCCAGGAAAGCCCAGGGAGGAGCCTTCCTACATCTTTAACAGTGGGAGCTCTCTGAAGTTAGACAGACTGTCCAGATCATACCCCCTCCCAAAATGTCAGGGAACCCAAGCCACAGAGAAGTGCCAACATCAAATCCCTCAAAGTCACTACTAGAAAGAAGAGAAAAAAGGAGAATAGCACCCGTAGTGCCGATGAAATGACACTGAGAGACACGTCCCCCAAAGACAGAAACTAGCGCTCCATTTCAGAGCAAGCTAAAAGACACAAAACAAAACAAAACAAAACAGACATTTCAGGAAGATACGAAAAAATGAGAAGCAAAAGAAAAATAATGGAGAAATGGAGACTAAAGTAGAAGAAACACAGGAACAAATAAACACCACAAATGATGCCTAAGAAATACAGGAGGTGAAAAAAGCATTTTAAAAATCAGGAAGAAATGAAAACGATTCAAGTGAAAGTGACATGCCAACGGTGGGCAGGAAATGTGTCCTGCGCACCCCTGGCTCTGGCGGACTGTGATCCCGACTCACACTTGAGAAGCTTCTTCAGGACACAGTCACCCCCATGCCCTGCCTCCTGGGCCGTGTGAGGTTGAGGCCTGGAGGTGACCTGTGGGGACAGCAGCTCACGGCCGTGCCCACTACCTGGAGAGACTGTCCAGAGCCTGGATGAAGTTATCCGTCCCTGAGCCGTCCTTCTCGGGGCTCTCCATCAGCGACATGGTGGCGAAGACCACGTCACTGGCCAAGAACTTATGCTTGAACCCGAAATGAATGCTGAAAGTCTGCACACGCATGTCCTTCATCCTGCAGCAGGAGGAAGCAGCACAGCCATCACCCTGCGTGCGTGTGGCAGCGTCCCCGCGTTGCGGGTGAGCACTCACTGCCAGGCCGGGCCAGGCCAGCCGAGGTGCTGCTTGCCTGGCCCCTGCTAAGGCTCGAGGCACAGCCACTGTGGTCCGAGAATGCTGGGGTCACAGGCCCGTCATACCAGCCTTGCAGTGGGGGCACTGAGTGCCTCATCCACGTTTGTTCTGCTGGTCGGGGCAAATAAACTAACTAGCTGACAGGCCCGATGTGTGTGCGGTCCCCTCCCATGGCACAGGATGCCGGAGGACCTGGTTGGCCAGAGCTCGCCCTGAACCTGACCCTAGCGGGCCCTTCTTAGGCCCTTCTCCTACGTCCAGTGGGGGCAGGCCAAGTTGACCTCCCAGGTCTGCACATCAGCCCCAGAATTTAAGGATGCTAGACTTTTTGAGCAATTTAAGTCCTATTTTTAATCCAAAGAGAACTCCAAAGTTTGGAAAGGACTAGACAGGTCACATTCATCTGTGCATTCTTGGTTTCACCTTATTTTAGGTATGTTGCTAAACCTGAAACCTTAAGAAGCTCAATCTAGAAAAACATGTTTACCCAAACTTATTTGCAGACTCTTCGATCACCTCCTGCAGATTCTCCTTCAAGGAGATGTCCATGGACTGAAACTTCTGCTTCACCTGTTTCAGGGGGAGACTGGAAAGAGCCAGTGCTAATCAGCCTAGTGGCTTTAATCATGACGGCAGACATGCAGCGGGAGGGAAGAGCCCCCAGTGGGCCCCAGTGCATGTGCAAACAAGGGCACCCCGGCCTCGGCCTTCCGAGGACATTCTGAGATCCGAGGTGAGGAACTCAGGGTAGAAACAGCAGCAGCGGGTGCAGGACTAAGTTTGGTGACAGCAGACGGGGTGGCAGGCCGAGGCAGGCACTCACCCCACATCTGCCAGGAACTCCTGGAGCCGCTTCTGCCCCTGCACAGACCAGAGCTTGAACCTGGCGGCGGTGTAGCATGTGTTGCACAGGCTGTCGTGGAGGGACCAGTGCTGGTAGAGCGCCAGGCGGAGGCTGGGCCCTCAGTCAAGGAGGCCAGGCGGTGCGGTGACCCGGGGCTCAACAGGTGTGTGCAAGTCCCCCGCCCAGCCCTCCTCCCTGCCTCGCTGGGATCTGCCCACGTGACCAGTTATCACATGGGTGCCCTGGAGCTCCGGGAACATGAGGACTTGGTCCTCAGTGCTGCCTCCTTGATGGCTGGGCCCTGGGGCCACTGCCCCCCTGCCTACACCCTGGTACCCCCAGGACCTGGCTCTTCTTGGACTCGCCTTCTGGGACCTCCACTGCTCACACCCAGGTTTAATGGGCCTCAGCCAGCCCAATATGGGCACAGGACAGCACCATCCCTGCCATGCTCTACCCACACCAGAGCGGTGAGACCCAGCCACATGACATGCCTATAGCTGCCAGTCTGTTTTCCCCAAATCAGCAGCCCATGGACTTTTTACGTTCCAAGAACTGAACTCCTCAACTGCCTGCTGCCCTGGGCTCATAGAGCCCC